>NC_067402.1:45616150-46242650 GCF_016432865.1 Antechinus flavipes | reverse complement strand
TGGTTTAAGTCCAGAGGAATATAGCAGGGTGGGAAATAACAAGAGAGCTGCCCTGACCTCCCTCCTTAAATGGAAGATCCGGAAGAGCTCTTTGATGTTTACTTTCTACTCTCTTCAATCACAAGTGGGAGGAGCCCCAGAGACAAGGAGTACCAATGAGGATGGATGTTATCTTATAAATTGATGAGTTTTGTAATGCAATCCAAGCAGGAAGTTGAATAGCAACTGGTGTCTTCCCAATCACCATTCCCAAACCATGTTACTTATACTTTGGCCAAGAAATTCATCTCCAATGAGATTTTCTACTCTCTCTTTATCAGAATTTTGAATTCAGCCATTGGACTTGGGATTCTGATAAGAGAGATTTTACCTTACCATCAGAACCAGGTCTCTGGGTCCCTTCCTGCTTATTTCCATGGCACATTTCCACCCTTTCAGCTCCCTCTCTGTTATCTACCATTAACAGAATATAAACTCCTTAAAGACAAAGACTATCTTATTTTGTTTTTAATTGAATTCCCAGTACTTACAACTGTATCTAGCATAGACTGTTTAATAAATACTTTATCAGTTGTTTTTAGTGCTGTACAAAAATTTCTGAAAATTTGTAAAGACGCATTCCCCTTTTTTCTGCTTGAAACTTGTGTCTACAGACACTAATATATTTTAAGAATATAATTTTATACAATTGTAATAACATGATTCAGAAGGACCATGAGTGAATCATAGAATTAATCCTGAAGAAGTGGAAGAAGTTATTAATCAGAGCCAGGGCATAGATATGAACCAGAAGGGAATAAAAAATTAATAATAAATGCATCCTTCATTATGTCCCTTTCCATGTTACCTTCTCAACAGGCACCTACCTTGCCTATACTTGGCTCTGACTCTGTGTAGCAGTGACCTTTTTAAAAATTATTTTTGCTAATTTAGGGGCAGGAAAGTAACATCTAAGGTTGTGTTGATTTGCATTGATGTGATTTTTAGGGACCATAAATACTTTTTCACATACCAGGTTGGCTTCAAATCTTAGCACAGTACTTGCCTGGCATGTGTATCTAATAAATGTTGATTGATTAATGTCCTTTGAAAAATTTCATCACTGAATAGTGATGTGTATTACTCTTACATATCAGTTTCTTGTAAGTTCTGGAGATCAGACCTTTATATGATATTGTCATAAATATGTTTAAAAAAAAGTAACTATGTTACTTTTCCAATCTATCTCCTTTCTTTTAAGTTTATAGACATTATTTTTTGTCAAGTGGAATCAATGTCTTTCTTAATGCAATCAAAAATCATGCTGGGTTTATGGGCCACTCTACCACATAGCTAACTAAGCTTTCCATTTTTAAATATCCAGATAGTTTTTATATGAATTTATGGAAGAATCAGTGATGTTTAGACTGAAAAAGAGAAAAACTAGGAAGGATATGAGAACTGTCTTCAAGTATTTGAAGAGCTGTCATAAGCAAGATAAATTAGATTTGTTCTATGTAGCCCCACAGGGCAGAAGCAAAAAAAAGCAAGTAAAAGTTGAAAAGTTTCAGATTCCAAATGAGGAAATAACATTCTAACAGTCAGAACTATCCCCAAAGTGGAATCACATCCATCTCTCATTGGAAGTTTTTAAGCAGATAACCTTTTTCTGCATGTTGTAGAGAAAATTTTTGATCAGGCAAAGGCTGAACTAAATAGCCGGTGGGGTCCCTAACAGCTCTAAGATTCTACAATTCTCTCTGGTCACATCTCCCTCACCTTGAATTTGGGCATTTGATTATTTGAATCCCAATGGAAGATCTTACATTTATCTCTCCTGAATTTCACATTATTAAATCTAGCCCATCATTCCAGTTTGTCTAGTCAGAGACATGCAGTGCCTCTCCAATTCTCCACAATCTGTCAAAGACCACTACAGCATCTCATCTGACAATGTTTTCAGTACTTTGGGATGGAGTTTGTCCAAAGCTGATGACTTGAACTCTTTAAGGATAGTGAAGTGCTCTTTTACCATATCCTCATTTATATTGTTTCAACTAACAGTTAACTATTTTTTTAAATCTCATTCTCAGTCCAAAGACCACTCTACATAGCAAAAGAAAACAGAAGCAAAGCAAGAGTTGAATAGTTCTATCTTCTTGTCATCCATTATCATTGTCCCATTTTGATCCTACACAATACTGCTGACTCATCTTTGATTTCTCTCCTGCCTTCAGTATAGCTTTAATAACAGAAAAAGGCTCTTTTTGTCATCCTTTTCATTAATAGAAAGCTTTAGCTCTCTCTTAGCTTTAGTATTCCTGCCTCTATCATTACAGGACCATGCTTCTCTTTCAGACTGATTTGCTATATTAATTGCTTCTATCACCATAACTTTTAAAACACCTAAGACTATCAGTAAGTTAAATGGCATCTATTCTGTTCTTTTTGAATAAAGTATTTCTTTCCACAGTCATAGTCTAGCCTTGAGCATGTCCCGTGTCTCCAAGTTATAAAAAATGACTCTAAGATCAAATTTGTCTCCTTCTTTTAAGATCTCTAGTCATCATCCTTATCATCATCTTAGTTAACATTAATATAACATATTAAGATTTATAAAACACTTTAGATCCTTCTTCACTTATAATAACTCTTGGCAGCAAATACTAGAGATATTATATATAGACATAGATATAGCAGGAATAGGATGAAAAGAAGACTGAGGAAGAAAATAGTGAATAAAAAAAGATGGAGGGAAATCCACAAATAGTGATTATAACTTTGAATGTGAATGTGAATATATAGAGAGACAGAGACAGAGACAGAGAGAAAGAGACAGAGAAAGAGAGAGACAGAGAGAGAGAAAGTAAAACACTGAGAAATTGTAATTGGCCTATGTCTACCTTATTATATTTACCTTATTATCCTTCTTCCCATGTGGTATAGTGAAGGCTGTGAATTTTATTACTGTAATCTCTTTAGAGACACAATCTCCTATGAGTTACTGATTTCCTCTCTTGCTTTTTTTATGGATAATTTTTCCCTCTCTCTCCATTTTCATTTGAAAATTCCCTTTATTAGATTTGAAATATTTCAAGTAAATACTTTTCCCTTATTCATGACCCAAATCTACATTTTTTCTCTAAAGTTGCTGCCTTCAATAAATTGAACAATGATAAGAATACCAACTGTGCCCCAAAGGTCTTGAGTTTCTTTATTGGCCTTAGCAATATTTCCATTTTTCCCTTTTTTATCTTTTTCTTTATTTTCAATTTATGGAACAAAACAAGCATTTCCATAACTCAATAAAATAAAAAAAAAAGATGATTGAATGTGAAACTGATAATCTACCATGTACAAATTGCATCTCTCTACAAATATACAACAATGTTATCATGTAAATTTCTTTTTCTCCTTTTTTTCTTTTCTCCACTACCCCATCCTAGAGATAGCTACCATTAGATGCAAAGTTATGTCTGTCTGTTCAGCAGATAGTGTCTTTCTTCATGTGTCCTTTATTTTTATTTTGTTTATTTATAATAGTTAAAGTAACTGTGGCTCAAAATTGTTTTTAAAACAATTGTGTAGTTAATGTACAATGTTCTCTTAATTCTGTTCACTTCACTCTTCATCATTTTGTAAAGCTCTTTCTTTGCCTTTCTAAGATCATCAAGCTTATCATCTCTTATATCACAGTAGTATTTCATCATAACCATAAATCACAATTTGTTCAACCATTCCTCAATTGATGAGAACCCCTGCAATTTCCAGGTCTTTGCCACCATAAAAGGAGCTTCTATAAATATCCCCTTCACCTTCAGAGTTATAATCACTTTGTGGATTTCTCTCCATCTTATTTTTATTCACTATTTTCTTTCTCAGCCTCTCTTTTTACCTTGTCCCTCTCTTTTTACCTTATCTTCTCTTCCTACCTTCTCACCTCCCACTTCACTCCTCCATCCCCAATTCCCCCCAGTTCTCTTCCCTCCTCCCAAATACCAATCTACATACTCTTCTAAAAGACCCTCCCTGATCGTATCCCCAGGTATCTTTCTTTACATGTTCAAAAGATTTCTACACTCTTCCAGGTGTACACATTGTTTTCTCTTCAATCCAGATAAGAGTAAGTTTCCAGCATTACCAGTCTTCAGATCCCTCTGGCACTATCATTGGTCTCCATATTAAGCACAGGAAATGAACAGTGATCTTAATTACAATAACATATCTACCACCAACCTTCTCAGCTTCAATCTACAAGTTTAAGTTCAATCTATTCAAGGGACTATAGCAACATAGTCCCCATTTGCTATGATTTACTTCTTAAAAAGATCAAGTCATTGAATGATCAATTGTATTAGATATGTTAATAATTAGTATAAGTTATTTAATCAGGAAAATTACATAAATCACAAATACTCTGAACACCTGTGACCCAAAGGAAGTCATCTCCCCACACATGTCTGCTGAGAAGGGCTGGTTTTGGCAAAGTACCACAGGTTAAAAGCATTCATGGCAAAGCATCAGCATGAGAACCAGGCAGCATTGTAAAAGGCTTTGTTCTCTTTCCTCTGATCAGGAATTGGGAAAACAAGATATCAGGACTGCAATTACATATGTGAAATATATACATATATATACATACATATGTTGTACATTTACAAGCATGTATATAAAATTTACATATAGGATGACCCAAAAGTCTTAACATGGTTTTAAATTTTTGATGTTGATATTTGGGATACAATATGTGGTGTGGGGTATCTGTGTGTACACATGGATAGGAGGGGTATCCTACATCTCAACCCTAATTAATGTTCTTAATTGTTATTAAAAATTTCTATTCCCTGATATCTTTCTCATTTGAGAATGACTCTTTGAGCCCATTATAATTGTGCATTCTGAGATGGCTGAAACTGGTGGATTACTAATTTGGGGAGTTCTGAGATTCAGTAGGGATAAAGCCAATTGGTGTCTGTTTTCAATTCAGTATTTGTGTGGTGAGAGGAGAGCCACCAAGGTGGCTAAGGAGGGGCAAACAGGGACACAGGGCCAGATCAGAAACAGAGCAGGTCTAAGTTTTTGTAATGGTCAGCAATGATGTTTGACCACTGCACTTATAGGGCAGGAATAGAGAGATCCAGTCATACAAAAGAGAGAAACCGAAACAGAAAAACAGCAGAGATGAAAACAAAGAGACAGCATGTTAAGTCCCAAGTGAGGAAAACCCAAATTAAACTATGGGCTTAGACACTTACTAGCTGGGTGCTCCTGATCAAGTCATTTAATCTCTGCTTACCTCAGTTTCCTTATCTATAAATAAAGATGATATCTGTTAATAATGGTAAAGCATTTAGTACAATGTCTATGTAGCCCTATATAAATGTCAGGTATCATTATTATTATTAGATATAGGTATATACACACATATCCCATTATATACTGACTCAAGAACAAAGACCGTTTTTTACCTTTCTTCATATTCCTAGCACTATCTTTAGATTCCTTGCACTTAGTAGCTCACACATGGTATTTATTAATGGTCATTGACTTACTGACCCACATATAAAAGTGCACACAAATGTGCACACACACACACACATAAACACATAAACACACTCCTTTCAAGATAACTTTCTACAACCAAGGTAGTTCTCCAGAAAATAGTTAACTATTTATCCCCTCAGAGTTCTAAGGGCAACCTTTAGGAATGGGGTTTTTTTGTAGTATTGTCCCTTTCATGTGTCATGCACCCCATTGTTTATCAATTAGCCAACCAGAGTGAGTAATGTTTTACAAAGCAATATTTATTGCAATGATAAAAGAAAAAAACGTCATTTTATACTAATATAAATTTTTATACCAATATTATTAAAGCTTAAAATTCCAGACTTTGGGGGCATTGTATATACATATATGTGTGTATGTACCCACATACAAATATGCATGTACATGAATGAATATTTATACATGTAAAAACATACACATATATACATATATGTTTTAGATACATATATGTATAGATAGATATACATATATCTAAATATAGATATATAGATATATAAAGAGAGAGATGGACAGAGAGAGAGAGAGATCCATTCCTCTTTCTCAAAGCTCTTAATCTTCCAGACAAACTCTTATTCTAGATCACAACCACATTAGAGTTCAAAATCTCATGTTACAAGCAATGAAGTTCATGTAGTTCTAGATTTATGGGTAGAATGGACCAGAACTCAAGGACTAGCTGGACCAACCCTATTGAAACCCACAACATTAGTTGATTTGCCCAAAGAAACCTTCAGTGTAGGCAATAAGTTCAGCCTGCATTTTCCTCTGGCCATTTTTTTCTACTTGTTTCATTCTCCTTCATTATGACATCCCTTGCTTCCTTTAAAAAATACACATCTAAAGCCCATGAATGCTTTCCTTGAGGTTTATTATCTAAGTCATCTAACATCCAACCCTAATTACCTAATAAAGGGGAAGGGGGGGCGGCGCACATTTTCCTATTAAACCTCAATTGCATGTGCACTGCAAAGGAAAGGGAAAAGGATTTTTGATGACAGACAAAAAAGGTTAACAATTTCCTACCTCAAGGCTCAAGGAGATAAAGAATCTGGAAGAGGTAAATCAAGCCCTGTGGATCAAAGTGAAGAGAGTTAAATGTGGAGGAAAAGTCCCCATTCTTGCCCTCATCTCTGCTTCTCCTCCCTCCCAACACACATGCTTATGTCCAAAGATTCCAATGTGGTTTCCCTACTGCCACCTATAGTAGAGGGGAAAGAAATCTAGATTTGGAGTCAGAGGACTGGTTTCTGCTAGTTCCTATTAGTGTGAACTTGAGCAAAAGATTTTACCTTTATGGACCTCAATTTCTCCATCCATAAGATTAGGATATAAGGCTAGATGGTCCCTAATCTTCCTTCCAAACCTCTGTCTATGAACTTATAATCCTTTAAATTAAAGCTCCTGTCAGATCTGGGCACTAATTTTTTATTTCATTTTAATTTTTTGCTTTGTTGTTTTTATTTTTTATAAGGGCAAGTTCAACTAGGGAGGAGGGGGAAAGAAGGGGAGAGAGAGCAGAAATATCCAGAAATAACCATGATATAAAAACAAAATGCATCAATAAAACTCATTTTTTAAAGAGTAATAAAAGAATAAAGTGAACTAATGATCATCTTGGCCCCTAGCCCCAACCTCAAACACTGCAATCCAACACAACTATTCATAAGACAGATAGGACCATGTGCAACCTACCACTTCAGAGAAATAAGAACATCTTTCTTATCAGACTCAAGTATCTTCTTACCCCAGCCAAGCCAAAGCATACATAGACAAAAGTACATCTTCATTTTTTCTTTTTATTCCCTCTAAATCTGAGGGAATTGTATCTGAGAATTTTGTAGTGAAGCCAATTAGAGGATTGGGGATCAATCTACTAGCCAGAGAAAATATTGGTCCAGAATCTTGGTAATGACCCAGTTATATCCAAAGTACAAAGCTAAAACTGACAACAAGGAAGACATCTTAAGGAAAAACATCAAGATGGAGCACATTTCTCTTTAACCCTTTTCCCAGAAATAAATTCATTTGGAAAACCTGTAAAGCACATTAGAAGTCCATCTTGAGTTAGAGGTAATAAAATTCCACCCATGACCACCATCCTTAGTTGCGAACTCCCTGGAGGGCTTTGAGTAATGGACAAGTTTATTCTTCACCTTTCTCATGCCAGCAAACTGAAACATGAACATTAGTGCATGTAAGAAAATCCTTAATCTGATTGCAAATCACAGGCATATGTTTGGCTCAGAAAGGCATATTGGGGAACAAACACTTCAAAGAAAAATCCTTCAGAAATGGAATCACTGGCACCAGATCTCTTGACTGCCTAGTAAACTGTTTGACCAAAACGACTACTTCAAGAACCCTCAGTCGTTTAGCCTTCTGACCAAAACCGGAAGACTTGGAAACAGGCTAAAAACCAGAACATTAATTATGATCCAACCCCTTTTCCATAATTCCAGCCAAACAATCTCAAACACCAAAAAATTCAACCAACAAACTCTTTTCTTCTCAACAGACACTCAAGCAAGAGAGGCTGCCCAAGGTGATCTGGGACATCTCCCTATCTGATGTTATATGACTCCAAAAACCCACAATTCAACTTAATACTTACAGCTTCTGTGGCATTTTTTCCTAAGTGCTGATGGCTGTCACTTATGTTTTTATACATTTGCAGATAATTCTTCCTTATTCTTTATGAGAATATGTTTGTCTATACTACACACACACACACACACACACACATATATATATATGAAGTTAGAAACCCTTCCACTCACTCTCTCTCTCTCTCTCTCTTTCTCTCTCTCTCTCTCTCTCTCTCTCTCTCTCTCTCTCTCTCTCTCTCTCTCTCTTTCTCCCTCTCTCTCTCTCTCTCTGTATATATATATAAAGTAAGGGTTCTTAAGCTGGGATCTGCAATTTTTTAAAAATATATTTGAATACTTGTAGCTCAATATAATTAATTCCCTTTGTATTTTATTTTCTACATTTTAAGATATTATTCTGAAAAGAGGTTCATAATCTTCCAGATACTGCCAAAGGAATCCATGACACAATAAAAGTTAAGAACATCTGATGTAGAGATTCACAAACTTTAAAGCACTATGTAAATGTCATTTATTATCACTAAGTAAAGAAAAATAAATTAAAAAGCACTTCTCTGGTGTGTTGTTTGAGATTATTATTCAGTAAATCAATAAATATTTATAGGAAGTTAGAATCTATAGATTTAGATAAAATGTAAAAGACCATCTAGCCAACCTCTTCATCTTATGGGTGAGGAAACTGTGGACCAAGGGATTAGATAACTTGCTCAAAGAAACACAGATTATCAGTGGCAGAGTCTTCTGACTTTAAATCTAGGGATGTTTTTTTCATCATATCTACCACAAGGAATTTTTTTAATATGATAAAATGTTAGTTTGTTTTTTGATTAGGTGGGGTTTTTTCATGTCCTTATAGTTAAAAAAAAAAAAAAGAAAATTGCATGATTATTATATAGTTAAAAGAAATGCAAGTTGTGTATACTAGGTTTGCAATTTTATGTACAAACATCTTTTTATTATACTATATTGTGGAAATGCTTGTTTCATTCCATAAATGTTTTAAAAATTAATTTTTAGAAGATTTTTAATATCCTTACAGTATACCTCTCTGATTTCACCTGTGTGGGAACACCTCCTACTAATACATATTGCAACCCATCTGTACCTTACAATCTTTGATAGCTGCCTGAAGTGCAGGTTAAATAAGTGATTTGCCCATGTTTGTGCAAGTAGTGAATGTTTGAGGCAGACTTCAAACTCAGTGAGGTCAGGTTTTAAAAGGATATGTAGAAAATAAGTAGAAAGTAAGGATATAAAACTGACTTAGACACATTTCTTAGAGTGATTGATTGGGAAGAATGTAGAATACATATATAGGATATATAAAAATGGCCCTATGAAGAGGAGACTAAATGATGTTAAGGAGTACCCAGATGAACAACTTAGTTCCTCTCAGGTACAGCCTAGGTAAGTAGAAAAAATAGGACTATAATGTCTCACTACTCTTTATCACATCAAGTGATAAAGTGTCCTAGATGAGCCTACAATATCAGAACAATGTTCTAAAAGTGATTTCTTAGCTATTCACTAGCAAGGAAATTGATAGAGATGCCGCAGGAATGGTAGAGGCAAATTATCCAGTTTGCAAAAAACAGAAGAAAGTAATCTAAGAATTATAGGCCAATGACCTTTATATTGATTCTTTTAAAAAAAATAATCTAGAAAAATTAGAGATCAGTTGTGTATGATAGGCTGGCTTTAAAAAACAAAATTAGATAAGAAAAAGGTAAACAAACAGGATTGCTCAGAATCTAGTAGCTTCCACTTTAAAGAACTGAAGGGCTGGAATATGATATTCCAGAAGGTAAGGAGCTTGGACTAGAGCCAAAAATCAACTAACCAGCAAAACTAAGCATTATCTTTCAGAGGAAAAGATGGACATTCAATAAAATAATGGACTTTCAATTATTTTTTATGGAAAAAAAAACAAAGTTGAACAGAAAATTTGATCTTCAAATACAGAAATCAAGATAAGCATAAGAAAGTAAAAAGAGAAAAAAACTATGCTTTTAAAAGGTTTACATCTCTACATGGGAAGATGATATATGTAACTCTTGAGAATTATATTTTTATCAGGGCTTTTAGAAGGGATATACTTAGAAGGTGTAAGTATAAGTTGATTTTAATGTGATGATATGAAAAAGAAAATAGAGGTAGAAAAGTCATTGTACTGAAAGAAGAAAAGGGAGGTAAAATGGATAAATTTATATCACATGAAGAGACAAAAAAAAAAAAACCTATTACAGTTGAAGGAAAGAAGGAAGAGGAACGAACATTGTTTGAACCTTAGTCTCATCAGATTTGGCTCAAAGAGGGAATATCAAAAATACTTATTTTGGTATAAAAACTTGCCTTACCCTATAGAGAAGTAGGAGGGAAAGGGGGAAAGAAAAGGGAGAGGCATTGAAAAAATGAAAGGCAGGTTGAGGGTGGTAGTGGACAGAAGCAAAACACTGGAGAGAAGGGAAAGGCAAAAAAGAGAGATAAAAGTATAATTTGGTAAAAAAAAAAAAATAGGATAGCAGGAAATAACAGAATTAGTCATTTTAATTATGAATGTGAATGGGATGAACTCTCCCATAAAATGGAAGTGGATAGCAGACTGAATTAAAAGCTAGAATCCTGCAATATTACAAGAAACTCATTTGAAGCAGAAAGGTACATACATAATAAAGGTAAAAGGCTGGAGCACAATCTATTATTCATCAACTGAAGTTAAAAAAAGAAAAAAAAAAAAGAGGAGTAGATATCCTAAACTCAGATCAAGCAAAAACAAAAATAGATTTAATTAAAAGAGATAAGAAAGGAACTACATCTTACTAAGGTATCAGAGATAACGAAGTACTATCAATACTAAACATATATGCACCAAGTAGTAAAGCATCCAAATTCCTAGAGGAGAAGTTAAGAGAGTTGCCAGAAAAAATAATCAGGAAAACTATACTATTGGTGAATCTTGATTTCTCTCTATCAGAACTAAATAAATCTAACCACAAAATAAACAAAAAAGAAGTTAAGAAAGTGAATAGAATTGTAGAAAAGTTGGGTGTGATAGACCTTTGGAGAAAATTGAATAGTGACAGCAAGGAATATACTTTTTTCTCAGTAGTACATAAAAACTACACAAAATTTGACCATGTGTTAGGACATTAAAAATCTCAAAATCAAATGCAGAAATAATGCATTCTTTTCAGATCATGATGCAATAAAAATTATGTGTAATAAAGGATCATGGGAAAATAGACCAAAAGTTAATTAGAAATGAAGTAATCTAATCCTAAAGAATGAGTGGGGAAACAACAAACCATAGAAACAATCAATAATTTCATCCAAGAAAATGACATAATAAGACAATATACCAAAACAGTTTTTAGGGAAATTTTTTTATCTCTAAATGCTTACATAAATAAAATGGAGAAAGAGAAGATCAATAAATTGGGCATGCAACTAAAAAAGCTAGAAAAGAACAAATTAAAACTTCCCAATTAAATACCAGATTTTAAACTCTGAAAATAAAAGAAGAGATTAATAAAATTGAAAGTAAGAAAACTGTTGAACTAATAAACAAAACTAAGAGTTGGTTTTATGAAAAAACAACAAAATAAATAAACTTTTTGTTAATTTGATTTAAAAAAGAAAAAAATGAGGCAGTTAGATGGTATGGTGAATAGAGCACCAGACCTGGAATAAAGTGAACCTTAGTTCAAATCTGGCCCCGGATTTACACTTCCTAGCTGTGGGACCCTAGGTAAATCAATTAACCCCATTTGTCTCTCAAAAACAAAAAAAAAAAAAAAAGGAAAGAAGAGTATATTATCAGTAACATATGAAAAAGGTCAATTTACCACCAACGAAAAGTATATTAAAGCAATAATTAGGAGTTATTTCACCCAATAAATCTGATCATCTAAGTTAAATGCATGAACACTTATAAAAATATAGATAACCCAGATTAACAGAAGAGAAAATAAATTACTTAAATAGTCCCATTTTAGAAAAAGAAATTGAACAAGCTATTTTAATGAACTCACTAAGAAAAATATCATCAAGGTCAAATAGATTTACAACTAAATCCTACCAAACATTTAAAGAAAAATTAATTTTAATACCACAGAAACTATTTGGAAAAATAGAGGAAGAAGTCCTAACAAATTCTTTTTATGGAACAGATATGGTGCTGATACTTGAACCAGGAAGGGACAAAACAGAGAAAGCAAATTATAAACCTATTTCCCTAATGAATATTGGTACAAAAAAAATAAAAATCTTAAATTAAATATTAGCAAAGAGATTATAGCAATTTATCACCAAGATAATATACTATGACCAAGTATAATTTATACCAAGAATGCAGGGCTAATTCAATATCAGGAAAACTATTAATATAATGATTATTCCAAATAAATTCTAAAATAGAATTCTAGCTAAAAGATTACAACAATATATTGTAAAGATTATACATTATGATCACATGAGAGTTACAGTAGGAATGCAAGGATGATTCAGCATAAGGAAAACTATCAATATAACTGATTATATCAATAACAGGTTTTTTAAATTATATGATTACATCAATAAAAACACAAAGAAAACTTTTGATAAAGTACAACATTCATTTCTATTTTAAAAAATTAAAAGTATTGGTATAAATGGATTTTTCCTTCAATTGAGAAAAAAGCATTTTCCTAAAACTATCAGTAAGCATTGTTTGTAATGAAGATAAGATAGAAGCCTTCCTAGTAAGATCATGTATGAAACAAAGATATCATTGCCACCAATATTATTCAATATCGTATCAGAAATTCTAGCTATAACAATGAGAAAAAAAAGAAATAGCAAGAATCAGAATAGGGAATGAGAGAATAAGCTATCTCTTTTTGCATTTATAATGATATCCTTGGAAAATCTCAAAGACTCAATTAAAAAGTTAGTCAAAATAATAAATTTTGAGCATCTATTGATATAATCATATGATTTATATTAGCTTGGTTATTTATATAATCAGTTATGAACAAATTATGGTATATGATTATGATGGAATACTACTATGCTATAAGAAATGATGAGCTCAATGATTTTAGAAAAACATGAATTTGCACAAAATAATGAAGAATGAAATGAGCAGAATCAAAAGAATGTTGTACATAGTAACAATAATATTGTTTTAGGTACAATTTTTTTAAAAAAGAAAGAAAAGAAAAAATAGACAAATTTTATACTAGCTGTGTGACCCTGGACAAGTCACTTAACACTGATTGCCTAACCAAAAAAAAAAAAAAAAAACTTGGAGCACCTGAGTTATTTTGAATATTATAAATTAGATTATATAATTATATTTGGGTATCATAAAAATGCCCAAATTAACCACAAAGGACATATGAAGAAAGACATTATTTGTATCCAAAGAAAGAATTGATAAATAGAAGTCTGTCTAGAATGGGTTTAAACGTGTATGTGTGTGCATGTGTGTATGTGAATCTAATGGTAGTCATCATTAGAATGAGGAGTAGGAAGAAAGAAAATAAAAGAAATTTATATGATTCCTTTATTTTATATTTAAAAGGAATAGCAAACTGTACATAATAGATTTACAACTTCATGTACAATCTTTAGAAAACTACTATTTTGTAAATGCTTGCTTTGCTCCATGGATTAAAAATTTGTAAAGATTCTTAGATGACTTCTTAGCATTTCAAATACTGTTTGCCTGCCTCATGTATCTGCCCACTCCATTTCATTCTCCATTCAGCCACCAAAGTGATTTTCCTAAAGTGCATGTCTACTGAAGTCACCACTTGCTCAATGAACTCCAGTAACTCCTATTGCCTTAAGAATAAAATACAAAATGCTCTATTTGGCATTCAAAATTCTTCCTAATGTAGCTCCTTCCTCATTTTCCACTTTATAATGGAAAACTTTCCAGGCTTCTTACATCTTACTCTCTGTCACACATTCTTCAATACAGTGACACTGGCCTTCGGGCTATTTCTTGAACAAGATGCTCCAACTCTCAGTTCCAGGCATTTTCTCTGACTGTCCAGAATGCTCTCCCTCCGTAACTCTGCCTACTGATCTCCTTGACTTCCTTTCAGTCCCTATTAAAATTCAACCTTCTATAGGAAACTTTTCCCAATCCCTCTTAATTCCAGTCCTTTCCCTCTGTTAATCATTTCCTATTTATCCTATATATATATATATATATATATATATATATATATATATATATATATATATACCTGTTTGCAGGTATTTGCTGAATGTTGTCTCCCCCATTAGATGGTAAGGTCCTTGAGAGCAGGCAGCTACTTACTCTGTTATGTATACTTAGTTCCAGCTTTGGGTATCCTTCCATTAGAATGGCAATGTCTTTTGCCTTCTTTTGTAAACCTAGCACTAGAACAATTCTTGGTACATAGTAGAAATTAACTGATTAATATGACCTAAGTGATATATTGATTTTATTAAATCAATTATTAAATTATTAATTATTAATCAAATTAAATCATTAAATTGATTTATTAAATGATTGATTTATTGATAGAAAGGGGAAAGAATGATCCTTGCAACAATACAAAGTTGATTGAACCCAGATTCTAAAGAAAGGCAGACAAAACGAGGAGAGGCAAAAAACAGTCTCTTTCTCTCTAGTGCCTGTAACTGCTTTAAAAAATAAATATAAAACTTCTTTCTCAGTAAAATAAAAAAGGAACAGCCCTGAAGAAGCAGAAAGTTCACAAAAGCATGGAACTTGATCACCATAACCACAAGTTTTCACATGACAGAGAGAACTTGTCCATGATCTTTTTTTGATGGAGAAGGTAGATAAGGAAGGTACATCTACCCTTATTTCTTTTTTTATCTTTTTTTGCAGAGGCAATTGGGATTAAGTGATTTGCCCAGGGTCATATAACCAGATTTGAACTCAGATCCTCCTGACTTCAGGGCTGGTGCTTTATCTACTGCTCCAACTAGCTGCCCCTACCCATATTTCTTAAAGGAGACTCCAGGCTGAAAGTTAGAAACCTGGCACTAACTTTCCTAAGCCTTCCTTGTTTTCGGAAGGTTTCCCAATACCCTTCATACCTGCCACACATTTCTCATTTCTTTTCACTCTTGCTTTCTGCTAGGTGACAGGGAATCTGAAAAATCGTATTAATGTTACTCACCCAGGTAACATGTATGCATTTTATTATACTTCTGGAAAAACCAGTGAAGTGGCTCTAATGCAGAAATTTCCAATACCATGGCAGGTCAGAAGGAAAATTTGAAGGGAGAACAAGAAAGGAAAATAGACATTGTAGTGCCCTAATAGTCATTACAAATATGCAGCTACTTGCTCTGTTGCGTATGCCTAGGGCCAGCTTTGGGCATCCTTCCATCAGAATGGCAAGGAAGCAGAGCTGTCACTGGCAATAATAACCTTCAAAACAGTAGTTTCAGGCACTAACCAGGAGAAAGACTGTGTTTTCCCAGAGTGGAAAGACTGAAAGGCAGTTTCAGGTTTTTGTTTGTATTTTTGCCACAGATAATAAACATTATGAGACACACCATTGTCACAGAGGGATTAGATATATATCTTGGCACATAGAGAATGTGTATTTAGCCACTGGAAAGATTAGTAACATTTGTAAGATAAATATCTGTATGTTTTTCCAGATTATTCTCTCATTTAATACAACACAATCATGAAATGTTGTCATTTTTATTTGATCTGTCCCAAGATATCAGGTAGACAGAATTGCTGCATCTAGTTAAACAGATTCAAGCAAACCAAGATTATAACTGGATCAGAAGAGGGGGGTAGTATACATTATGGTATGGAAGTAAGGTTGGGAGAGTTGATGGGAGAAGCATTCAAAACAGAAGCAAATGAGTGTGAATACAATGAAGTTTAAGGGCAAAAAAAAAAGGAGTGTAAAAAGAGAAGGTACAAGAGTACTGATAATAGTCATAGTCAAGGTTTATAGATTAGATTGTATACTGGATTTATTATTATCATTATTATTATTAGTGGTGGTGGTGGCGGTAATAATGATAGTAATAATAATAGTGGTAGTGATAGTAATAATGGTAGTAGTTATAGTAGTACCAGTACTAATTTATTAATAGTAGTAGTGGTGGTAATGATTGTAGTAATAGTGGTAGTAGTAGTAGTAATAATAGTAGTGATGGTGGTAGTGGTAATGATGATGATAGTAATGGTTATGGTGGTAGTGGTAATAGTAGTAGTAGTAGTAGTAGTAGTAGTAGTAGTAGTAGTAGTAATAGTAGTAGTAGTAGTAATAGCAATAGTAGTAGTAGTAGTAGTAGTAGTAGTAGTAGTAGTAGTAGTAATGGGGATTACTATTATCATTAATTTTTTAACTGATATAGCCAGGCAAACTTTTATTTGGCTGCTGTGTGCAAAATGGTTGATTATCTGCACAAAGGCACTAACCCCAATCTCTCTCTCTTTCTGACTCTCCTTGTTTTGTCTCTCCCTGGGTTCACAAGCAGTCTGGAGTACAGATAGATCAGAGAATGTGGAAATATTCTCTCTAATCAGTTCACTCCTACCTCAGCCCCAGCTAAAGAAAATCTCCTCTTCTTTGGGATTAGCTTCCCTTCTTTCAGCTCCAAACTGCAAAATTATATGTTTGACCATAAACAATTACAAACAGTTATACAGCTTAATAGCCATTACAAACAGCTAACAGGCTTCTCCTTGCAAACTGTGATAGGGGAAGAGGTGGTGCATCAGATCAAGTCTCCCCGGCTTCCTGCCCACTCTGCCACCCCATTGGGTCCTGACTCTGCTTGCTTCCCTGGCATTCTGATTTTATGAAGTTTCCATGGCAACATCTCTGGGGGAGGGGTTGTATTGACATTTATGCAATGCTTTAAAATTTGCTAAGCACTTTACACAGATCATCTCATCTGAGCTTTTCAATAACCCTGAGATGTAGGGACTACCATTTATAGAAGAAACTGGGATATAAAGAAAGAGATTAAGTGTCCAATCCGTCCAATTTCACCCAGCTAGTAAGTGTCTGAAGCTACATATGAACTCAGGTCTTCCCATTTGTAGTTCTGCACTCTCCCTATATCAGGGTGCAAAAGCAGAAATTAAGTGAGGAGCCAAGCTTTAGAGGGAGCCAAAAAGGTTTCAGAGAAGTGGAGGAGGACCAAATCAAAAAGAAAATTGATTTTATCATTGATTGGCAGTTTGTCATCCTCAGGAAGACTATGGTATCTCATTCTTCTATGGCAGATTTCTGTGGGCTATTATCCACCTCCTTAAAGGGGCCACATAGATAAATAGGATCTTTTGTGGGGGTACACATATGGTATAAATAACAGATATAGATACAGATATATTCAAACAACTTACCAATTGTGTTTGCTTCAGGGTGATTTTAGACAACCTTAAACCATCTGTATGAGAAACAATGAAATTTTCCACATCCCCAATGATCAACACACCTCCCTTCTTTCCCTAATCACTATTTGATGACTATAGATGAAAATAATACAAAATAATTCCTTAAAGAATTGAAAACGAGTTCTTACTGAATCTTTTAGACAGAATGTGAATGACAGAAAGCAGTTTGGGTGAATATAATTGAAAATCTAAGGAAGGAAAAAGGGGCAAGATGAATTCTTAATTTTGTTTTCCCAAAATGGAACAACAGTGTATATGGAAAATTTATGAGCATAAGCCATTCTCACCTACACTTTTATAGGTTATCTTTTATGGGTCCAAATTATATGACATAGATTTGCAATTGGAAGGAACTTTAAGGATCATCTGGTGGAACCTCTCTTATTTCCTTGGAGAAAAGGAAACTAAAGTTCAGTGATTTGCCCAAGAGGAGACAGGTCATAAATAGTAGAGCCAGGATTCAAATTGAGATCTCTAATTCCAAAATTGAGCTGTGTAAATGTGAAATGGATTAACTCAGGAGGCCATGACATTCCCATCTATTTTCCTATCTTCCTCTTCCCCAATTTTTCCATTGGCAAGTAACTAACTTCCCTAGACTTCAATTTCTTCATCAGCATATAACTGAGGGTTATGAATAGATTCTAGATCAAGCCTATTTATTTGGAGAAGCCCTTAAATTAGTAACTACTGACGCTTTGGGAATGGAAACAAATTCATACTGCCTGTTTGTGCCCAATAGGAGTGCCACAAAACAAGGGAATATTATTGCATTATAACAAGCAACAAGCAGGATTATTATTTTTTAAACCAACCTTTAAAAACTTACATGAACTGATGCAAAATTGAGAGAGCAGAACCAGGAATGTCATATACAGTAATAACAATATTATATGATGAAGAATTGTGAGTGACATAGCTATTCTCAGTAATACAATGATCCAAGATAATCTCAAGACTATTGATGAGACACGTTATCCACTTCCAGAGAAAGAACTTTTTTTTTTTTAACATAGACTGAAGCATATTTTTCCCTTTCTTTCTTCCTTTTCTTTTTGTTTGAGTCTTCTTATACAAAATAATGAATATGGAAATGATTCACATGATTGCACAAATAAAACCAATATCAGATTATTTGTTATCTCAGCGAAGGGAGAGAAAAGGTGGGATGGGACATAATTTGGAATTCAAAACTTTAAAAAAAAAGTTTTATTATGTAATTGGAGAAAAATTTTTTTTAAGTTTTAAATCCACAATACAAATATTTATTTGTAAATAACAGAATTTCAATTCTTTGTGATTTGAGGATTTTAAAGTACCTCTTAAAATGATCAGGCAGAGTCTTGAAGTATTCACTAAATGTGCTAGAAAAGCTGGCCTAAACTAAAATTCCAATGACACTAGATAACTTGAAGTCTCAGTATTATTTCTAAAAGGGATTTTTTTTCTTCCATATACAATTTCACCCTAACTTGTGAACTATTCAGACAGCACCTTTCATCAAGCAGAAAGCAGATTTGATTAATGTGATTTCTTTGTGAAAAATCTAAGAAGATTAAGAACTGGTGAGGTAGGTCATGCATGACCCTTCTCAAAATGACATTATCTACTGAACTCTGAAGTTCTTTTCAGGAACCAAATTTTTCCTACTAGCTACATCTGCAAGAGGGGAAAGAGTCTATCATGGGGAGAAATTATCTTTTTTTGCATTCAGGTTTCAGGCTCATGAATAGGTCAACAAATCTGTGATTCTATATTGATTTCACCAAATAATTAAGTGAGAAAGGCAAGATTTCAAGGAAACATATGCAGATTGGTATCTTTCCCTCTCTTCTGTGATGGTCTCTTTTGTGATGATTCCTTAGAACAAAAGTTAAAACTTACTAGATGATTTTTGTGCTCAGTGAATTTTGTGCTCAGTCAAAGAAAATGTGGCTTGGGGTGATTCCTCTGAGCTATTTTCCATCAGTATGGTCTGGAATTCTAATATGAGTCATGAAACATGTTTTTCTGATATGGGGGAAATGAATTCTGAACTTCTATAATATCAAATCTCATCTGCCTTTTCCACTTTGTCTATATTTATAGAAAGGAATTAAAATGCCTTTCTCTGGCCCTCTCAGCTTCCAGAATTTGGGTGTTGGGTTCCCCAAAGTTGTGCTTCAATGCGCACCATTTGAGAACATGATAGATGAGGAAGTCAATTATTTTCAATTGACCATTTCCATGGTTATTTTTTACCTCAGAATGCCAGATGTCAATTTGATGGTTATGAAGCTAACAATTTAGGAGCAAAAGAAAAAAGTATCAGATAGAAAGCCTCTCTATCCTACTACTCTTCAGCCAGGCCAACTGACTTCAACACTGAAAAACAAAGAGAGAAAAATGAAAATTATCCCTCTAAGCCAAGGAGTTTACAAATCTATGGACTTAGGGTCTAAAGAACTTGAATTTGAATTTGAATTCTCATTCTTTCATTAAGTATCCATTTGACTGTGTCATTACATTTCTACAAACTTCATTTTCCTCATTCTAAAATGAGTAGGTTCATCTCAGGTCCCTCTCAACTTTAAAATCTTCTAATTGTCTTTTATATCTAGTGTTAAATGTGCACAGATACAAACTCCAAAAACACGATGAGCTAATGGATAAACCACAGAGCCTGGAAGACCTGGGTATAAGTCCTACCTTTGATGCACACTGACTGTGTAACCCAAGACAAATTTCTTAACTTGTCTGAGCTCAGAGGTGATAGCTAAGTTGTTTCACAAATATATGGAAGGCACATCCATCCTGGGATTTCCCCATACGCACGAAAGCACAAGTCACAGCAACAACAAAATATGTGCAGATTCTCACTGTTTAGAAAAAAAACTCAATATTGAAGGCAGTGAAATTATAATGAGCAAGTCTGGCTCCAAAGAAAAATTATGGGATGAAAAACATATATCCTTTACAGAAGTGGGGGACCATAAGCATGGAATACTACATATAATATCAAGATTTTGTATATATTATTTAGTTTATAGAACTTTTTTATTCCTTCTTCATATTATCATCATTGTTAATGTTGTGCCACAGTTCCCTATAATTGTCCTGACTCAGTTTCCCTAAATTGTCCTGCCTTGGTTTCCCTGAATTGTTTTCCCTCAGTTCCTAATTGTTCTGCTCAGTCCTGCAACACCAGCTCTTCCTCCTAATCATCATGATCCAGATAAGGAGAAAGACCTACTATCTTAAACATCATGACCCCAGACCTTCCCTACTTACCAGAATGTCCCGAGCCTCCCCCAATCCTGTCAGAACCACATTGATAGTCCGTTCCACCTCTCAGTGCTCTGACTGTGCCCCTGCCTCAGTCTATCCCAGTAGCTTGAAACCACAGGCATATATACTTCATGGGAAATATGGATTAGCTGCTGCATGCTGGATTCTTGGCGACAATAGTCTCATTCAGCTCTGGAACCAAACCATGAATCCATTTGGTCCCAGTAAATTTCTCCCTTTCAAATAAAATAGTTAAAAAAAAAACCCTTTCTAATCTTTATCTTGCCTCAGTTTCTCTGGCATTACATTATTGTTCAGTCATTCATTTTTCATGATCCTATGGACCAAACTGTCCCTGAGATTTTCTTAACAAAGACACTACAGTGGTTTGCCATTTTTTTCTCCAGGAACTTGGCCAGGATCACACAGCAAGTAAATGTCTGAGGCTAGATTTGAACAGCCCTTTTTAGAACTTTATTATAAAAGACTGCTCTCAGGGAACGGTTAAGGGGAGGAATTCATTGGTATTATAAATGACAAAAGTGAAAGATCATATCAATAATTTTTTTAAAAAATAAAATAACAGATATCCTTAACACCTAATTCTGAAAGCACTCCAGATAGTCCATATTCATTTTGACATCAGCCTTTAAGATTAAACAGGGCATGATCCTAGGATGCCAATAGCCAAACTTCACATTCAAGAACCTGGATTTAAGTCCCTATCTCTTAAGTCCCTTATTAGCTGTGTGATCTTGAATAATTTATTCAGCTTGTCTGGACTAAGTAATCCACAAAATGAGAGGGTTGAACGAGATCAGGGGTAAAATCTTAGCCATTTTTTTAGGTGATGGACCCATATGGCAAACTGGCAAAAACCTGTCCCCACCTTCTCAGAATGATATTTTAAAATACATAAAATGTACTTAAGATTACAAAGAAATCCAATTATACTGAAATGCAGTTATCAGTTGTTTTTTTTTAATAGAACCTAGAACCCCTGGTAAATGATCTCTAAGGCCCCTTCCAGCTGTGAATCCACAATTCTATGATAATCAACTGTAGAGTTAGCTCTAATTTATATGTATACATACATACATAAATGTATGGCTAAGGGTAAGGCTTGTCACATACATCTTGTCATAATAAGCAGAAAAGGCTTTGCCAAAGCCAAAAAAAGGGGGAAAATTTGGAAAATTTTGGCTTTTTATCTTAGTGACTGCGATGATACTGAGATGAAAAAAATGATGAAATGCATTAAAATGTTTGCAGTCATGAGAGGTGGGTTTTTGTAATTGAGCTATTATGCAAAATATCTGCCATCCAGCAGCAGCAGCAAGGAGCTTTAACAGTCAGGCTGAGCCTGCATTCAGCTCAGTCAATCCAGTGGAAAAAACCAACAGATTGGTTGGTTATTTCACATTGTCTGGAACCAAAAAGAGTACTTAAACTGGACCTTTCTTTTGTTTATTTTTAACCTGCTGTACTGATATTCTGGAAACACTTGAGATTTGAGTTAGGACAAAATGGGGAAATGTAGATTTCTTGGCTCTAGGAAAGGTGAGTGGAGCCTTCTTAGGACAATCCCTGAGTTCCTGGCTGGACTTCTAATCCATCCTAGACCAGCTTCTGGGACTGTTCCTTGGGAAGAGATCTCATCTCCCTGCATAAATTATAGAGGCATAAAATACAAAATTGTCTCATCTGAAAGGGGAATTTCATAAAGAGATGAACTATACATTGGTAGTCTGGGCTAATATAATAAAAATAATAATTCTACTTAAGTTAATCAACTTATTCACTACCATTCCAGTCAAAATGCCAAGAAATTATTTTACAGAACTAGAAAAAATAATAACAAAGTTCACCAGGAAGAACAGAAAGTCAAGAATTTCAAGGGATCAGAAAAATGCAAATTAAGACAATTCTGAAATACCACTATACACCTGTGAAATTGGCTAAGATGACAGGAAAAAAATAATGATGAATGTTGGAGGGGATGCAGGAAAACTGGGACACTGATGCATTGTTGGTGGAGTTGTGAATGAATCCAACCATATTGGAGAGCAATCTGAAATTATACCCAAAAATTATCAAACTGTGCATACCCTTTAATCCAGCAATGCTACTACTGGGCTTATACCCCAAAAAGATACTAAAGAAGAGAAAGGGACCTGTATGTGCCAAAATGTTTGTGGTAGCCCTGTTTGTAGTGGCTAGAAACTGGAAAATGAATGGATGCCCATCAATTGGAGAATGGCTGGGTAAATTGTGGTATATGAATGTTATGGAATATTATTGTTCTGTAAGAAATGACCTGCAGGATGAATACAGAGAGGCTTGGAGAGACTTACATGAACTGATGCTAAGTGAAATGAGCAGAACCAGATCATTATACACTTCGACAACGATATTATATGAGGATGTATTCTGATGGAAGTGGATTTCTTTGACAAAGAGATCTAAATCAGTTCCAATTGATCAATGATGGACAGAAGCAGCTACACCCAAAGAAAGAACACTGGGAAATGAATGTAAACTATTTGTATTTTTGTTTTTCTTCCCAGGTTATTTTTACCTTCTGAATCCAATTCTTCCTGTGCAACAAGAGAACTGTTCAGTTCTGCACACATATATTATATCTAGGATATACTGTGACATGTTTAACATGTATAGAACTGCTTGCCATCTGGGGGAGGGGATGAAGGGAGGGAGGGAAAAAGTCAGAACAGAAGTGAGTGCAAGAAATAATGTTGTAAAGAAATCTTTTTAAAATAAAAAATGCAAATCAAAAAAAAAAAGAAAGAAAGAAAAAGAATTTCAAGGGAATTAATGAAAAGATACAAATGAAGGTGGCCTAGCTGTACCAGAACTAAAACTATATTATAAAGCAGCAGTCATCAAAACCATTTGGTACTTACTAGCTAAGAAATAGAGTAGGTTAGGTTCACAAAACACAATAGTTAATGACTATAGTAATCTAGTGTTTGATGAACCCAAAGATCCTAACTTCTGAGATAAGAATTCACCATTTGACAAAAATTTCTGGGAAAATTGGAAATTAATATGGCAGAAACTAGGCATTGACCCACATTCAACACCCTATACCAAGATAAAGTCAAAATAGATTCATGATTTAAACATAAAGAGTGATACTATAAGCAGATTAGAAGAACAAAAGATAATCATCTCAGATATGTGGGAAAGGAAGGAATTTGTGACCAAAGAAGAACTAGAGTACATTGTGAAATGCAAAATGGATAATTTTGGTTATATTAAGTTAAAAAGCTTTTGTACAAACAAAACAATGCACACAAGATTAGAAGGGAAGCAGTAAACTGGAAAAGAAAAATTCTACATCCAAGAATTCTGATAAAAAACCTCATTTCTAAAATATATAAAAATTGGCTCAAATCAATAAAAATACAAGCCATTTCCAAATGATAAATGGTCAAAGGATATAAACAGGCAATTTTCAGATCAAGAAAATAAAATCATTTCTAGTCATATGAAAAAATGCTCTAAATCACTATTTATCAGAAAAATATCACTACAAACTTTTCAGATTGGCTAAAATGACAGGAAAGGATAATGATGAATGTTGGAGAGGATGTGGGAAAACTGGGATGCTGATATATTGTTGTTGGAATTGTGAACTGATCCAACCATTCTGGAGAGCAGTATGGAACTATGCTCAAAGGGCTATTAAACTGTGCATACCCTTTGATCCAGCAGTGTCTCTACTGGGTCTGTATTCCAAAGAGATCAAAAAAGGGGAAAAGATCTATGTTTGCTGTGGTGTTCTTTTTCTTTAAAGTATAATGGGTCTCTCTGAGAGCAGGTTTCTGGGGGAGATTTACTGGAGGCAGCCTTAGTTTCAGTTAAAACTAATAATCACCCAAATGCAGCCAGGTGCTAAAAGTTCAGATCTTTTATTGTGTTCTTCAATATAGCCCAGTTAGCTTTCTTAAAGGCTTCTCTCTTTCCTTGGTTCTAAGAACTCTTGCAGCTTTGTCCTTTGCTTCTGCCTCTGCTTTCTTCAGCCTCCAGCCAGCACCAAGGTGAAAGTTGGAAATGAATCTGTCTTGCCTCCAAGAGAGTTTCTGGCTCTCAATCTCCCAGAGTGCTCCTCTCCAATCCCTGGCAATGTTCCGAAGTAACTAACTTGACTGACTCCCTGAAGCTCTATTTGTATTCCTTCTCCGAGAGTGGGTTTGTAGGATACGAGAGTGGGATTATGGGTTTCCTCCTAGAGTGCTCTCTGGCCCTAAGAGCTTCAAGGGAGATGTGGATTCACAAAATTACAAAGTTAATTTTGTGAATCTCCCATACTTGTGAACTCCAATGAGTAAAGGTGAGAACACAAGCATTGTTTCTCAGTTCCACTTAGGACTTTGTTTCTTCTGGCCCATAACATCTCCTTATAGGATAAGATCAATCATACTGAACCATGCTAAATTAGATAATTATTGTCTCTATCAACTCTAATGACTTAACAGTTTGTGAAGATTCCAACAGTGTGCAAAAAAGTTTGTGGCAGCTCTTTTTGAAGTGGTAAAGAAATGGAAACTGAGTGGATGCTTATCAGTTGGAGAATAGCTGAATAAGTTATGGTACGTGGATGTTATGGAATATTATTGTTCTATAAGAAATGACCAGCAGAATGATTTCAGAAAGGCCTAGAGAGACTTACATGAACTGATGCTAAGTGAAATGAGCAGAACCAGGAGATCGTTGTACCCGGCAACAGCAAGATTATAAGATGGTCAATTCTGATAGATGTGGTTCTTTTTAACAATGAGATGATTCAGGCCAATTCCTTCCAATAGTTTTGTGATGGAGAGAGCCATCTACATCCAGAGAGAGGGCTGTGAGAACTGCATGTGGATCACAACATAGTATTTTCACTCTTTTTGTTGTTGCTTGCTTGCATTTTGTTTTCTTTCTCATTTTTTCCCTTTTGGATCTTTCTTGTGCACCATGATAATTGTGGAAATATGTATACAAGAATTGCACATGTTTTACATATATTTGTTTACTTGTCACCTAGGGGAAGGGGGAAGGGGAAGAGAAAGAGAAAAAAATTTGGAACACAAGGTTTTGCCAGGGTGAATGTTTAAAATTAGCTATGTATATGATTTGAAAATAAAAAGCTTTAAAAAATAAAATAAAATGTTACAAGTATTTTAACATGTAATTGGAAGGATATATATGTATGTACATATACACATGTTATATGTTTACATATAGAAACAAGATGTTTGTAGTTCTCTCTTTTCTCTGCCATTGGCTCAAGGTCCCATTTGCTTTGTTTTTCCCAATCTGGCATACCTATTTATTAGGACCCTGATTTCATTTAATCACTTAATGTCAGATCAGCTTTTGCAAAAGTCTATTTACTTCAAAGATGTAACAACAATGAACAATTCTCTGAACAACTTGGGTACAAAATTCCCCCCATCATAAAGGGCAGAATTTAGACTGATAATTTAGTCCATGCCTCAAGTTTAATTCTAAAGCCAGATTCTACTGGCCTGGAATCCTGAAAGTCATTCCAAATGATCACTCTGCATTCTCTGAGGCCTCATTGCTGGGTAGGTTGCAACTCCTGCCCTGAATAATTATTGAAGATGATGATGATGATAGTTTTTATATAGCACTTCAAGGCTTGTAATGCACTTTACAAATATTATCTCATTTGATCCTCACAATAACCAAGAGCCAGATGCTATTATTATCCCAATTTTTTTTTTTTACAGATGAAGAAACAGGCCCAGAAAAGTTAAACGATTTGCACAAGATTACACAGATAGCAAATATCAGAGGAGATACTTGAACCTTGTTCCATCTAATCCCAGAATCAGGTACCTTCTACTGTATCATTTGTACTTCCCAGCACCAGCGAAAAGTACCTCATGTACCAAATTTACTAATATGCCTTCCAATTGATTGAATTCTCCTTCAGTATAAGAAATGGTTTTGAATTGGTACAATAATCAAAATGCATCCTGGTTATAATAAAGTGAGTGCAGTCTGCATCAGAGAGGAAGTCGAGTTGGGGTTTTTTTCCCCTTGTCCTTAGAGAAAAAACACTTCAATGCAATATTATTACTATGCAAGTTTGGCAGAGGAATACAGAAAATTGTATAAGGAAATAAAAGAAACAAATCCACTTTGTAGCTGCACTGTGCATAGACATAGAGAAAATCACAATTGAAGTTGCAAACACTAATGTCTTCCTCTAAGAGGAGTCCAATCTATCCCAATGGTACCATCCATTTTCTCTCCTTGGGGTGTCCCTTTCCCTGCTTTATGCAAGTTTTATGTATTACATACAGAAACTAGTTACACACACACACACACACACACACACACACACACACACACACACATATAGCAGTCCATTGGCACTGCCATCTTGTTCCCATGGAATAAGTTTGAAGTCCTTTCAATGTATACACTGGCATCAATACCAGACAGAAGTTAACTTAGATGGTGTCCCTTCCATATCTGTGCTTTTGTTTTGCCATTTATCTAAGAAGTACATTAGACTAGCCTCTGACTTCTCCCTGGGGGAAATGAGGGAGCCCACAGAGTTCATCTGAATATATTTTCAGAGCTCTGTGGATGAAAGATGCCATTTGCAAACACAATACAGAATATTATCATCT
This sequence comes from Antechinus flavipes, assembly GCF_016432865.1. NCBI lineage: Eukaryota > Metazoa > Chordata > Mammalia > Dasyuromorphia > Dasyuridae > Antechinus > Antechinus flavipes. The sequence goes on along the minus strand of NC_067402.1, from coordinate 46,215,141 downwards.
ATTGTTTTGCTTATTTGCTTAGCTAGTAAGCTCCTTAGGGAAAGATCCTGCTCTCTGGATCACAGGAGAGCCACATACCTAAGGTCCATTTATAAATAACAATGATAATTCTTGACTCAAAGGGCATTTTAATCCTAAAATTTAATATTCATTGACACCAGCTTTTCTAAGCCCTTGGGGATATCTATATAAACAAAGAACAAAGTTTTCTTTTCTAAATATTTGTTTTCATTCTAATGGTGTACAATGATCTGAAAATTCTCTTTCAGAGTATACCATATCCACGAAGAACCAAAGATTTGTGTTTGTTTATTTCAGAAAGCAGTGTAGAGAATTGCTTTCCTCCCAGGTAAAAACATCATCTCAGGGATTCAAGACCATATTCAAGTGGCCACTTAAATAATTTCATTTGAGGACCACTTCTCTCTCTTGCATTAAATTTGACCTTTTGACTTCTGCAAATACTGCCAAAAACCAAGGTGTGAGAATAAGGGTTTCCCATGAGCAAATGAGATTTGAAGGACAGCTACTCCATAGCAATGTAGAGAGCCTCACTCTTCTTTGGCAGCTTTCATCATTGCAATCTAGACTTGATCAAGTAGTAAGCACTTATTAAGCACTTACTATGTGCTAGACCATGTGCGCTTACTTGGGAATGGGGGGGACAGGGGCGGGAGGAAGGGAGGGAGAGAGAAGACAGAGACAGAGACAGAGACAGAGACAGAGACAGAGACAGAGACAGAGAGATAGGAAAGGGAAAGGGGAAAGAGAAAAAGGAAGGGAAGTCAGGGGAGTGGAAATAGGAGAAAAGGAAGAAAAGAAGGAATGGACAAAAGAAGAGATAAAGGGAGGGAAGAAGGAAGGGATGGAAGAAGAAAGGAAATAAGGAAAGGAGGGAAGGAGAAAAGAAGGAAGGGAGGGAGGGAGGAAGGAAGGAAGAAGGAAGGAAAGAAGGAATAAAGGAAGGAAGGAAAGAAAGAAACATAATTGTATAGTTGTCTTTAACTCCCTCTTCCATTGTACAATCACTATTTGTCCTACCTCAATCACATAACCAATGTAAGTACTTTCTGAGCTTCTATTACATACATAACACATTACCTTCTCTACTATTCTGTTTTTCTGAGAGGTTGCACTTTCACAACATGGAAAGGAAATGTTCCTCTGCCCTCTTCAGAATTTTTCCCAAAGGATTGCCACTAACCTTAGGGGCAACTCAAGTTCTGGCTGCACTCATTCCTTTTGCATTCCTTTGCAAGTTAGGCAAGAAAAGTCTCTATCATCCCCAAGATGCCTAGAAACACTCATAACCTCCTCTCTCTTATGGGTTCTGGGGCTCATACAAAGAAAGCTATTCTCTCAATCAAGAAGAAAAGGAATTGTTGGCCCCCTCTCTATTGATAACTGGACTGGGCTTTCCTCTGAAGATTTATAGCAGCTCTATTCTGCCATCCCCATATCAGAAAACCAGATAGTCTTATTCAGGTATGTAAGCTCAGTTGAATTACAACCTCATGAATAATGAATGATCTGGGGAAATGGAAAGCTATAAAAACCCATATGGATGAGAGGCATATCTTGGGATGCTTCCCCTACATTTATTAAGTGATCACTAAGTACAAAACATTGAGCTAGTTTACTTGAAAAGAGGCAAAGTTCAGATAAAACCATTCCCAACTTCAAGGACCTTGTCTAATAGACAATGTTGGTTATATTGTCAAATGATGATTAATTTCCTCATTGGATCATTAATGTTTAGGAAAGTTTCAATAGGCTGCCTCTCATTACTGCCCTCTTTTTAGTATTAAGTATTTAATTATTTAATACTGAGTATTATTACTAAGTATTTACTGTTCTTATTTAATACCTGGGAGAGTCATTTAATTTTCTGGATCTCAGTTGCATCATCTGCAAAGTAAAGATGTTGGTCTCCCAGGTTCTTTCCAGCTCTAAAATCTTATGTTTGTAAACCCTCCCTCTAACATTTGAAATGACTGCTGAGAAGGCAAATGTGGCGCCAGTATCATATAGTGTTTTATATTTGAAATAGAGAGGGCACAAAATTGATAAAAGTTTTGCATATCGGACAGAGAAGTTTTGAACTTTATTCAGTAGGTAATAGGGAGCAACTGACAATTTTGGAATAGAGGCATAATTTGCTCAGATGGGGATCTAATAAAGATACTATTCCATAAATAATATAAAAAAGTTTAAAAGTAGGAAGACCTATGAGGAATCAATTGTAACAGAATGAAGAGAACAAATATGAGAGATCTAGTAGAAATGAATTTTCCCCCCACAGGCAGAATTTGTTTATTTAATATTATTTTGTTGATATCCTCTATTTTTACATTACAAACATTTACAGATTACTTCCACTTCATAAGAGGCCTCTTGTAACAAAGTAAAATAGTAAATAAAAATAATTAAATAGTATCTTCATGTGAAAGTACAAGGAGCATTCACATCTGTAGTACTCTTACCCCCCACCTTTCTATCCTGATCTACTGTAGAAGGTTATACATGAGCTGATCCCAGAATGGGATTACAAGAGACATCCAAATAAGGATCCTACAGGACACTGGAAACAAGTGTCTAGAGCTCTGAAGAAAGATCAAGACTTTGCCAAGAGGAGAGAGTGGAAGGCAGGGGAATGAATGATATGCAAAAAAAAAAAAAAAAAAAGCATAGAAACAAAACAAAACAACCAAGGATGGTCCAGTGGGAACAGCCTCATTTAAAGAGGATTTGTTTAGGACTGACAGAGAAATTAGAGAGGTAAAAGGACAAGTAGAAGCATGTGGCTTCTCTTCAGGCAGAAGGGAATATTCAAGGTCAAACAATATCCAGAATGCTAAAATCTGCAGAGAAATCGGACATATCAATACAATCCGAATCAAAATGAGTGGATCTTAGGAGGTTGGTACTGACCTTCAGTGTTTCCCTGGGGCTGAAGAAACCTAGCCTAAGAACAGAGTAGCCAGTGAGACAGTCAAAGTATTAGGTCTGAAAGACTTTTCAAGATGGTTAGCAAAGAAGGTGGTGAGAAAGGTGGGACTGCAGCTGAGTTCTTCAGAATGAGAAGTCTTTTTTTGGATAATCAAGGTTACTCCATAACATGAGAGTTTGTGTGATTTACAGAATCATTGGTGGCAAGCTAATTTTGAATGACAGGTGGCAGATGCCTATTCTCCTTCAGGAGCAAAGTCCTATTCTCTAACTCTATTTTAAGTACAGAATTCCTCCCTAACATACTCCCTTCCTCCTCCCCAACCTTCCAGCTCTTCCCCAAAGGGCCCTGTCGAAGACAACCCACCTCTGCTTAATCCTAGCGGACAAGTGGCCCACCTCACTCGTGCAAACATGAAAAGAGGAGGTTCTGGGTGTCGAGGAGGAGCCAGGCTTGGATTACAAATAATTAATACTTTTCCTTTGGGAGAAGTCATTCTTGGCATGGGAAATTAAGATGGCTTTAGCACAGAGAAGAAAAGAAACCAGTGGGCAGATTTCTATATAAATGTGGGGCGTGTCAGCCCTGGAACAAGTGTGGGATCTGTTTTCAGCTGATTTCTGGAGGAATTTTAATGAGGATTTCACACTTAGTAACCACAGGCTTTTTGTTCTGTCAGTAAAAATGCTAAATGCTTCTGTTGGAGTCCAGGGACATTGTTTCCACTGCTTCATGAGGCTGTTCCTTGAGAATGAGCGACATGATATTTTACTTCAGCCCAAAACATGGCCAGATTTCCTTCCCAGTGTTCCTGGAAATGGTTTCAATTACCCAGTGCTGAGCTTCAGTCTGTGAATACCCCTACCCTTAGCCCACTGGGTCTGGCAGGCGAGTAAAGTAACAGAAGGGTCTTCTGGCCATCCCAGCTTTGGTTTCCCCAGGCTCACCATGTAGCTGGCAGCAGCCCTATGGTGAACTGGCCAGAAATGCTGAGGTGGCTGCTCGAGGTACGGAATCATTTCCATTTGTAACAGAGAGGCCAAAGGTGAAAATAATAAACTTTAAATGAGGTATGCTGCATGTGACATTCCAGTTCCAGACGTCATGAGCCCAAAATCTTTCAGCTGTTGATTCCAAAACAATATTATTTTCCTCAGTTTCAGAGTTTAGTTTGGTTACAATTGCTCACAGATTCCTTCTCCCCTCACCTCAAAAAAAAAAAAAAAAAAAAACCTGAAGACAACACAGTATTTGTTGGAAATTTGTTGGAAATATAAATGCTTAGGAGGCCTGCCTGGTGATCTGCACTAAATCATTTCTGCCCATTTCATGACTGCGGTCACTTAAGCTCTCTACAAATATGGAATCGCCTTCTGCTTCTGGGTGAAAGTTTAAAGCAATCCCCAAAAACAAATAGAGAAATGGAACCACCGTCACCCTCCATTCCTCATACACACACCCTCTCACAATAAAACAATACCCGTGTAGTTTGAAATCACTGGCCCTTTATACCAGACAGGGGCTGGCCCTTCACATCTCAGCTGCCTGAAGTTGACATGTTAACCACTAGCCAGACTTATCAGTCAGAGAGTGGATTGGAAACAGGCTCCAGGAAGTCCAACTTAGGTGTGTATTTTGTTAACCAAGCTGAAACGTCCACTTAGCCCTGGGGTTCTTCACTGTCTTGAAATTCTCTTCATATTTATGCGTAATACTCTGATGCACCTATTTATTCTAGGAGTACATTTAGGCTGCACAAAGTCCTTAGATTAGGTAGGACAAAACAGCCATTCTAGTAACTATTACTCATTCTTTCATTTCATAGCCACATTGCTGGGAGGAAGGACCAGACAGAGGAACCTATTAGCCTTTTCCTCTCCTCTAAGCTCTGAACTGATACCAAGGCACTGATACTGAGGCCCCAGATCACAAGGTGGATAAATTAGTATGTACAGAAGTCAGACAGCAGAAAATGTCTCAGTCTGAATTCCATACGGGCTGTTTATTCAGTCCTTCAGTTTAAAGTAAATGCTCACTTCTAGAAGACAGACCTCAGCAAAGGATGGGACCAAAGAAATGGTTGGAATATAAAGCAAACACAGATAATCCAAATCAACTAAGTTTTTAAACTCAAAAATTCAATTCAATCCAACAAGTAAGTGCCTAGGGGGGAGGGATGGGAAAAAAAAGTCTCATGGTGTGGGAGGTTTCATTTGAACCTAGATTGGAACTAAATATCACAAAAGATGGCAGTGAGAAAGGAAGGATGTCAATCATGGAAGTCTAACCTTTGCAAAGGCACAGAGACAAGAAGTAAAATAGAATGGAATTAATAGAGTTAAGGTATGTCCAGAAATCATGTAAAATTTCTTTTATTTCTGAGATAAAATGATTACAAGGTTTTGTAAGTATGAAATGCTAAATGATATACCAAAAATGGAATTTAGGGGAAATATGTATGTGTATACACACACACACATACATATACATACATACACACAGATGAAAGAAATAACTACTCATATCATATAGATTAGGACATCTTAAACTTTTTCCACTTGTGACTCCTTTTTACCTGGCAATTTTTACATGATCCCAGGCACAAAGGTATATAAAACTTAATTTTTACTGATAATAAATCATAATTTCTCAAAAAAAAACCCATACCCACAGTTCAAGAAGCTTTGATCTAGAATCAGTATTGTTTAGTAGAAAGAATAAAGGCTGAGGAAAGTCAAGAAATCCCAAAACTGTAGAATTTTAAATGAAAGTTAAACCTTGATTGACCTTTAATGGGCCAGTGTCAAGAACACTAAATTTGAAGTAAGAGGACTTAGGTTTGAGAACTTCTATTTTAATTACTCGAGTAATGATGAATAAACCACTTCTTTGGTCTTCTAATTCTTTATTTAAGGTCCCTTCCAAGTCTACATGTTATGATCCTGGCCCAATTTTCTTATTTTACCATTGATAAGATTGAAAGAAGTTAAATATAACACATGACTTACATTCACAATTCTGAGTTTACACTGTTTCAAATGGGATTTCAATAATAACTCAAATAAAGGCTCAAGCGCTATTCATGGTCCTCCCCCTGGACCAACCAAATTTGTCCCATTTCTGATTTTCTCTTAGGAATATTTATTTCTCCTGCAAGCATCAAACTAACAAGGCATGGATTATAGAACAGGTTTATAAATGTAAAGAATAAAGAATATCTTTGCCCCTTTAATAAATCAATAGTTTATAAAATATAGACTATAACATCTACCTTCCAGTGAGTGAGCTCTTTCTTTTCTCCCAGAAAGGAAGGAGCTAGCCAGAGTTCTCTATGTGCAAGCAAAGAATATTGCCTCCATCATCTGCTTAAGTGATTTGTACAAAGTTTTAAAGTTAACTACTAATAGACCTAGATCTAGAATCAATCTAATTTTTAATTCAGAATTCTTTCCACTGATCTAAAGACCTCGGAGAGACTTACATGAACTGATGCTAAAATGAAGTGAATAGAATCAGGATAACATTGTACGTGGCACCAAGATTATACAATAATCAATTCTGATGGACATGGCTCTTTTCAACAATGAGGTGATTCGGGCCAGTTCCAATAGTTTTTGGGATGGAGAGAGCTGGATCACAACATAGTATTCTCACTTTTTTGTTGTTGTTTGCTTGCATTTTGTTTTCTCTCCCATTTTTTCCCTTTTTGATCTGATTTTTCTTGAGCAGCATGGTATGTGGAAATATATATATATAGAAGAATTGCACGTGTTTAACATATATTGGATTACTTGCCATTTAGGGGAAGGGAGGAAAAAAAATGTTGGAACACAAGGATTTGCAAGGGTAAACGTTGAAAATTATTTCTGCATATGTTTTGAAAATAAAAAGCTTCAATTAAAAAATTAAAAAATGAACTAGAGGCCTGATGCTATCTTTCCCATCTGTGTAAATATAAGAAAGTCACCTATAAACTCTCTGTGATCATATTCTTCATCTGTAAAATCAGATAATTCTCAGAAGGTTATTATGAGGTATTATCATTCAATTCAGTCATTTTCTAATCATGCCCAACTCCTCAGGACTCAATCTGAGGTGTTTCAGATCAATGATACTAAATGTCATTTCTTTCTCCACCTCCTTTTACAGATGAGGAAACTGAGGCTATCAAAAGTCCAAAGCTGGATTTGAACTCTAGTAAAAGGGTCTTCCTGACTCTATACACTCTAACATTCTATCTACTGCTCTACCTAGGTGTTATATGATAAAGGTTTTCACCCCAAATACTCTGAAAGTTGAAAACAATAGTTTTTTTAGTTATCTGAAAGGAAACGATCAACAAAGACCTAAACAAGATTGAAATCAGCAAATTAACAAGCCAGTCATGAACAGACCTTCTTACTGTGTTTTTCTTAAGGCTAAGTCAATATGATCGAGCAAAAGAAAAAACTATGGCAAGTCAAAACGAAGTCATTAGCAACTTGAGCTTTAATAATGGGTGAATTTAAATTTAGAAATTTTTTTCCTTTGTGTCCTCATCATTATTCATAAGCCAGTCAACATTATTTGAAAACAAAGATAAACATTCTTTACTAATGCTGGCAAGCACACTTTGTAGCACTAACTTACTAATGAACACCTTCCCAGCAGTGGGCCCTCACCTACTCAGAAGAAAAAAGAGAAGCTAATTACTTGGATTTTCCCCCCAACTTCTTATTTTCTTTTAGGCATTAAAATATGTCTGAAAGTATATGTGCCCTTCAAATCAACTTTTCCCTACCTGTTTATACTATAGGAAGGAGGCAATGACCAAGGGGACTTTGAGCAAATCACAACTTCCCTGGCCCCAATTCTTCATCTTTAAAATGAGAGAATGAAAATCAGATGTGTTCTTATTTGCCTTCCAGATAGAAATCCATGATTCTTTGAACAATCCCACTCTGATGCTGATTTATTAATGGAAGATGTCAACATGTGATTCTTTTTTCCCCATTTAGAATGCAATAAAGAAATGAGCCTAGAAATTAAAAATCATTGAATTCTAAAGACATCAACAGATTCTTTCATAATTTCCTTATAGGTGCCTGGAAACACTCTTCTCATTCACAGCTCTGGGGAGAAATAAACACATTTCTTCTGATGACGTAACAGATCTTTCCAAGTATCAAGTTATTATCTGCTATAAAAGAAGCAATATTAGGGAGAGAAGGAGGGGCTGGATTTAGGGATTTCATTGATTTAGGGAATTTCCAATGAGGAATTTCTTCTAACAGTAAAGATCAGAACCTTCTCTCAATTTGTAGTGTTAGAGAGAGCACTTGGTGGGAAGGGGGGTGGGGATTTGCTCAGGATCACACAGCCAGTGTGGGTCACAGGCTTTCCTTATTTCATTTGTTTAAAGACCAATCCTCTATTTATTGCCAGGGATTCTTAACTTTGGATCCTTAGACTTGGGGGGGGGGGGTGTGTGCAAACATACATATGTGTATGTTTGCACACACACACACACACACACACACACATATATATATATAATCTGTCTTTGAGAACAAGACTGAGAGACACAGAGAGAAATCTAGATGTATATATTCACACACACACATATATATATACATACATTTACATACATGCATATGCATATATATGTATGTATCTTTATATATTTTTTAATCAATAGCTATATTCCAACAAATCCTGTTTCCTTCATATCATGTTGTTATGCATTTAAAAATATTTCCCTGAGAAGGAGTCCAGGGCTTCACTAACTAGACTGCCAAAGGGGTCCATGGCACAGAAAGGTTGAAAATCCCTGCTCTTCACCATGCTGCCTCTCCCTCTGGGAGAAATACTATCAAATTCCATGTCCTACCAACAGCAAAGTACAAGAGATGAAAGTCTGGGATGAGAAAAAAAAGGTCACTTTAGCAACCATAAGCATCTATTATCTTCTGGTCTAGCACTAAACAAATGACTTTTTTTTTTCTTTTTTCTTTTTCTTTTTCACTTTGAGGCTCAAAATAACCTTGGCTAAAATTATTCCCAAATAAGCTCCTTAAACCTTAAAATAAAATGTTTTCCCTTCACATCACTTCATAAATTATGCTCTTGGAGACAACTGGTACTTTTTTTTTTTTTAAAGAGGGAGAGAAATGTACCTTGAAATGTTCCCGTGCTCTATGGTTCATAATGCTATCAACCCACTATGTTGCAGTGAATGACAATTCTAATTTGTATTTCATTCAAGCATAGACTGTTGCAATAAGGAACAAACCTGTATTTAGAAGCTGAAAGATTAATTTTGTATTAATATTATATATTTGAGTGTGATTTTCTAATTTGTAAAGACCAGAATCATTATGAAGTCTTATAGTGTCCCAGTGGGGACTAACCTTGAGAGCTTCATTTATTGGTTAAATTCAGCTATAGCCATAATTTATGGTCAACTTGCTTGAATCAAAGAAGGTAAGGATTTGAGAATAATGACAAGTAAGAGAATAATTGTTAATATTAATTTTGTCAATTATATTATGTAAGGCTCTTTGTAATAAAACAATAATGACTGGAATTTATACTGCTCTATTTAATGTGTACAATTCAAGACTCACAAAAGTGATTTTCTTTTTTTGGACTGAACCAAATTTTATTTGGGGCAATCAGATTCCACTCATGTAAAAAGACAAGGTACTTAAGCCTGTGTGCCTCAGTTTCTCCATCTAACAAATGAGCTGGAGAAGGAAATGGCAGACCACTCCCAAAAAACTCTAAATGGAGTCAGACATGACTGAAATGACTGAACAGCAACAATAAATTTTGCTTAATCATTGCAAGGAACTCACAGTGAGGAGATTTGTCCCGAAGCAAGGCTTCTACACCCTTGTTATATGATGGACCTCTCCAGCAGTCTATTAAAGTCTATGAGCCCCTTCTCAAAATAATATTTTTGAATGGATAAAATGAAAGATATAAGATTACACAAAGAAACAATTATATTGAAATGCACATATCAAAATCTTTTTTAAATTTTTTTCACAAAGTCCAGGTGAAGAACTTCAGTCCTAGAGATAGCAAGAAACTATTAGAGCTTATTGATGACATGATTAGATCTGTGCTTTAGGAATGTCACTTTGGTGGCAATGTAATAGATGGACTGGTATGAGGAGAAAGGAGATCAGTTAAGAGATTATTTCAATAGTCAAGAGATGAGGGCCTGAGCTAGGCTTTGTGTTTGAAAAGAAAGAGTTAAGAACTAAAGTTATAGAGGAAAAAACAACAAGAGATGGCAATTAAATGGATATGTGGAGTTTAAGAATAATACTGAAGTTATGAATCTGAGTGATTTTTCTTTATCTTAGTAATAAGAAATCGTTAATTGTATACTGAATATTTTCACTTAATGTAAATTTCCCATTTATTTATTTATTTATTTATTTATTTATTTAGGATACTGGATTGTGTTCTCCAAAATAGTATTGCTCTCCTCATAGTGCATTTTTGCCCCAATTCCTTAAGTACATATTTTACTGGAGGTAAAAATAACTTTTCATTTAAGAATTAGTTTCCAAAGAGCTCTTCCAGTACTCTTTTCAGGTAGAAACTAAAACAATAAGCAAAAAACTTGATGAGGGTCATTTTTCAATCCCTTTCTAGTAAGTACAACTCTTCTCAGTTTTCCCAGGGCTTAAAACTCAACATCTAGCAGACTTCTAATAACTCTATTCCATTTTTAAGTATCATTGCTATTTAGCAGGAGCAGCTTAGTGGCACAGTGGATTGAGTTCCAGGCCTGGAATTTAGAAAGACTCATCTTCCTGAATTCAAGACTGATTTCAGATATATACTGTGTGATCCTGGAAAACTCACTTACCATTTGCCTCTGTTTCCCCATATATAAAATGAGCTGGAGAAGGAAGTGACAAATTATTCCAGTACCTCTGCCAAGAAAACCCCAAAGACTATCACAAAGAGTCGGCTAAGACTATAATAACTGAACAACAACAAGAAGAAAGTTATTTTGCAGCTCCGTTGGCAAAATTTTGAATGAAATCTTTTTTGCTCCTTTCTTTATCCCTTTCCTTTCACCATTTCTCTCCCCAACTTCCATTGCAGTGATCGTATTTCCTCCCATTTCCAAGGTCTTCTGCTTTTCTCTAGGACTCCCAAGTGAAACAAAAGGGAACCTTCAGTCACTAACACTTTGGTGATTCTCACTATTGTGACTCTGGAATGGAGTAAATGTTTTTGGTCAGAGATACCCTGTTTATAAGCCCTTGTATGAGACTGCAAATCTAAGTCCATCAGTGGCATCTTAAAGTGTTTAGTAGCATTCAAAGGAGGAGAAAGGTATGTTTAGAATCAAATTATAGATACGGGTTAAACCCAGACAGCAAATAGTAGATGGCAGAAGGAATCTGGCTTCCTATAAAAACTGAAGTGCTTGATGAAAGCATCCTGGCACAAAAAAAAATTACAAAGAAACCATAATTTCAAGATACCCCTTAAAATTTATGTAAATTATTATTCTCCAGTCTTCAGGCTAAAAAGAAGTCAGACAGTAAGACCAAAAGTTTAGTAAACGGTGCTTCCTCATGATTTAATGCTTCTGTTATATTTCCATGGGAATTTGTGCTTGGGAATGAATCTGGAGAGGACTTAATGATAATACACAGTTATATTCTCTGAGCCCAGTGCTAGAAGTAGCAGAGTGAGGAAGGAATGGAGATTCCAGGAAGATGCCAGGAATCGCAATTATTGGCAGAGGTGGTCTTGGGGAGGAACCTGAGAGTGATTCAAAACCAAAGGATTTTCTCAATTTGCTCCATCCATGTCATGTCAGGGACACTGTACAAAGTCCTTGTTCTATATGCAATGGATCGGGAATAAAGGCTCCTGACACAGTACTACTGGCAAGATATTGTTAGAATCAACTTCTAACATACCCTGATGATAAACAGTATAGACGATGCCTTTTATTTAAAAAGGTATTGTGTTCTAGCTCTGATACTCCATTGGACCTCCTCTGTGTAAGAAATGGGGGCTTGGCAGGAAGTTGCATCTACAAATATATAGGTGCAACTCATAGGAGGGATTGGTGGGTTTGATCACCTGGGACACCTTTGCAAAGAATAGGAGAAAACTCATTCCTGCACTGCCAGTATGCTATCTTTGGGAAGGGCAGGCAAGCTTCAGGTTTGGGACAATCTCTCTTCTAGGCTCTAAAAGGGATGTTGGACATTATCTATTTGACCCCCTCACATAGCTCTTGTCTAGAGGTATAAGCCTGGATATGTCAAGTCAACAAGCATTTGCTAAAACTTTACTATATATTAGACATGGCCCTAGGAAGATCACTTTGATAGATGAATGGGGGCTAGTTACTAATCAGGAGATGATGAGAGGCTATAGAAAGAGGAGTGATGGTGGTGGAAGTGTCAGAGGAATAAAACAAAAAGAGAAGTTGAGATGGAAACTAGATCCAAGCTCAGATGGAAGCTGGGTTACTTCCACTAGAGAAGCAATGTACCATAGTGGCTAGAGAGTTGGTCTTGGAGTCAGAAAAACTAAAGCTAAATATTACCTTCAACTTAAATGGGCTGTGTTATCCTGGGCAAGTCACTAAAGCTCTCAGCAAATTAGGAAAATCTAAGACTTTTAAATTACATAGCAGGTGTTGATCTGCACAAAGTCTTCCCTGATTTCCCCCTCCCTTCCCTGTATCACTTTATAGCTAATCCTGCCAGGGAAATCTCTTTCTTCATTCTTGCTGACATGAAAGAGATGGACTAAAGAATTAAAAGAACACACCTGAAATTCAAGAGGTGACAACCACCTAAAAGACCCCAATCCCAGATGCAGCTTGCCTGAAAGGCAACAAGAATTTAGCAACGCTGTGCTAAGTACTTTATAAATGTTATCTCGTCTAATCTTCCCACAATAACCCCCATTTTGTGGCTGAGAAAACCCAAAAGTAGGTTAAATGACTTGCTCAAGATCATACAGTTAACTGAGTATATAAGGCTAGATTTGAATTTAGATGCAAATCTAGCACCCTATCTACTTTGCACCCTAGCTGAGTGTGTATTATAAGTACTGAGGACAGACTACATAAAGATAGGAAGTTAGGAGATGGAGTGTCTGCTATGTATACAAAACCATAAATGGACCATTATGGCTGTCCTGGAGAAAGCATGGAGACATATAATGAGTGAAAGGTAGATTGGATACAGATTTTAAAGAGCATCACATGATAAACTAATTTATTTTTATTCCTAGAAATGATAGGGATGCAATGAAAGGAAGCTTCCCAATAGGATCCAGGATAAAGTTAAAACTCAATAAGTAATCCAGGCATACAAACCTTAGACCAAAATAATGGAAAAAATGGAGAGAAGTACCCAGCTCACTAAAATCCAGAGAAAGCCTGATTTTTTACCCCAAAGCACCCTCTAATGAGAAGTAGTATAGGTGAAAGGAGGGAATGTGCATTTGATTGACAGCACCATTTCTTACTATTGACTATAGCAATGTATTAGACTCAATACCCTGTAGCCATAGTACCCTAAAGGAGAATGGAGTCTTAGTTAACAATTGATAAGTTGGTTTTTTTTTTCTGAAAAACAGATCCTTTGATATTTATAGAATCATTTTTCTAAAATGAATGTAAGGATAATATAACTGGTAAGACTTTTGCTTTTGTTCAGTAATGCTCCTCAATGAAGTGGGGAAAAAAATAAAAGAGACAAAAATGGAAAGTGAGCTTGGAGGCCAACAAGTCTAAAACCAAAGCTTAAGGCCTCTGGATTTGAATACTCAGACCCATGCCCAATGACTTTATGACCAATATTTATTCTATTTTACTATAGTGCCTCCCTATTTGGGAGGTTATTTAGATGTTATTAGTATTTACTGCATGACTACACACAGTAAATGATTATTTATTTCTCATAAGTCAGTATTGCCTACCCTCCCCATCTTAATTAGATTAGAGGATTGAAGGAGAAAAATAAAAATTAGTAAGTGTTCAAAAAATGAAAACTGAAAAAACTGAAAAAGAAAGCCTCAGAACCATCTCCAATCCTAAGAATAGGAACTTCTTCACAGGGAACTGCTTTCCATCTGTCCTCAGAGCAAAACCAACTAATTTGGTAAAAACAAAGAGATTTAGGTCGATATTTTATATCCACTTGTGAGTTTACCATATCTCCCTGCTTGAGAGTCAGTTCTCTGAAGGCAGAGGTGTATTAATTAGGGGGCAACCCCAGACTTAAACGAGTGATCATATCCCTTCTCTAGAATTTACCAATTGTATTACCAAAGGCAAGTCATCTAACATCTGTGAGCCATAGCTTTTTCTTGTATAAAATAAGCAGTTGTTGTTCACTTATTTTTAGTCATAACCAACTCTTCCTGATTCCTTTTCTTTCTTTTTTTCTTTCTTCCTTCCTTTTTTTTCTTAGCAAAGGTACTGAAGTGGTTTATCATGTCTTTTTCCAGCTCATTTTACAGATAAGGAAACTGAGGCAAACAGTCACACAGCTACTAAGTGTCTAGATCAGATTTGAACTCATGAAAAGTTTTTATGACTCCAGGTCTGGTACTCTGTGCACTATGGCACTATCTAGAGATGCTGGTCCTAGAAATAGTACAGTGTGATCAATAGTGTGCTGGACTAGACATGGGCAAGTTCTGGATTTGAATTACCCAGATAGCTTGGGCACATCACTCAAACCTTCTGGAGCATTTTTTCTCTTCTATAAAATGAGTGGACTGAATGACCATTGAGATCCTTCTAATTTTAAATTCCTGAGGCTCTGGCTCACTGTCTCCACAAGTCTGTGATTAAGAAAGCAGTTTATAAGTTTTAATGTACTTAAAAAGCAAATGGTACTATCCATGTTAGCAATTAGTTAAATACCTCAAAGTAGGAGCACAACAGAAATATTTGTTGAATATAATTTTCCAGTTATCCAGAGCTAATATGAGTTATCTTTAGAGGTCATGCCACATCCTTTCTTAAAAATAGAACTGATTCCTATCTCTATTTTATAATTTAATTCAGTCTTGCAAAGGGATGGATTGTATGACCTTTGAGAAGTCTTTAGAACCTTATGCTCCATCAAAGATCCTCACTGAATTGACACTCTCAGGTGTTTTGTGGTGAGGATTATTTTTCCAACCTGGATTGAACTAAATAGCTACTGAGTTTCCTTCCAGCTGAGTTCCCTTCCAGATAGGATTCTATGGTTCCATATCCCTTACCATTGTCAGTTTCCCTCCATTCCTTTTGGTGTTCTCTACCCTGGGTTTTCTTACAACTTGTGCAAATGCTTTGTTTTTCATTATCTGAGACGGGACATTTCTAGGATGAAACAATCCAACTGACTAACTGCCCCATCTAGGAAAGGGAGTGAAGACCATATCCTTAGACAGCTTAAACGTAGCATTATCTGGGAATTTTTAGTTCTGAAATCCCTGAGATGTTTTCTTATTTGTACTTCTCACAGAATGGGCCTCTTCCAAAAAAGCCAGAAACTCAGTTTTAATAACCCACAGAATTCTGCAGTTTGAGGGGAAACCTCCAAAGGATTTGAGATTCTGCCAGTCTCCAGCAGGTTTTTATTGGCTGTTGGATGTGTTTGAAATTTTTTACTTGCTGTTCAGTTTAATATGTGGAGAGAGGTTTCTAAAATGACCTGCCTCGGGCCTCACAGCATTATCTAGAATGAAAATGTAAAACTCTGCAATGGAGTAAAAGACAAAAGAGAAAAGAAGATGGTAGAAGGGACTCTAGAGATTGTTAATAAACTCTCTCTGTGCCCCATTATACAAATTTTAGAAGAAAACTCTCTTTTCCTACTCACCTTGGATTTTTAAAAGAGTGGTTAAGGGACTCCTCGTTTTGTTTTTTGGGGGTTTTTTATGACTATCATAGTATGCATATGAACTTTGCTAAGACTATATTTTTCTAATCCTCTGAGGCACTGACACGTATATGCACAAAAGTATATGCACATATATACTACTATATATATATATACAAAAATACAAAGGCACATACACACATACATACTACTATGTATACAAAAATACAAAAGCACAGATGTACATACTATTATACATATTATTATAGCATATACACATACATATTATTATATATACATATATACAAAAGCATATATACTACTATATATACAAAAATACAAAAGCATATACACACATATGTATTACAATATAAACAAAATACAAAAGCAGGTATACACATACATACTATTATAGACACATATGTACAAAAGCACATAGACATATACAATTACCACATATAATCTATACAAAAGCATATAAATATTATTATGTATACATATAAGCCTACATACATATATATATATATATTTGCATGTACATACACAAGCAAATACAGCAGTTTTTAAAGGAAATGCATAATATGAAGCTTGGAGCTGCCTCCATCAACAAACTCTGCCTGTTCTTTTCACCATTCCATGACCCTCCGGACACATCAGGATGGGTTTTCCCAGTTCACACGCTCTTTTTCTCCTTTTGAGGAATTTCGATACAGTCCCTGTGTACAAAAATGAGGCACATTAGGAGCTCAGTGTGTAAGGAAATGCAGTAATCTGAGTTGTCTCCGATTGTACCCCAAAGGTCACATGGGAAAAGACATTTAAGGAAACTGTGATAAGGTATTGACTGGGAAGATTAAATGACCCGATCTGATACATCGGCAAGATGTAATTCAAAGGGCCAAGGCCTCATTTTGGTAAACCAAATTGAAAGGAAAAGAAGCTTACTTTAAATCCGCTTTCTTCAGTCAAGCTGGTTTCCATAGCCACGGGGCGCTCCGCCAGGTGGTTTGGCTAATGACTATGAGGGGGCCAGCAAAATGGTGTTGCGCTTCTTGCCCCAGTGATTGGAGGGTGATCTGGAACACCTCCTTAGAAAGTGCAGTCAGACTGGGATGCTAGAGTGCACTCAGGAAGGAGCTTCTGCTCAGGTAGATGTAAGGTTATTTTATGCAGCTCTTGAGCTTAAGATCAGCATTAGAAAAGGGGAAAGGTAACAGCTCCTAGTCAGTCTACAATCTAAGGATTGATTCCTTATGTGAGGAGCTGGGGCATTTGAGGAACTCAGATCTAAAGTTCTTTGAGGCTAGATAGAAAGAGACATACCTCTGTCTTAGATGCTTTTATGGATAGCTTAAGTCCAGCAGAAATAAGTAATTTTGGTCCCAGGAAGAAGTTTAATAAAATGCACCTAAGACAAGCAGCCTGACTTGATGCTTTTAGTCAATTATTTTTAAGATAAGCACAGACACAAGACCCAATTTAGAGTTGGAAGAGATACCCCAGAACTCCTTGTAGGGCGAGACCTCCATGGAGGGGAGATAAAGGTCTTGGGACAGTGATCTAATAGTTTTCTATTTTAATTATTTGCTTCTTGTAACTAGATGCTAGGTTCTGTTGTACTTATTATCTTATCGTGTTGCATGTGTTTCCCACACCCTTTAAATTTTGGTGCCCTAGCACAAATCCCTGATTGCTTCACCCTAGTTACACCTCTAGTCTTCTACTGTCCCAAGTCTACTTACAGCTCTCTAATCTAATTCTTTCCATTATACCATGACCTAAATCAAGTTTTAAAATCCTCTTTTTTATACCATTTCTGTTTTTCAATGCTAACACCACCCAGTAAGATCCACATCTCTGCAACAGTCATGTGCATATCAGATAGCAAACAAGGAGAAAACAATCCCTTTGTCCCAGTTTAAAAAATCTATGTTCAGAGACAAAAGAAATAAAAAGTGAAAAGAAAAAGGAAATTTCCCTACCAAATAGTATAGTGCATATAATGTAAGAAGGAAAGAGATTTGTTTTTGTTTTTGTTTTTTTAATCACTGGATCAGTCAAGATAATAGAGTAAAAAGAAAAGAGTATAGACTGACTTCTCTGATAGCTACACAATGATTTCAGTTAAATGTCAAACTAAATAGTAAACAGAAAACTCATAAGAAAACATAATGAATCATCTTTCCTGACTAAGATCACAAACTTGACCCACAGGCATATGACCAATATCAGAAAAGTGGAAAAGTGGAACAAGGATGGGCCTGGGGTCATGCAGTTAGACCCTAGAACAGGGAGCATTGGGATCTCAGATTCAGCCCTGGGTGAAAGAGACCACAGTTCTGTGACTCAAACATTGTGATTGTTTGTTAATTGTATTGACTGAAGAAACAAAGCCTCAAGAGTCTGAGAAAATTAATTTATTAATTTTATTTATTTATTAATGAAATCAATATGCCAATTGCATAACAAATCAGGACCAGGTCTCCTCAGCTTGGCACTGGGCTCCAAATACAGAAATTTATGCATTAAAAGAAAATGATTAACAGGATATAAACTAGAATGTAATATTAAGTAATCTTATTTCTAATTTGATAAAAGATTAGGGACTTTCCAAGTTGTAGAGGGAGAGCATAAGGTTCAATTTTCTGAAATCAGAAAAAAGAAGGGTCCCATTCCCCTTGCCCCCAAATGTCCATATTCAATAAAAGGAACAAAAAATAGTTTTAAGATAAGACATGTAGGTTACTTGAGAAGGATAATTGTAAGAAAATTTGCATCAATCTTTGAATATGATTGGGTTCCTAGAGAGCATAACCTACGCAACAGATAGAGGTAGTCCAGCCTCCTAGTTATGAGGAGGTAGGTTCATATAGTGCAATAAAGTTTTCTCAAACTCCCATAATTGAATAAAGTTCTCTCTTAAGACAAAATTTTGACAAGCCCCAGGGCTATACTTCAGATCCCAGGAGGAGAAATCTAATATATGTTTCCCAGGAAAAGACTCAAAATGGTCAATCCAAAAGAGAGGACTTGGGTCTTTCTTATCTTAGAAATCAAGACAACAGATAGAACAGAATACAAGGTCATAACAACTTAATCAAAAATGTACAGAATGGAGTCCTAGTACAAAGTCCTAATCCAAGAAGTAAGACTAGAAGAAGCTATTATTAAAGAGCTATTATGATTCCAGGAATGCCCAATTCATAGACCCAGAAGTGAAGAGTAATTCTAAATTTAAAAGTCCTGTGAATAAAGCCTAGAAGATTAGCCACAAGATCAACTAGAATTTCTAGGGGAAATGATGGAAGAATTTTTTTAAGAGCTAAAAAAAAAAAAAAAAAAAAAAGAGAGTAAGATAAATGAAGGGAGGAATCAAATTAGGGAGAGAGGTACTTGTTATTTCATATAATCAGGGTCAAATAAACTCTACAAATGTGGAAAAGGTAAGGGAAACAGACCTTATTTGGACCTCACTTTCATAGGAATTTCTCATTAAAGAGTAGAAAATATAAAGCTCAAGCATTTAATATAGAACTACATTCAACTCCATAAGGAAACAGGAAGCAACAGGAAGGAGGAAAGAGAGAACTAAAAAGAGTAAAATCAGGGAAGGGTTAGTTGAAAGCAAAGCAAACCTAAACTTGGAAGGGGATCTTGAAGAGAGGTTAAAAAGAAATAAGGAAAGGGTGGAAATCTATAATAAAGATGGGAAAAGTATAAGAAAATAGGGTAAAAAGCAATACAATATTAATGATCCTAAATGTAAACATGAATGGGATGATCTAAATCCATAAATTGGAATAACAAGAATATATTATAAAACAGAATCCAAAAATATAATATTTACAAAAAAAAAAAAACTTTTGAAACATAAAGACACACAGAATTAAAGTACTAGAGGAAAATCTCCTAAGCCTCAGCTGAATAAGAAAAACAGATGTAAGTCAAACAATGTATCATTAAACAAAACAATAGCAAAAATAGACAGTTTAAAAAGGTAACAAGAAAACTACATCTTTGCTGAAAGTTACTATAGATAATGAATTAAAGTTAATACTTAACCTATATGTACCAAGTAGCATATATGATCCAAATATAAAATGTCTTATAATAAAAAAAAATTAGAACAGGAAGAAACTACTTTTTAGATCCA
This sequence comes from Antechinus flavipes, assembly GCF_016432865.1. Lineage (NCBI taxonomy): Eukaryota > Metazoa > Chordata > Mammalia > Dasyuromorphia > Dasyuridae > Antechinus > Antechinus flavipes. The sequence continues at coordinate 46,195,181 of NC_067402.1, read as the reverse complement.
TTGAGGGGGAGAAAGTTCATGACCAAACAAGTGAAAAACAGAACACAAAAAAACAAAATGGGAAATTTTGAGTACATAAAATTAAAATTTTTTGTGGAAACAAATGCAATGTAGGTAAGATTTAAAGGAAAATTATTAAGGTGAGGGTGAAGAAAAATCTTTCCAGCATGTTTCTCTGTTAAAAGTTTCACTTTCAAGATATATAAAGAACTGATCCAAATTTATAAAAATAAAAATCATTCCCCAATTCACAAATGGTCAAAGTACTTGTATATAGGCTGCTTTCAAGGAAAGAAATCTAAGCTATTACAGCAATATGAACAAATGTTCCAAATAATATTTAAGCCAATTAAAGCAACTTAAGATTCCATTGTATATCAATAAGACTGACCAAGATGACCAAAAAGAAGAAAAAAGAAAAAGAAAAATGACAAAAATTAGAAGTGCTGTAGGAAGACAGATCTGTTTCTGAAAAACAATTCTGAAAAGCAATTTGGAACTGTGCCTAAAAAGTTATTAAATTGTAAACCATTTGACCTGATAATAATACTGTCAGGCCTATCTTTGAAAAAGATCAAAGAAGAAATGGTCGTATATATACATTTATAATATCTCTTTTTGTAGTTGCAAAAAAAAAAAAAAACACCTTGAAACTAAAGGGTTACTCATCAATTGGGGAATGGCTGAACAAATGATATATGAATTTGATTAAATATTAGTGTGTCATAAAAAATAAAGTGATGTTTCAAAGAAACATGTTAAGACTTGTATGATTTAATGCAGAGTGAAATGAGCAAAACTAGAATAATTTATACTATAATATCAATACTAGAAAAAACAAATAACTCTGAAAGACTTAAAGATTCTAATTAACCATGATTGCAGAGGGTTGATGATAAAGAATGCTACCTATCTCATGATAGAGAAGTTATTGACATGCATTTTTGGACATGATCAAAATGGACAATTTTTTTCCTTAACTTTATTTATTTGTCACAAGGATTTTGCTTTGTTTTGTTTTGTCTTTTTCCATGGGTAGGATGGGAGATGAAAGAGATTTTTTAAAATTAAATTCTTGGGAGGAGGATTCTGGGAAGATGTCAGAATAAGTTGGTAAATTCTCCCCACAAATACAACAAATTTGCACCTCAGGGCAAACATAGATTGTTGAAAGATCAAGAAGATTTGAGGCAGAACAAGGGTCTTCCAGATACAACCCAAGAAAATCTGAAGAAAAAAGGGATCAGGGATTGATCAGTGTGGAGTGCAAACACCTCCAGGCTAGCTCCTCAAAAACAGCAAGTGGGGAGCCTGGGGCTTGCAAAGTATGGCCAAAGCCTCAGCAAGAACCACAGAGACTTTCACCTCCTAGATGTTCCATGGAGTCTGGGGTCTGAGGCCAGGGAGACTGATGGCTGATCTGAATGTCAGGCCCAGCCTATGCAGCAGAGATATGGCCCTGGAACCAGCAAAAAAAGAAAGAACCTCCACCATAGAAACTTACTATGGGAATAAGGAAGATCAGGGTTCATCTTCAGAGGAGGACATTGAAGTAGGGAAAAAAAAAAAGCTTCTACCCCAAAGAGGAACATGAAATGGCTCCCTGCCCAAAAACAATTTATATAGAAGAATTCAAAAAAGAATTTAAGAATCAAATGAGAGCGTTTGAGGAAAAACTTCAAATAAATAAATAAACAAACAAACAAATAAAAACCATCCAAGAAAAACAAGAAGATTATAAGGAAAAAAAGGAAGTATGGAGTCTCAAAGATGAAAATCGCTGTTTAAAAATTAGAATTGAGTAAAGGGAAGCCAGTGAAGCTATGTGAGATCAAGAAATAACATAAAACATTATAAAAAATGAAAAAAAATACAACAGAAAGTGAAAAATTTATGAGAAAAATGACAGATCTGGAGAACAGATCAAGAGAAAATATTAAAATAATTGAATTGCTTGAAAGTTGGGACTAAAAAAAGGACTTTGACAGAATAATGCAAGAAATAATCCAAGAAAATTGTCCTGAAATGATAGAATATGAAGGGAAAGTAGAAATAGAAAAAATCCACCGATCACCCCCTCAACAAGATCTTTGGGAACGTTATTGCCAAGTTTCAAAACCCCCAGATCAAAGAGAAAATTTTGCAAGAAAACAAAAAGAAAATAATTCAAATTCTCTGAACCTACAATTAGAATTGTACATGATTTATTAACACCTACAATAAAAGACTGCAGATCCTGGAATGATATCTACCGACAATCAAAAGAGATAGGCCTCTGGTCAAAAATATCATATCCAGCAAAATTATCTATGATCTTGAATGAGAAAAACTGGACATTCAACGAATTTGCAGATTTTCAGAACTTTCTATGAACTGAACCTGAACTTAACAGAAAATTTAACATATAAGAGCAGATATCAAAGATCAATTTCAAGGAACTCAACATGGTCAAATTATGTTTTGTTTTGTTTTTTTAACATGGAAATGTTTAGCATATGTTTAAGATCGACATCAATAATAGGGCAACTCAAAAGAAAGATTGGGACAGAATTAAGGTAAAAATAGTAATTATGTCATAAAAATGAGGTGTGGGGGGAAAATAGACACAGAGGCATTAGAGAGGGAAGGAGGGCTTGTAGTCCTGAAAACCTACTTACACTGAGAATGGGTTCAATAAGTAATACTACATGTATACTATAAAGGGTACAGCACCTTCCAAAATCTATAAAAAAAATAAGGGAAAAGGGATAGGCAGAGAGGGAAGCAAAGGGTTCTGTGAGAAGACAAGGGAGAAATCATCAGTGGGGAGATGTTAGGTAATAGCAAGGCAAGTTGTGGAGCAGAATTAATGCAAAGGGTCAGCAGAAAGGAAAGATATCTATGTGTCTATGTGGAAGGTATGTGTGTTTATATATGTATATATGCACATATGTATATATAAATATATCCTTTCTTAACTATTGCCTGCTTGGGAGTGGGTGTGGGGAATGAAAAAGGGAAAAATGAATAAAGTAAAAAAGGTGTGCAGCAGAGAACAACAGAACAATTAACAAGAAAGTAAAGAAAAGAGGGACATCATGACTATAATTTCTTCTACTAATATATGTACTTTCTTGAACTAGTATTTGTTGTTTTATATTTTGAATCCTCCCTGATCTGCTGAACATGACAATGTTTTCCTTTTTTATTTTATTTTTTATTTTTCACTTTCTTTTATTTCATTTTGCTTTGTATTCCTTTTCTGTTTTTCTTTTTTCTTATTCTGTTTCTTTAAATAAAATGAATTTTAAAAAAGAAAAAAATTAAATTAAATTCTTGATCATTGAAAAAATAAGATCTAATTTTTTTAAATCTCTGCCCTCTTCTTTGTTCTTTTGTCTTCCATTTGTCATATTTTTATGATCTAAACAGATTTTAGAGTGATCAAAATAGAATTCATTATTCATGGGTTCACTGAATCTAAATCTGAAAAGATCTTCAAGGCCATCTAATTTTACAAATTTTAATTTTATAATTTTACAGATGAATAAATTGAGACTTAGGGAGATTATACAACTTTCTTGAGTCCATCCCAGATCTTAACTATGATTTTTAATTCAAATCATATATAAAATTAAAGTGCATAAAACAATATATTGCCAATTTTTTAAATGTATGATTTTTTTTTCATGCTTACCAGGGTTGCCCTGGTCAATATTTAACAACCAGTTCTCTGGGAGAAAACCATATGGGCATACAACAGGCTTTTCAATGTAATATGCTTCGTTAACATTTTCTTCATCACTTTCTTAAGTCTACATAATTAATAAAACAACAAATCAAGCCCTGATTTATAGTATTTCCCATTTCCACTCTGACAGAAAATTTAACAATCAATTCTCTCAAGCCAGTAAAAGTTGGTGCCAGCCTACATGTTTATGAGACTTAAGCTAAAAACTCTAAAACCATCCAAGCCAATGTCTTCATTTTACAAATCAGGAATATAACACACATATAGAACTTTTTTAAGGGTTTTACCTATCTTACAAATATTTTCTGAATAGATTAACCCTGTTTTAAAGATCAGGTTAAATGATGAGCCTGTGGTCACATAGCCAAGAAGGACTAGAGTTGGGATGTGAATCGACATCCTTCTAACTAAACTTGGCATTAGTCCAAAGGACTAATATTTTACTTTATAATTATAATCACTAAAATTATTTTTTCAATTCTTTTAATTTTTGGATGGACTACCCAATCATCATATGTTACTGGTTGCCTAAAAATGCCTCATTCATTGCCATGGAGTACAGTGGAAAGCACGAGGTTCAATACCAACTCTGACAATTGTTGTCCATGTACCTTTGGCAATCAAGCCTACTGGGTCTCAATTTCCTCATCTTTAAAATGAGAGGATTGCACTAAATGGTCCTTGAAGTCCCTTTCTGTTCTAGATCTAAGATCCTATGAACTCTCCAAGAATTCAGTTCAAATAAACATTTTTTTCCTGTCTCTTATAACTGAAGCATTGTAGGAGAATAAAAGATAAGAAATATTATCATCTTTTAAAAGTTTACAATCTAGTAATAGAAATGAGACTACACATAAATGTGTAAATAGGATATAAACTAAAATGGGGCAAATGTTAAAGGAATTTTCCCCTGCTTATTTTAGTCTATTATTTTCTCTCCTCTCTCACCTCCTATGGGACTCTCTTATTCTACAACAGACAGTTTGGCATTTAATTATAAATTGTACTGTTGTCTTTTAAATATCTCTAACATATGTGTTCATCATAGTTCCCATTCCTTTCTTTTACTCCACCATATTATACCATATCCTCACAATATCCTTATACTATAAATTCCCTAAAGGCAAAAATTGTTTTATACTGTCCTTATATACCCCCATATGATCCAGTACGGTGCTGGGCACATAACAGAGGCTCAGCAAATACTTGATTCATCAAATTTATTGAAATGTCAAAAGGTTTCACCACAATTGTAGGCTTAGCTGTTAGAGATCCAGGGTTACTTCTCATCAAGTTTCTTTAATATGTATTAGTTGAATAAACTTGGAGTTTTTGAAGACTGACTCTCTTATGTAAAGAGATTTTTTACTATCTTTAAAGAATGACCAAAAACTATTGTATATTAAAATGTCTTTAAGTAATGGGCATTATCACTTAATAAGCAAAGCATAACCAAAAAGTAGACCTCCATATTCCATTGGGATCTGCATAATCTCAAGAGAACAGAGAACACAAGAAAGATCTTTACATTGGGTGGATCTCCTTTGGAGGATTTATGGAAAGATATGATTGGGATTCATACAGGATAGGCAGAAATAGAAAATTACTCTATCATTCACTTTCATCTAAATCCAAAATAGAATCCAATAGAAATTTCATTATTAAAAAGTACAGCAATGTTAATGAACTTCTAATTGTATTGGAAAATTTGAGTACCATTCAATATTACTCTGGATCTAGAATCTATCAATTGTAGAGAATCATTGGAGTGGTCATTCAGGACCACTTTGGTCCTTTCCAAAATGGATAACTTTTTTGGATCAATAACTCAATCCACAACTATTAAAAACCTGTTACATGCTATACTAAGGTACTAGGAGCTAGAAATATAAAATCCTTGTCTTCAAGGAGCATATATTCCAACATGATAGATCACATGTGTGTTCATTTAGGAAAAAATGTATGCAAAACAAATGGTGCTAGTAACTGGCAGACCAAAAAAAAAAAGAGTTGTGTAGAAGATGATGTTTGACTTGAATCTTGAAGAAAACCAAAGAGTCCAGGAAATGAAGGTGCGGAAGGAGTATATTCCAGGCATGGAGATTAGATAATACAAAGACATATGGAGAGAAGATATTGAACATCCAAAGAATGTTAGGAACATCCAAAGAATCCATTTGACTGGACAGTCAACGGCATAGGAATGGGTAATATGCAATAAGTTTGGAAAGGTAGTATGGGACCATGTTGTGAAGCATTTAACATGCCATAAGGGAAATTTGCAGCTGATACCAAAAGCCAACCACTGGAGATTATTGAGTAGAAAGCATTACATGGTCATACCTGAGCATTAGAAAAATCACTTTGACACCTGTATGGAAGACAGATTGGAGTGGAAAGATAATTGCATAGATCAAAAAAATGAAAAACATTCTAGTCCTTCTGTTAATTAAGCAAAAAAGAAAACTTCACGGAACATTTTGTTGTTGTTACTGAGTCATATTCAATGGTGTTCAACTCTTCATGAACCCTTCTTGGGATTTTCTTGGCAAAAAAAACTGGAAACATTTGTCATTTCTTTCTCCAGTTCATTTTATAGATAAAGAAAATGAGGTAGACAGATTTAAGTGAAAAGTCCAGGGCCACACAGCTGGTGTCAGGGGCCACATTTGAACACAGGTCTTGCTGACTCTAGCCCTGTGCTCTATTCAACAAGATATCTGGCAGCCCTTAACATAGTTCCAAGGAATAAAGGACTTAGCAATTTTGTAAAAACCAAAACGAATATATTCTATCATGCTTCTTTTGTCAGTGAACATTTGGCATTGTTATATAAATAATTTCTAAGCAATATTGTGTAAACATCCTGGATGTGTATTCCTATTGCATTTTTTAGTTAAGCAAAAGAAAAGAGAAAATGTCCTACTCTGGGCTGCAAATAGACCAACTCTATCTAACACCAGCAGTTTTTCATCCAGACTAGCCTTCTCTCACGCTCAGTTTTCAATATAAGGAATGATGTTTCTAGCTACACTGCAAATAAATAATAAAACTGCAAAGCACTTAATATAACTGTGAAAGTTTATGTTTAAATTTGGAAACCAAATTGTAATAGCTTATCTTTGTTATTTACTTGTACTAAAAACTTTCCCATTTAAGTCACTTTTAATCTTTCCTTTTCCCAAAGAACTACATAGCTAAGTTTTGCTGATGATAAAACATATCCAAAGCTTGAAGCTTGAAACTTTTTATGTTATCAGGACCCAAAAGTATGTAAGTACAAAACAAAAAAAGTTAATTTTCTATTCCTGAATTTCAAAAGGTAGAAAATATTTAACTTGTATGTTCCTTTATCACAATCTTCAGTCAAGAACAGCTTAACCGTACTACCTGCAAGAGACAAAATTTCAAGTGTTTAGGGGTTTTGTTTTATAACTTAGCAGGGGAAATGTTAACTTACTCAAAGTTTAAGATAAGATAAATTAAGATTATTTCATCTCATATACTTGGATTCCAAAAATTCCTCTTTTGAAAGAGGACAAAAGGTAAGAAAGAAAGATAATAAAGGGAGGGGAAAAGGAAAGTAGCTATTTCATTCCTGCAAATTAAATGTTTCTGTATGTTCTAAAGTCTCTGATTTTGAAAATTGTACTGATTCAACTGCCAGCTTTGGGAAGCTTTTTCTCCTACTATATTTAGGAAGTATTAGTATGAGTTTTGCTTGTTCACTGAGTACTTCCAACTGAATAGGAGAAGTATCTTCTCTTTGATCACACTGCTATTTTGGATTTAGATGAAAGTGAATGATAGAGTAAAGTTCTATTTTTCTATGGTATGATATTTTAAGAGGTATCAGAAAAGACTGTCTCCACATTCAATTACTTTGGATACTCCCAGCTTCCTAAAAGCTCATGAAATGTCTAAAAGGCAAAATATGTAATGAGAATTTAGGAAAGTAGTACAAATAAGATTACAGGGTATAAATTGAATTGATAATTCATTTATGAAATTATGAAATGGGACAAGCATGCCTGAGTTGGGGGATACTTGGCAAGAAAAACTAAAATGGTTGTCACACTTTAATAAGTCACAGAGGGTGTAGAGTCAGATGACAGAAAATAGAGAGAAAAGGTATGAAAAGAGATACAGAGGCAAATACTGAAGGGATAGGATGGGATGGTGAAGAAGATAGGCAGAAATAGGGTAGCAATCAGAAGGGGAGAGACAGAAAGTACTTCCTATAACTATGGCTTGGAGTTAGGAACACTTGACCCAGATGGACCCAGATGGAGAAAGAAAGAGTGGTGAGGGAAAGGAGGATGCAGGAATTTAGGATCTCATTTTTAAGGGGCTTTTTTTGGAAAAAACAGACTGACTTTTATCTCTGCTACCTTGGGGTTGGTTCATTAATATATTCAAATTATGTCAAAGTTATCAATAAAACTTTTAAGTTAACATATCCATGTCATCTCAGAGTTATCAGCAACATTTAGTGTTTTGCTGTTCTTACTATGGATATGTGAAATATATACGTCTGAGATTTATATAACAAAAAAACAAATAATCCTGACAGCAAAGCCTAGATAGCTTCCCTTGATTCAATACACATTATCAGGATGCAATATTTGGTTTATATATAATACAGTTTGTAAATTATGTTCCTTTGATCTTTGAGATGGTTGTACATGACTTCTAGGTTCCTTTTGCAATCTTACCTCCTACTATTGAACTTTATATTGGCTACTACCTAATAAACTTAATTACTGACTAGAGGGGGAGGAGAGGTGTCAGGGCACCAGAAAAAAATGCAGTCCCTTTAATACTTCATTGAAAAAGTATAACTTTGAAAAATATATCAGTAATATCTACTTCAAAGGCTTTTCTTACAGATTTAGTATAGGATTTTATATTGATTGTTAAGAGCCAAAAAGAGTGTTTAAGATTTTATAGTTGTGATGTGTGGGGTCTGGCACCAAATAATGTGGTGTGAGGACCAATATGATATGGGTGATGAAGATACAAGATAATGGTAAGCGCCAAAAGTTGAGGTTTGATCATGGGAAGAATTCACAGTGGCAGTTCTCTTTGGAAAAAAAGGTAAATTCATTTAGGGAAGAGGTTACAAACAAAATGAAGGGATACAATAGACACCAGAAATCGTAAATATGAAATGGAGTGGGAGGGCACAGAAAGGAGTTTTAATAATTAATGATGGAAAGGACAAGTTGTCTAGTGGAGAAAAGAAACACCCCATGAGTTTGCTGGCAAGCTAAATCCTGAAAGGGACATAGCACCCCAAAAGGGTTAGCTAGCTGTAAGGAGGAGAAGTGGGTTAGGAAGCAAAGTAGAGTTAGAAGGGATACCAAAATAGCATGGGGGAAGGGGAAAGGGAATGACACCTCGTGGCAGAGGGCCATGGCAGACTGACCCAAAGGAAGGCAGCACCCATGGGATGGTCCATAAGTAGATTTTATGGGGAAAATTTAACCTCAGGAAATGAATGGAATTTCTAACAGGGCATGGCAAGGCAAGACTGCTCGAGACCTCCCCAGAAGGTGGGACCATAGAGCTAAACTGATCTTTACCAGAGCCTTCTCCCTGCCTCCTCAGGGATCAATTCCTCTGCTAACCACACTTAACACCAAAGACCTCATCAGTTGGAGCTAGAATTTTTGAGAAACTGAAAAGAAAGTTAATGAAGATGGTTTGAGAAAAACTGTGAAGACAGAGAATGAGGAAAAACTTCTTTCTTTGGAAAGCTGCTTAATATAGTGAAACATCATAAATATATACTCTTTTATGTTACTTTAAATATAAATACATTTTATAAGTATGTTGTTTTATATAAAAATATGCTGTTTTATATATAGGAAATCTTAAGCTCATAAGAAATCTATAAATAGCTTGTAAGGAGTTCATGCACTTGGATGTGAAAATGGTATCTTTATTTTAATTAACCTTTAAATGGAATTTAACATTTCCTTCTAGTACAACTTTTTAAAAATATTATTCTGAAAAGAGATCCACAGATTTCACCAGACTACCAAAAGTCCATGAAAAAGAATTTAAAATCTCTGAAATATGAGAATTATTTTATGAGGAATGACTAGAGATTTGTGTGAATTATGGCTTGAGAGAAACTATAGAAGATAGACCAAGAATATAAGGAAACTTTCTTTCCCCTATATTTTAACTTTAATCTTGAATAGAATAAAAAACAGTATTCTTAAGAATTCTGGAGACTTTACTAAGAACTGTGAGTTAATTGAAGGATGAGACTATGTCTCCGGAAGTAAGGAAGGTTCATCTGCAATTAAAGCAACAAAACATTCTATGATCATTCTCATAGCCAAAACATAAACAAGTATTTCTGTTATTGTTACATTATTAATAAATTACATAGTTAATAACTTTAACATTTATTAATTCTATCAGCTTCCTTCAAAGTTCTGAGCCATCTTTTCCAAAGTAATTCTTGCCATTTTCCCCAGTGATCCTACTTTGAAGTTATACACACTGAAAAACACTTTTTGTTATCTTCCCCTATTATCTCACATTGAATATCAAGTTTTCTTGATATTCAATACACACTATTGAATTCAATTCAAGACATTTTGAATATCAATATACTGAATATGAAGGCATACACTAACATGATTTAGAAGACATTGTCAGGTTCTTCACAGAATTCTTCTGCCCCTTCATCGGAGCAACAAATGGGAGACAGGTTTTGTTCTTGTTAGCCTCTTTATGACTCCATTTGGGGTTTTCTTGGTAATGGTTTGCCATTTCTTTTGTAAACCGCAATTATCTTTATGATGGTCTTCTTCCTCTTGCTCACATATCTGATAAAATTAAATTTCTTGTTACCTTTGGGTGCCCAATAAAAACTCTGCCAACTCCTTTATTTGCTTCTACAAAGGGAATGTGTGAGTCATCTTCCCTTTAGCAGCAACTTTCTCAATTATTCTGAAAAGTCAGGAAGAAAGGAAGAGAATTCCAGAAGCTACCATTATGTTTAAAAAATTCATTTTTAAAAGAAATAAATGTAATTCATGTTTGTCTATAAACATGAAGCCTTTGGTATCCTTTGTTCCTTTTAGCCATTCTGACACCATCATCGTACACAGAAGAAACAGGTGGGGATCTCCTGGATTTGACTTTTCTTTGATTCTTTGAGTCACCAGATCCAAAGAATTAATTGCCTAGTGGATGACCTGATGACAATTATTTTCTCTGCTTACCAAAGATAACAGTCAATCATTAAGATCATATTGAAAACTATTCCAACTTAGTAGAATCATCACAGTCTATGAAAATCCGACCCTCTCCACATCTTCATGAGACATGAAAATGAGACTTTTATGGACTACTCTGTACTTGGCCATAGCATAAATGCAGCTTAATTTTTTATATTGCTGTGGAATGTTCATTCATTCTTTGAACAAGCATTTATTAAGTACCATCTATATATTGGACACTGGGCAGGAGGAAGAGGAAGGAACAAGCACTTATTAAGTGCCTATTATGTGCCAGACCAATGATGTCATTTGCTATTTATCCACATCTCTTCAATCAGTAAAGCCCTTTTCCATGACATCTTATAAGATGGGGTTCTTGACCTAGGTCAAGCAGGAGCAGCAGGAGCAGGAGCAGCAGGGTACATAAACTTGGGATTTTAAAAAAATACCTTGATATCTGTATTTCAAAATAATTTGTTTCCTTTGTAATTCTCTGTACTGAATTTTATGAACTTAAAAATGTTACTGTGAGAGGAGGTCCATAGGCTTCACCAGGCTGCCAGTAAGGTACATGGCAAAAGGTAAGAAAACAATGTCTAATGTCAACATTAAAGCAATGATAATTTTCTAGATAATGCAAAATCCCTCAAATAGAAAAATGACTGAGATCTTCTTACCAACCCATAAATATTATCAGATTTCATTATAGCAGAATTGATACCTTATAATTTAGTAATAACAATAGTAATCGCTGACATAATAATAATAGATCCATTATGGAGTATTTGACAGTTTAGAAAGCTGTGAATTGTAACTTCATGGAATGAGTCAATTATGAGCTAAAGTGTCAAGGTGGAATTTTAGTGTGGGATTTTTTTTAAATGGCAATAATATCAATCTCTCTTTTGAAGACTTTATAGTTAATATGAATTTACATCTATGACCTGCTTCTCAAAGCATGATTTAAGCTATCTAGCCCATTTCATTGCTCAAAACAACCAGGCACTGTCGCTGTAGTTCCCCAAATTTAAATCATTAAAGTGAGATTGGTCTTTGAATTTTTTAATGATTTGCAGTAAAAATATCAGTTTGAGATTAAGTCAATAAAATTAATCATTCATGACCCTGAAGGCGGAAGGGGTGAGGGTAGGAGGGAGTGGGAGGAAATTGGAAAACACTACAAAATTTAAAGCTGCCAGGAGGGAAGGGACTGGGGGAATTACAGTTAATTCACCACGGTCAAATTCAAAAACAAGCTGTTCTTTGTAACTCAACTTTGGATGTCGTGTTCCTGTCACTATCTGCAAATATAAGCAAGAAATATGGTCAAATCAACCAACGTTGGTGCAGACGAAGTTTGATATAATGGAAAGAACAAGAGCTGGAGAGGATCAGTAAACTTGGGTTCACCTTAAGTTTCAACATTTATTACTTGTGCCACTCTGAACTTATGGCTTGGTTTCCCTACCTGTCAAATGAGAATAATAATGCTTGCACTCTTCATTTCACTTTGTTGTGAGAAATGTGTTTTATAACCTTCAAAGTCCTATATAAACATGTTTTTATACTTGTCTCATTATATTTTATTTTATTTTATTTGGGTGAGAGAGAGGTTTTGACCTGTGCTTCCATTGGTGGAGAACACCTTCTCCCAATGCAGAATGGCAATTCATCAGTCATTCTAAGACACGGTCTTAGAAAATTTCCTGAGGAATTGAGTGCTTTGTGATTTCCTCTTCTACCTATCTCCAACTCCGCTTGATCTGAATTCCATGGAATAAGATGCCCATAGGATTAGCCAATTATCATTCTGTTTGACTCAAATACTCAGCCCCTTCTAATTCCCTCAGCCTCCTCTCCCAGAGGATAGAGCCCAAAGCTTTCTTTTATAGAGGGCTGGACCTGGACTTTGCAACTCACTCAGCTTTCTATCTCTAGCTCTGCTGGATGATACAAGAGGATCCTGCTACTACCTGGTGTCCTCCACTTAGCCCCACACAATCCCTCTACATCCTTCACCTCTGTTCTAAACTATAATGGCAGTAGATTATTTTTGTCTTATCCATCACAATCTATGATATAAACACTGCCTCTGAGTATGATAGGCACTAACCCGGTCTTCCACATGGAACACATTCTTCTGGTCTGCTTAAAGATGCAAACTTATGTAAAAAATAGGAGTTGTAAATGGGGAATGACAGAACACAATGCTTATGCTACTGCTGTTGCTCCCCCTGCTCCTGCTGCTGCTGCTGCTGCTCCTCCTGCTGCTGCTGCTGCTGCTCCTCCTCCTGCTGCTGCTGCTCCTGCTGCTACTCCTGCTCCTGCTGCTCCTCCTTCTGTTGCTGCTCCTCCTGTTGATGCTGCTTTCACCATGCTGAATTTCTATAGCACTTATTGTCCAAGCAGTCACATTTCATTTGCAAATCTATTCCAGCTTGTGTTCTCCATCTCCAATGTATTCATCATCTTCCCTATTTCCAATTTTGCAATCAATATTTATCAAATGAATGAATTTATCTACAAACTCATCCACATCATCATCCACAAAGCCCTACAACATTCTAAGAACTATAACAGGTAATGGAGAAACAAACAGTATACAAAAAGTACAAAAATAATCCCTATTCTCAGAAATCTTATATTCTATCAGAGAAACAAAGCATGCATGTATAAATAAATACAATCATATACAGAGTAGATGTAAGTTAAATTATGAGTGGGAGGCACTAGCTATAGCAAAGGGGCAGAAAGAACAGGAAAGAAAGGTGAGCGGAGGAAGGCAAGGGAATAGAAGGAAATAACCATGTCTCTAATGCCTGCAAGCACCAGGCATTGTGCTAAGTGCTTTGCATCATGTGATCTTCACAACAACTTTGCAAAGCAGATTATTATCGAGTTTTACAGATGATGAAACTGAGGCAGACATAGTCAAGTGACTTGCCCAGGATCACTCAGCTACTAAGTGTCTAGCTCTTTCAGACCACGATACAAAGACAAGACCCAGAATGTCCTGCATGAAGAGAAAGTAAGCCATTTTCACTGGTAGTCTGAGGAATTAATGATGTACTAGGCCTGAGAAGAGAGAATGAAGCCAGATTTTGAAAAGCTTTAAATGCCAAAAGGAAAAGTTTGCATTTTTTTCCTATAAGCAAAAAAGAGAGCCTTTTTGAGCAGTGAATGAATGAATAGTAAATGCTCAATAAATATACCTGCTCTGACTGCATGATTCTAAAGACAGCACATGTTTTTATTCTCAACTTAGTTCAACATCTCTTGCCCCTGGAAAGTGTTTACTATATATCATGACATATAAGTGGGTCTTTTCAAGGTTTTTTAAAAAAAAAACCCTCCAGAAGTGTGAGTGTTCCAAGCAGCTGAGCCCACCTCAGTTGGCTCTATTCTGTGACAGTGACAACAGCAGGTTTCCCCTTACCTCTCTCCTAGAGGAGGATGCCCCATTCAGCAAATATTTATTGAGCAATCACTTTGGGCAAAACACTGGGCCAGGCTGTTTCTTATACCAGTCCCAAGTGGACAGAGATAAAGCTGGCTCTGCTGCTGCTATTGCTATTACTCATTAATCCTATGCCAGTTCTTCAGTAAAGTCAAATCCTGCATTTTTCATATAGAAAAAGCAAGGCTGACATACATGCTAAGCCCAGCTGGGCTTTTCAATGTGCAGTGAACTTACTGATAAAAACAGGTCGGCCCTAAAGAACAGCTTTCTTGACTCTGAAGCTAAATGAACATGTTGGTTTGGAATGAAAATTTAACTAAACCAGTCAATAATCCACAAATACTCACTATGTGATTTTGAGCCCCTACAAGGCAGGAATTATGTTTTGCCTTTCTTAGTACCCCCCAAGGCAGGCACATAATAGCTGCTTACTAAATATTTATTGATTATTGCCCGTGTATTTTGTACATACTAGGCATTGTGTTAGGCGTTGGAGGTATGAGATAAAAATGAAATAGCCCCTGACCTTATGGCGCTTGAGGGTCTGCTATTTAGCACCTGCTCAAATCCTTCCCTTCCCATGAGTTCAATCTTGTGCCAGATCAGAGCTGTTGAAAAAGAGCTGGTCTCATTAGTTTTAGTAATGAGGGCCATGTTAGTCAGTCTAGACTCTTTTTCCCCCGCTAAAGGTGTTTTCTCTGTCTCTGTCTCTGTTTCTGTCTCTCTGTGTCTCTCTCTGTCTCCATTTATGTCTCTCTGTCTCTCTCTCATTATTGGTAGAGTTGCGAATAAGTACCAACATTTTGGAAAACAATGTGAAATTATGCAAATTAAAGTAGCTAAAATGCCCTTGATTTTTGAACCAGAGATTCTACTACTAAGCTTGTGCCCCAAGAAACCTTTTAAAAAGAAAGTCTGTCTATCTGTCATCTATTTATCTATCTATCATTTATCCTATCTGTCTATCATCTATCCCATCTGTCTGTTTATCTACCTATTTGGTAAGTCTGTTGATCCTGTCTATATGTCTATCTATGTATCTATCTATTCATGAAGATCAAATGATCTCTAATATCTCTTTTTTGCTCCAAAGCTTTTTCCTACAAACAATAAATTGGGAAAACATTTTTACAGTCAAAGGTTCTGATTAAGGCCTCATTTTCAAAATATATAGAGAACTGACTCTAATTTATAAGAAATCAAGCCATTCTCCAATTGATAAATGGTCAAAGGATATGAACAGACAATTCTCAGAAGAAGAAATTATGGCTATAAATAGTTATATGAAAATATGCTCCAAATCATTGTTAATCAGAGAAATGCAAATTAAGACAACTCTGAGATACCACTACACACCTGTGAGATTGGCTAGAGTGACAGGGAAAGACAATGCAGAATGTTGAAGGGGATGTGGGAAAACAGGGACACTGATACACTGTTGGTGGGATTGTGAACACATCCAGCCGTTCTGGAGAGCAATTTGGAACTATGCTCAAAAAGTTATCAAACTTTTTGCATACCCTTTGATCCAGCAATGTTACTTCTGGGCTTATATCCCAAAGAGATACTAAAGAAGGGAAAGGGACCTGTATGTGCCAAAATGCCCTGTTTGTAGTGGCTAGAAGTTGGAAAATGAATGGATGCCCATCAATTGGAGAATGGCTGGGTAAATTGTGGTATATGAACGTTATGGAATATTATTGTTCTGTAAGAAATGACCAGCAGGATGAATACAGAGAGGACTGGCGAGACTTACATGAACTGATGCTGAGTGAAATGAGCAGAATCAGGAGATCATTATATACCTCAACAACGATACTGTTTGAGGATTGTAATGGGCTGAGGCTTGAGTTGATGCAAAAAAAAAGAAGAAGAGAAACAAACAGGAAGCCAGCTAGCAGAGAAAGTGGGGCCTGAGCTCTCCTCCCCTTCCTTTTCCACTCCCCTGCCTCCACCCACCAAAATCGTCATTTTCTATACAACACATCAGGACTTGCACAAAGAGTAGGCGGGGGCCATTCTTTCTCCAAGCTTATATATTAATAGAGTATGGTCCAATTACTATTTAGCCTCATGTGCTTGGGACCTCAGTGCATCAACTCAAGCCTTAGCCCATTACAGAGGATGTATTCTGATGGAAGTGGATCTCTTCGATAAAGAGAGCTAATTCAGTTTCAATTGATCAAGGATGGACAGAAACAGCTACATCCAAAGAAAGAACACTGGGAAATGAATATAAACTGCTTGCATTTTTGTTTTTCTTTCCAGGTTATTTATACCTTCTGAATCCAATTCTCCCTGTGCAACAAGAGAACTGTTCAGTTCTGCACACATATATTGTATCCAGGATATACTGTAACCTATTCAACATGTAAAGGACTGCTTGCCATCTGAGGGAGGGGGTAGAGGGAGAGAGGGGAAAAATTGGACCAGAAGTGAGTGCAAGGGATAATGCTGTAAAAAATTACCCTGGCATGAGTTCTGTCAATAAAAAGTTAAAAAAAAAAAAAAAAAAAGTGATAAAAAAGCTTTTTCCTACAAATCCACTTTACAAGCTAGTTGGGAAAGGAGTCGCTCAAACAGAAACAGATACTTCTTTCCATTCTATAACAATATCAGGAATTTGATTTTTAGGCGTATAAAAACTAGCTTTCAGTTCATACCTTAGAGATAAATAAAGTTTCTGCTTGAAAAGGTATTAAAATATCAATAAATAAATGGTCAAAACACATGAATAATCAATTCTCAAAGGAAGAAAGTCAAGCTATCAAAAAGCCAACGGAAAACTGGTTCAAATCATTAATACTTGGATAAATACAAGCCAAAACAACCCTGAAATTCTGTTTCATAAGTGACAGATTAGTAAAAATGACAAAAAAGTAAATCACTTTTTTTTAGAAGCTTCAGGGAAACAAGTACATTAATACATTATGAGTAGAGCTGTGAATTGGACCAGCCATACTAGAAAGCAATTTGGAGCTTTATCCCTAAAGTCACCAAACTATGCATATTTTTGACCTACCTATACCACTACTAAACTACTAAACTGATAAACTAAAGAAATAAAAGAAAGACAAGTAGGATTCATATATACAAAAAAAAAAATTTTAGCAGCTCTGTTTGTTGTAGGAAAGAACCAGAAACTAGAAAGGGAGTATGGATTAAAACAACACATTTTCATGTACAAAGACTGAGGGAATTTGTTTTTGCTTGACTATTCATATTTGTTAGGAGAAAAACGAAATTTGGGGGATTATTTTATTTCTTTCAATGTGGTAGAATAGAAGGAAGAGAAAATAAATTTGTTAATTTTTTAAAATAGAGATAGGGATGCTACAGATGCATTTTCATATGAGGTTACTATATTATTAATTTACATATTGTTTTATTTTATTACAAGAGATCTCTCACAAAGTGGGAGTTCTGTAAATGTATGTAATATTAAAAATAAAACATACCAATAAAAGTTTGTTGTTATTTGGTAGTTTTTCAATTGTATATGCTTCTTCATGACCCCATTTGGGCTTTGTTGTTGTTGTTTTGTTGTTGTTTGGCAAAAACAAAAAAACTAGAGTGGTCCCCTTTTCCAACTCATTTTTACAGATGAGGATCTAGAGCAAACAGGATTAAGTGACTTGACCAGGGTCACACACTGGTAAGTGTCTGAGGACAGAAGAAAATGAATCTTTATGAAAATGAATCTTCCTGACTCCAGGGCCAACACTCTATTCACTGTACCACCTAGCTGCCCCCCTTCCTTGCCATTAGGACTGGAAATTGAGTTTTACATACCATTGTGACACAATGAAGGATAGAAAAGAAAGATAAGGTGCCCACTACTCTGACTTCATCCTTGTCCAAAACTACCCTGGGAATAAAATTATGCTATCTTGCCTCCTGCCAAAAAACTTAAGTTATAGCCCCTAGCTTTCCAAGAATGGTCCTTCTCCCTTGTCTGACAGGGCCTGAGCCACAATCCAAAGTTGTAAATACCAAGTTAACTCCTCTCTCTCTGAAATAAAGATAATAACAGCTGCAAAATGTTAGCCTAATTGCATTCTCAGCTTCTGTATTCTGCTTGCAAACCCTAATTAGCTAAAATCCTATAAAAATTCCTCAGTTCCTCAGGACTAAATGATTATGGACATGAGTCCCATTAGGTAGGCTAGTCTAAACTTTCCACATTAAAGATTAAAAATCAATCTCTGTCTTGCATCAGTTTCTCTGGTATTACATAATGAATACAATGGAAAATTCTTTCACTATAAGAAATGACAAAAGGAATAGTTTCAAAGAAACTTAGGAAGATTTGCATCAACTGATACAAAATAAAATAAGCAAAAGCAAGAGCACTTTTATACAATAGCAACTTATAAAGACTTAAAAATTCTAATCACTGGATTATCCACAGTTCCAGGGAACAAATAATGAAGAATTTTACCCACCTCCTGTCAAAGAGATGAAATTAAGGTGAAGAATACATTTGGGAGTATGACCAACATAAGGAAATGTTTTGCTTTGCTATGAATATTTCTTACAAGGGTTTCTTTTTCTTTTTTTCAATGGGGAGAAGGGAAAGTAAGAGGAAGTAATAAGGAGAGTTTTAGGGTTGCCCCCCTCAAAAAAAGAGAAAGGTCACTGAAGCATTTTAAAAGACAGAAGAAAGCTGAAATGGGTTCAGAAGGAAGCAGAGAAAAGCAGAAAAATTTTAAATGTTATATGTTGAATTTATCATACACAGATTTACAATCCTCATTTTCTCTTCTATTTTGTATGTGTATGTGTATTTGACATTTAAGTTCAGAATTTTAAAATTTTTTAAATTAATAAAGAGAAATGAAAAAATATTAATATTTGTGTTTTTAATTTTTTAATTTATGCAATGTATTTATGTGTTCTGTTCTTTTACAACAAAGAATTGTAATGTAAAGCTGATCTATCATTTTAAATTTTAGTCTCTCTGAAATTTAGAGTAAGAAAGAAATCATCAAAACATCCCAGTTAGCAGTAGCCAGATCTTGCTAACTGTTCCTATGAATTATATTGTTAGATATCTAATTCAAAGATGATAATGATAATTGCTTTACAGAAAACCCAAATAAAACCTTTTCAACGATTCAATCTCACAGGATTATTGTGAGATTAAAATGTAATAATGGACATAAATATTCTGGACTTTCATACCAATAAAGCTGAGAAAGCTTAGCGGTAGGTTAATTGCTGAGTCCATTCTATCATTTAAATTCATTTAGAAGCTTTCCCTTCTTGATGACCATACACACTTGTAAGTATCTCATGTCAAAACCATTTGGCCATCTGAATGTCCTTTATTCTCCATTACTAATGAAGTTGTAAATACTTTCATACTATTAAATCAGCAGAATTCCCAAACCCTGATATCAGGAACCAATCAGTCAATGAATAATCATTTATTAAGAGCCTACTATGTGCCAGGGAACTACCTGGTGCAATGGACAGAGTGCCTCATGTAGAGTTATGAAGACTCATCTTCTTGAGTTCAAATCTGGATTCAGACACTTACTAGATGTGTAACAGTGGACAAGTCACTTCACCTATTTGCCATAGTTCCTCAACTGTAAAATGAACTGGAGAAGGAAATTGCAATTCACTCTAGTATTTTTGCCAAGAAAAACTCAAATGGGGTCACAAAGAATTGGATACTATTGAACAACAATAATTTGTCAGGCACTGTGTTAAGTCCTAAGGATACAAAGAAAGTTAGAACACAATTTTGCTCTTAAGAATCTTACAGTCAATGGGAGAGACCATATGAATGCATCTGAGTACCAACAAAATGCATATAGGATAAAATGGAGATGCTCAACAGAGGAAGAAGATATCATTAAGAAAGATAGAAAAGGCTTGTAGAAGGTGGGATTTTATCCTACCAGAGCAGCTAGGAGGCTAAAATGAGGAGAGAGAAAGTTTCAAGCAAGGAAAAACAGTCAAGAGATGAAGCAAGGAGGAAGAGTACAGGAAGGGTGAAATGGGGATATAAAGTGTAAAAAAGCCTAGAAATGTAGAAAGGTACCAAATTATAGTGGATTTTATAAGCCAAACAGATGGTTTTATATTTGATCCTAGAATAGGAAGCCACTGGAACTGAGTGAATTAGATCTTTCCTGGCAACCATTCTCTATTAAAAATCCTATCACTGCACTTTCCTGTCACATAGAGTTAACACTGAGATCTCAAAGACTAAATCAGAAGAGTATGAGCTATGACAAGTCCTTCCAAAATGGAAAGAATTGGAGTATGTGCCCAGGAACAGATTGTGCATTTGTCTTCCAAGGACCAGCCTAAGTTTTCCTTGTTCCCTTTCTCACATATGTCCCTCACCTACATATATTCTCCTACCAATAATTTGTAAGCAAAGTTTTCTTTCTACTTCCCATGTTCACATGATAGGCTCTATATCTTGGCTTGACATACTATTATTGGAACAAACTTTCAGAAGATAAATGTGAAGATGTATTTGACAGTTTATGGATCATTGAAAAAGTATGTGAGAACCAGCAGGGTGGAGGAAGGAAGCTTTTCTTGTCAGTTACCTAGCTCTACTATTTAACTTAAATACCTTTTTTTTAAGAATGTGTCCTCTAGTTTGTTCCAGTAAAAAGAAACATCAGTGGGGGCTCATAAATCATGGCTTTGAATGACTTAAACTGACTCAAACATTCCTTGAATCAAAGTCCTCATGCTTCTCATTTAAAAACTGTAAGATTCAAAGATGGAAAATATTTTAGACAACACTGAGTCCAATTCCCACATTTTCCAGAAGAGGAAACCAAGAGCCTAGAGAAATGGAATGGCTTACCCTGAATCACAACCAGGAAGTAGCAAAGCCAGGATTGAAACTCTGGTTCTCCAACTCCAAATCCAACACTCTTTCCATACCATCCCACTGACTTTAGCATCACATTAGACAAGGATAATGCTCCCTTATTCGGAAAGTAGATAATAATTACTGAGTGTTCTCCAAATGGACAGAAGCTTAATATCCAGCCACTTAGTATATAATGAGCTGAAGTATGACCAGTGAAGGGAAGGGAACAGAAGAAACATTTTAAGGATTTACTGAACCACAGCTTCAAGCTATTTGGCATAGCTGTGGATCGTTGGCAAACCAAATACAACCCACAGACCAACCTGGCACACAACTATGGGGAATAGAATTGTTCTCTTTGAAAAAAAGATTTAATTAAAAAATTAAAATCAAAAATTGGAAATACTGACAGGCTCTTCAAATTGTGGCCACTCCATCTTAGGAAAGAAAGGATTTAAAAACATGGAGAACTGGCTGAATGTTTGTTTCAGGTTAGTCAAAACTAAACGGGTAAGCAGAGTTTCCTTTCCATCTGCCATGTCCACAGGACAGTCTCTAGATTTTGGCATCTGATATTGTTATTAGGGTCATTTTCAAAGGGGTTTAAGTGGGGCATAAATAGGAACACACAATTGCCAATGGTAATGGAGGATGCTGTGATTGGAGAATAAATGGAAAGAGGCTCTCTCTCTCTCAATAAGATAGATAGATAGATGGATAGTTAGATGGATAGATAGATAGATATAGATGTTGAGGTATTTCATATGTTATTCATTGTGGATGACACATGACTACAGCAAGACAAATTGTGGTCAGGATTTAATAAATGGAAAGAGACTTTCTATAGCCTCTCTCTCTGTATCTCTTTGTGTGTGTGTTTCTCTCTCTCTCTCTCTCTCTCTCTCTCTCTCTCTCTCTCTCTCTCTCTTTCTGTCTCTGTCTGTCTCTCTGTCTCTGTCTCTGTCTTTTTTGGTCTGTTTGTTTCCTCTCTGTCCCTCTGTCTCTATATATAGAGACAGATGTTGAGGCTTTTCATATGTTATTCATTGTGAATGACACACATGACTACAGCAAGACAAATTGTAGTCAGGTTTAACTCAGAGAAGGAAGAATTCAGAGACACAGAAAATTGGCTAAGTAGTTTAATTAGATCACCCCAAGCTGAATTGGTGAGCTAAACTCCCTTTCTACTTGGGCTAGAGGATCTCATAGAACTCTTTTAAAAAATATATTTCCCTTTTCTCCTCCATCACAGATATTAGTATATAAACTGTCAATGTCATCATGGTAGCCTTTGTTCACAGAAACTCAAAAGATAAATATTATTAACCTCATTTTATAGATGAAGAAACTGAGACTGAGATAAGTTAGATAATTTCCCCAAAATCACACAACTAGTACATGTCTGAGATGGTGTCATGAACCAGTTTGACAATCTGGTAAAGCCCATGAACTCCTCAGAACACTATTTGTAAATGCACAGAATGAAATGGATAGTTTACAAAGGAAACCAAAGATTAGTGAAAATAAAGGTGTAATTTCCGCCTCCCCACCTCCCATTCAGACTGAAATCCATGGTTAAAAACCTCTATTCTTAGAAAAGATTGTCCTGTTGACTGTTAAACCCAGACCTCACATTTAGAGTACCAACAGTTAAATGAATATGTATAACTTTTTTAAAGTGTTCATTGAACATTAAATGTATGGCATAACAGATAGACAGTTAGCCTGAAAGACCTGAGTTCCAAGATCTGTCTCTGACACATGGTATCTGGTCAAGACATTTTTTGTGCTCTAGGCAACTCTATCTACAGACAACTATAAGTTGAAGAATAGGTATCAATCTACATAGATAGAATTTTACTCACTTAGAAGTTCCATATATCAACAAATCTAGTCCATGCTCCAATTTTTAAACATACTAAGTGCTAAATAAATGCTTAGTGAATAAATTCTAACCATCTTCAACACTTCATCCTCTCAACTAAAAAATAACTACATTATCTTAAGATGATATAGTCACTGAAACCTTCTTTGAAAGTAATAATGTAATATCACATTATCATTATGCTCATTTTTATGTACATAGACTTCTCAAGTCATGAATCGTATACCTCTAGATAAAAAATTAATTTCTTAACAATCACTATAGCAATTTTGTGATGAAAGAAATTATTAAAAAGTTGATTTTTTTAATGTGAACTTACATTAAGAAAAAAGTAATTTTTTAAAAATTTGAACACCAATTAGATCAGATAGAAATATATATATTTTATATATATACATATATATATATACATATATTAGATAACATTATACTTTCCCCCATAAGAAAAAACTTCCACTGAGTAATCAAAGAAAAAAAGGGTAATAAATAAATGGTTTTTTTCACTAGTTCTAAAAGTTGCAATCACACAACCATACTTGTAAATAGCAACAATTCTTCAAAACTAGAATCCATTTACAAGGATTGTTTCATACAAACAAGATGCAAATTGACTGTCCATATTTTCAATTCATTTCATACTCAAAAGGTAAGATTGACCAAAGTTCAAGGGTAAACATTTCATTATGTTCAAATGGTCTCATGGTATTCAAACCATATGTAACATTACAAACCATCCATACCTGTGTGTCCTGTATAATTCTCATCCATGTTCTCTTACAAATACTCCATAGCAGATCTATGCAATGTGCTCAAAGTTTCTTGAGTACCAGGGTACCAAATGGACTATCCATTTGTTTTTTTTGTTTTGTTTTGTTTTTTGGTTTTTGGTTTTTGGTTTTTTTTTTTTTTTATTATTATATTTCAATTTTATTTTATTTTTTAATATTTTATTTTATTTAATAATAACTTTGTATTGACAGAATCCATGCCAGGGTAATTTTTTACAACATTATCCCTTGCATTCGCTTATGTTTTGTTTTTTCCCCTCCCTCCCTCCATCACCCGCCCCCCCAAGATGGCAAGCAGTCCTGTATATGTTAAATATGTTGCAGTATATCCTAGATATAATACATATTTGCAGAACCAAACAGTTCTCCTGTTGCACAGGGAGAATTGGATTCAGAAGGTATAAATAACCCGGGAAGAAAATCAAAAATGCAAATAGTTCACATTCGTTTCCCAGTGTTCCTTCTTTGGGTGTAGCTGTTTCTGTCCATCATTTATCCATTGAAACTCAGTTAGGTCTCTTTGTCATAGAAATCCACTTCCATCAGAATACATCCTCATACAATATCGTTGTCGAAGTGTATAATGATCTCCTGGTTCTGCTCATCTCACTTAGCATCATGGACTATCCATTTGTTATCCTTCTTTCTTACAACAGAATTAGCCCACCTTGATTCAACTTAGACATTTTTGTGTGTCCATTATTTACAAAGTACTGTCCTTTTCTGCTGGGGATACCAAAACAAACACAAACTAGCTCCGGCCTTTTAAAAAATGTACATTCTACCTCCTTTTCTTAGCTGTTGAAGAATTAAGATGGAATTTGTGATCAAACAATTCTTGCCATTGCTCATTTCACCTCCAACTCACTATAATTTTGAATAGAGCATTTCACTTTTCTGTATCTCGGTTTCCCATCTATAAATGGGGAGGATAGTATTTGTCAATTATTTTTAGCATATTTAAAGAATAAATAAAGAACTGTGATATCTGACAAAGTGAAAATCTGGGAAAGAAATCACTAGGTCGGAATCTAACATGATGCTAATTATCTCCAGTCTTTTATCCAATATAATCTTGGTGCAGGACATACTTTACATGTAAATATTTAAAAGTATCATTTTCATCATTATAATTAATAAATATTTATCGACTGTCTGCAGGGTATATGGCAGTTCACTGAGCACAGATCTTACATCAAATAGGAAAAGATTCACACTATAAAGGAATAGAAAGACCTGAAGCAAATTACAGAAGCTGGAAATGGAACAGTTCAACTCAGAGAAGAAAAATCCAAAGATAGAATTAGTGGCACCTAAACTGCGGAGTTGAACTACTTTTTATTTTCAAATAAACAACCAATTTATCAAACTATCTCTATCTTATATTACCAATTAAACTGAGCTGCACGCATTTGTGGGGTTTGCATTTCTTTGTTATTTTTCAATATAAGCAATATTAAACATCATTGCAACTAAGTAAACATGACATGGTAGATAGAAAGCTGGCAAGTGGACCTGAATTCATGACCTGTCTCTAGCATATATTGGTTTTGTGATCCTGATCAAGACTTCTAAACCTCTTAATAGTCTAAGCAATTAAATAAGGTGCAAACCTACTCTGGTAGAGGAACTTTACTCACAAATCACAGATCCAGTCACTATCAGAACAACCAAATAAACCGGCTTTGTGACTATTTATTCTTAAATAAATAAGTTTCAGTGCATAAAATGACATAACTTTTCAGCCTCTCTTTCTAAATCTCACTAAGGATTCTTTATTTGCATATTCATTCCAATTAATTTTCCCTCTCATATGGTCTGGGTTAGTCTGAATTCCATCTTTTTGGCAGCTAAATTAGTTTTTTTTCTAATTGCCATTCCTTCACATTTTTTGCCTTCAGACCTGTTTTATTCAGAAACACAATTCTAATGCCAGTTGATTGGCCCACAGGTCCAGAGATGGCTAACATCCTCCAAAACATTCCTTCCTACAATTTTGTGAATTGAAATCAGCTGTTCTCCATAGCCTATAAGCCTCTTACCCAAGGGAGCTTCCATATTAATAAAATTTCAATATCCCTTAGGTCTCCTCTACCTGCCCACTAAGTATCTTCTGTTTAGAATTCTGGACTTGGCTTCCCAGATTGAGAAATTCTTATGCCCCATTTGTAGAGATTCAGTCAAGACAGGAAATGGCATGTTGCAAGAGAATTAAGTCAAGCCCTCACTGTCGGGGGCCCTAAACCTCATTCTCCATTTGATGCATTTTATGACACTGTGAAAGTTACTTTACCCCTGGAAATCTTTTTCTCATCCAGTAAATGGAAGAACTAATGCTTACTGCTTTGATCAGGAGGTTATTGCAAAGGAGGGGAAAATGATCATTGTAATAGACTTAGCAAAATACAAAGAACTATAGAAATTTTTATAATAAGAGGATTGTCTTTTAAAAAGTATCTGAGAGTTTCCTGTTCCTCAGTATCACCTTCTGGTGAACTCACCTTCTTCTCTTCAATAGACAAAAGAAAGAACCTTCTATTTCCTATCCACGGAAGACTTTTTTCCCGAAATATCAAAATCTTTTTTTATGCTCATGTTGCCTATACTCCTGGGCACAGCTTTCTTTTCCCCATCATTATACATGCAAAATAATGAAGGATTCATACCAAACCACCTGCTGATGTAAACATTTGCAAGCTGGTCGGATAGCCAACAGATGTGAACCTGGTTCATGAGAAACACAAGAAACTTTCTGCCACTTAAGAAAAAAAGAAAGAATTCTCACTTTAGGATTCTGGATCTCAGTATTGTAAAATTCCTATATTTTGTTGCATATGGCTCCCTTTATTATAATTTAGAATCATTCAAATAATCCATCTCATCCATCCTCTAGCATGTATGCTTCTTCCCATCTCAGCACCTTTCTGCAGGCTAGCTTCCTCTACCTGGGGACATACTCTGTCCCTTAGAGAGACTATTGTTGGTATTATGATCTTCAGAATAATCATAAATTTTAATGATGTGAGCCTGTGATGAAAAGGAGGTGGATCTGTCATGTGGCAAGAAACATGAATGACCAATGGGCAGCCCAAGAGTTTTAGTGGTACATATAAAATGTTAAAAGATGTCAAGGAGGGCTTCAAGAAGAGCATGTACAAGAATCATAGAAGAGAAGTCATGGATGGGTTATGATTTACATGCTTATTGATGAGAACACAGAACCAAAAAAAAAGTTAAAATATGGAAGTTTTAAAATACTGAGATTGTCTCCCATTTACTCTGTATGCATGGTTGTGTATCATATATTGTATGTGTTTATATATGCACACACAAATAAACCTACTTCTATAGATATATAGATTTTCTATATATAGCTATATTTATATAGCTGTAGATATATATATAAAAGCCCTGTTCCAAATCCCTTTGATTCTTCTTATAAAGAGAGATGAGGGTTCTGCCCTTTGGGAGGGGAAGAATATAGTGGTCAAGAAAAGTGAAAGCTTCACTTCAGAGCCAATCCCCTGTAAGACTGGTCAAGCTTCAAATTTTCTTTGAGCATCAAGTTACTTTGGGTGCTCCTAGCTTCCAGCTTCAAGAGAAAAAATGGAAGGGGTCAACACCACTTCAGATTGCTGAAGGAAAAGGCTCTGGGAAGATATAAGAGGAGTAGGTGGTCTTCATTATATCCTTCTCCCCCCTCTTGCTACTGTAGAGACTTCTGGAGTTTTCCCTTGGGTGAGATCAAGGATGCTCTTTCTTGGTTGAACTCAATTACCTTGCTCTCAGTGGGAGAACTCTTTCATTCTATATTGTCCGGGAGATTATCTCTTATCTGATTTCTCCTTTGCTATTGATTTGGATAAATGGATTCCTTTGCTATTTGCTGTGGAACTGGCATTAGTTGGAGAAGGAGGCAAACACTGGATATGGAGCTTGGGATCCTCCTTGCCCTCCAAAAAATGACAAAACATCCAAAAGTTAGATGACAATCAATCATATCCCCTACATGAACTGTCTTTAAGAGAGCAAATAAATATAATTCTTAATTCTAACTCTATGAGGAAAGACAAGGGGTCTCAGACCCCAAGCTCCAGATCCACTTCATGGCAGAAATTAAAATCTCCCGTGGAAATGAGTGGGGGGAGAAGAAGCTAGAAATGTTTGTTCTGCCTCCTTTTGAGTCACACAAAATGACAGCCCTCTTGCCACAGTATACTCATCACACACATACCCCCTTCCTCTTCCCCCCACCACAAGCTCCTAAAGCACAGATAGTA
Source organism: Antechinus flavipes (assembly GCF_016432865.1). Classification (NCBI taxonomy): domain Eukaryota; kingdom Metazoa; phylum Chordata; class Mammalia; order Dasyuromorphia; family Dasyuridae; genus Antechinus; species Antechinus flavipes. Next base: position 46,166,947 of record NC_067402.1, on the reverse strand, counting down.
TCGTTTGCCTTTCTATGTATCCCCAGGACTTAGCAGAGTGCCTGCTTTGTAATAAGCACTTAGCAAATTCTTTTTGAATGACTGACAGGTATCCCACCAGAAAATGGCACCAATTCACCCTCAAATGACAATTTTATGTGAGGGGGCACAAAAACTGTTGAAGCTATCTACTAAGTCACTGAAGAGATCTCTGACAGCTGATGGAGTGGTAGGCTGCCCTCCGCCACTTTGGAAAACTGTTCCATCCAGAGTTTGAAGGGCTACCTAAAAGTCACCCCATCCCTAGTTTATCTCCCAAAGTAAGCTGTCTTTGATGGCCCAGGGAGTGCTTAGAACTTAGAATCAGTGGCATCTAATTGACAACAGCTTTGATTATCAGGAAAGGTCATCATGGATTACTCAGCCTTGCTTTGCAGCACACTGTGTTCTTCACAAACAGCAGTAATTAATTTATAAGATGAATCCTCACTTCCACAAAGAACTGCACCATGTGCACTTGGATCTGCTGTCAATAACAGAAGGAGATGACCTTTGTAAGGAATGATTTTCAGTTATTTTTCTCACTACAGTTAAACTCACAACTGTAACTCTTCAGTTTTTTTTTCCATTTTAACATGTACATATATTTCTATTTGCTCATTTCCAAGATAGCAAGAAAAATGCATTTTATTGTTGTTGCTTTTTAATGGAAACTTGGGGTCACAAATGGCGTGTTTATAAACCCGTCTTCTTTTTTTCTTTTTTTTGCAAATCTCTTTAATTAAATTATTCCTTCTTTTAATCAAACACCCTTCCAACTTGTCTTCCTTTATTGTACTAATGATTTATTATTTCAATTCACTCCAATTGGCAAGAAGGAATGAACTGGTGTTCTGTTGTAACATGTTTCATTCCAATTTTTGTTCTTCATAAATGTGTTACAGTCCTTCCATTGGCAGTCAGGGAAACTTAGTACAAAAGCAGCATTTACTCTTGGCTCCAATAGAGCCAAAGAATACATATGCAATTTGACAATTTGGAGTATCTATTTTCCAGCATTAATCTGGAGTTGTTATTGGAGCCATTAAAATTATTTTTCTACCCAGTTTTTAAAGGCACAGGACACGTTAACTTATCCTGATGGGTGATATAATGTGTTCACATAAAAAATAAGGATCAAATAAAACACGACTTCAGTGACCAACACCTCCTCTTTGCCATCCCTTGGAATCTCTATGTTTGACACACTCCTTATTAAAAGTGGCAACCAGGGGAAATAAAATCCCAATTTCTGCTTTTCTTTTTTTCTTGGTGATATTTGCACCTCTTATCTGAGCAGCAGACATTTGTGATCCAAAATAAGACTGAATTTTTTGCTTTCACATAAAACTAAACACAGATGGTTGATTGAAAATGTAGAATGCCATACAGACCGCCTCATTTAAAACAGGCCCATTTAATGCCACGTTCCATTACATATGACCTACTTTAAATGAGACAGCCTATCCTACAAGAGACTGACTATTTGGGCCTGTCTGTCCCTATAAAAGACTTTGCTTCCTTTGTACAGGATGGATACTCAAGCTCAAGAGAGAAGGTGAACAACTAAGACATGAAGAGCATAGGTGGGTTGCATTGCAAACATTAGATTCGGTGTCTCCTATTTTGGAATTTGCATGATGCTCTCCCATTAAAAACAATGCTATAAATGGTGGCTGGGTTCCCAGACTAACCTGTAAAAAACTAAATTATCATTAGAGTGTTAAGTGTCGGGGCAAGAAGCAAATCCTTGGATTCTGAAATCTGTCCACTCCCATTATGCCACAGAATCTTCCGACTCTCACTCGGAGGCATCTATAAGAGTTGAGAATATAAATACTAAGACAACAAATAAAGGGTGTACCCCATCCTTTCTCTCCTCAGCAGAGGTCTTCTGCTTATTCACATGTCTAAAGAAGATTGCTCATCCTTCATACAAAATCTCAGAGTAGGAAAGGACCTTAGGTTATAACTCACACCTTCTATAACATGCCCAAACAAATGATCATCCACCCTTACCTTTAATATCTCAAATAAAATAGATTGCTCAGTGGATAGAGCATTAGATCCAGAGTGAAAATAGCCTCTGACACTTATAAGGCATGTGATCCTGGACCCTGTGACCCTCTATTTCTTCTGCTATAAAATAAAAATAATAATAGCACCTTGCTCCCAGTGTTGTCATAGAGGATAAGATTAGATGGTATTCACAAAAGGGTTTATAAACCTTAAAATTTTATATAAATACTATTATTGTTATTATTTCCTGAGGCAGCCAATTCTACTTTTGAACGATTCTAAAGGTTAGCAAGTTTTCCTACTATTTAATCTTCATCTGGCTGTCGGTAGCTATCTTTAATTATTCTGAATTCTTCTCTAATAGGGCAGATGAGTAGCGTGAAGGATAGCACCCTAAGCCTGGAATTATGAAGAACATTGAGTTCAAATTCAGCCTCGGACACTTAATAGCTCCATAACTCTGAGGATACCATTTAACCTTTGCCTGCCTCCAGTTTTGTCAATTATAAAATGAATATAAGAATAGCACTTCCTTCTCAAGGTCCTTATGGGGATTGAATGCAATAATATTTGTAAAGTACTTAGTCAGGTACATAGTAGGTGCTTAACAAATGCTTAGTTCCTTTCTTCCTTTCCTATAGGATCAAGCAGAATAAGTCCACATGACACACAAACCTTCAAACGTTTGCACACAGCTATCACATCTGATCTAAGTTTGTTTTAAATAATATCTCTGCTTTTTTCAACTGCAAGTATATGGTATAACTACAAAGCCCTTCGTTATCCTAATTGCTGTCCCTTGACTGCTTATCAGCTAAACAATATCTTTTCTAAAATGTGGCTCTCTGAAAGTAAATAGTTTTCCAGATATTATCTGACCAGAGCAAAATAGTAACAAATAAATAAACAAGCAAATCAGTCAATCTTGGAACTTTATTTTCTGCAATTCTTGGGTCTGAAAAGGCATCATTCTGTTTCTTAAAATGCCTGGGCTGGTCTCAGCTTGCTGATGTCATAGGCAAAGATTCTAGTTCTTTGGGCGTGTCTACAAGGTGTGAGATTGAAACGAGGAGCATTTGAATAAGAAGGGAAGGTGTGAATGGGGTAAAGGAGAGCAGAGGAGCCCGAAACCGATCTAGAAGTGTCAGAAAGCAGACTCTGTTCACAGCAGTGAATTAAAGGGGAACATGAAAGCCATCATGATCCACCCAAGGAATCTGAGCCTGGGAAAGTGAACTTGATCCCTGATGACTAAAAAGTTAAGGGAAAGGCTGATAGTATTGACAGGTTGCCCCCAAGATATTCTCAAGAAAGAAATCCTAAGGGATAGATGACCCACATTGTAAGGTTGGCCACAAGATCAATGAACTCTAAAGAAACTATGACCTCCCTGAAAAAGGCTAGAAAATCAGATTTATTAGACTATAAATCCCTTGTTAGGATAGAAGACCATTTCTATTTGTGTCTTCATGCTTGAGTTTATTTTACTGGTTGATTGATTCCCTTGCCTTGATATCAATATGGTTTCCTATCCTAAATAAATAGTTGGTAGATTTGTGACTTCTGCAGCCCAGCAATAGAAAAAGGATTGGATTGGGGGCTTCAGGCCCTGAGTTCAAGGAAAAACACAACAAAATAGCTACCTCAAAGAGAAGAAGATTAAGAAGGGAGCTGCTACAATTGTATCTCACAAAGTTTATAAAGCACATCATAGGTATTATCTCACTACTGTGTGTTTGATGGGCATTGTAGGTATTAGTATCCCCATTTTGCAAATGAGAAGACTGAGTGAAGTCCTGAAAAGTTAATTGATTTGTTCATAGCTACACAGCTCATTATTATTCCTGATTCAAAAGATCCACTATGCAAGTTATTTTTTGATAGGATTATCACTTCTTTCTTCCTTCATTCTAATAGATACTCCATTTCTTCACTCTTAGATATACCAAATGTAGCTCTTTCATTTACTATATGATCACTTCCCCTCGTTTTAGAAACTTAAAAAATGGATGGGTGGGATCAAATGATAACCAAAGTCTCTCCTAACTCTAAATCTCCCAGGTACTCTAAATGTGAAAGGCCACAGCTCCCACTGTCATATTTTCTGTAGAAAAAAAAATATCAAATTTAGAATCAGTCATTCAACTAGCATCAAAATCCTGTTTCTGCCATTGACTTGTTTGGACAATCCCAAGCTCATCAGAACCTTAATTTCCTCATCTGCAAGATGAAAAGAATATTTGCAATTAGCTACTCCTACCAGAATAAAGCTACAGAAATGCTAAATAGGTAAGACCTAGAAAGGCCAGATAGTTACACTGATCAAAGAGCTAAGCCCTGGTCTGGTCCATTCATTCAATGAGACCTGGAAGACAATAGAATTTTTTTTCTCTCCTCTCCTCTTGCTCTTGGAAGAGAAGGTACCTAGCTTGGGAAGGATGATGGAGAAGTTCAAAGGTACAGCTGGGTGGGAAATGAATAGATAGCCAACCTGAGTATCCTCCTGTATTGGAGATTTCTCCACTCTCACTCCACTCTCACCCAGTCTGTCCCAAAGTGAGATAAGATCAAAAGCAAGAAACCAGACCTACTTTCTCTGATAGAATATAAGGTCTTTGACAATGGAGACTGCTTCATTCATGCCTTTGTACCTGTAGTACCTAGAATTGGCATATAATGAATACTAAATAAATACTTATTGATTGATCATTTGATGAAGAAGGGAAAAGGGGTAGCATGTGGAAGCCCAAAGTCTACAGCATCAATGAAAAGGTGGGCAGATCTGGGGACAATCTACCTGAGAAGTCATTTGTGCCTGAAAAAGGCATTCCAGCAGTTAAAGATCCCTGCTTTGTGTTGTGAAATGTCAATTTTTAGGGTTGGAACCTTGAAAACATGCTCAGTTGTGATAAGTGCCAGATACAAGCTATTGCCTCGTCATGAGGCTCCAGTATAACAGATGTCCACTAACTTGGCCAATTAAGAGGTGCAATGCTCTAATGAACACATCATATGGTCTAATGAATAGCTTTACCCCAATTCATCTTCTTGCTCATTTGGGCTCTAACAAACAAATACTTATTGTCATTCACTTGTATTTAACAACCAAATATAAGATCACAAATTTAAACCTGAAAGGGAACTATTTATTCCAGGAGTTCCCAATCATATATGGTCTTCATCCCCCTTGAGTCCCAGGAAACTTTCCCATTTTTTTTTTAAATTCATGCACCATCTGACAGTATTCCTTTGGACTTATCCACCACACTCCCATGTTGGGTATCTTCCCTTTCTTCCCTCTGTCCCTTGCTTCTCAATTTCCTTTTGAGCGCTGTTTTCCCTAATTAGATTGTAAGTTCCTTGAAGGTATTTATATCCCCATTGCCTAGCATGGAATCTGGTACATAATAATCACTTTAAAATGTTAAATGATTGACTAAGTATGAGAGGAAATAAATTCCACAGTTTGTCCATCCTTATGTTAAACTTTCTGGACATCTAATTTGTACTCTAGCTTCTTCCTTTCTCCTTCTGAAAGAATTTGGATCCCCAGCTCCTGGGACTTTGGGCTCTGATTCACCTTATCTTACCTGGTCCCAGGTCCACCACACTATTTCCTAGACAAGCACTTTCTGATTGGATTCCCTATCAAGATTCCCTCTTACTTCTGCAACCTGAGTTAGACCAGTTTTTCCCTGATAGCTGGCAAAGCTGTCCCAGCATTTGATGGGCAAAGGGAAAATTGCGCTTCCCCCCCCTTGCAGTTTCAAGATACCATAATGGCTTCCTGGTTAACTAAGAACATTAAAATACTCTTAGAGCATTTTAGAGCTGGGGCCTTTCAGACTTGATGAATGTTTCAAAACTGACCATACCATATACATACATATAGATAGATATAGATATAGATATATACATATATATAAAGATATAGATATAGATATATGTACAAAAAATCCATTTCTAGGTTCTAGAGTATCTTTATGGAATATTTCTATGTTATAGCTAAGTAAAACTCCCTTTGTCAACTATTGAATGATTCATTCCATTCTAACAGTATAGTAACAGTATAGTAGCCTGAGTATCCAGTTCCACTCTATGTGGCTCTCCAATGTTCCTTCTTATTGGAATGTAAGACCCTTGATGGCAGGAACTAACTATAAATACAGGCCTGTATTTATATTTGTTTCTTGTTTCACCAACATTCATAGGATTCAAAATAATATTGACATTTTTGCTTTGTACATAGCCCAAGATAAATGATTTTTTCTATTATTGATATCTATGTATGAAATGAAATTAAGTGATTTTTCATTTAAAAAACTATTTGGTAGATAATATTTTAGCATTGTAAAATTGCATAATGATTATCAGACCACAGTCAACTAAATCAGTGAGAATCTTGATTCTCTTGCTTGTCAGCCAATAGTTTTATTCACAGAACAATTTTTGAAAGAGATATCTACATTTTATATTCAACTTCCAATTTATTTCTTGCTTTGGAATTGAGAACAGGATAGAAATTTTTGATTCACAGAAATAAGTTGTTACAAAAAGAATGAAATGTTGTGAGCAGCACAAAATGGGATAGATACCCAAAAGGTATACAAAAAAATTGGCAGTTTTACTGAATATCAGTTCAGAGTTAATCAATTAATAAATTTTTATTAAGTTTGTATCAGGCACTGTGCTAAGCACTAGGAATATCCCACTCCCCACAAAAAAGGTAAAAACTTGTGTCTGGCCAATCTAATGGGGAAACAAGACACAAAAAGAAACTAAAAATTAGGGGAGCATCTCTGGTTATTCTGAAGCCAATTAACACATCTTTCATTAAGTCCCTATGGCTGACTTTTTCTAGCTAAATATGAAAAGTTTTATATCTAAGTCTCATTCATTTCGTTCTGATCAATAGGAATCATTCCTTCAAATCTTTCAGATTTCACAGATGTTCTACAATACTCCCTTCCCTTCCAATCCTTTGGAAGGTTTCTACACCATTCTTTCTTCAATATGTTTTTTTACTACTAATAATAATAACAACTAGCATTCATATAGAGCCTACTATGTGATAGGTATTATGCTAAGTATTTTACAAATATCATCTCATTTGATGCACAAACAGCGAGGTAGGTGCCATTATCATCCTTGTTTTACAGTGGGGGAAACTAAGGCAAACAGAGATTAAGTGACTTGCTCTGACACAGTAGATATCAGAAGCAGGATTTGAATCCCACAGCATTCCTTTATCCAATCCCAGCATGGCATATACTGTGAAACACTGCCTCTATTGAATAGACACTTGAAGAACCAAATAGACAGACAATCCCAAAACGCAGGATAAGAAGCTCTCAGAGAAGGTGGGAAAAAATCCATTAGTTAAAATGTCTTATTTTTACAATGGAAAACTGAGGTTTAGGCAGAGCACATGATTTGTTCATGGCCACACAGCCAACTGGTGGCAGAATTTGAGTAAAATCCAGCTCTCCTGACAGCCAAACTAGTACCTCTTTAACTACAGCAAACTGCCTTGAGACCTAAAAACAAAATAAATATGTATAAATAGAGCATACTTAGGAGTATAATTTTAAAATGTGCAGACGTACTTCTCTAAAAAAAAGTTGTTCTGGCCAACATCACTTTGCAATAACATCATTAATGCATTATAACCAAACCCCACCCTGAAGTCAGAATTTCCGGACAGTAATGAATCCAGAAGACCTGTTCATCTCAGCCCTAGTGCCCAGTCTGAGACTGTTTTTCACAAAGAGCAAAGTCAAAAATCACTGATGCAAAAAGCATTTTCTACAAACAGGCCAGGGCCCCATTCACCAGAAAGACTATCAAGTTAATTGCATCACATAGCTGCTTTTGGAACACACACACACACACACACACACACACACACACTGGAAATTCTTGAGTGTTTTCATTAAAAAAAAAAAAAAAAAAAAAACCTTTTAGCCTAAGTTACTGCCCCACTGATTGCCCTGCTTTTCCTATCCCTTAAAAAGCAGAGTGGGATATCCGGGGGATTTGGTCCCTGAATCCCCAAGTTCCAGTTTTCATTACTTTTCAGTTGCTTTTTCCCCAAGGAAAGGAATTTAGCTCCTCCCCCATCCTCCCATTACCACCCCCCAAGTTGTGGATCATAGATTTTATTTTATTCACTCTTTCATTCCCTTGTTTAGAGAAACTATCCAGACACACTCAAGAGTTATCATCTCTAGCTTGATTTTAAACTAAAAATTGAAGGATTCCAAGGAAGGAAGTTAACCTTTTCCCCCTTCTCTTTCCAGGATTTAGCTGAATTCTTGGCTTCTTGGTTTCTGATCATCCTTCATTCTTCTGTCCCAACCCCAGAAATTTGCCTAATGTCTTAATCTCTTGAATTTCTACCTCTGTCTTTAGAAGTCCTGCTCAGTTCAGGTCTCTAGAATCTCAGATGTCTGTGAAGACCAATTTTAATAAAAGCCCAAATTGTATTTATTTGAGGATTTTCTATTTATAACATGGTTGCTTTGGAACAGACTTCCTCCTAAAACAATATTTCACCTAAAGCTATATTTTGGGAAAATCCAGTTACAATAGGTAAGGGTGTCTTTGTAGTATAGTAGGTGGGGAAGGGATGCTTAATTTTTATGGAACTGCTCAATCAAGACTTTAGGCATGGAAAAGAGAATACGAGAAAGATGGCATCTTCACTTAATGATAGGATGCTACCGGGCCAGTGTTACTGAGTCTCCAACTCATTTAGACATTTAAAAACATGCTACTTTGATGTCAACTCACAAAAAAGTTAAGAATTGGGGAGTTTTAACCCCTTTGAGATTCTCTCAGTTTCTCTAGATTTTCAGTTTTTGCATTGACTCAGATCAAGATGATCTCTTCAGATTTCTGATATATCTGGCAACATGGGTTCAATGGCTTTCAAAGCTGGTTCTCCAAAGGTTCCTGGCCCTGGAACCATGCTATTGCCATGATGACTAGTCTCTGTTCACTGGAATTTCTGATAGGCTGGCATCTTACAGGCTTATCTTTAGGGGGGCCACTAACCCAGCTGCACTCACCACCTCCCCACCCCACCCAGACCCCTACTGGGAATCTTTTCTAGATCATAAAATCTTTGTTCAATTTTCCTTGTGGCACAGTGGACAGAGCCTTAGCCCTGAAGTCATGAAAATATGAGTTCAAAACCCACCTCAGATATTTACTAGTTGTGTCTAGGCAAGTCTGATCTGGTAGAGTCACTTAAAAAAACTATTTGTCCCTGTTTCCCCATCTGTAAAGGGAAGATAATAACTATCTATATCAAGGATCAAATGAGATAACATTTGTAAAGCAGTTTGCAAATCTTTGAATAGTCCATAAATACTATTATAGCTATATATTTGGGACTACTTCCTTTCTTATGACATTCTATATTCTCACATCCCCTATTTTTCCTAATACTTTGATCTTCAAAGCCATGGTGTCTGGAATAACCAAAGCATTGCAATAAAATATTAGATGAGTAATGAATAACACTCTTAGTCCATACATACTCTGCTAACACATTTATTTTAAAGGTCTTCTGGATAAGAAAGAAAAACATTTCCTTCCATAATTAGAAATGGAAACTTGTTCATTGAAATCTGTGAACCATAAGTATTATAATTAGGTCCTTGATGAAAAGTTAAAAAGAATACCTCTCAAGCTTCTACGAAAAGAACTGAATTTAAGATAAACAAAGGCATCATGGACTCAGTTTCCTCGCGTATGAAGTAAGAATTTTGGATCAGTTAAGGGGACTGGCAAGAAGGAAAATAAGCATTATTTGCTACCTATTTTGTGCTTTATAATTATTATCTCATTTGATGTTCACAATAACCCAAGGAGATAGATGCTATTATTATCCCCATTTTTCAGATGAGGACACAGGCAGACAGAGATTAAATATCTTGTCCAAGATCACATAAATAGTAACTGTCTATAGTTGGATTTGGAATCAGGTCTTCCTGACATTTAGCAGCCTCTAAGATGATCTCCAAGATCCTTTCTAGCTAGCTTCAATATTCTTAGTTTGACAGACACCTAGAAAAAATTTAACAGACAGTGGCTCCATTTGGGATTTCCTCTCCACCATCTCATGAGATCGTAGAAAGGAACTTAGCCCAAGAACTTAATTTTACAGATGTGAAAGTGAGATCCAAATAGTTAACTCATGCCCCAAGGTCACCTTGGCAGAAGTGGCTAAGCCAGGTTTGTGTGATTTAACACACAAATCACTGGACTCAAGCTTCAGCACAGCTGTACCTTATACTGTATTTTGTGGATGTTTTGTCAGTAGCAGGTTTACTTCCACTTAAAACAAAGGTCCTACTTATCTCATGCATGGATGACGAAAATTACATTGGAGAACTTGGCTTATCGTGGCTCGTGGATCAGGACAAGAAAGGAGAACCTTAGAGTATTCCTATTTTGATATTCAAATGAGATGAGCTTCCTGAGACGATTTGAACCCAATGTGAACTATAACCAGAGCACCCCAAGTAAAGACCATTTCAGAACTGCCCAACACAGCTAACTGGCAATTGATTTATTCAAGGGGAATATCAGAATGACTAACTATACAAGGCCAACAGCTTGTTCGTTCTTTTAAACAGACATTAAGCTATGAGAAAAATAAATAGAAATGCATCCAAGAGTTATCAGTGTGTTTTCTCTCTGCTTGAGGCTAACAGAATTCACAGATCAAGTGGCCGGCTGCCAATTTTCCCTTTTGGTATTTAAAGGAGTCTTTGCTTAGTTTTAATTAGCAGTGGGGCTTATAGGGAACTCTGTTTGAAAATGTTACCTATGAGAAGCTCTACCAGTCAACCCTCAGTCCCTCAGCAGTCCCGCCTGGAGCACATGAGGCTTCGAGTACATCCCCGCATTTGGCCCTTAGGACCTAATTTTAATCCATTTGCCAAATGCTGAATAATTGCCATCTGTGAGAAAAGTCACATTTGAATATCTTTTGTAGATTTTTTATGGCACTTGCTTAAGCTGAGAAATTATAGTCACCAATGCTATATATGAACTACAGGTCTCTACTATGTGATAGAGGCTGAGAAGAAGAAACGGATTGCATCTCCCACCTCCATGCCTTTGCATTGTATCTCCAAAATGCTTGGAATGAATGCCCTTTCTCCCCCACTTCCCTTCTTAGAACTCTTAGTTTCCTTCAAGGTAGAGTTCAGATTGTCAGCTCTTACAGAAAGTCTTTCCTGCTTTCTCTAATTTGTTAGTATTTTCTTCTTCCTGAAATCATGTTGTATTTATCAATCTGTTTCAATGTTTCATCAACTATAAGAAGAGAAGAGGGGGAGGGAAACAAGAACTTCCCTAAGACATTCTCAGTAAAATAATACACATACACAGACACACACACACACACTCACACACACACACATATATATGTGTGTGTGTGTGTATACATATATATATGTGTGTGTGTGTGTGTGTGTGTGTGTGTGTGTATATACACACACATATATGTTTTCAAGGGAGTCAGGATTAGTGACTTGCCCAGAATCACACAGCTAGTATCAAGTGTTCGAAGCCAAATTTGAACTCCGGTACTCCAAACTCCAGTATTCTATCCTCTATCTACTGCACTGCCTATCATTATATATGAAATGCAATCCAGAAAAGTCAATGTTTGCTTCTTTTTAAGCTCACATGAAATACAAAAATAAGACTTAGACATGTTAGTGAGACTTTACAGCATATATACTTCAAAAGATGTATATGTTATTCTTTAAAACAAATCAGATTTTCTATTTTTGCAACCAGTTCCGATGAGATCATGGAAAGAACAGTGCCCTAGGAAATAAAAAGTCTAAGTGAATAGAGAGCTGCCCTCAGAGTTTGGAAGATTTGGATTTAAAATATGCCTCTAGCATATATTGGCTGTGTGACCCTGTGGCTCCAGCAAACTCCATGTAACCATAAATTGCAGGGCTGCTGCAGATCTGGATTGGAAGAAGTTTCCTATATAAATTTATAGATCTAATTTTTTAAAAAAAGAAGAAGAAGAGAGTGGGGAGAATAACATCATCTGACCTGTCTCTCTCATAGAACTATTCTGAGAATCAAATTAAGTAATGTCAGTCACCCAGCATTAAGTCTTTATTATGCACCTGACAATGCTAGAGATATAAAGGAAGGAAAAAAACATTCTCAACATTTATTTGGGCCTTCAATATCATAGAAGAGACATTATTTATATAAATGTCTAGATTCATAGAAGATTTTTACAGTGTAGATGAAGCTAATCTGAAAGGGGAAGACATTAGAAGCTGGAGGAGAATGAGGAAAGAGTCTGGGAAAGGCAGAAAACCTCCTGCAGGGGGATTTGAGATGAGCTTTGAAGAAAACCAGGGGAGCTAAGAGGCAGAGATGAAGAAGTACAGCATCCGAACTTGGAGGAGAGCCAAGGCAAAGGTAAAGATAGCAACTACCAATAGGTTAATGTACTTGGTAGATAGAATGTGCAGGGGGGAATAAGTCTGGAAAGGTAGAGTCCCTTGGCATTTAAAGCTTTTCACAAGCTGGCCTCTACCTTTCCAGTGTAGATGTTCTGAAAGGGGGAGGCATTAGAAGCTGGAGAAGAAAGAGGGAAGAGTCTGGGAAAGGCAGAAAACCTCCTGCAGGTGAGATTTGAGATTTCCAGGAAATCATTGGAGTTTACAGAACAAGGGAATTTGGTCAGACCTATATTTTAGAGAAATGTCCTTGACAGTTAAATGGAAAATAAATTGGAGTGGGAAAAGATGAGCTAGAAAGACCTATTGGAAGAATTCTGCAGTAGTCTTGTCACAAGAGGTGATGAGGGACTGACTACTGTTGTGGCTATGTGTATAGAGAAATGGGGTCATAGATATAAAACACTGAGAAAGTAGAAAGAACAAGATTTGTCAACAGAGTAGATATGGAGGATGAGTGGTTCCCAAGTAAGGAACCCAAGGTGATACCGAGAGAGCAATTGGAAGAATGGCAGTACCCTGGACAGTGTATGGGGAATTCAGAAAGAGGGAGGGTAAGAGGAAGGAGTAGGTAGAGATAATGAATTCTATTTTAGACATGTTAAGTTTAAGATATCTCTGGGATATCTAGTTTGAGATATCCAAGAGGGAGTTAGAAATATGAGATTCTGGAGCTCATTAGAGACTAGATTTCTCCATCAAGGAAGCATTTAACACAGAGATGATAAATGAACCCATGGGAGATGATACAAGCCAGTGAAATAGTATAGAGAGAAAAGGGAAAATATCCTCAGATAGCACTTAAGGGATACTCAAGGTTAGAGGACACGATGTAGAAAAAGAACCAGTAAAGGAATCTGAGAATCTAAGGACTGGTCAGGAGTAAACAGTATTATAGGAACCTAGAAAGGAGACTGGAAAGGAGGATGGGCGAGGAGGATGAGAAGTGAAAAGAGCTCAATAGATCTGACAATTAAAAGATCACTGGAAATTCTGGAGAAAGTCAGATTACAGAGGGTTTGGGATCAAGCAAGAGGGAAATGGAGGCACTAATTATAGATGCCTTAAGGGATTTAACCATAATAAATGGGAAAATACTTTAAGAAACATAAGATAGATATTAAGAGAAGGACAAGAAAAGAGATAGTTTAATATGATGGAAAACATAATGGAGCCAGAGGACCTGAGGTTAAATCCTTTGTTAGAGGAATACTGCATTCTGGGAGAGGGCCTCCATTTTCAGTCATGCTGGATTTCTTGTGATCCCATTTGGAGTTTTCTTGGCAAAGATACCGAAGTGATTTATATTTCCTTCTTCAGATCATTTTAAGGATGAGAAAAGTGAGGTAAACAGGATGAAGTGATTTGCCCAGGATCACACAGCTAGTAAGTATCTGAGCCACATTATGTATCAGGAAGACCAGTCTTCTTGATCCCAAGCCCAGTGCTCCATCCACTGTCCAATTTAGATGGTTTGCTTCTTCTCTCTCAGGTATTCAGTGTCCTATGCTGGCACCTTACCCAGGTAATATCTGGGACAATTTAATATGCTCAGATATAAAATGAGTTTTAGACTAGAAGGTCTCTAAGATCTTCAAACTCCAGTTCTATGATCCTACGGATGTTTTTTATTTTTGTTTTACTATCCCAAAACCTGGGCTCATACCCGTCATGTAGAAAATACTTCAGTCTGATACTTAATTCCCTCATCTGTAAAATGGGTATAATATTTGGATATAATAATACTTCATAGGGTACTTGTAAAGAAGAGTGGAAGGTATACTGGATTTGGACTCAAAGAATATGGCTTCAATTCTCTGCTCACTCAGTTACTAGATGTGTGACAGTGGTGAATGACTTAGGCTCTCTGGACCTCGGTTTCCTTCTCTGTAAAATGAGGCCATTGATCTAATGATCTTTCAGCTCACAAATTTCCAGCTCTTAAAAAATATAATCCTAATTGAATTATCATCATTAGTCCCTTATATCTAATTGACCCACCAGATGGCAGTATAAGCTAACTTTTCTAGGTCTCCCCTTGGCAAAGCACATTTTCAAATCTACTTCCTTCCAGATACATCAAAATGATTTAATTAAATTATACCAGATGTATAGTGGGCATTGGATAAGTGCTCCTTCGATTGACAAATCAATCAATAGATCAATTAATAAGAATCATGAAGCATCTACTTTGCTCCAGGCATTAGAGCTGGATTTTGGAGATACAGGATAATGAATGAAATGAGAAAAAGATTGGAGAAATATGCATAAAAATATTAAAGTATAAATAAAAAGAATATACACATATATGGTAGTGATGTATATACAATCAGGGATCTCTGGAAGGGTATAGACATGAGATTCAGCCAACAGAAGGACCCAGAAATGAGAGATCATTTGATGAACAAAGAAAGTCAGTTAGAATAATTCACAGAGCTTTAAAGGGAGAGAAATTTCCAAAAAGGCTGGAAAGGTGGTTTGAAGCCAGGTTATGCAGGCAAGCTTTCTAAAACACAACCATCCTTGACGTGTTGTTTAAATAACAGCTTTGAATCCTCTCTAATAAAAGTTAAAAATGTGGGATATCCTGTATTAATCAAAGAATGTGAAATTTAAAACCCAAGGTGATGAAAAAAAATTAGATTTTTTTTTTCTTCAAGGAATCACTACCCTAATGTAATCAATTCTGTCTAATCTGAACATCATCAACTGACAACTGTATTCCAGTAGAAAACAGTGAAGACATAAATCCTTCTTTGGAGGCAGATAGCTGATAATGTGCCACACATGGGGTCAGAAATACTAATCTTCCTGAGTTCAAAACTGAACTCAGAGACCTGCTAACCATGTGATCCTGGGCAAGTCATTTAACTCTGTTTGTCTCTGTTTCCTCATCTATAAAATGAACTGGTAAAAGAAATGGAAAATCACTCCAGTATCTTTGCTACAAATAGAGTCATGAAGATTCCAACAGAATTGAAATGATTCAACAACAAAAAGTCCTTCTTTCCAGGAGAAATGCAATTTGAAAAACTGCCATCATTGATCTTTCTAACTCCCAAATAGTATTAAGGAAGTCAGATCACCCTATTAAAAAAATTTTTTTCCAGGCAAAACAGGAAGAGAATAAGCATTTATATAGCACCTACTATGTGCTAGGCACAGGGTTATATGTTTTATACATGTTATCTCATTTGATCCTTTCAACAACTTTGGAGGTAGGTGATGTTATTATCTCCATTTCACAATTAAGGAAACTGAGGCAAATCAGGTAAAGTGACCCAGTGCTAAATATACTGAACCACCTAGCTACCTGATATGAAAAAGGCATAAAGATGCATGTCTAATAAATTACTTTCTGGGAATACACCAGCAATCTTCTTGACGGGCAAGCAGGTCACTGTGGATAAAGAGTACACTTGTCACAACATGCTATGAGAAGCCTTGTGGACCAAGGGTCAGCGGTTCAAATCCTGACTCTGGCACATATTGGCTCTAGTCCCTCTCCTGTGGATTTTTGCATCACATTCCCAGGAATCCCTTCATCCTGCAAGATCACTTCAGCCTAGTACCTCATGTGTCATTCGAATCCTCTGCCCCTGAAGTCAAGGAGAGGAGAGGAAAGGAGAGGGGAGGGAAGGAAGGGGAGAGGAGGGTAGGGAAGGGGAGGAGAGGAAAGGGAAGAGGAGAGGAGGAGAGAGGAGAGAACCTTCCTCCCCTCCTTTTTCAGCTTCTTTTTCTGTGTTTTCTTCTCCCTTTGTGGATTGTAAACTGCTTGAGGATAGGGGCAGAATTTTTTTTCTTTGCCTTTATATTCTTAGTCTGTGCTAAATCTGGCACATAGATAGGTGCTTAACAAATGTTTATTGCTCCGCTCTTGGGCAAGTCCCTATCTCTTTCTAAGCCTCGGTTTGCTCACCTCTAAAATGAAGGAATTGAAATAGTAACTTCAAACACCCTTGTAGCTCTAAATCAATTATCCTATGATTCTAAGTACCAAGCTACTAGCAAATGGTTCTTGTTTGAGAACGTAAGCGCCTTACTGGAAGGAACTGTTTCATTTTTTGTATTTTTATTGCCAGAGTCTGGAACCCAATAAACGTTTAAGTAAACCACTTGGGATTGTTGTTGTTGCTTTAAACCTGCTTATTGTTTGATTGGGAAAACAGGAAAAGAAGGAAAGGAAAGGAGAAGGTTAAAACGTCTCAGGCCCTTATTCCTAGGCAAGGGTAGCAGAAGGCGGGGAATAGAAGGGGTTCAAACTCTTTCCCACCACTACCCAACCCGGCAAATGATGCAGGACCCAGACCCAGCCGAAGGCTGGGGAGAACGGTTTAGGGTCTCCTTATCCCGCCCTGGGGCAGGTTAGCAATCCAGGCTCAAGCCGGCTGGGTACTATAGGGAGTTGTCTCGTAGCCAAGGTCACGGCCACGGCGTCTAAGCCACTGCAATGACGAGCACTTCGGCGGCGTCCAGGCTCTTTGGAGCCCTCACACACCTCCGCAAACTTCTTCGGAGGTGAAAGTCCAGAGGAAGTTTAGAAGAAACCAAGATGAACAACCGCCCTTTGCGGCTCCGGCCCGTTCCCCGGGCCTGCGGACGTATCCGGGCCGAGTCCAGCAGATGGCAGCAGGAGACCGCGGAAGATGCGGCAGAGAGCCGCCAGCTGCCTCCGCCCCTACCTGAGATTTTGTAGCTTGGGTCGGGAGGACCACCACCCTAACCCTCCGCCCCGCCGCTCACCCTCAGCAGCAACCACCGTTAGGGCAATAGTGACCAAAATAATAGCTGGAGTTAGAGTGTCTTAAGCGTCTCAAAGCGCTTCGAGATCACTGGCTCTGCGCTTCTCGATTTATCCAACGCTGCGCCTATACATAGGAGCGGCTGCAGTGCCCACAATTGTTCTACACCCCAGAGTGGGCTGGGGAGAGACGGAGAGGGAGGGGAAGACTGACGCGGACATAAACAAAGAAGATGCTCCTCCCTTGGTTGTCCTAAGCGCACACACGCAAGCAAGGATGTATGTAGAGGCTAACTAACTCCACGTGATATCGATGTCTATTTGGTACCTTAATATTATTTTTTTTTTTTGGTATTACCTTTTCTTTTTTATTATTATTATAGCTTTTTATTTACGAGATATATGCATGTGTGGTTTTACAGCATTGACGATTGCAAACCCTTTTGTTCCAGCTACCTTAATATTACTTTGTTACCATTCAACTGCTCCCACAATACAATTTTGTGTGCGCATTAACACCTCCAAACAGATCAACTCAGAGGTTAACACAGGAGAACGTGGGTATGATCAGAGCGCACTGCCTGGTACTTTGCAATTCCGTAAAATCAGCTAGATAAACAATAGGTAAGCAACTCACAGGAGAGTTCCATTTGCCAACAAAACTGATGTATCCTGCAACCTTTAATCACGTGAGGGTTTTGGATTGGGATACTCTGAGTCTTTGTAGATGTTTCCTGATTTCAGAAATTAATTTGTTTCTGAGGCGTGTTATAGTTTGTTTTTTGACATATTGGTGGATTAGGATGTTTAAATAATAATCATAACAACAACAACTTGGAAGTAATCAAAGAAAACAAGCTTCAGTATGGCAGTCTGTGGACCCTTTATTGTGTGGACTGCTGTTGTCTCCAACTCTTTTCTCCAACAAAAGGCTTCTCAAGCTTTGGGAGTGGTGAAACAGTGAGCTCTGACTGCCACTGGATGGTGTCTGGTCTCACTATGCTGCATTCAAATCGCTAGAGTTCAGAACAGCCATCTCTTCCTTTGTGTGGAGAAAGACAATACCTTAAAAATGTGATTAACACCTGCATTAAAGATGAAGAAAAAAAGAAAATGGGGAAAGGGGGAGGGCAGTATGGAGAGAGGATGTTTAGAGCCAGCACTGAGAATAAGGTCTCGAAATTTAGGGCTGGATTAATTCACTCACTCATTGAACATTAAGTAAATACCTACGAAGTGCCAGGAACTGTGTTAAGTGACAGGAATTAATTGCCAGTAAAGAATCATTATCCCTGTTATCCTCCCCAATGTGGATGTCCTAAAAAGAATTTTTTAAAATATTTTTGTTCCTCATCACCTTCATTTTACCATTTCCCCAAATCTCAAGATCCTAGCAAGTCCTCCCCAACCTAGAGAGTCAGCCTTTGTTAATAAAGAAAGGGAGAATAAAGCAGCTCAGTAAAAATGACCAAATGTGTCAGTCTAACAGTATATGCTATGTTCCATACTCATAGACCCCTCTTCTGCAAAGAAGGGAAAGAGGTACATTTTCCTTCTCTCCTTTGGGGACAAACTTAATTGTTATCATTAAATAGAATTCTGTTTCAATTTTATTATTGTTTTTCCACTTGTATTATCATAGTCTTCATATACATTATTTTTCTCCTTTTTCATTCTATTCCAGTTCATTTATGTATAATGCTGTTTCTGCTTTATTCCATTCAATTTTCATTCAATAGAATTGGGTTGCCAGAGGACAGCTAGTAGTTCAGATTCTAAGGTACTCTTCACCATATTGCTTCCTCTACCATTGCCTCTCACTTAGTAATCTGTAATATAATAAAAGACCTATTAGAAGGTTTCCAGAAGATCAGATAAAGCCTCCATGAAGGATTTATGGAAGGACATGGACAACAGTCATGAAAGCTAAGAAGACGGGTAGATTACAGGCTGCTCTAGTGGAGGAACTGATTACTCACACTACTGAAATCCTAAGATCCCAGGTTTTGAAATATTATCATCTAGAAAGAGTAAGCCAGAGTGAGGGGACAGCATAAGACACTGAGTACTAGGGAGGGAGGAGAGGAGCACATGAAAAACAAACCCTTTAGTTCATAATTTTACCCAGGAAGGACCTTTCCCAGAAGACTTAAAGATCTATGCTTGAAAGTTGCCCATCTGAAGCCAGAAAAAAAAAAATTCAAAATCATTTTGAAACACTTCATATACATACTTATCAAGTATCTTTTCAAGATTTAAAATTAAATTTTATTGAAGTATTTATACACTTCAACAACAATACTATATGAGGATATATTCTGATGGAAGTGGATATCTTCGACAATGAGAAGATTCAATTCAGTTCCAATAGTTCAATGATGGACAGAATCAGCTACACCCAGAGAAAGGGTGGACTACTTGCATTTTTGTTTTTCTTCCCAGGGTTATTTTTACCTTCTGAATCCGATTTTCCTTGTGCAACAAGAGAACTGTATGGACCTGTACACATATATAGTATTTAAGATATACTTTAACATGTATGAGACTGCCTGCCATCGAGGGGAGGGGATGGAAGGAAGGGAAAAGTTGGAACAGAAGTGAGTGCAAGGGACAATGTTGAAAAATTACCCATGCATATGTTCTGTCAATAAAAAGCTATAATAAAAAATGTTACTGAAGCATAAATACTCACTTGGGATATAGAAAAATTCATGCAAGAGAAATCCCTGAAAAAGTACTCTCTTATTAATTTCTTAGAGCTCAACAAAATCCAGAGAGATTTGAAATTCTTCCTGCTATTACTTTTTTTTTTTTTGGAACAGTATTACTGAAGAAAAGTATTCTTCAAAATATCCTGTTGCTTCTTTTTTTTTCTTTTCTGAATGTAAATGTGGTTTTCCCCCCTTATTTTTAAAAAATATATGTATTTATTTAATTGATATTTTTCCCAGTTACAGTCAAAACAATTTTTTTATATATTTGTTTTTAAGATTTTTGAGTTCTAGTTTCCCTCCCTTATCCCCACCTACAATTAAGAAACCACATGTGAAGTTAGGTAAAACATTTCCACAAAAATCAAGTTGTGAAAGAAAACATAGATCTCCCACACTAATGAAAATAAACTCTCAAGAAAAATTAAGTTAAAAATAAAGAGACAGAGAGAGAGAAATGGAGAATGCTTCTATCGGTATTCTATCTCTATCAGTTCCTTCTCTGGATATGGATAGAATTTTTCATCATAAGTCCTTCAGAGCAGTTGTGGATGATTGAACTACTGAGAATAAAAAAGTCATTTACTACTGGTTATCCCAGAACATTGCTAATTATTATTACAAATTATTACACTGTATTATTACAAAAGAATATGTATACAGTATATATCACTCATTTAGCATTAATAATCAGATTGAGTAAGAATGAGAATCTATGACCTGAAAGCTAGTTTTATTTATGTACTATGTACATATATACACATAGATGGAAATAGAATGATATAGATTTATTAAGTAAGTGCTTGTTGGGTTCCAGGCACTATGCAAAGCCCTGGAAATACAGGTAAAAACAGAAATAAAAACTGTTCTTGTACTCAAGAAGCTTGCATTCTAATAGGGGAAGTAAACACACACACACACACACACACACACACACACACACACACACACACAAAGAGCTGAAAAAGAATGGGAGGAAGGAAAGGAATGAAGATATCCTGGATCAAAAGCACAATTAGAAATAGAATTCCATCATGATCATATTCTACATATTGTTCAGCCATCCTCAGTACTGAGTGATAGCTTCTCAGGGATTTCTCTTGCATGAATTTTTCTGTGTCCCTAGTGAGTATTTATGCTTCAATAAAATTAAGTTTTAAATCTTGAAAAAATACTTGATGAATATGTATATGAAGTCTTTCAAAATAATTTTCCTTAAAATTGAGTTCATCATTTATTTTTTTTGAAAGACAGTATTTAATAATAGGAAGAACTAACATTTATATACAATCTATGTACCAGGCATTTTACTAAGTGCTTTGTAATTATTATCTCATTTAATTCTCAAGACAATCATGAGAAAT
Organism: Antechinus flavipes; assembly: GCF_016432865.1. Taxonomy (NCBI): domain Eukaryota; kingdom Metazoa; phylum Chordata; class Mammalia; order Dasyuromorphia; family Dasyuridae; genus Antechinus; species Antechinus flavipes. The sequence continues at coordinate 46,145,583 of NC_067402.1, read as the reverse complement.
AGTTCCAATTATTGTTCCTACTTTACAGGTGAGGAATCTGAGGCGAACAGATCACATAGCTAGCAAGTATATAAATATATAAATATGTGACAAAATTTAAACTCTGGTCTTCCTGATTCCAGATCTAATATTCTCTTCACCAGGTCTTGGTTACTTCTAAATGGGAATTATAAAGAGTACAGATATTCCTTAGCAGCTTTTCCTAAAATCATGTTTTAGGTTGCAAAGGACTCTAAAAGAAATGGAAAAAAGAAAATTATAATAATAAATACATCTTTTGTAGACCATAATGCAATGAGATAGTAGAGTTCATTATTTCTTGTAGCACAGTAGTCTTCCATCATGATCATTCCACATACTGTTCAGCCATAACTCAGTTGATGGATATCCTCTCAATTTCCAGTTCTTTTCTTTTCCTTTTTCCCTATCATTTTTTGAAGCAGACCTAGTGGTGGTATTGCTAAATCAAAGAATATGGGCAATTAATAATGGGATAGTTTCCAATTCATCTCCAAAATAGTTGGATCGAGCAGCAACCCTGAAGTCAGGAGCGCCTGAGTTCAAATTTGGCCTTAGACACTTAACACTTCCTTGCTGTGTGACCCTGACAAGTTACTTAATCCAATTGCCTCAGGAAAAAATAAAAAATAAAAATTATTGGATCAATTCACAGTTGCACCAACCATGAATTACTGTCTCAATTTTCCCACATCCCTTTCAACATTTTTTTCTGATAAAGAAATCAAAACAATTTATAGTCCTATGAAAAATGCTCCAAATGTCTATTTATTTTAAAATGCAAATTAAATTAAACGCCTTTTTAAAGACATACAGAAAATAGGAAGTGAAGGCAGGTAACAGGAGATAACAGGAGCACAAATCTGAAAGATTAGTATCAGAAATGTTAAAGTTCAGAATGAGCTGAGTTTGATGAGGAAAACTAAAGATTAGATAAGGTATTTTTCTTTAGTTAGTTAGATTAGAGTTAAGAGAAGTATCAAAATGACAAGTCCACTGCTAAAGATGGAGAGGAGAAGGGTGATAAAAGACAAGTTATGAAATAAAGAACTGATCAATTTTTATTTTGTTTCAATTTCTTCTGCCAAGGGAGAGTGGGCATTGACATGGAAAGGGCAGCACATAGATGGAAATAGAATGATATAGATTTATTAAGTAAGTGCTTGTTGGGTTCCAGGCACTATGCAAAGCCCTGGAAATACAGGTAAAAACAGAAATAAAAACTGTTCTTGTACTCTAGAAGCTTGCATTCTAATAGGGGAAGTAAACACACACACACACACACACACACACACACACACACACACACAAAGAGCTGAAAAAGAATGGGAGGAAGGAAAGGAATGAAGATATCCTGGATCAAAAGCACAATTAGAAATAGAATTCCATCATGATCATATTCTACATATTGTTCAGCCATCCTCAGTACTGAGTGATAGCTTCTCAGGGATTTCTCTTGCATGAATTTTTCTGTGTCCCTAGTGAGTATTTATGCTTCAATAAAATTAAGTTTTAAATCTTGAAAAAATACTTGATGAATATGTATATGAAGTCTTTCAAAATAATTTTCCTTAAAATTGAGTTCATCATTTTTTTTTTTGAAAGACAGTATTTAATAATAGGAAGAACTAACATTTATATACAATCTATGTACCAGGCATTTTACTAAGTGCTTTGTAATTATTATCTCATTTAATTCTCAAGACAATCATGAGAAATAGTTCCAATTATTGTTCCTACTTTACAGGTGAGGAATCTGAGGCGAACAGATCACATAGCTAGCAAGTATATAAATATATAAATATGTGACAAAATTTAAACTCTGGTCTTCCTGATTCCAGATCTAATATTCTCTTCACCAGGTCTTGGTTACTTCTAAATGGGAATTATAAAGAGTACAGATATTCCTTAGCAGCTTTTCCTAAAATCATGTTTTAGGTTGCAAAGGACTCTAAAAGAAATCGAAAAAAGAAAATTATAATAATAAATACATCTTTTGTAGACCATAATGCAATGAGATAGTAGAGTTCATTATTTCTTGTAGCACAGTAGTCTTCCATCATGATCATTCCACATACTGTTCAGCCATACCTCAGTTAATGGATATCCTCTCAATTTCCAGTTCTTTTCTTTTCCTTTTTCCCTATCATTTTTTGAAGCAGACCTAGTGGTGGTATTGCTAAATCAAAGAATATGGGCAATTAATAATGGGATAGTTTCCAATTCATCTCCAAAATAGTTGGATCGAGCAGCAACCCTGAAGTCAGGAGCACCTGAGTTCAAATTTGGCCTTAGACACTTAACACTTCCTAGCTGTGTGACCCTGACAAGTTACTTAATCCAATTGCCTCAGAAAAAATAAAAAATAAAAATTATTGGATCAATTCACAGTTGCACCAACCATGAATTACTGTCTCAATTTTCCCACATCCCTTTCAATATTTTTTTCTGATAAAGAAATCAAAACAATTTATAGTCCTATGAAAAATGCTCCAAATGTCTATTTATTTTAAAATGCAAATTAAATTAAACGCCTTTTTAAAGACATACAGAAAATAGGAAGTGAAGGCAGGTAACAGGAGATAACAGGAGCACAAATCTGAAAGATTAGTATCAGAAATGTTAAAGTTCAGAATGAGCTGAGTTTGATGAGGAAAACTAAAGATTAGATAAGGTATTTTTCTTTAGTTAGTTAGATTAGAGTTAAGAGAAGTATCAAAATGACAAGTCCACTGCTAAAGATGGAGAGGAGAAGGGTGATAAAAGACAAGTTATGAAATAAAGAACTGATCAATTTTTATTTTGTTTCAATTTCTTCTGCCAAGGGAGAGTGGGCATTGACATGGAAAGGGCAGCACAAAAATGGCTAATAAGGATCTGATATCCAAGATATGTTGGGAAATTGATGCTTTTGATGAGGTCATCACAGTCCAGCTGAACTGCATCTTAATGGAAGTGAAAGACATAGCACATGTGACTGGTGAACTTTGAAAGATCACATAGAATGAATGAGAGAAATAGCACAGAATTACAGAAGAACCAATGTCTCATCTTCAAAAAAAGGAAAAAGAGAAGATTGTGCATTTTAGGCACCTATGATTTTTGACTATAATTCTTGGCAAAATTCAATAAAGAATTATTCAAGTGATAAATTGAAGTGCTTATCCCAGAGACAACATGCCCCCATCAAGAATAGATTGTGCCAGACTAAATTAATTTCCTTTTTAATGGGATTACTAGATTTTTCCTAGAAAGCTGGGGCATGATATAACAAAGTAAAGAGGGTGAGGGGAAAGAGGGAAAAGAATTCACCTTCTTAAAATTGAACCTGGAACAGAGAAAGTTCATAAGAACAGAAAAAGGAATGGACTCGGTGTCTTAGCCCTCTAGAACCAGGAGTGATTCCACAATATTAAAGATAACAACATCCCTATCCTCTATTAGGAGCATCCCCTTTCATTGAGGGAAAGATATTGTTACAGAATATCACAGACAACAGACTCTCAATTCACACGGACAACAGTATTCTTTCGGTTCTGATTATTCCTCATCTGGTCTTTTGGAATAGTCTACTAATTGTCTCCTTGCCTCTGGCCTACTCACTCCAGTCCATCCTCCACACAGCTGCCAAAATTCTATTTCTATGACATTTGACCATGCCACCGGCTTCCCAAGAAGTACCAGAGGTTCTTTAATGCCCATGGACTAAAATATACCCCCACCCCATTTGACATTTCATACTCTCCATTCTCTGGCTCCATTCCCCCTTCTCAGTTTTATTACATATTGCTTCCTTTCATCCCCTCTATGTTCTAGCCAAACCTGCCTAGTAACTATTTCAGAAAGTTAATATTCCATCTCCGGTCTCTGGTTTTACACAGGATACTCAATGTGCCTGAAATATATACCCTTCTCACCTGTAACTCCTGGAACCACTAACTTCCTTCTAGACTTAGCTCAAGAGCCACCCTCTTAGCCAGAGCCAATCCTGACCCTTCAGTTAACTGATTCTCTTCTCTCACCCCCCTTCCAGATTTATTTTTATTTAAATGTTATATATTCAATATATTTTATTTATTTACTTATTTTTGTACATATTGTTTCCAAAAGAATGTAGGTCCAAGAAATGCTTATTCATTAAGGGCTTACTATGTAATAAGCATTCTGTTTTCAGGCCCCAAAGAATTCCATTTTCCTGCTTCCCCCGGGTTTTTTGTTTTTGTTTTGCCTACAACTAGTAGCCTGTGCTGGCCACCATGTTTCAATCTTCGTCCCTCAATGAAGTGGGAAGATTCTGCTACAGACAGGGGTGTAATGGAGGAAGCCCTACTCAAATAGTCCAGCATGACCCTCATATGTCCCAGTCCCCACTCCAATCCGACAGAGTAGGTATGCCTGGTAACTAGGAAAAGTGATTTTTTAAACACCTTGGCCATGAAACCCTAGTTCTGAAATTAGAGGACTTGGTTTCAATCCTACTTCTGGTGCTTATGGGACACAACTTCCCTAGGATTCAGTTTCCCTACTTGTAAAATGTGTAAATAGCTCTTGAAGTCTCTTCCAGATCTAGACCAATAATGCTTTGACCCTAATTGTTGTTTCACAGTTCTCTTTTATTATCCTGACTTAGTTTCCCTAATTATCCTGACTCAGTTTCCCTAATTGTCCTGACTCAGTTTCCCTGAATTAATCTGCTCGATCCTGCAAAACCACCCCCTCCCTCTTAATCATCAGAATATTTGATAAGGATAAAAGAGCTTATATTTTAGAATATCAGAATGCCTCTCCCCATCCCAATCTATCAGAATATCAGATACCGTCTTATCTCCAGTGCCTCCCCCCATTATGTCATCTCTGGTGCCTTCCCCCCCACCCTGTCAGAGTCCTGTTCCCACTCTTAGCACCCTGACTCCGCCCCTGCCTCAGTCTATTCCCTGTATCTGAGACACACACACACACACACACACACACACACACACACACACATATATATATGTTATTGAGAACTCACATTGTTTGCTGGATTCTCATCTATTGTTTCATTCAGCCCTGGGAACAAACCATGGATCCATTTGGTCCTAGTAAATCTTTCCCTTTCAAATAAAATATTAAATACTTTCTAATCTCTATCCTGTCTCAGTTTCTCCAGCCTTACACTAATTAGGATGTTATAGATTCCAGAAATCTTCACAGGAATACACTCTATTTAGTTTCTTCATCTCATTCCAATTCATTCTATAAATCCTAGTTCCTAAATCCCTTCTGCTGTGGCCACGGTCCCAGTGTTTTGTTCCCTCATGGGGATACTTTGGTTTCACATCTCTGCTGAGGCAGGTTACTATCCAGGTAAAGCCCAGACTGATATAAAAAAATCCTCAAAAAGCCATGACTAGCCCCCATCCCTCCTATGAGAAGATAGAATTAGACCAAAGATTTCCCTCTTGGAAAATAAAGTGAGACTAGAGAACCTAGTGATTGACATGGCTGAAAGCCACAGTTAAACTGTGTTCATTAATGCTTAATGTCCTCATCATTCCACCTTCTGCTAGGTTGTCAAAAGATTCACATGCTGGGTGAAAAAGGCAATAAAAAGCTTGTCCCCTAGTAAGAATTATTCACAGGAAAGGGAGTGTTTTGTACACATCAAACTGACTAGAATAATTAAATGTGGCTCAATGTGGGCTGAGAACAATTATAGAAAGACTATTTACATTATTCATTGCAGGTAAAATTGTAAACAGAATTTTTTGGAAAATCTGTCACAACAAAAGTTACAAAAACAACCATAGTTTTTGAGTCAATAATTCCATTTTTGGTAAAGGGGGATCAAAAAGAAGCAAGTATGAAAAAGCAAGCAGGAAAATTTTATAAACAGTTTCTCCAATAAAGTCTCATATCTGAAATATATAGAGAAATGGTTCTTAAAGTAGTTCAGAGAATTCTGAAGCTGTCTGAAACTTTTTCAGAAGGTCCCCAAATTCAGAATTACTATTTCTAATATAGCAAATATCTATAAACATAATCCACATAAACAAAACCTCTTTGGACAGATCCTCAACAATTTTTAATAGTATATACATACTGAAAACAAAAGTTTGAGAACCACTGATATGAATTTAGAAATTTAGAAATTTTAGAAAATTTAGTCATTTTTATTTTTAGAAATTTAGAAAATTAGAAAATTTAGTCATTACCCTATTGATAAATGATCAACAAATAGGAATAGGTAGTTTTTTAATGAAGAATTCAAAACTCTATGCAGTTATATGAAAAAATGCTTTAAATCATTATTGATTAGAGAAATGCAAATCAAAACAATTTTTTTGCTATAATATCACATCTATCAGATTGGCTAAAATGTGAGAAGAGAAAAATGACAAATGTGGGATGTGGCATGTGGAAAAATTGGGATCTAATGCTGGAGCTATAAACTGATCTACTTTGGAGAGCAATCTGGAATTATGCCCAAAGAGTAATTAAACTGCCTCTATTTTTTGACCCAGCAAAACTACTATTAGGTCTGTTTCCCAAGATGATCAGGGAAAAAGGAAAGGAAATATATTTTCTAAAATATTTAGTAGTAGCTGTTTTTGTGGTGGCCAAAATCTTGAAACTGAGAGGATGCCTATCAGTTGGGGATGGGATCCAACATCCCCAAAAGAATCCTCATCAGTTGAGGAATGTCCAAACAAGCTGTGGTAAAATGATTGTGATGGAATATTACTGAAATGATGAACAGGTTGATTTTAGAAAAACATGAAAGATTTGCATGAAATAAAGAGTTAAATGAGCAGAACCAAGAGAACACTGTATACAGTAATAGTAATATTGTTCAAAGAATGACTAAACTATTCGGAGTATTATAAATATTCCAATGAACTGCAAAGGACTGATGAAGGAGGATGCTATCCACCTCCAGAGTAAGAACTGGTAAATAGAAATAAAAAATAGAAATGCATAGTATGATTTTTACATATATATGTATGTATAGTTTGTATAGGTATATACCTATAGATATAGTTAGATATACACACATACGTGTGTATGTGTGTATTTGTGTTAAATTATGGCCTTTAATACAAAGTGGAGAAGAAAGGAAATGGTTTGGAATTTTAAATGTAACAAAAATAAATTTTTAAAAGGAGAAGTAAGCAAAGATAAAGTTAATTGTTCAGAAGTGCTCATGGTAACAATGCATGCCTCTCTAAAAGGCTGAAAACATCCTAAATGACAAATAATAGGTGATAAAATAACGTAACGAGTGGCAGGACATTACAATGATATACCACTAGCGTCAGAGGCAAGAAAACCAGGAATCAAGTCTAATCCCTGGGCAATTCACAACCTCTCAGTTCTGTAAATAATGCTCAAAGACTAAGTTTCAGAGAAGATGCTAATTTTCATTGTTAGCAGAAATTCCTTTACAGAGATTCCATGTGCAGACTGAATGACCGATGAGATAAAATCAAAAAATGAATGTGTCAGAATGCTATAATGCACAGTTAAGACCAACAAGCATAAAGAATCCAAAGAAATAGAGAAAGAAGTTTGTAAAATTATGTAAACTGAAAAGAAGAGTACAACGATGCATACTAATTATGATGAGATGAGGAAATGAATGGGAATGAATAGACCAAGAATCCTAATGAGAATTTGGAAGGCCAAAAAAAAAAAAAAAAAACTGTTATACTTTATTCATTGAAATCAATTCATTTAAATGTAAAGATTTACTAAGCAACTTTAGTTGGTTGAATTGATGTTCAATGTGAATCTTTAATAAAATTGCTTATATTTTTAAGGGAGGAAAGGTAAGTTTAGAGTAAAAACAATTCAGATAAAGTCCACAAAGAAATCCACTGAAATCAGGGCCCAGATTAACAAAAGGATGCAGATTCAAAAGCATCTTTGAGGTCCGTACACAGGGAGTTCATCAGGCTGGGGTTAACAGAGCTCATAATCACTGAGGTTTTCTTGCTTGAATAGTAATCTTCAGCTTTCTCTAGCTTTTAACTCTATCCGCCTTGCTTTCTGATTTCTACTGCAGCCTTGAAAGGAAAGACTCATACTTTATGATTAGGTTTTGTTCTGTTTTGTTTTTAGCACATTTGCATGCTCCTGGAAAGAACCCTCTGCTCACATATTTGAAATATTACAAGGGATGTCAGCCATACTGAGTGTCTATAAAAGCCTATTAAAATGGGTAGCTGAATTGACTTTTCTCCTGCCCCTTTTTTCCAAATGAAAGCCGGTTTATTGCCCCTCTCTGCACTCTCTCTCTTCCTCTCTATCAGTCTCTCTCATACAAACATTCTCAGTTGGCTTTGAACAACAGATGAGTTGTCCTTGATCATTGTTGTTACTTATAAGCTGGAGTGAATAAATGAATGACCCAACATCTCTTCCTCACCATCTCTTTTCTTTCCCTTCATAGAATAATGCACACCCCATGGTCTCTCTTTGTTCTCTTTCTGCCACAACTCACAGTTCAGTTATTTTTAACTCAAGCCAAATCTTTCTCACACATATCCTCCTTAATCCTTTTTCTTTGTTATTTGCATATGGTATTTAATAAATGTTTATCTGAATTATTTTTACTCTAAACTGAATCAAACATAATCCAGATGGGCTAGAACATAAAATGTTTATAGAGAAACACTGTGAAATAAAGTTAGAAAGGTAATTTGGAACCCCCTTGCAGGGCACCTTGAATTCTGTACTAGGGAATATATATTTTATCTTATAGGCAAAAGGATTTGTGATTTTTGAGCCAGAGAATGATGATCAGGGCTGTGCTTTAGAAAAATTATTTTATGTTTTCCATAATTTCACATGTGCTTTCTTGATGGGGGCTGGCTAAAGAAAAAATCAGCAACTCAAAAGTTTTAAAAACGAATATAAAAATGTTTTAAATGTTAACTGGAGATTTGAAAAGCAAAAAAAAAAATTATTTTAATAATTGCAATATAGGTTGAAATAGGGAATGTCTGGAAGCCAGTTAGGAGGCTTAGCCCAAGTAAGAAAAAACCCTGGCTCTGGTAGTGTTTATGTGATTGTTTTTAAAAAGGGGACAGATAAGTGAATTGTTGATGCATAACAACTAATTGAATGAAAGAGATGAGGGAAAAGGAAGGGTCCAAGATTGCTAAGGTTCCAGTGAAAAAAATTCTAAAGAAGTATGACAGAAGCTAGCTATATAAACCAGTATTTCATACCCTGTAGCAAAATAAATTCAAAGTGGGTACATGATTTATGCCTAAAAGGTGATAGTACAAGTAAGTTAGAAATTATCTGTTGGTGTATAGGTAGGAGAAGAAGAATTCATAACTAAACTAAAAATAGAAAGGTTCATAATAGGTTATATGGATAATTTTGAGTACATAAAATTTAAGTTTCCGTACAAACAAAACCAATGCTGTAAAAATTAAAAGAAAAATAGGAAACAGAAAAAAAATCTTTGTAGCAAATTTCTCTGATAAAGGTCTCATTTCTCAAATACATAGGAAACTTAGTCAAATATATAAAAATAAGAGCCATTACCCAACTGATAAATGTAATAATGAATATAAATAAAAAATTTTCAGAAGAATCAAAGCCATCAATAGCCATATGAAAAAAAAATGCTCTAAAATAGTGACAGGGGTCACTAAACTATTCCTAAGAATTCCTGCAGGCTACCTATTTTCTCAGAAAAACAAAACATATATTTTATGGTATTTGTATTTATGTTGCTAAATATTTCCCAATTATATTTTAATCTGACTAAAATTACATTTTATTCTCATCTTCAGGCCATGTATTTGACACCCCTGCTTTAACTACTAATCATTAGCAAAACACAAATTTTAAAACTCTGAGGTTCCACCTCACACCCATCAAACTGTCTAAGATAACTAAAAAGAAAAATGACAAATGCTGGAAGGTCTGTGGAAAAAGAGATATACTAAGATACTACTAGTGGAGCTGTCAACTAGTAACTATTCTACAAAGGAATTTGGAACTATACTCAAAAAGGCATTATTAACCTATGCATGTCCTTTTACTTAGCAATATTGCTATTAAGTCAATACTTCATAAAGATTAAAGAAAGAGGAAAATGAACCATATGTAGAAAATATTTATAGCAACTCTTTTTTTAGGAGTAAGGAAATGGAAAATGAGGAGATACTTATCAGTTGGGGAACAGTTGAATGAGTAACAGTATATAAACATGATGGAATATTATTGTGCTTTAAGAAATGATGAAGATGGGACATCTAGGTAACATAGTGGATAGAGCACCAGCCCTTAAGTCAGGAGGATCTGAGTTCAAATCTGGTCTCAGACATTTAATACTTCCTACTTGTGTGACCCTAGACAACTCACTTAACCCCAATTGCCTCAGCAAAAAAAAAGAGGAAAAAAAAAATGATGACGGTGATGATTTCAGAAAAACCTAGGAAAACTTGTATGAACTGATGCAAAATAAAGTGAGCAGAACCAAGAGAACAATTTATACAACAATATTATAAAATCATCAACTTTGAAAAATTTAATAACTGATCAAGACAATGACCAACCACACTTTCAAATGATTTGTGATGAAACATGACGTACACATCTAGATAAAGAGCTGATGGCCTCACAGTAAAAATCAAAGCATATTTTCTTCTCTTTGTTCTTTCTTCATTCCTTCCTCCCTTACTTCTTTCTTTGTTTTTTGACATAGCTAACTTGGGAATTTGTTTTCTATGATGACTACAGGTATTTATAATGGGTTTCATTTTTCATGCCTTATCAACGGATGGCAAAAGGGAGAGGAAAGGGAAAGAAATAAGAAATGAATAGAAAATACAATTTTTTAAAGCAAAAAAAAAAATTCCAAGCACTATACATCTAACTTTTTAGAGCAGAGGCTGCAAATTGGAAATAATATGTACCATATTGATCAATGATAGACTATCTTAAAATAAAGACTATAGCCTTAAAATGAAATCTCTTTGGATAAAAACAAAACAAAAATAAACAGAAAAATATCAGTTGTAGCTTGGACATGGATGTTTTATAAATCAGATTAAGTAGAAATCATAAGCTATGTTTGGACCAGTATTCTGGAAAGCAATCCTGGGCAGACGTGAAACTGAAAATGTACTCCACCTTCCAGTGTCAGAGGAGACAATTTCTTTGCTTTTTCAGAAGAATCAAAGAACAAAGACCCCTCAAGTTGTTTACTGCCCCCTCCAAAAGAATAAAAGATTTTTAACCTGAGGGGAATATATTGTTTGTGAATTCCCCAGAGGATAAGGGTTCAATAAACTATGGCTGTCTCTGTACACACAATGTAGCAGAACAAAGAAGTCATAAGTATTGTTCATCTGAATGAACAATGATTTCATTGCCAGGATCCACCCTCGGAAAAGTACTTTAAAGCTCTAATACTTATAACATTAAGGATTAGCTCTTTAATATTTGAAAGATACAACTAATAATAGTGGTTAGAATTTACATAGTGCTTTTAAGTTTATAAAACTTAATGTGTTTAATACACATAGTATTTGTAGTAAGAATTTACATACATTATCTTGTTTGATCCCTGCTCACAAAAAAATGCTGGGAGGTTCTATTATTATCCCCTTTTTATAAATAAAGGAACTGAGGCACACAAGACTGAGCTATTTGCCCAAGGTCATATAACTAGCACATGTATGAAAGAGGATTTAAAGTCAGTCTTCCTTACTCCAAGTCCAGTGCACTAACCACTAGACCACCTCAATGTCCAATAGGAAAAAAGAATAGATTTGGAAGGAAGGAGGAAGCAGGACCTATTGAAGGACAGAAAAATATAGATCCAAGATAGACAGATCTTATTAATTGTGATATCATTTACAGTGATATATGTATATTTGCAAAAGCTAATTAATAGCAAAACTGTTTCGTTTTTTCAAGGGGTGTGCCAAAAGGAATGGGGACTCTGACCTCTAATTTGGAAGTAGCTAGAAGTTATTCTATTTAAATGTCTTAAGGAAAAATTAAAACAATCATCAATTTTTCCATGCTGCAGTGTTCTGCATGCTCTGCATGCTCTGCAGTGCATCAGAGAAAATAATTATTAATATGAGAGCTCATATATTTCTTGTATGTGTGCTCTGCAATGCACCAGAGAAAATGATTATTAATGTGACCTCATGCATTTCTTGTATTTAAGTTAACCATCATGAGGGCACTAAATTATCTGCATTATTTAAACCCTTACTTAAATTTCTTCTCTCCACATATCACTCCTTCAGACTAAATTATTCACTTTGTCAAACTCCCTAAGCTGTGGAAACAGATCTATTTTCCAGCTAAAGTCCTGTTGTGAAGGAGACTACCAGGGCAACCAGAAAAGCTACGGTCCTTTTCCTGTTAATTAAAAGATAAAGAAGAAGATTCATCATGTCAAAAAATAGATATGTGAAGCTCAAAATCTGTCAGACTATTTGTTATACAGCTCCAGGATCGAGAAAACAAAGACACTCTGATTCTTCAGAGGGTATGTATGCATTATTGCAGTCTGGTGAGGTGATGGGTTTTCAGTACATTTGTATGACAGTCACCATTTTAATACCACTGGGGGACAAAAGGAGCTGAATTCCAGGGCACAGTGGAGGGAAAACACTAGCAAAGGAGGATTGTACGCATGTGTGACTGTGCCCACGTTGTGAGAATGCACAAAAGCTTTAAGCAGGGCTGATTTTTTTTCTCCCACATAGTATTCATCAGAATTTTCTCAAGGAAATTCAGAACCATATTTTTTAAATAAACTAGGTAGCTAGTAAATTATTTTAGATTACCAAATTCATAGTGGCCTACTTAATATGTTCTGAAAGTACATACATAATAGATTGGGCATAATATAGGGTCTTCTTTAAACTATCTATATAAAAACATGATATTTGACTCATTTATAGGATTTAAGAAAGATCTTAGTTTATATTGAAGTTAATGAATTTAATATTTCCTTTTTTTATTTCTTTATTTGATAGTAATGACTCAATTATTAATAAACCCCAACACACATCAGAAACATTAAGTATTTTTATATTGTAATGAAAATTCAGCACCCCAGTTAACCAAGTATGACAGTTAATTCTCTCCAAGACAGTATAAAATACATTAGCTACCATATGTGACTAGTGGAGACAATTAGGGGAAGAAGTACTGTTTTAATTTAAATCCTAAAGAGAAGTTCACTCTCTACATTGTTTTAATGCTTTGGACTATGTAGACACAGCCTCTGCACCATCTTGACAAGGCCATGGAGTCTTGACATTTTAAAGCTTAGGAGATGTCAAAGTCTTTAATAGCTTGTCAAGGACGGGGCAGATTAGTTGCCAAGGCTGAAAATGTTTTGTGCTTCTGTTATTGATTGATTATCAACAAAGAAAAGGCCATTCAGTGCTTTGCAACAATGAAAAGGAAGAAAAAGAATGAATAGTGGATAGGAAAAGCAGGAGCAATCTTTAGTCAATAAGCATTTATTAAGCTCTGCCATGTGCCAGACATAGACATGGGTACAGCTGTTAACTAGAAGGGTCTTTATCCTCCAAAAACAAAGAAGTTTTAAAATATAGTATAGAAAAAGGTACAGAGGAGGATCACAGGATCCGGGTTATCACCAGGTTATTTCTAAGTTTATTGACAAACAATATGGTTCAGTAGAAAAAATGATACACTTGGGGAGTTACAAGATCTGGATTGGAACCCCAAGTCTACATTTGTTGTGTGTGTCTGTAGGCAAATCACTTCCCAGTTTTCTTACCTGTGAATGCAAGAGATGAACTGGATAGCCTATAAGGGATCTTCCATCTGAAATTCTGTGAACCTATGAAAATTACTGATTGCTAGTTTCTGTTTCAAGGCCAAGAAAAGCTGTTGAATCCTTCTCAACTGCTACAAAGAATGATCAGATTTCCACTTCTACTGTTATTAAAGTTATTTTCCTAATAATGCTAATCATAACTTTATAATTTATTTTTATTTTTTTATTGAATCTGTAATTCATCCAAGTGGGAATTTGCTCTTTGGGGAATATTGGGCATTTGTTTTGCAGTTTATAGTCTTATAAAGATGGCAGAGGTATAGAGATAAGTGACTTGCTCAGCATGGTAAACACCATTATGTGGCAGAGATGGAACTTGACCCAGGTCTTCTTGACTCTGAGACCAGCTCTCTAGCCATTATACCCCTCGCTGCTTCTCAAATAATTATAAAATAGAAGAAAACTCTCAGGAAATTTATAATGACTGTCCAAACAACCAAATTCCTAATTAGTCTATTTTTGCCTAACCTGAAGGATAACAGGAAAATATTGCAAAGCAATTAGCTCTTATACATGAACTGATAAAAATTAATAACAACTTCTATTACAAGCTAAATGATATTTAGAGATTTGCCACCACAAGATATATATAGCAGATTAACAACAACAATAATAGTAACTAGCATTTATATAGTACTTTGAGTTTTGTAAAGAGTTTTACATGTTATTTGATCACCACAAGTCTGAGAAGTAGATACCATTATCTCCATTTTACAGATGAAGAAATTGAGGCTGAGTAGAGAGGAGAAATTTGCCCAAGTTCATAGTTAGTAGTATATGAGGCTGAATTAGAACTCAAATCTTTCTCAGTCTTATTGCAGAATTCTATCCATTATGCCAACTAAATGCCTCAGACAAGTTTGGGGAAGAGTGCTGGATTTGGAGTTCCAGTCATTCAGTCAGTCAATAGCATTTTTTATTGTTTGACAGTCACCATGCTAACCATTGATGATACAAAGAAAGACAAAAACACAGACTGTTTTCCTAAGGACCTCATAGTCTAATGGAAATGCAATGTGCAAAAAACTACATATCAATGATATACACGTGTGATTATGAGTGTATATAATATATGTGTGTATGTGCATATGTATGTATTGTAAATAAAAAGTAATTGTTCAAGAAACTAGGGTAGGGATAAACTAGGAATGGTCTCATTCAGAAGATAGAATTTAAACATAATCTTGACAGAAGAAAGTAAAATTTTGAGTTGGAGGTAAAGAAAGAAAGCATTCTGGGTATGGTGGACAGCCAGGATAAATGTACAGAGGTGAGGGAGAGGTAAGGTGAAATGTCATGTGAGAAGCAGCAAGGAAGCTGGTATACTTAGATCATAGAAGGAATACATCAAAGGTCGTCAAAAGTAAGAAGACTAGAAAGGTAGAAAGAGATCAGTTTGGGAAAGATTTTAAAAGCCCCAAAGAAGAATTTCTATTCGATCCTTCACGATCTAATCTTGGAGCCACTGGAATTCATCAAATAAAGGGATAACATGGTAAGACCTAAACCTGTAGGACAATCACATTAACTGCTGAGTGGAATGGAGAGAGACTTGAAACAGGAAGACCAGGTAGAGGCAACTGGAGTTGTCCAGGTATAAGGAAATAAGGACCTGAACCACAGTGTTCTTGTTGTGAGCAGAGAGGAGATAAATTAGAGAGATGTAAAAGTAGACACTTCAAAACTTGGCAACAAATTGAATTTGGAGGTTGAGTGCAAATGAAGAGTTGAGGATAATCCTGAATTTGTGAGCTTGGATGAGTGAGAAGATGATGGTTCCTTCTAGCAATAGAGAAGTTGGGAAGACAAAATGGTTGGGAAAGAAGGAGCTGAGATTATAACTTCTGTCTTAGACAACTTGAGTTGAAAGTGTCTATGGATACCTATCCAATTTGGGTTTCCCAGATTGATGGTTGGTAAGATAGGATTGGAGCTCAGTAGTGAGATTAACACTAGAGATATATATTCTCACAATACACTGTGAGTTTATGGGAAAAGTGGGATCTACTTCAAAGGGATAGTGAAGCACATGAATAGAGAACAATGTGGCAAATGGGTAGTTTCCAATTTCTGGTCCTGGAAATCTTTTTCTCCCTTTGTAGAGTACCCCATGGAGTTTGCTGGAAAATATGGAGTTAGTAATGGGCAAGATATACCACTGTTCAGCCAAGTCAAACAGGTTGCTCACCTAAAAAGCTAGTTCCTCACTGGGATTGGCTATTGCTAGACTGGTTTGAACATGTTGCTTTGCCACTAGGCACAGCTGCTGCTAGACTGGGCCAAGTTGTCTACTTAGCCACTGCTGCTGAGCCAGCTCTGGTTGTTGCTACTACTCCTGCTATTCAGCTTGGATCTCTAATATGGTTCCTGCTAGGACCTCCAGTTCTTCAAAATTTACAGGGTCAGCTGGCACTTCTGGCTTGATATACTCCTTTACTTCTCACATTCTCAAGACAAGCTCAAAAATAGCTCTTTCTTGATGAAATTCAATTATTTCAATTTCAATGAATTTCAATTATTATGAAATTCAATCTTCATATCAAGAATCTGAATTTTATATATATCTTATATATAAATAAAATTCAGATTCATGATATGAAGATTGAATTTCATAATAAAAAGACTTGAGTTCAAATCTCAGCTTTCACATTTAATAGCTGAGTGACTCTGGGCAAGTAACCTAGCTTTTCTGTGACTTTTTCTTCCTCTTTATAATAGCCATTTTGATACTTGAAATACAATCAGATTTGACAACCCCTTTAAGGAGCTAATATATGCATTGCCCTGTGCTAAAATCCACAATTTGATTCTTCTTTTTCAAAACTTATCATCTAGTATTTCTGAGGTGCCTATAATGTGCTTCCAATGAATGCAAGAACCTCAAACTCCCATAGCCTAATATCATTCTTTCTTCCTTTTCATTTCTTCTGGCTTCACATTTACTCAGTACTGACCATCTTTAAGACATGCCAGGATTTAATATACTGATCCCCTTTTCCCAAGGATGATGGCATTGCACATAATAATTCAGGGATTTAAAGAGAATTGATTTTACATCCCCCAGACAACCCAGCCTCCCAGTACAAATTCAGAAATCAATCTTTTCAGCTCTGGAATAATGCATTTTGCGTGTTCTCCAGATGCCGCTGCCATGGTGACAGAGTTGCCAGCAGCATTCTCTCCTGCCTCATTGTAACGAACTGCTTGGCTTCTCTTTCAAGCAGAAGAACTGAAAGAAAAAGCTGGGGCAAAGATAAAAATGAAGTGCTCTTGAGTCACTCCCTCTCGTGTGTATCCATGGTGCCTGCCCTGCTAAAAATCCAACCATATCTGTCCTAATATCCAGTCATTTCTCCCATGCTGAAATTATATGCCTTTTCCTAGTCTTAAAAAATAATCGCTGAATTCATTTGCATTTTGTGGTTAGATGGAATCAGTGAACTGACAATTCCAGGGATATTTTATTAGCTATTTGAACAACTATTTGCCATGCAATCAATTATATCATACAAGATGATTAGAGTCAATTAATATGGCCAAAGACTCAAGATTCATTAATATTTTATCTAAGTCAATTACTTTTAATATAATTATTATCAATGGGAAATATTTCACAGTAATTTACCTCTCAGCCACATCTTGTAAATGATTCTGACACCAGACTGTAGTGAAATAGCTCCATAACCTGGTTCTTCTCTCAACTTCCCTGTTTCTATTTAGGTCACCATCATTCTTCCAGTCACAAAAACTAGAAATCTCAGAGTCATTATCCACTGTTCCCTTTTCCTTTTCTCTTCCCCCTACTTTATCTCCCAACTCTAAGCATGTTCTGTGACTTCCCTTTTCTCCCCCACCACCCACTATGACTGAAACTCTCTTCCTCCTTATCTCTGCCTGTTGACATCCTAGGCTTCCTCCAAGTCTCAACTAAAACCTATCTTTGCAAGAAGTCCTTCCTAGTCCTCTTTAATCATAACACCTTTCCTCTGAGACTATCTCTAATTTTCCTTTATATACTTGTTTGTAGATAACTATTTCCTATTTATATTCCCAGTGCTTAGTACAGTACTTTGTAAACAGTAAGATCTTAATAAATGTTTTATTCATACATTCATTAGACTGTGTACTTCCTGAAGATGGGGACTACTGTTTTTTTAGTCAAGTGTCTGGGACATAGTAAGTGCTTAATGATTGCTTCTTGACTGTCTCACCATCTCTCAGCCTGTTCCTATATTTATTCATTTAGCAATTTCTATGAATTCTGTCTTGATGAAACAATGAATATGTTTACTTCCTTAAGAGTTCTTGCATAATCACTCACATAATTCCAGTCATTTCCTGTCTGGCTATTGTCATAGCTTCTGGACTCTACTGCCTATTCTTTCCTTTCTCCAGGTCATCCTTCACTATGCTGCCAAAAATAATCCTTAGTCAGTTAATGGTTTCCGAAGTAATATTCATGTTGGATGAATGAAGCTACAATTTGGGAAAGACAACAATAACTTGGAGCATATACAGAGTTGGTCAAATAAATATTGAGGGTCTTTGAGCCTGTCATATAAGTGCTTAAGGCACAGAGACACCATATACACTTTAGTATGTAGATAGAGAGCTGTCACAGAGATACTTTATATACTGTAATATACAGAAAGAGAGCTGTCACAGACACTTTATATACTGTAATATACAGAAAGAGAGCTGGCACAGAGACACTGTATACATTGTAGTATATAGATAAAGAGCTGGCACAGAAACATTGTATACTGTAGTATATGAATAGAATACTAGCATAGAGACATTGTATACACTGTAATATATAGAGAGCTGGAGAGACACCATGTAGTATATAAAGAGCTGTCACAGAGACACTGTGTACAT
Source organism: Antechinus flavipes (assembly GCF_016432865.1). Classification (NCBI taxonomy): domain Eukaryota; kingdom Metazoa; phylum Chordata; class Mammalia; order Dasyuromorphia; family Dasyuridae; genus Antechinus; species Antechinus flavipes. The sequence continues at coordinate 46,126,850 of NC_067402.1, read as the reverse complement.
TTTAATATATAGAAAGCTGTCCCAGAGACACTATATGCACTGTAGTATGTAGAAAGTTGTCATGGAGACACTGTATCCACTGTAGTATATAAATAGAGAACTGGAATAGCGACATTGTATACACTATAATATAGAGAGAGCTGTCACAGAGACACTATATGCACTATAGTATACAGAGAGCTGGCACAGAGACACGGAATACATTGTAATATATAGAGAACTGTCACAGAGATGCTATATATACTGTAATATGCAGAAAGAGAGCTGTCACAGAGACACTGTATACACTGTAGTATATAAATAGAGAACTGGCATAGAGACATTGTATATACATTGTAATATAGAGAGAGCTGGCACAGAGACACTATATGCACTATAGTATACAGAGAGCTGGCACAGAGACACGGAATACATTGTAATATATAGAGAACTGTCACAGAGATGCTATATATACTGTAATATGCAGAAAGAGAGCTGTCACAGAGACACTGTATACACTGTAGTATATAAATAGAGAACTGGCATAGAGACATTGTATATACATTGTAATATAGAGAGAGCTGGCACAGAGACACTATATGCACTATAGTATACAGAGAGCTGGCACAGAGACACTGAATACATTGTAATATATAGAGAACTGTCACAGAGACGCTATATATACTGTAATATGCAGAAAGAGAGCTGTCACAGAGACACTGTATACACCGTAGTATATAAATAGAGAACTGGCATAGAGACATTGTATATACATTGTAATATATAGAGAGCTGGCACAGAGACACTATATGCACTATAGTATACAGAGAGCTGGCACAGAGACACGGAATACATTGTAATATATAGAGAACTGTCACAGAGACGCTATATATACTGTAATATGCAGAAAGAGAGCTGTCACAGAGACACTGTATACACTGTAGTATATAAATAGAGAACTGGCATAGAGACATTGTATGTACATTGTAATATATAGAGAGCTGGCACAGAGACACTATATGCACTATAGTATACAGAGAGCTGGCACAGAGACACGGAATACATTGTAATATATAGAGAACTGTCACAGAGACGCTATATATACTGTAATATGCAGAAAGAGAGCTGTCACAGAGACACTGTATACACTGTAGTATATAAATAGAGAACTGGCATAGAGACATTGTATATACATTGTAATATATAGAGAGCTGGCACAGAGACACTATATGCACTATAGTATACAGAGAGCTGGCACAGAGACACTGAATACATTGTAATATATAGAGAACTGTCACAGAGACGCTATATATACTGTAATATGCAGAAAGAGAGCTGTCACAGAGACAACATATACACTGTAATATATAAATAGAGAACTGGCATAGAGACATTGTATATACATTGTAATATATAGAGAGCTGGCACAGAGACACTATATGCACTATAGTATACAGAGAGCTGGCACAGAGACACGGAATACATTGTAATATATAGAGAACTGTCACAGAGATGCTATATATACTGTAATATGCAGAAAGAGAGCTGTCACAGAGACACTGTATACACTGTAGTATATAAATAGAGAACTGGCATAGAGACATTGTATATACATTGTAATATAGAGAGAGCTGGCACAGAGACACTGAATATATTGTAATATATAGAGAACTGTCACAGAGACGCTATATATACTGTAATATGCAGAAAGAGAGCTGTCACAGAGACACTGTATACACTGTAGTATATAAATAGAGAACTGGCATAGAGACATTGTATATACATTGTAATATAGAGAGAGCTGGCACAGAGACACTGAATACATTGTAATATACAAATAGAGAACTGGCATAGAGATATTATTTATACTGTAGTATATAGAGAGCTGTCAGGATGATTTCAAGTCTTGACTCTGACCAGCACTGTTTGTGTGACCCTAGTTAAATCACTTAATCTCTCTATATAGAGAAGTTGATACTTTACATGTGTGGAGTGAATTTCTCCACTAGTTCTTAACTCTTAGGAAATCACAGTTCTGGAAAAAAAAAATTTTAAATATGCTTGACATTATGCTAGGCACTAGTGATAAAAATTATATTATATATTATATATATAGACAAAATTATATACCTTCCCTGATCTCCAAGCTTTTATATTCTATCAGAACTAACAATATGTACACATACAATTGCTACATATTAAAAATATATCCAAAGTAAATATAATTACCCTTCACTCATACCAACAGACATTTTCTTAACAGAGTGTATCCTTATTCCCTCAAGATTCATTAGTATTTTATCAAGGTCAATTACTTTCAAATACAATCAGTTACAATGGGAGACACTGCAGGTAATTTCAGCAAATTACCTGTCAGCCATAGCTTGCAAATTAATTCTGAGATCAGACCATAGTGAAACATCTCCATCTAAAAACTAATATGATGATTTTGATAGGAGAAATGTTGATAGAGGATACATAATAATAGATTAAAACTTCACTTACATCATATCTTAGACAGTTACAGGGCATTGGGCTTGAGTTAGGAAATGCTGAGTTCGAATCCTACCTTAGACATTTGTCAGCTGAGTGATTCTAAATAAGTCACTCAGGCTCAGTTTCCTAATCTATAAAATAAGAGAGTTGGAATAAATGGCTTTTAAGATTCCTTCTAGCTCTGCAGTTATGATTGTATGAAATGGAATGTTCTAGAGCAGTGGTCTCAGGATCAAATTTCATCTTTGTTGCAAATTAATGCCATTTGTCAATTTTCACTGCTACTAATTCAATATTTGTTTTTCTTTGCAATGATTTGTTAATCTGATATATTCCTCTGAACAAAAGGACAAAGGACTGGAAGCAGCCCTGATGCTCAGGGAAGCTTAAGGTCCATTTTTTTTGTTTTGTTTTGTTTTTTAATTTTAGAGAGGCAACTGGGGTTAAGTGACTTGCCCAGCATTACGAAGCTAGTAATTGTCTGAGGCCCAATATGAATTCAGGTCCTCTTGACTCCAGAGCCAGAGCCTAATCACTGTATCAACTAGTTGCCCCTGAATTCTACATTATTAAAGACTAAATCTTCATGTGCTGATTTTTTGTTGTTGTTGGTTAGTCTAAGAGAGAATGTGCTTACAAACATCCCTAACTAGATAAACAGAATAGAGCTGATTCACAGCATTCATGCATGGCCTTCCTTCTAGAAGTTCCATAAATATATGGTAGTTAAACTAAAGGAGTGGATCTAGTGTCAAAAGAATTGGGTGTGAATACTGCCTGGGAAACTAAATAGTCATATAATCATAAAAAAGAGGAAAAGAATCTTTTAATGCACTATTTTCTTTACTTCTCAAATGAGATAATGAATGAATTAATGAAAGAAAAAAGTATTTACAAAGCACTTACCATATGCAAAAACTGTGTTGAGGACATAAGCATTAGAGATAAAAAAGAAAAAGCAAAATAGAATCTGCTTTCAATACTTTATCATAAACCTTGAATGCCTGCCTCAGAAACTGGTTATGATGAAAACATTTTGTGCTTTAAGTGACATATAAATGTGAGTGTCTATATATGTTATATTTGTATGTATATGTATGCATATATAGTTGTATATTTTATATTATATATCTTAATTATAATAATAGTACATATGTAATTATAATTAATATCTTTATAAATGCTACTTTATTCTGGTCTGAAAGTAGAAAAAAAGAGGAATGATCTATTGTCAAAATATTGATATAGCATATCAAGATGCCAAAAACAATGGATTTGTCATCAGAAGACATGAATTAAAATTCTCTCTTTGGCAATTAGTACTTTTGTGGCCTTCAGTAAGTCATCTAATCTCTCCAGGCCTTAATTTATTAAATTATAAAATGAGAATTGGAGTAATCCTAATCTTACAATCTCCTCCTTTTTCTCTTCCCCTTTTCTAATATTCCCAGTGAGAAAGGTTGTATAGAAAAAAACATAATTTTAGGAATATTTGTCTTTCTAAGAGGCAGTTTAGGTAGTACCATAGTGCAGAGAGTGCTGGCCCTGGAGTCAAGCAGACTCTTCTTCCTGAATTCAAATCCAGACTTAGACACTTCTTAACTGCATGATCCTGATCACTTAACCCTGTTGCTTCAGTTATCTCATCTGGAAAAACAAGCTAGAGAAACAAATGGCAAATTGCTTCAGTATCTTTTTCCAAGAAAAATCCCAAATGGGGTCACAGAATCAGGCATGACTGAATAGTTGTTCTATAACCTATTAGATTCCTTGAGAGCAGGTCCATGTCACACTTTTGTAATACAAATACAGAGTTTTACACATAGAATAAATTTTTCATGAAATGAAAATTAATTGAGATATAAATCAGACTGATTTAGTAAGGTAACACTAGACTAGTTCACTGCCTTGGAAAACCAGAGCAGAATTAGAGAAAACTGACATTTGTCATCTTACATGTTAGTCCTAAAATAATGGCACACTTGCAATCTATCACCATGGCCAAGGCAAATTTGAAAAGACATTAAGTTTTGTCTTTTATTGTCTCTTCCTCCCATTACTCTTTTATCAATTCCTTTCTTCTCTGTGTCTCCCTTCCTCTAGCCATCAGACTTCCAATAGTCTCATGCTGACTCGTAGCACTATTTCCCAAGGTTTTCAACACTAATCCTTCCCTCCTATATTCTTACAGATATTCATACCCTTATCCTTGAAACTTTTTCTGATCCTTACCTTACTCAACCCTTCAACTGCCATTGTCCTAGATCTTTTCATTTGAGTCATAAAGCCACTATTGTTGAATTGACATTAAGAGTCTCTGATCTCATTTGAGAATTAGTAGGGAGAGATGTGTATTCCTGGAGTACTGCTATGAAGTCCTGATACCTTGTTATTCAGTGGTGTCTGGGTGCTATAAGAATACTACAAAATAACTGAAGCTTAATTCTATATAAAATAGATTTGACCTATCTTCTCTATAACTCCACTTTCTAACCTGTAAAACGGGAATAAATAATACTTGTGATATTCATATCAATCGGTTTTTTGAGGGAAATTGTATAAACCATCTAATGGTAGAAAAAGGGATACAATAAAAACAGCATAACTTAAAATCACAAGATCTGAGTAAGATTCTCAACTCTGTTGTCTACAAACTGTGTGACCTTGAGTAAGCAATTAGCTTCATTGACACTCAGCTTTCTCATCTACCAAATGAGGAAATTAGATTCCATGGCTTCTAAAGTCTCCTTATTCTAGATCTCTGATCTTATTCTTGATTTGTAATTTTGAAACTATTTACACGCTATGTTTAGGCGTAGATGAAGGGGAATAAATATGAATGCAACCCAGGACAACTTACTCTGCTGAACTATCTTTGGTTTATAGTTATGTTTCTACATACCTTCCTGAGAGCAGAGTTTAATTTCAAATTCAAAGACTGAGATAGCTATCTCCTATATTGTTTTTCTTCCCTCAATAAAATAATCAGTTTAAATAAGAGCAGGGGCTCCAAATTATTTTTGCATCATGGATTATCTTGAGCAGTCTGGTGAAAATTATGGACTCTGTTTCTTAAAGATATTAAATGCATAACATATAATACATAGAATTAAAAAATGAATTCTAACACATAGTTATTTTTAAAACATTTAAAAAAAACACCATGTTCATAATCCCCAGGTTAAGTACCTCAGATTCAGAGATATCTTTTTTTGTCAGTTTACTCAAAACATTCTTCTGTTTCTGCAGCAATGACCACTTCAATCTCTTCTCAACTTCAATACATTTTCTAATTTTTTTGCATTAACTTCATAGGGAAAAATCTTCACTTTTAGAAAGATCATTAAAGTAGTACAGCTAAATCTGGATTACTTTCATTAAGAGGTCACATTACCTGAATTTTCATGGCATATTTTCATTGGGCTAGAACAAATTACCATATTTTGTGTATAATTAATCTCAAATAATGCAAATTCAAAGAATGCCACTACACTTGAGGATTCATTAGTCATAGTGACATAGTAGTTTTGCAACTTTTTGCAAATTCATTCTGTCTTCAATTTTTTCACTTAGTCATTTTGATGTTGTTCACTCATGTCCAATTCTTCATGATTCCTTCTGGGACTTTCTTGGCAAAGATACTAGAATTTTGCTATTTTTCTTCTCTACCTCAATTTACAGATGAGAAAATTGAAGCAACTAGAGTTCAGTGACAGAGTCAAGCAATTAGTAAGTATCTGAGGCCAGATTTGAACGCAGGAAAATAAAGCTTGCTGATGGCACTCTCTCTACTATGGAGTACCTTGTGCTACTTCCAAGTTGTAACAGACTTAATACTTCAGGGTACCAGACACAAGAATCTAATATGCTGCCAGTCAACAGTAAATCAAGAAATATTTACTTATTTATTACAAACTTATTATGTAACAGGCATAATACTAAACCCTAGAGATATAAAGAAAGGCAAGAAGCAGTACAATTAGCTTATAGTTCAAAGGTTTTTAAATATAGTAGCAAATGTTATAAAAGAAACCCAAATATTTCATGAAAAAAATAGAATCAATCTTGATTATATAATATAACCTGCAATCAAAACGTGACCTAAAAATGCTACTTTACTGCTTCACCTGCTGTTTAGAATAATATGTATCCTTAGACAAGCAGATAGAAGTGCCAAAGCCTTATGACCCAAGCAGGATACCATTATTATTTCTTGTCTTTCTGTTTTATAAATCCTCAAAACACTACTCACTCTTTTATTTATATGACTGTACAAAACATATTAAATTCTTTGTAGTCTTTGAATTCTTTGACTGTTTACTTGTCATAGAGATTATTGAACATTTTATGACTAGTTTCCAATTAGCTTCCTATAATTGATATATAATATGTATATATATATATATATATATAGTACTTACTATGTTATTGTACATTAAGGATTATAAAGATGAGATTGCATACAACAAAAATAGGATGATTAGATTTTTTATAGAGTTGTCACTGGGATGACAAATATCTTTTTGTTATTGTTGTTAACTCATTTTTCAATCATATCGTACTCTTTATGATCCCATTTGGAGTCTCTTGCTAGAGATACTGGAATGGATTGCCATTTCCTTCTCCAGTTCCTTTTACAAATAAGGAAACTGAGACAGTGTTCCTGACTCTAGGCCCAAAATTCTACTCACTGCATTATCTCTAGTCTCTTTCTAAGGAGACTTGGTTAGTACTTGCTTGCTTTAGTAATCTCTTTAGCTAAACCTTCAGTGTGGTAGTCACTCTAATATCTCTTCTCTCTCCCGCTTTTTTTGAGAGCCATTATGCTGATCTTATTGTTGTATGCCTGTAAAACCTAGAGAGTATTCCAGTGCCATTCCAGGAAACTGAATCGCTTCCATTTAAATTGTCTTAGGAAGATCCTGAAAATCACCTGGCAGGATAAGATGCCAGACACTGAGGTTCTTTCTCAGACTAAACTGCCAAGCTTTCCAAATCTCCTGCAGAGAGCACAACTCCTTTGGGCCAGCCACATTGTTCGAATACCAAAAGTACACTTGCTAAAAAGACTATTTTATGGAGAATTCACACAGGGCAAGCACTCACAGAGTTATCAGAAAAAGCAATACAAAGACACCCTCAAGAAAGCTCTTAAGAACTTTAGAATTAATTATATGATATGGGAGACACTGGCATAGGACCACCAACATGGTGTGCCTCCATCAGAGAAGGTGCTGTGCTCTACGAGCAAAGAAGAATTGAATTAACTCAGAAGAAACATGAAATGCACAAAATTAGAGAAGCCACCCCAGATGTTCATAGGAACTATATGTGTCCGACCTGTGGCAGAACATTGATCAGCCACAGTCGGACATACTAACTTGATTTTAATATAGTGATATCATTTTGGTCCTCTTCAAAAACAAAGAGCCACAACCATCAACCAACCAATCGATCTCCTTAGCAAATGATACTATCAATATATGCTGTCATTTCATCTCTGAGGGCATTTACTACATCAATATAAGTTCCAATTCTTTCACTTCTTATCCTATGTAATTTTTGTCTTTTACAAGATTTATCTAAAATGCCAGAAGCCTTCCACTAGTTGTTGTAGTATTTCAGAAATAACAAGATAACATTCTGGCTGTCCATCTGCCATTCCAATTCTCACTCTACATTGCACATATGTTATAACAAGTTGCTACCAATAACTTCACTCAATTCACTATGGAGAATTCTTCTTTGTACTTTTATAATGAGATCAAAGTGTGAAGTAACAGTGGCAAGAGCAGGTAATATCTGCTGGTTTGCTTGGTTTCATTGACCTGTCCACTAAAATCTCACCTTTTGGAAAAAGCCTTTCCCCATCGTTTTTAATACTACTGCCTTCCTGCTGTTGATTATCTCCAATGGACTCTGTTTGCACATATGTATTTGCATATTGTCTCTCCCATTTTGATAGTGAACTCCTTGAAATCAGGGACTACTTTTTGCCTTTCTTTGTATCCCCAGCACTTAGCACAATACTTAGCATATAGTCAGTGCTTAATAAATGCTCCCTGACAAAATCTGATTTCCAAATAATCAAGGCCAACATAAAATCTAAATAAGATGTTGAGGATCCTTTGAATAAGTGAATTATAATATGAATAAGTAATTTTTAAAATGTCCATTAAAAAACTCTTAGTTATTTGTTTCTAGTGGAAATGTATAGTACATATAGATATATGAAGATAGATATGTATATTTAGAATTTACAAGGAAAATTAGAGAAAAATTAGGAGAATTGAATAGTGTAGTTTGAGAAAATTTAGAATTTATTTGAGAGAATCAAAAGCATATCTTGCTGTAATTCTCTACTCTTAAATAGAGAATAAAAAGAAATTATTTGAAGTCATAACAATGAGACCTTAATTGGCTTTAGGAAATATTATCAGATAAAGGTAGCCTAATCCCAGAAGAATTGGTCAGTGGTTTGGTGATGATGAAAGAAGAGAAATGAATTACTGACTGCAAGTCATTGAAATATGAGAAATGATGATATTGGAGATGATGAAGAAATAAGAGGAGGCAATAAAGAAGAGGCTTTGAATTATAGGACAGGTGAGAAGTTCACCTGAATTAGAGGTTGTGTCTACACACAAAAACCAAAGTGATGAGCTGTTACAATTAGTTGAATATTTCAGTATAGACATTATTTTTATTTTTGAAATGAGTTATACAAATAATTGCCTAAAATCTCCATGTAATGTTGCATGGATAGATTCAACCTATATGACTTATCAAAAGGGAAAAAAATCCAAAATGGAAAACAAGTAAAATTGGAATAAGCTCCATGAATTTATTATTTGTATTCCTTATTCCCCTAGAGTTTATTCTGCAAATGTATATGAAAGTTTAATTAGATCTAGACACATAAAAGAGAAATTATCGCAAGAAATTAAGTAGGAAAGCATTTAGTATTTCTATCAGTTGAACTCTCAATTGAGGAAAAATCACCCCAAACCTAGTAATATTGGTAATGGAATACATTATCAGAGTTTTGTGTTTGAAGCAATCAGCCTAAAGGTTTCTAAAAGCTATTTTTAAAAGATTCATTTAGTTGATGAAAACCATTGAATTTCATTGACATGTACCTTGACATGCCTTCTTCCTTAATTATTCAGAGACAGGATGCAAAACCTAAAAAAGATGTTCCTACCCCAGGCAAGGATAAGTTTTGTGAAGTGGTTATTTATACTTTATGCATCTGAAGGAAATGTACAGGACATTTTTTGATAACACATTTATATAAATCTGTTGTATTATTTACCATTGCTTGAGTTGTTTTTTTTTTTTGAGAACTGTCAAGGCCAAGACCTTTTTGCAAAGAAAATGGAAATCAAGCATAGCCTGGGAACATGATGATATGAAAATTTTTATAGTGGTGTTTATTATTCTAAAAAATAGGACTGAGGTAAAAGAGGCGGGGAGTGGAAAAACTTGAACCATTTTCTCCTTTATCTACAAAATGGGTAAATGTTCCTTATGGAGTAAAATCTTCTTGATCAATGAAGTTTTTTTTAAATTATATTAAAATGTCTGCTTTATTATGATTATTCATTAAATGTTAATTAAACAGAATTGATGTTCTGAACAAAACTTTAAGGTGGTCAGAAAGAAAAAAATTTCATAGTTGCATTGGTATCTACTTAACTGAGCATGCCATCAAGAAATCAACAAAATGTCTATATTCAATATAAAGACTATAGACATTTTGGGGAACATAATGTTGAAGCTGATATTATTAATGTAAATGCAGCAAAATATAACAAATACGTTCTTAATTTCATGCTGTTCTCTGATTTTATATTCTGCATTAGTAATCTTTGCTGTACTTTCTATTAGGGAAATGGCACTGGATCCTGTGTTATTTATTTTTAAAGAAAAATTTATTCTTTTACTATTAAGAAGGTGCATTAGAACACCAGAGTATCACTTACTATGTTCCTGAAGATTCCAATATCCTTCTTCATTCTGGGTTTCAAGTAAAGAATTGTAGTAACCTAATAAGTTCCAAAGGAAGTTCAAGAAATTTATTGTTATCACTAATATTCTAAAATGAAATTTTCAGCTAACAACTATAAATGCTCTTGGGAATGGTGTTATTTTAACAGGTTCCCTAAATTATATCTGTCTATAAACAACTATTACTACTACTGTCATTACTACCACCATCACCATTAATACCACATACACACACACACACACACACACACACACACACACACACACACAGAGAATATTTTTGCATGTTTTCATATTGTTGTATTCTTCCTGTTCTTTGTGGTAAAATCTAATTCAGATTTTTTTTTGAGAAGACTTTGAATGGTTTGCAACTATGTTGCCCATATCTTATAGTATCCAGTTATAGAAGAGATCATTTGAAGAAGCCATATATAACCTTTAAAATTTAATAAGTAAATATATATCAATAGATATCTTAACTAAGATTATCACATAGGTTACCACAAGTCTTTTTTCTTCACCATACATTAATTTTCTTTTCTTTTCAATCTTTCAACAGTAGCCAAATCAAATAAATACATAAACACATCTATCCATATATCCATAACTGCTTGGTAATTATTCCCTTTCCTCTTTTGTTCTCCATTTGATCATTCATTTATGCATTTGCATATATGTTTTCCCTTTCAAATCTAGCCTTACTTAGCATGTATACTGTCTCCAGTTCTGTTTGCTTCATATTGTTGTTTCATGTATCTCTATATTTCTTTAAATTCCTCATCTTTGTAATTTTAAGAGCATTGTGATATTCCATTACATCAACAGTTAATTCAGATATCCATCCACTGTTGGAGAGTTTGGTCATCTGTATTCTTTACAATGACAAATAATGTTTATATACACATATGTATACGCATAAAGATAGACATAATACATACATGTCTATTTGACAAATTACCAATTAAATTAGACTCGGGAGGTTTGAATTCCAAGCTGATAGACATGCAATACTGATGTTGTTTACAAAACTGCTTCCTTATTTATGCTAAGGATCCTGAGCTATATCTGCTTAATTGCAAAATAGTTTTACTCCAAACATTCCTTAGTGTGTTCTGGCTTTTTATAATGAGTTCCTTAGTGTTTTATCTTTCTTGCTTTTGTGCATTAACTTACTCATATATCATAGAAGACCAGTCACATGTGAGCCAATATTTACAAATGCATATTTGCATTTTATGCTTCCCTTAATACGGTAAAATTTTGTATTTATGAACATTCATAGACATATGAACAAATATAAATTTGCTTGTTGACACAGCATATTATACAGCTTCTATTAAAAGCTCGCAGCACTTAATTCCCCTTTCCCCTGATATCCAACCCGGGAATATCAAGTTACAAAGGACATCCTTCACATTTTAAAAATGAGCTCTGTTGACTATCCTGTGTATCCCTGAAGATCATGATATGCTGATCTGGAATACTGTTCAAAATGTGTTTTTGGACAATCTCTTTTTTTTAATGTATCTTTTTGCCTTTATTATTTTACTTTTCATTCTTCGTATTTATCTGAATTTAATTTTCATTCATGATGTAGTTTTTGAGTTTTTTCGTTCTTTGAGCTTATTTGAATTTAATTCTGATTCATAGCTTCCATTCTTACAGAAAGTTTTTATTTCAGATTGTTTTATTTTTAGCCTAATTGGAATTTTAAATTACAATGATTAATTAAAATGCCACTGATATTGAATATGATATTTTGAGGTTGTAGTTGTCAAGAGTCACACTCAAATCTGACTCCATTCTCTCCGACCCAATCCAGGCTGCCAATTTATCACGTCTTTAAACTGAATCTCTTGCTCTCACATGCATATAGGCTCTGGGCTACCTATGTAATGGAATGGCTTTTGCTCCAGAAAGAAATACATAAAAAAATCTTTCTCATTTCTGCTACTCTAGTTCCTAGTTTGACTTATGCCTTTGGCCATACTTAGATCACCAGATCCTGTACTAATCTTAAGCCTTTCTTAAACTGCTGCCTTCCATATATTCTTTGGCTCATCTAGTTCCAACTTCTCAACTTTGACCATTTCCTTGGTTCTAAGAGGCTGTGAGGTACAATTTGGTTCTTTTTAGTGAATCACTTGACAAGTACCCACTAAGCTTACAACTAGTAATAAACAGAATACGAATGAGGCACCAGAAATTATCCTAGTCCCTGATAGTGTTTATTTCCAGTTGAGAAAATGACCTTTAAAAGAAATTGTAAGAAATGACAGCTAATGAAGGTAAAAGAATTTATCACAGGGGATTCTTAACTTTGAGTCCATGAACTTTTTGCAAAAATATTTTGATAACTGTATTTCAATATAAATTTTCCTTTGTAATCTTACATATTTTATTTTATGGCATTTAAAAGCATTCTGTTAAGGGGTCTACAGGCTTCACAAACTGCCAAAGGGCACCATCTTTCTCTCTCTCTCTCTCTCTCTCTCTCTCTGTCTGTCTCTGTCTTTCTCTCTCTCTCTTTTTCTTTTTCTGTTTCTCTGTCTCTGTCTCTCTTTGTCTTTCTAGCTCTCTCTCTCTGGCTCTCTCTTTGTCTCTATGTCTCTGACTCTCTCTTTGTCTCTGTCTCTGTCTCTGTCTCTCTGTCTCTTTGGCTCTCTGGCTCTTTCTCTTGTCTCTCTGTCTCTATTTCTCTGTCTGTCTTTGTTTCTATCTCTTTCTCTCTCTGTCTGTTTCTCTCTCTGTCTCTGTCTTTCTCCCTGTCTCTCTTTCACACACACACACACACACACACACACACACAAATTAAAAACACTTGATGTAAAAAAGGAGGAGAGACAGATTATGTGAGCTAGGCCATCATAAGTTAAGTATATAGAGAAAAGATAGATAGAGAATAGAATAGAAGTAAGTGTATGCTAGGAGGGAAAAAAGCAAGAAATAAAGGCCAAAAAATGCCATTGTCTTTTGAGGGATCAGAATGCAGAATTCCTTTTGAGAAATAGTGAGAGATAAGTTTCCATGATAGAGATAGATAGGTTCCAGAGATTGCAGAAAACTTTAGAAAGAAAAGTCAAGGCTTTTTCACCTAAATTGTTAGAACAGGGAACATAGCTGAATTACTTATGTGTTTTCCCCAGCATCCAACAGAGTGTGTTGCATAGAATACAAACAACAAATATTTGTTGACTGAATATATGCTGAATGTTCAGATGAGGGAGGAAGTGGCTTTTTTATAGGTGTGACATAGTGAAAGTGGATTTTTTGTTGTTTTGAATTTATCTGGAAGAGTTCTGAAGGACTGATTGATGAAGGACTAGAGGTGGAAAGATTAGCTAATAGCTTACTACAGTATTTCACATATGAGATAATAAGGCAGAAGTGGTATGGGATTGCCAAAAGAATACTGGACATGGAATAAGGAAGCAAATTATAAATATGCATTTATTAAGTTACTCTTGTATACCAGGCACTGTGCTAAGCATTCAAAATGTAAAGATATTAATGAAGTCACCCTTGCCCTATAAGTGGTAAGAGATGGAATGTCATGTCCTGGAAAGAACAAGCAGACCAGTTTGGTTGTAATATGGGGTACATGAAGATGAGTCATGTGTCATTAAATATGTTAGTGATTATCATAAGGTGCTAGGTTAGCATTATAGTTATGAGATGAATTTATTCCCTGGAAGGAAAAAATAATAAAACTTAGTGAGTTGATTCTGAGGGATAGAAAGTTTTGTCTCCAGTAGAATGGGCTAGGCTGAGTCAGTGGCTGGGGCCAAGACTCAGAATTAAGTTTGGCTAAATTTAGAGGAAAATGTACTTGGAAAGATGGGGGAAGGATCAATATCATTCATCATATACAATGGCAGAACTTATATCCTTAACCTTACATTCTTAGCCTGAAGTCTGTGAACTTATTTTTTTTATTTTATTTAATAATAACTTTGCATTGACAGAATCCATGCCAGGGTAATTTTTTACAACATTATCCCTTGCACTCGCTTATGTTTTGTTTTTTCCCCTCCCTCCCTCCACCCCCCACCCCAAGATGGCAAGCAGTCTTATATATGTTAAATATGTTGCAGTATATCCTAGATACAATACATATTTGCAGAACCGAACAGTTCTCCTGTTGCACAGGGAGAATTGGATTCAGAAGGTAAAAATAACTCGGGAAGAAAATCAAAAATGCAAATAGTTCACATTCGTTTCCCCGTGTTCCTTCTTTGGGTGTAGCTGTTTCTGTCCATCATTTATCCATTGAAACCCAGTTAGGTCTCTTTGTCATAGAAATCCACTTCCATCAGAATATATCCTCATACAATATCGTTGTCGAAGTGTATAATGATCTCCTGGTTCTGCTCATCTCACTTAGCATCAGTCCATGTAGGTCTCTCCAAGCCTCTCTGTATTCATCCTGCTGGTCATTCCTTACAGAGCAATAATATTCCATAACATTCATATACCACAATTTACCCAGCCATTCTCCAATTGATGGGCATCCATTCATTTTCCAGTTTCTAGCCACTACAAACAGGGCTGCTACAAACATTTTGGCACATACAGGTCCCTTTCCCTTTTTTAGTATCTCTTTGGGGTATAAGCCTAATAGAAACACTGCTGGATCAAAGGGTATGCACAGTTTGATAACTTTTTGGGCATAATTCCAGATTGCTCTCCAGAATGGTTGGATTCGTTCACAACTCCACCAACAATGCATCGGTGTCCCCGTTTTCCCACATCCCCTCCAACATTCATCATTATTTTTTCCTGTCATCTTAGCCAATCTGACAGGTGTGTAGTGATATCTCAGAGTTGTCTTAATTTGCATTTCTCTGATCAATAGTGATTTGGAACACTCTTTCATGTGAGTGGTAATAGTTTGTGAACTTATTTTTAAGACTATTTGGATAACTCTGTTTCAATATAGTTCAATGTAGTAATTCTGTGTATTTCATTTTATGCAAACATCATTCTGAGAATAGATTCATAGACTTCATCAGGGATCTATGATTTTTTTTAAAAAAGACTAAGAATTCCCTGTTTCACTATTTTGCCTGAAGATAATCTATCTTGGGGGTTAGTAGACAAGAGTCTGAGACCTCATTTGTAGATTCAACAGGCTTAGGAAGCAGGGAAGAATTTATCAAGAAAGGCCAGCTTGGGAGGAGGGGGAGAAATCTTGGTCAGAAGTCAGCACCATGGATGGCTCCAAAGGAAGCTTGTTGCTCTAACACCTTTTATAAGTGAGGCAAACTGGATCCTTTTCTCTGGAGGCAGGCTGCAAGTTCTTGGCTGGTTGTCTGCTATGTTTTAACAGACTAGGTCTGTCATATAGAGTCTGTTACAGTCTATTATATACAGCCTACACTTTTGGATTTTCCTCCCTCTTCTGTTTGAACAGCATTTGAGAGCTTATAAATCATATTCCTCACAACAGCTTGTGAAGTAGGTTGTGAAGATAGTTCACTTCCCATTTGCCTCATCTACCATGTCACACCCTCCTTTGCCTAGGAGAGTAAGAATTTGGTGGTTATGAATTGGACCAGAAGAACTATGAGACTTCTACACTTCCAATATTAAAATTGCTAAAATTCCAACACCAATTGTTGTTATCACTTTGATAAATTCAGTTGTGTTATTTTACTAAAGTTACTTCATTACTTCATTAATCAGGATTGTTTATAAACCCGATCATATGTAATAGCACCATATTACCCAAAATATGTTGTACCTGAAGTTCAAAGTGATTCACTCTTCTTCTTTGCCCTTCTGTCCCAAGCAATAGCTATTCTACAACCATTACTTAAGAAGAAAATTTTCTCATTATTTGGATTTCTGGAAGAGAAAAGTCTAATTATATAGACCCTTATGAATCTCCACTTTCTTTGATGGTTGGCCATCTTTGTGGAATAATCCTGCATGGTGTCAGCAATAGGCTAGAAATCTATGATGAGTTTTGGTCCCTCCTCCCTTCCCTACAGCCATAGAGATGTTTGTATGAAACACAGTCAGCTAAAGCCTTAGTATAGCTTCATATAACATCTTACCAAAATGCTCAATGAATTTTCTGGCTGATTAATCCCCAAAACTTCTTCAGGCCTATACCCCTCTCTGTGTGGTCAATAGTTGGCTTTTCCTATGACTAATATATCTTTCCACCTTCCTATTATCCTAATCCCAGACTGTGGGTTTGGAGTATGGAAAAACTTGGACATTAATACTATCCCAGACATATACTAGTTTCAAACTAGGACAAATTCCATGAGCTCTCTGTACTGCAGTTTCTGAGGTAGAAATAAAAATGAATGAATAAAAAAGCATTGAGTTGAGGACACATAGTGTTCTAGACACTATTCTATGTACTGGGAAAGAAACACAAAAATAAATCTAATTTCTGACTTCAAGAAGTGCACAAATTTAAGGGAATCATGTCTAAAGAAAAGTCCTTCCATTTACAAAGCCATTTGGAATTTAAGTGAAGTCACAGGAGAGTTGTTTGAATGTTCTTACTCAAAAGAATCTCTAATATCATAAATTCTCCCATTGAAACAGATGACAATTCATCTATGCTTGAACATCTAATCTCTCAATAGACTAGAGGTCTTCTTGCTTGCTCCTGACATCAAGAGAGTATGAGTGAAGAATCCTGTCATCTCTCACCCTTGTAATGTGTGACCAGCCCATTTTAAATTCTTATCACATAATTTCTTGATGTCTTTTACTTCTATTTTTCTTTAAGCTCCTTGTTAGTCATATGTTGTAATTTGCTCACACCAACCAAAAGCTCTCTCCATTACCCTCTTCCTTAGATGCATTTCTAATTCTTCAGAAACTGTTGGATTCCACGCCTCTCTGTCATATGACAATACCAGTAAAATGCTGGTATCGAAAAAGATGGTATTTGCCTTCAAGTTAAGCCTAGAATCATTAAAGGGGATTTGAAATTTCCTGAAGGCAATCCATTCTGCTTTCCTTCTATTATTCAACTCTAGGCTCAACTTACTGATCATTTATTACAAAAGTGTAAAGTTTATGGCCCACAGACCCTCAAAACCCTCAGTACTGCCCAAATCAAATGAAAATGTAGTTGGGGAAAGTCCAAGAAAATAGATGAAAATATAGTATAACATAAATAATGTTAATTTGTGATTTTCTAAGTCAATATAAGATGATTTGTTCCTTGCTTTCAAGGGGCTACATGCAAATAAGGCGCTTCTAGGTGGCTACATAGTGCGCAAAGCACTGGGCCCGGCGTTCAAATCCAGATTCAGATACTTACTATCTGTAAGACCCTGTGAAAGTCACTTCACCCTTTGCCTCAGTTTCTCCATCTGTAAAATGAACTGGAAAAAGAAAATGGCAAAGTATTCTGGTATCTTTGTAAAAAAAAAATCCAAATGGGGTACAAGAGTGGGACATAACTGAAAAATGACATAACAACATGAAAACTATGTTTAAACAAGATAAAGATAGAATCAATTGGAGATAATAACAAAAAGAAGAAATTAGGAGAAGGGACTGGCATTAAAGGGAGAAGTACAGGCTTCTTGTTTAAGACAGGGTTTTATCTGGGACTTCAATGAAGTGAGAAAAGTCACAAGATAGAGATTTAGAGGAAGATCATTCCAGGAGTGAGGGTGAGGGAAGGGGAGGACAGTCAGTGAAAATGCCCAGAGGAGGGAACTGGGCTGTCATGTGTGAGAAACACCTGGTGAGCCAGGGCCACCAGGATACAGAGAGTGAGGAGGTAGGAGGGAAAAGTAAAGTGGAAGAAAACCAGAAATGTATTCAAGTTATGGAGAACTTTGATAATCAAAAAAGATTTATATGTGATTCTGAAGGGTGATAGGGTTATTGAATAGCAGGTGACATGGTCATTCCTGCACTTTAGGAAGATCATTTTGATAAATGAGTAGAGGATAGGTCAGAGTAAGGTCAGACTTGAGGGAGACTAACCAAAACGCTGTTGCAATAGTCTAGACATGAAATAATGAAGGTACAGGTACAGGGAATAGTCCAACTGAGGATGCAATTGTTGCAGGAAAGAGTTCATCCCACTAAGAATTCCACTCATACTCTGGAAAGAGTAAGAGGAAAGGTGGGCCCTGGAAGAGGGGTACCATGGTGATGACATTGGGGTTGCCCTGACCAGAAGACAATTGTGAGCAAGAGCAAGGCATTCCAAGGCATTTACAGTTTCTAAATCACTATGAAGAGGAAGCATGAACTCCTTCCCCAACCTGGCTTCAGGCAAAGTCCTGGATGTTCTGCCCTAGTAATATGACTCATGGTAAGAGGATTTGATAAATTCAGGAACATGGGATGACAGTTTCTTAGAAATTCTGTCATCATAAAGGCCTTGATGCATTCAAAAAGAGTGACTGAGGAATAGGAGGAGAGAGATGATAGACCAAATGCCAAAGACAATGAGATAGATGGGAGAGTATTGTAGATGAAAGTGACAAGAATCTTGGACCCTGAAATTCCTCTCTCTCTGAGCAGTCCTCTGTCCTACCTCGCCCACTACTTTCCTCCCTTCATATCTATTCTTTGCTCCCAAAAGGCAGGAAGGGGGCATGGTGGATAAAGCACTGAACTTGCTTTTTCTGATGTACTTCAATCTCTATCTCTCTTATGTTCTATTTCAAAGAAATCACTGTTTGGGTCTACTATCTCAGAATATATCATATTATCTGTCTCCTTACTTTTAATGTCAAGACTTCTAGAGAGAGAAGTTTATTCTTGCTGCCTTCTCTTTTTCATTGTGCATTCACTCTTCCTTCCTTCACTTTGACTATTGACCTTACTGGCTCCCTTCATGTCAAAACTATTATCTCCCCTTCTACCATAAATCTTTCCCATCCCTTATTAATTCTATTGCCTTCGTTTAGTTAATTAATTTGTATTTATCCTACCTTTAACTTGCTTTGTATATATTTCTTTGCATGTTGCCTCCCTCATTAGCTGCTTTGGGGCAGAAAATTTCTTTTGCCTCTTTTTGTATCCCCAATGCTTAGAATAGTGTCTGGTACAGAGTAGACACTTAATATTAAGTTTACTGGTTGATTATCTTTTATATCTAACATTACTGAATCTGCTGTTTCCAAAGTCACTAATGATTTCTTTACTGTCTAATTTGATGGGTTTTTAAAAATTCTAATCTTCCTTAACTTTTTCTTTAACACTTGAAACTCTTGATTGTCTTTTCCTTTTGGATAATTCCTTCTCCCTTCAATTCACTTCAATAAACATTAAATGCCTACTATTTACAAGGTCTTGGAGATACTAAAAATGCCCATGTCCTCAAGGAATTTATATTCTAGTGAGTGATAAAAACAGGCAAATAGATAAGGAAACACAAGATAATTTGAGGAGCTTGGGTAAACATAGAAGATAGCATCTAGTGGAGATCCTCATTGGAACCTAAGGATTCTAAGAGGCAACAATGTGGAGAAAGTCCATTCTGGGAATGAGACTATGCAAATGAAAAGGCACTGGACAAACAGATGGAATATCAGGTTTGGGGAGCAAGTGGGTCAACTTAGCTAGAATTTAGAGCACATGAAGGGATCAATGTGAAATAAAATCTGGAAAAGAAGACTAGAGTCAGATTCTTTTTTTTTCTTTTTTTTTTTTTTTTTTTTTGGAGTCAGATTCTAAAGGGTTTTAAAATGATGAACTGAAAAGTTTTCAAGTATTTAGGGAGCTGTCATTTGGAAGGGGTATGAGATTTATTCTGTTTGTCCCCAAAGAACAAACCCAGGTACAATGAGGCTGCAAAGAAGCAAATTTAGGCTTGATTTCAGGAAGATTTTTCTAACTATTAAAGCTGTCCCAAAATACTATGGGTTGTATCAGGAAGTGATGAATTTTCCTCCCTGAAGGTCACAAGCAAAGGCTAACTGACCAATTGTAAACAAGTCAAGTCAACAAATACTTATTGAAAATTTATTATAGAACAGACTTTACTAAATTGAATATACTGGTTGGGCATGTTACATGGGGGATTCCTTATGAGTGCAAATTAGCCAGAGTGCTCTTCCAATCCTGTCATTCTAAATTTGTATTAATATAGTACTACTAAAGATTCTTAATCAAAGGAATGCTATAGGAAGATCATTTTGGTTACTATATAAGAAATGGCTTGAAAAGGGGAGAGCCTGGGAACAGGAAGACAAATTGCCAAACTATTATAATAGAGATGATGAGGGCCTAAACAAGGGCCATGTAAGTCAAGAAAAAGAGACAAATTTTGAGTGATATTGAAGTAGAACTGGCCAAATTTGGTAACTTAATATGGGGGGGGGGAAGAAAGGAATGAATCAGGGATAGACTGGTTTTGAAAATGTGGATTACTGTTAGATTGGTAGTATCCTAAATAGAAATAGGAAAGTTTGGCCTTGTTTAGGGGGAAAGGTCATGAATTCTGTGTTAGAGCTGCTGAGTTTGGGACGCCAATAGGACATCTCATTGAAAATGTTAAAGAGGCAGCTGGTGACGCAGGGCTGGAACTCTGGAGAATCATTAAGGGTAGATTTGGGAATCATCTTCATAGAGATGATAATTGGACCCATGGGAACTGATGAGATCACCCAGAGAGCATAGGAAAAAAAAAAAAGAAAGAAAGAAAGTGCTCCTAAAGGGAACCTCATGACCTTTTTTGTACTTAATGCTATTTTATTTTCTTTGAATTGTATTAAAATTTTCAACATCCACTATTATAAGATTTTTTTCTTTTCCTCCCTCCTCTCTCTCTTCCCCAAGACAACAAGCAATATGATATAGGTTATCCATGTACAATCATATTAAACACATTCCCACATTGGTTATATTGTGAAAGAAGAATCAGAACAAAAGGAAAAATCATGAGAGAGAAAAAACAAAAACAAGTGAAAACAATGTGCTTTGATCTGCATTCAGGCTTCATAGTTCTTTTTTTGGATGTGGATAGTCTTTTCTATCATGAATCTTTTGAAATTATCTTGGATCACTGTACTGCTAAAAAAAAAACTAAGTCTATCATAATTTATCACTGTACAGTGTTGTTACTATGTACAATGTTCTAGTTCTGCTCACTTCACTCAGCATCAGTTCATATAAGTCTTTCCATTTTTTTCTGAACTCTGCCTACTCATTATTTCTTATAGTACCATAGTATTCCATTACATTCATATATCAAAAATTGTTCAGCCATTTCCCAAATTCTTTGCCATCACAAAAAGAACTGCTACAAATATTTTTGTACTTGTGGGATCCATGATTAAGATACAGATCTCTTGGTTCTCCTCCTACCACTCTGGCTGATTCTTTTTTGGAATCTTTGCTATCTTCTCATGCGTGTATCAAGGTTCTGTCTCTGCCTCTCTTCACTTCTTTCTCTCTGTCCCTTGGTGTTCTCAAACAGTTTCTGTAGCTTCAATGATCACATTAGAGAGGTGATAAAAAAAATTTGCTACCATCTGGTTGGTGCCTTCTGCATCTTAAATACTGAATATAAATATTTGTTGAAGAATATGTGGGAGGAGAATAGTGAAACCAGCTGTCTAGGACAATGATAGTAAGTTTTCTAGACGGAGAGATGGTAGAATAGTGACACCATTAATTAAAAAAAAAAAAAGTCAAATTAGGAAATGGAGTCATTCAAGGGGAAAAGTTCAGAACTTAGAAATAGATCATTTTCTTTTTTTAAGTTTATCACATTATTTAATTTTTTTGCATTTTTCTTATTTTCTTTTTTTAAGCTTTTTATTTTTAAAATATGTACATAGTCTTCAATATTAACCTTTGCAAAACCTTATTTTCCCATTTTTTTCTCCCTCCCTTTCCTTCCATTTTTCTCTTAAACTGCAAGTAATTCAGTATATGTTAAACATATGCAATTCTTCTATACATATTTCTACAATTATCATGCTGAGCAAGAAAAAATCAGATAAAAAAAAATGAGAAAGAAAACAAAAAGCAAGCAAACAACAACAAAAAGTAGTGGAAATATTATATCGTGATTCACGCTCAGTCCCCACAGTCTCTCTCTGGGTGCAGATGGCTCTCTCCATCATAAGACCATTAACGGGCCTATATCATATCATTGTTGCAAAGAGTCAAATCCATCAAAATTGATTATTATATAAACTTCTTGTTATTGTGTACCATGTTCTCTTGGTTCTACTCACTTCACTTGGCATCAGTTCATGTAAGTCTCTTCAGACCTCTCAGAAATCATCCTGCTGGTCGTTTCTTACAGAACAATAATATTCCATAGCATTCATATACTATAACTCACTCAGCCATTCTCCAACTGATGGGCAGTCACTCCGTTTCCAGTTTCTTGCCACTACAAAAAGGGCTGCCACAAATATTTTTGCACATGTGATTCCTTTTCTCTTTTTTATGATCTTTTTGTTATATAGGCCCAGTAGTAACTCCTTCATTTTCAAATGAGAAAAGTGAAGATCAGGGTTTTTCTCTTTCTCTGAGGTAACTGGGGTTAAGTGACTTGCTCAGATACACACAGCTAGGAAGGAAATATAACTATCTTAGGTCACATTTGAATTCAGTTCCTCCTGACTTCAGGGTTTGTGTTCTATACACCACACCATCTAGCTAATCCAAGTTCAAAGTTTTTCAATGATTTTCCCAGTATCACATAGATAATAAGGGGGTTGAAATAGTATTTGAATCCAAATCCAGTAACTTTTCTGTTTTGTGGATAGTTGCAGGATGATAAAAAAGAAGAAATGTTAGCAGTAGGTTGGAAATAATCCATGAGAGATTGCAATGGAATAAAGTCAAGCAGAAAAGTACAAATCTGGGCTACTACTTTTTATACTTAGAAATCATTAGAAACTAGCAGATCTAAACCACTCTACTCTAACAAGAACTTAATTAAGCATCTGTTATGTGTAAGGAATTTCAGATAGAAAGACAAATAAAAAATAATTTAGATTCTACTGAGGGAAATAGCAAAGAGCAGAAGACTTAAGTGAGGGAGAGTCAAATACAATTTTGTGTACTTGTCCATTTTATAAACTGAATAACATGTTCAGAGGCACAAGATTTTCAATGTTGTACACCTTGGCTCTTTATTATGCTAACCAACATGTTGACAAGCATTAAAAATAATGCAATTCAATTCTGTGATTATTTTGTTCCATCGTACATATTTATCAAAAAATGAGGAAAATAGGTGTATTCTTTATTGGGTGCATAATTAGATGTTATTTAGTCGTGTCCAACTCTTTATTACCCCATTTGGAGTTTTCTTAGCAGAGATAAATTCTAGTTTGCCATTTCTCTCTCCAGCTCATTTTATACATGAGGAAACTGAAGCAAGTAGGGTTAAGTGACTTACCTGGGTCACATAGCTAATAAGTACCTGAAGCCAGATTTGAACTCAGAAAGATAAGACTACCTGAAACTCTATCCACTTCCCCATCTAGTTGCCCCAATTAATTAGGTAGCATTTTCAGCCTGTATTCAGACTGTATTATTTAGCATTTTTATCACTCACTTCTATAATGGAATAAAGAGGTTGCTGGTTTTTTCTTTTGTTTTATTTTGGTGTGCCAGTGGGTGGGATAGAATGGCTGGTACCTTGTAATCCTGGATTAACAATTTTAAAAATTCAACAAATTGTAGAAGTACTTATGATGACGTTGAATTAAGCTAATGCATTCACTCAGGCAAGAACAATTTACAACGTGGACTTGTGAAGTTCACAGGAAGAAGTTTTCAGTGCAAACAATCTGGATGTTTAAAGAAATTACTAGACAAATGATCCAATAAAAAAGGGCTGTGGCTTAAAATAAAATCAACTAGGATAGGTAAACTGGAATTTAGAAGGTAGGAACCCCAAGATAATCTTGTTAAACATTCCTTTGGCCTTTAGTTGAAAGCTGTCAAATCTAATGGCCTGCAAACTTGAATGAAATATGGTGAACTTGGGATGGATCCAGGGAGAAGATTCTATTTGGCCCCACGAGAAATTCTAAAGGGGTAGAAGTTACAAAGAGGAAGCACTGCAATATATTATTATATTATTTTTGAGGGGAGAAGGCAATCCGGACTAGGTGACTTGCCCAGGGTCACATAGTTAATAAGTATCTGAGGCCAGGTTCCTGACTCTAAGGTCAGTGCTTTATCCACTGTGCCACCTACTTGTCCCAGAATTACACTATTATAACAGAAAGCAATTCAAATTATATGAA
The DNA here is from genome assembly GCF_016432865.1 of Antechinus flavipes. Taxonomy (NCBI): domain Eukaryota; kingdom Metazoa; phylum Chordata; class Mammalia; order Dasyuromorphia; family Dasyuridae; genus Antechinus; species Antechinus flavipes. The sequence continues at coordinate 46,102,149 of NC_067402.1, read as the reverse complement.
AGCTTAATGGGCTACCATAAGGGGGAGTGGGGCCTGCTTTTTTCCTCCTCTCCACACCCACTCCTATATCTCCCAGAGGTAATCAGTAAGTAGATGATTACTTGAGGAATCAATAAGAATTTATCAACTGTTTACTCTGTGCCATGCACTGTGCTAAGTGTAGAAGGTTCCAAAAAAAGGCAAAAACCAGACTCTGTTCACAGTATGTTTAGAGGGAATTTCTTGGATCACTTGTTGCCAGTTCTATTAACTAAATGATATAGTTTGGAATATAGGTATAGGTTGGTCTAAAAGATCTTGGAAGTGTCTTTCAGTTCTAAGAGACTATAATTCTAGGACTTGAAGTTGTGATAACTGAATAACATAGAAATGGTGATCATAAAGACTCTGAAGAAAAATAGCATATAGGTCTATATTTAACAGGATGTGTAATTTTATTGATGAGAGATCAATGCAAGCTGATCTATATCAAAATCCTCCCTACCTTAATAGCTAGTTTCATGAATTGTGAGAAAATAATTTACTTGTTGACCCACCTTTGGGTAATAAACCTCTCCAGACTCACCTAAAATGCAGGTGGTTAATTGTAAAGTCATGCTCTAATGTTTTTATTAAGATATTGAAGTTATCTTGGAGACATTTGTGTGTAATTTATTTTATATACCATAACTTGACATTATCCAACTAAAAAATACAACATACAACTAGGAGGTTCCTTTTAAAAGTCACTTTAAAAATTTTATTGTCCAAACAAAAAATAATAGCTAATATTTATATAGCACTGGAAAGATGCAGAATACTTTATATGTACTGTCTCGTTTGATTCTCATAACAATTCCTCCCTTGCAAGGTAAGCACTATTATTACCCCATTGCCTCAGTTCCTTCTCTGTAAAATGAGCTGAAAAAGGAAATAGCAAACCATTCCTGCATCTTTGCCAAGAAAATCCCAAATGGGGTCATGAAGAGTCAGACATGACTGAAAAACAGCTGATTAAAAAAAATTAAATTAAAAAAAATTTAAATAAAAAGAAAAAAATCCAAGATTGAAAGTGGATAAGGACTTGCTTAGAGCACACAGCTAGCATGAGGCTAAACAGTACTTGAACTTAGATCTTTCTCCCTCCAGGCCCAGATCTCTGTATGCCACAGGACTTCAAACAAAACACTAACTTTGCTGAGAATAAAATAGAGGACTCCCCATCTTCAGTGATGTAAGATCAGGTTGATATTGAAGAAAACATAAATCTATTAAGATATTAAGTTAATTTTTTAAAAAGATTTTTACAATTTGAACAGAGAATTATGGAAAAGTATTGTCATATAAGTTAGAATCTGTAACACAAGTAATTTTCACTAGAAAAACATTTTCAGAGTGAGGGAGCAGAGAGAGATGGAGAGAACTCAATTGAAAGTCAGGAGATCTGGATTCTAGGCTTGGCTCTGCCCCAACTAGCAATGTGACTATAATCTTTCTGGGTCAATTTTCTCATCTGTAAAAAGAGAAGGTTGGGTTAGATGATCTTTAAGGGCCCTTTCAATTATAAACATCTATCATTCTACTGTTTGAATGTCACATGTCCCTGAACTGGTGTTTCAATGATGGAACAAAAAAACTGAATAATTTAAAACTGAAGATCAAAAAACTCCTCCCAGGCTAGGCTTGTTTTTCCTGTGTGGAGAGATTTAGCTGGTTTACTCCCCTAATAAAAAAGAATTAAAAAAAAAAAACCCAACAATATAGAACCACCTTATCCCTGTTCAAATTAAGAGCAACTGACACACTCACATGCTGGGTTCTGAAAGTTGCAAAAACACAGAAACACATATCAAATCAGGGGTGTTGTTCATTCTTTCCTTTGATATCATCTTGATTTCCTCAGCACACACACCCCTTTTCCAGATTGCTAACCTTTCAATCCTCCTCCTTAGATGCCTTAGACTACACTTGTCCTAAGTTCAGGGCAAGAAAGGACCCTTTAAGGTAACCCTTGGGATCCTTGTCATTTTTAAACGACATTTCTCCGAGATTGAGTTATTGTTCAGCTCCAGAATTTGAGAAAGAGGGGGAGAGAGAGAGAGAGAGAGAGAGAGAGAGGAGAGAGAGAGAGAGAGAGAGAGGGGGGGGGGGGGGAGGAACGAGAGAGAGAGAAGGAAAGAGAGACAGAGACAGAGAGACAGAGACAGAGAGAAGTAGGGAGGGAGAGAGGGAAAGAAAGAGAAAGAGAGAGAGAAGTAGGGAGGAAGAAAGGGAGAAAGGGAGACATAGAGACACAGAGAGACAGACACAGAGTCAAAGAAAGACAGAAAAATACAGAGACACAAAGACACAGAGATAGAGATACAGAGACAGAAAAGAGAAAGTGTGTGAATGTGAGTGGTGCGGATAAAAGGGAAAAGAAGAATAGTAGTGGGAGGGAATTGGAAGATGGGGAGAATGAAATTAGAGGGATGAGGTGAGGGGAAGGTCCAGTTAATTCAATCTAACTAACCTTTATAGATAATTGATTATGTGCATGGTAGCGCCTTAAGGATCTAGAGAATAAACACAGAGATGAGTAATTCCATCTCTGTCCTTAAAAATCTTACAATTCTATTAGAAACTGGATAGGTTGGTTCCTGTCTCACTCAGAAGACCTCAGGGCTTAACCCAGTTAGTAAACTGAAGCTTGGGGTACAGGGAACTTCCTCAAATCTCAGCATTAAGGTGGGGCATAGGGGTGTGCCCACAGGGGACCAAATCACTGTCATTCACCCAGTTTCTTCAAGGGTAAGATGAAAAAATTTGTAAGGTCTTTTCCAGGCCAAATCCCATGACCTTTGGGTCATCCCCTTCACTAATCGTATCTTCACAAACACTCTTTCCTTCCAAGGTCATGGGCAAAGAGCTGATTGGAATCCCTTTCTTTCCCAGGGAGATTTAGAATCAAAGAATTATATCATTTAGCAACCTCATACTATGTATAAGGCACTGTTCAGAATTTGGGGAATAAAAAGATAAAATCAAGATGTTCCTATCTTTCAGGAAATCAAATTCTACTGGGATAATGCAACAAGCACATAAAGAAAAATAATACAAAATAGGGAGTAAAGAAATTAGCAAACCAGATAAAATGGTATAGGATAATGTGAGGTGATTAACTGGGGAGAATTAAGGAGGAGATGGCACAGAGGAAAAAGTTGAGAAGTTAATGTATCCCAGACAGAGGAGACAGACTGTGCTGAGAAGAGTTTTCCAGAACAACTCAGTCTTTTAGAAAATCTTTTTGAAACTTTGCCCATTCTTCTGACCCTCAGGTGAGCCCTCTTGCTTCAAATCAGCTTCAAATCCCCCCCAGGTCCCCTAGTACCCCCTTTCCCTCTACCTTGCATTAGTTATCTAATGATATGTGGAATAGGATTTCCAGCTGCAATGGAAAGATTTTGAGCCAGGGAACAGGGATTTTAATCTCAATTCTGCCATAACAACCCGTGTAACCTGGGACAGGCCAGCTAACTACTCTGAGCTTGTTTCTTTATTAAAAAAAAAATCTATCTCTTAATTAATAATCTAATGTTACACTGCCTGCTCTTAATAATAATAAAGCAGCTAACATGCATATAGCACCTACTATGTGTCAGGCACTATCCTAAGTGCTTTATAAATATTATTTCATTTGATCCTCACAACTATTCCTGGAGGCAGATGCTATTACTACTAATCCCATTTTACAACTGAGGAAACTGATGAAGGCAGAGGCTAAGTAATGATACTAATGATAATAGCTAACATTTATATAATTATGCTTATTATGCACCAGGCACTATGCTAAGGGCTAACACTCATTATCTCATTTTATCCTCTGGACAACGCTGAGAGGGAAGTGCTATTATTAACCCCATAGAAGATAAGCTGTTTTGAAAACTAAAGTAGAACTTAGAGATCATGTCTTTTAGGGGTTCTTAACCTGGGATCCACGAATTTTTTAAAAAACTATTTCAGTATATAATTGGTAATTCAATATAAGGATTTCAATTCAATTGGTTTTCTATTTAATGCTATGTATTTTATTTTGTGTATTTAAAAATTCTGGGAAGGGAGTTCATAGACTTCACCAGCCAGCCAAAAGATTCTCGGACATAAAAACGTTTAAGAAACCCTGTTTTATCCAATCGCCTTCATTTTACAAGTGAGGAAACTGAGGTCCTGAATGTTAAAGCGTTTGATAGGATCTCAGATTAGGAGCTAGAAGGCACCTTAGAAAGACCTAGAGGGTCATTCCTTTTACAGGTGAGGAAGCTGAGACACAGACAAGCCAGAGGTTTGCCCACCCCCTTTGTCACAGAGCTAGTGTTACTTGAGACCGAATTTGAATCCAGCCCCTCCCTTCCCTAAATCCAGCACTTGTATCTAGTCCTCCACACTGGCTCTTAGGGCTCTACGTCCAAATCCAGAGCTGTTTCTAGAGATTCCATTCTTGGTCCCTTGTTTGAATAAAGCCAAAGAACAAGTGTGCATCAAGGGCTAGAACAGAACCTTCCTCTCCAAGCAGTGAGCGCCCTTTAAACTATTAGACAGTATTCCTGGTTTAGAATCTTAATCCTCTCTGCTCCTCATTTGCTAAAGAGCTGAGAATCAATGCACTTCTCTTGCCTCAGTTTCCCCATCTGTGAAATGGGGGAGCGGTCGCAGCGACAGGTCCCCCTCCAAGCTGTAGATTATGACCCATCTCTACTCTCTCTCGCTGGACCTGGAGCCTCTCCCATAGGAACACCTGGCCTGACTTGCCCAGTCCGTAACCCTAATGTTTAGCCCCCGGCACCACGTGGTGTGTCCTTAATCTAGGCTGCTAGCCTTGACTTAACTGGCAGGTGGGCGAGCGGTAGGAGGCGGGGCCTGAAGCGCGGCGGGGGGCGGGGGGCGGGGGGCGGGGCCTTAAACGTGGCGGGGGGTTCAGGGGGCGGGGCTCCCGGCGCACCTGCAGGAGTCCGGGTCAGCGGCGGCTGCGCCGACGTCCCCTTCTCTCTCCACCCCCCACCCCCCCCACCCCGCCCGCGGCCTGTCTGTTTACGTGGAGACGAAGATGGCGGCTGCGCCGGGAACAGTCCTCCTGTGAGCCGGCTACGGGAGCTAGCGCGGGGCCGGTGGGGAGCGCGGCCGGGACCTCTGTCTCAATCGGGCCCTTCCTTTCCTCTTTCCCTCCCTCCCTTGCTCCCCAGCGCGAGCCATGGAGGACGAGGAGCGACAGAAGAAGCTGGAGGCCGGCAGAGCCAAGGTAAGCCCGGCCCGGCCCGGCCCGGCCTGGGGAGGGCGGGGAAGGGAAAGCCCGAAGCGAGGCCGGGGCCCGGCCGGGGCCCGGCCCCTAGAGTGGGGTGGTAGGAGGCGCGAGGAGGCGCTGCCTTCGCTGCGGGGGTCCCTGCCCCGCCCCTTCTTGGGCTGCCTCCGCTGTGCCTGCGGAGGGGCTGCCGACCCCGCCCGGCATTCCTCGGACAGCGGACCCCGGCCGGGGTGCTCTCCCCAACCCTGGCTTTTGTCTCCTCCGCGGCAATCAGCTTTTGCGGACTTCTCCCCATTTCCCACCTTGGGGAAGGGCTGTCTTTTGTCTCCTCCCTCTCCCCCCTCCAGGTTGATGTCTTTTGTCTTTTCCCTCTTTCTCTCCTACACACCCCCCAAGACACACACACGCACACGCACGCATGCAGCTGATGTTCAGGTTTTGACAGGTGGACTCTTTCTTTCACTGCTCCACAGTCGCAGGAAGAGCCCCCACCCGGGTTTGAGAGGAGCCCATTGGCGCCTCTGGATCAGCGGGATCGGCTTGTGACAGCTGTCCTGGGACAGCCCTGCACAGCTATGTCCTGAATGTGCCACAAGTGCCAGCTGTGAAATGCTGCGAGGGAAGGGGTGTGTTTGGGAGAGAGGGGGGAAGTCTCCTCTCTCTGGGCATTTGAAGTTCTTTGTGATGGGAAGGGGGCTTGGTGTTTTGTGGAGCTTACAGATTTGACAAGAATGGAGGCTTCTGTGAGAATCACTAAGCATGTTCCACACTTCCAGGATGAACTTGGCTCAGCACTAATAAATCTGGGGCAAAAGGAATGGACATGTTAGGAATTTCATTTTTTTTTTTTAGCATCATTTCAAATTACTTTTCAAAATGGTTGGATCAGATCACAATTTCACCTTACAAGATTATTTCTATCTTTTATGTTTGTGATACTTTAGCTATATATTGTACCTACTGTCTTAAGAATCTTTGACTTAGTATTTTAAGTTTGCAAAGTATTTTTTTAATTTTCACCTTCCTACATGGTGGGTGCTATTGTTGTTGCAATTTTACATATAAGGAAACCCCACTCAGAAGTTGTGACTTGTTAATGTTCCTACAATTAGTATTTGAAACAAAATTTCCAGTGAGTTATTAAGATCATATTTACAGTAAACATTATTTGGAGAGGTGGCTTGTAGTGTAGAATATGATATCATCTAGAATCAAAAGAAATGTAAGTAGGTATGAATCCTGCCTCTATCAGTAGCAGTAACTCATCTGCAAAGTAAGGATGATAATGCCTTCCTTATGAAGTTGTAATCAAATTATTCTATGTAATGCTTTTAAAAGTACTACATAAATATCAGGTATTGTAGACAAGATGCAAATTATAATAATGAATCTCTTTTTTAAAATTTCTGCGTGAATTGTTAGAATTCTCTAAAATGCCCTTGAGTTTTTTGGATCATATTCAAAATGTTTTTATAACTTTATATATAATTTTAGTACTTCAATAGTTAAAGGATTTAAACTCTCACACTAAAGATAATTACTACTATTTCGGTACTTGAAGGATTCATGATATGGGTATATCGACCATTGATTCAAATTAAAACCTCTGTTGTGGCCTACCAAAATAGTCAGCACTTGGTATTCCAATCTGCTGAAGCTGCTGTGTTTTCAAACTTAGCTAGGCTGGTCCTCAGATAAGGAACTACGTCTATACTTTTTAGTCTTTCCTGAGTCTTGCCAAATCTGCTGGCATAGTTTTCAAGATTCCAGTGTGGGCTGCGAATAAGATTCCTCTCAAATTTTGTCCCCTCCAAGTGATTTCAACAAAGGAGTCAAATTTGATCTCTAGACAAATTTGTGTTAACTGTTAAAGTTTTAGTGAGCACAGTTTTAATTGAATCTTCACATTAGTACATCAGGGCTTACTTTTCTTAGAGTCGAGTCTTGAGTGACTGAATTTACTGATCACTGTTACAGTTACAGTTTTTTGTAAGTGATGGGAGAGAAGGGAGCATGCTTTGAAGCCTCTTGATTGCTGCTTGAATCTATGCATCCTGAGAACCTAAACTTACTTTCTGAGGCTTATATACAAGTAAAGAGAGCAAAGAGGCTACACCTTCACAAAAGCTAATAAAAGATGAAGTGGCTTAGTGAAAGATTTGATTGAGAGCCAGGGACACAGTCAAGGACACCCTTAATATCTGTATGACCTTGGAGATAGTTTTTTATCCTCTTTTATTTGAAGTTCCCTTATCTGTAAAATTAGGGAGGGTTTTGAATTCTTTGACCTCTAGGGCCATTTATAGTTCTAAATCTTTGATCACATGATCTGATTTATGAAAAAGCTGGTTTGACTTTTATCTGGAATTTTGTCTACCTTCAATCCAGATGTCATTCTTTAACTGAAAATTAAAATCATTCTTAAAGAACATAGCTTATTGTTTGGGTAATGATACAATGTTTTATTTTTCTCACAAGGATCAGAGGCTTACAGAACTATAAAGATCATCTAGTCCACCTCTTAAGCCCCCAAAGTAAAGAAACAGAGGTGAGAGAGAAGTTAAGGCCTGGGATCACCCTGTAGTAGAGAGGAAATTTGAACTTAGGATTCTCACAAAACTAAATTCTAAATCTTTAGGCTTTTGAAAAAAATCATCTTTGAAAATTCTTCTTGAGAAAGAGGGACAGAACCCTGATTCTTCTTATCTGATCCTATTTAAAGAAGCAACAGGTATGATGTGGCAAAAATGCTATGGTTTTCCATGGGGTTGAAAGGGACTGGTATTTATAGTAGCAGATCTCTTAGGTATCTTGCTAACTATCTGGCTGCCTGTGGGAAAACTTAGTCACTTTAAGCTTTAGGTTTCTTTTCTATAAAATGCAGATAATAATGTTTCTGCTGTCCTCCTACCATCATCGCCCCCAATTGTGAGGACAGAAAACCCAGTATAAATCATAAATTCCTATTATTAGGATTTCACCTTTAACCTTTAAATATTGACTTAATGTGGAATTGAGTTCTTTTTTTTAAAAAAATTGTGAACTACATTTGAGAAAGATTTTTGAAAAGTAATTTTCTGATATTAATGGAATTTAGGTTGAAAAGAGCAAAAAATGTACCTTATTTCCTAAAATCACTTATTATAATTGGGCTTTGTAACTAAAGCCCTAGTATTAAAATTTTTGTCATTACCCTCCAGGGGCATACGATTAGAATCACATTTTATTTCTTAAAATATATTTATCTTATTTTTATTGATATCTTTTGATTTTATATTCATTTCTAAATACATGTTTTTCTTATACTGTTAAATAATCATTTGAAATAATTATTTTAAAAGAAGGAGAAAAAAGACAGTTCTGCAAAACCAACAATCCCTCTTAATTCTAGTGCATTCCCTCTGTTGATTATTTCCCATTTTGCTTCTAAATAGCTTGTTTGTAAATATTTTTTCATGTTTACATGTTATTTCCCCCATTAGATTGTGACTCCCCGAGGGACTGTCTTTTGGCTTTCTTTGTATCTCCGGTGCTTGGCATAGTGCCTGGAACATAGTAGCCATTTAATAAATGTTTATTGACTGACATACAGTATATGCAGCATTCCATACCAAGAATTCTCTACCTCTGCAATGAAAGAATAGTGTATTTTCTCAATTATTATCTTTTCCTTCCCCTCCATTATCTTGTCTTTATATTGTATATTTATATATTAAGTGTCTTCTTTCCCTATATTGTCTTGAAGAATGTAAGTTCCTTAAGGTCAGGAATGGTTTCATTTTCTTTTAATATCTCTTGCATAGTGCTCTAGTAAGTATTTAGTAGTGGTTTATTGATTGATTCTCCAAGGACTTGTTTAGTCCTTATAATTACATAATGTTCAGTTTCTTGTTTTTTTCCCATTTATGTTATCATTTATTACTTTTTGGTTCTGCTTTCTTTATAAGTTTGTTCATATTAATCTTCAAATTCTTATCTGAATTCTTTGTATTCATTCTTTAGTAAAATAATACCCATTACTTTCATGTGTTTAGACATTCTTGAAATAATGGGCATCTACTTTGAATCTAGTTCTCTGACAGCAAAAAAGAGGGCATCTGAGAATGTTAGAGGGTATTTGACCTCCCTGGGAAATATGCCAAGCGGTAGGATCCTTGAGTCAAAGAGTATGGATATTTTAGTCACTTAATTTTGTTGAAGAATGCTTTCTAAAATAGTTGGATTAGTTCAGGTTACAGCAATAGTGTCTGATGTTAACAATTTTTCTCTGTCATCTTTGCCAATTTGCTGGTTGTGAGGTAGAACTGTTGAGTTGCTTTGATTTGCATTTCTCTTATTATTAGTGATAAGAAGTAATTTTTCATATGGTGCTTGTAGTTTCTTTGAGAACTACTCATGTCTTTTGACTACTTATTTATTGGGGAATAGCTCTTGATTTTATATATATGTTTTAATTCTGTATACAAGATGTTTCAAAAGTCTTCATGCAGTTTTAAACTATTAAAGCTTAGATATGTTTCCTTATCAGAGATTTTTGATGCACAAAATTTTTTTTTTCTAGTCAGTGGTTTTCTTTCTCATTGGATGATTTCATTCATATAAAAGCTTCCTGATTTCATGTAATCAGAATTATCCATTTTATCTTTTGTGGTTTCCTCATTATTTTTTGTTGTTGTTAAGCATTTTCCCGTGTCATATTTATGAAAAGTAACTTGGCTCATTATCTTCTACTTTTTAGTGGTGTGACATCTCATGTTCAGATCAAGTTTACATTTTGAGGTTATTATGATATAAAATGTCCATGTCTGATTCTTGCTTAACAAATATCTTCTACTGATCTGCTTACCTTAAAAAAAAAAAAAAAAAAAAAAAAAAAAAGTTGATACCAAATAGTTTTAGTGATTTTTGCTTTATAATAGAATTTGAAATCTGGAAGTATTTCCATTCTCATTTCTCTCTCTCTCTCTCTCTCTCTCTCTCTCTCTCTCTCTCTCTCTCTCTCTCTTAAATTATTAACTTTTTCCCTCACTATCCAATGTCAACATTAGGCATGCTTTTGGGATGTTTTTAATAGGAAACCAAGTAGTTAGATTTTACTAAAATTATTAGGTATTGAATTAGAATCAGCCTCTGAATCAACCTGAAAGCCATTCCTATGAAACAAAACATGAATTTTAGTGTGTGGCTTTGTGAGCACCCATTGTAACAGCACAAAGGCTTTTTCACCTGCTTTGTTCTAAATGGCCAAGATTACTAGGAGGATTTGTACTAGAGAGGAACCTTGTAAATGTAATGAATATTTAGCATTAAAGAATTTACATGGCAAAGTTTTTTTGTATGTAACAAAAACATGAAATCCTTTCATACACCCTTTCATACACATCTATATATTATTAACATCAAATAACTTATACAAGGGAAAAGCTATATTTGGGAATTACATCTCTATTCACTTCTAGAGATGTAAAACATTATTATATTATACATACTTATGACCTGTGATACCATTGCTAGGTGGAAACTCCTTTCATTTGTGCAGATCAACCCATCTATAATAAATAGTCATAAGAGAGTTGACTGTGGTACAGAGTTTAAGTGATTTGCCCATAATCACTCAGCTAGTATGTCAGATGCTAAACTTAAATCCAGATCTTCCTTACTTCAAGTATGTATTGTATACTACATGGACTTTTCTGTTATTAACAGAATTAATTTTTTTCTAGAACTATGCTAGCAATATTCTTGATGATAATGATACATATTGGTGAGAAAGATAAAACAAACTGGCCTTGTGGAACTAAATGGTTAATTCCATTGCCCTTCAAAACTGTTGCAGCTTTTTCCAAATAAAAATATTTACAACATTATATATAAAGAAAACATAGTATTTGTGAGCATAAGAAAGTAAATGTCAGTTATGTTAAGATTAGTAGTAAACTATTGCTGATGCAAATTCATCTCTGTAGTTCATAAAGTTTTAATTCTCCAGTGGAATCCCACAAACCACAGCAGTGCACTAATGTACAATTTTTTTTTATAATTGACAGTACCTATTTTAAAAGAAAAAAAAAACAGTACAGTAATATTAAAACTAAACCAACATTTTTTTTTGGTAGTCTTATGCTTTTTCACTTGAATAGTAAAACTGTTAGTCTTTTTTCACTATCTTCAGCAATAAACAACATAGTTTTGCCTGTAAATGTTGTGTCATATTAGTACTGCCTGAAAAGCAGTGGAAAAAGTTATTGTTAATTAAGCCATGGTCCCACAAATTCTCAATGATTGAATCTATGAGTAAAGAAAAAATTGTAACTATCCAAAATTACTGTACCTTGGAAATTAAAGCTACATTATTCTAATGTAAAGAAACTAGCTTTTTTTTAAACTGTTCTATTTTTCAGCATTGTTTTTTGCTTCTTTACAAGTAATGAGTCTTACTTGGTTCTTGAATTAGAATCAATTCAATATCATCACAAGATAAAAATGTGTACAATTTAAAATTGTTCTTCATGGCTTTGGGGCTTTGTTGGAAAATTATGTAAATCTCAAAAGATGAAACTAAGTGTGGGAACAAAATCAAAGGAAAAGCTGAAAGATGGAATGTTTAAAACTTGTCATAAGAGGAGTCTCTTCAAGAAGGAACTAGAAAGTCCTGAAGGCAAGTAAAATTGAGAAGTGATCCATTAAGAGCCATAGCATGATGTCACTGAATAGTACCAGTCTGGATTTGGAGTCAAGAGGACTGGGCCTCACATGGCAATTGAGCTACATCTGCTCAGGTGATCATGAGCAAAGAATTTAATCTTTTCTGAGACTTCATTTATTTCTCTGCACAATGAGGGGATTAAATCAGATGATCTTCCAGCTATAGATCTGTCATCCCATATTCCAGTAAGGCTAGAGTTATTAATAAGGAAGATTCCTATATATATTAACAATCCAAGTGAAAGTGAAAGTTGAATGATAGAGCATTCAAAATAGGAAGTGAAAAGAGAATTTGGTAATATATTCAAATAATTTGAAGATGAAAGAATCACAGGGTAAAAAAAAAAATACATTATTCCATGAAGTAAAACCTCACTTTTTTTAAAAGTTAAAGAGTTAGAACTTGATTCTGCAAAATATTTTATATGTTAAAACATTCTTTTTTGTTAGCCTTTATCTGCATGTCAATAGAAATAAATGTAATTACATTTTAAAAGGGTGGTTTTTTTTTTTTTGTTGTTGTTGTTGTTTTTTGTTTGGTAAGGCAAATTACAGTTAAGTGATTTGCCTAGAGTCACACAGCTAGGAAATATTAATTGTCCGAGGTCAAATTTGAACTCAGGTGCTCCTGACTTCAGGGCCATAGCTCTATCCAGTGCACCATCTAGCTGCCCTCATCTAATTACATTTTATCTCAAAATGGGCAATCTGTGAAAAACTCAATTATTCTTGTCATAATACAACAACTGGAAGAAATTTCCTTGTTTATTTGCTTGACTTATATAAGACAATTCTACTGAAATTCAATTTAAATTTTCATATCATTAAAATACCTTATGAAAAATTAATTTTATTTAAACTTTAGTTTCTGTTAACAGTGAAGTTTTCATTTTAGTGTAGTGGAATAAACACTGGACTTAAGGTAGGTTGGTTAGACCTCAATTTTGAGTTTTGCATTTGCTACTTATTAACTGCATAACTGTGAGCAAATCTGTTATCTTTCTAAGTCTCAGCTTTCTTATTTAGGGACATAATTGTACTACATATTTCACAGTCACTGTGAGGAGAGTGCTTCATAAATTGTGGAGTGTTATAGCATTAAAACATCACTATTAACTAAGTTTGTAGAATTGTACAGGTCCTTTCATTTTTCTGGGTATCAGGTTCTAAATTTATAAAATGAGTTAAGGATTGGATTGAAATTCTCTTCCAGCTCTGAAAGTCTGTAATTATGAAATGCTACATTAATTATCAAATATAGAGAACCCTAAAATAGGTTTTAGGATTTGAATTCTACTGGAGAATTTTATTTGGTTTTATGATCATGGATTAGGAACCTTTCAGTAGGACCAGTGGCTTTTGGCCCTACCCATACTAGAAAAAAACAATTTCCAGTGTGACACCTTTGATTAAGTGATTTTCTTTAGCCTTAACAAGTATGTTAGAGCATATGAGAATTCTTAAGTATTAAAAACAACTTATAATTATAGATAATATTAACATTCCTTGATCATTGTAGGTTCCCCCCCCCCCTTTGGTTACTTCCACAAATTTCAGAATCTTTTGGAGAAATCAAATCAATAACCATTCCCTATTTGCCAGGGACTGTGCTGAGTTCTATAAGTAGAAAGAAAGACAAAACAGCCCTTACTCTTTTTTTTTTTTTAAATAACTTTTTATTGATAGAACCCATACCAGGGTAATTTTTTACAGCATTATCCCTTGCATGCACTTCTGTTCCGATTTTTGCCCTCCCTCCCTCCACCCCCTCCCCCAGATGGCAAGCAGTCCTATACATGTTGAATAGGTTACAGTATATCCTAGATACAGTGTCCCTGTTTTCCCACATCCCCTCCAACAGTAAGCATTATCTTTCCCTGTCACTCTAGCCAATCTGACAGGTGTGTAGTGGTATCTCAGAGTTGTCTTAATTTGCATTTCTCTGATTAATAATGATTTGGAGCATATTTTCATATGTCTATAAATAGTTGTAATTTCTTCGTCTGAGAATTGTCTGTTCATATCTTTTGACCATTTATCAATTAGAGAATGGCTTGATTTCTTATAGATTAGAGTCAATTCTCTATGTATTTTGGAAATGAGGCCTTTATCAGAACCTTTGATTGTAAAAATGTTTTCCCAGTTTATTATTTCCCTTCTAATCTTGTCTGCATTTGTTTTTGTTTGTACAAAAACTTTTCAATTTGATATAATCTAAATTTTCTATTTTGTGGTCAATAGTGATCTCTAGTTCTTCTTTGGTCATAATTTCCTCCCTCTTCCACAGGTCTGCGAGGTAAACTATCCTATGCTCTTCCAGTTTATTTATAATCTCATTCTTTATGCCTAGGTTATGAACCCATTTTGACCTTATCTTGGTGTACGGTGTTAAGTGTGGGTCAATGCCTAGTTTCTGCCATACTAATTTCCAATTTTCCCAGCAATTTTTGTCAAATATTGCATTCTTATTCCAGAAACTGGGGTCTTTGGGTTTGTCAAACACTATATTATTAAAGTTATTGGCTGTTTTGTCCTTGGAACCTAACCTATTCCATTGATCAACTAGTCTATTTCTTAGCCAATACCAGATGGTTTTAGTAACTGCTGCTTTATAATATAATTTTAGATCTGGTACAGCTAGGCCATCTTCATTTGATTTTTTTTTTTCATTAATTCCCTTGAAATTCTTGACCTTTTGTTTTTCCATATGAACTTTGTTGTTATTTTTTCTAGTTCATCAAAGTAGTTTTTTGGGAGTCTGATTGGTATAGCGCTAAATAAATAGATTAATTTAGGTAGTATTGTCATCTTTATTATATTTGCTCGCCCAATCCAAACAGCCCTTACTCTTAAGGAATTCACATTCTAATGAGACACTACATGCAATTAATTACCTATGTACAAATAAGATATATTCATAATAATAATCTCAGAGGGAAGGCACATCATTAAGGGGGACCAGAAAGCAGCTGTTGCAGAAGGAACCAGTGAAACAAGGAGGTGGCGATGAGGGAGAACCTTCTAGTATCATGGTCAGCTATTTCAAATGAACAAAATCCAGATTATTTTGTCTGAGAAATGGCAAGAAAACTAGTGTCCTTAGATAATAGAGTATATCGAGGGAAATAAAGTGTAAAAAGATTGGAAGGTAGAAAGGGACCAGGTTATGAAGGGCTTTAAAACTGAAACAGGATTTGATATTTGATCCTAGAAATAATTAGAAGGACACTGAAAGTTTTGGTTAGACCTGCACCCAAGAAAGATTCCTTTGATAGTTGAGTAGAGGATAGATGGGAGACCAAGCAAAAGACTTACACTAAACCAGGCATATCAGCAGAAAGAAGAGAATTTATAGAGAGATGCTGTGAAGGTAGAATTGTCAGGACTTGCCAACAGATTGGACATGATAAGATGAAAGAGTGAGAAGTCAAGGACAGAATATGAGCCTGAGTAATATATAATGATGGAATCCTCAATCATAATAGAAACATTAAGAAAAAGACAGCATTTGGCAAAAAAGATATGGACTTCAATTTGGAAATGTTGAGTTTAAAATGCCTCCAAGATAAACAGTTTGAGATAACAAATTGTCAGTTGGACATGTAAAACTAGAGATTAGGAGAGAACTTATGTTAGATAAATAAATTTGAGGATCAAATGCATAGAGATGATAATTGATTTCATGGAAGCTGATTATATTAGCAAGGGAAATAGCATAAAAGGAGAAGAGAAGAGGACCTAGAACAGAGCCTTGGGGAACATTGAAGGTTGGCAGGCACTACTGGATGAAGATCCAGCAAAGGAGGCTGAGAAGGAGCTGTGAGACAGGTAGGAGGCCTAAGAGAGAGGAGTGTTCTAAAAATGTGGAGAAAAGAGAATATGAAGGAAAAGAGGATAATCAACAGTGCCACAGGAAGCAGAGAGGTCAAGGAGAATGATTGAGAAAAGGCCATTAGATTGGGCAGATGTGAGATTACTGACTACTTTTTGAGAAAGCAGTTTCAATTGAATGATATGATCAGAAGCAAGAAGTCAGAGAGTTAAAAAACAATGGATGTATTAATTAATGTAGCTTTTGGTAACTTATTAGATTCTTGACAAAACAATTTCTGTGTTACGGGCTTTGCTGAGGTATTTTAATATCACAAACAATAACAGGTAATGAATGGGATAATAGATTCTGCATGAGTAGTATTATTTGATAAGTGATATTCCACCTTGTCAAGAACTTTAATCTGCATTATGAACTCATTAGTGTGTTCATTAGATAGATCAGCATTATTACTGATTCATATAAAGGCAAAAAAGGTTCAGTTGGGTAGTTACATTTCACTATATCAAGCTTCTAAATGGTTATTTTTTTCTATCATTTAGTCTAATTTGCTTAGTACAGTATGTTAATGAATCACAGTTTGTAGAATTTGAGCCTACCCCACCTTGTTGTCACTTAAAATATTGTAGTTAACTGTTTTACAAAAATGTTGCTATCAAGTATCTGTCCAACATGTATTAATTATTTAATACAAATGAGCACTGTTAGAAAACAACTTGTGAACAAATACAAATAACAGTGCATCTGGGCTCAATTTTGAACAGTATACTACTTTTTATCATTTTAGTTTTAGCTAAAATTTCCTCCTTTTCCAAGTAGCCTTCTCTGATTCCCCCTCAATGCTTATACCTTCTCTCTGAGATTACTTCCAATTTACCCAGTATATATCTTAAATGTACATAACTTTTGCATTAAATTGTAAACTCCTTAATGACAGGGACCATTTTTGTCCTCTTGGTATCCCAGAGCTTAGTAGAGTCCCTGGAACATAAGAAACTTAATAAATTCTTGTTGGTTGTTGATTTATGGTATGCCTCTCCAACTTTGGTGTTTTAGTGATTGAGGCATCTAACATAAGAACAACAAAAAGTTCGGGATTCAAAATCTTGCTCAAGAGAAATGTCTGTATTAATGTTCCTGCAGATGAGTTTGGTTTTGTAGATAGATGTGTCATTTTACAATTTAGGAGTGTTCTAGCAATAGCTTTACCTAGATTTACAGTGATAGCTTTAAGTGCAATGGGAAAATCCTTTGTTTATCCATGAATTTTGCAGATTTCCTTATAATAAATAGCATAGTGCATAAATAGATCTTTTAAACTAAAATATGGATTTTGCAGCACATGAATAAATGAATCTCTAATTGTTGACTTCATAACCTCCATTTGAAACAGTAGATAGAGATTTTTATAATATAATTTTAAAAGCCTGGAAGTAAAGTAATTTAAAATGTATGAGCCTTTATTAAGGTAAAACATCTGGAATTAATTGAATGAAATTTGAAAAGGAATAGGTTAGTAGGAATACTTGTTAATATTCATGGGTTTGGTAGGAAAATGCAATGTGACTTTTAATGAATATAATAGCCTATGTTCAGATAAAGAAATTTTTGCTATCCATAGTTAATATGTTCTGCTCAAGTTTTGGCTAATATATAAACTCATTAAAACAAATCTATGTTTTGTTAAGTTCTCCAAAACTGCAGAAGACCATGAAGCAGGAGATAAGGATGTGCAGTGCTGTTTGGAGATTACTGGTTTGGTCAGATTAGGCCTCTTCCACCAAATAGGAAAGAAGGCACATAGAAACTATTAAAAATGACTCATGAGTTTCTAAGTAACTTAAAGAAATTCTCCTGCTTATTCAAGATGTGTCTGGAGTTACCTTTGATTTGATGCAATTGTTTTTTATTTATTTCCAGAACATTAAATAAAATGAGCATTTACATATACAGAGGAGAACAGAAAAAGAAAATTGTAAATGAAAAAAGCAAATCTCTTTGGTGTACTGTTCCCCCACTCTCCCAAATTTAAAAAAAAGGAGAAAAATAAAAATTATATAACATCTGTCAAACAGAGCATATCCCTATATTAGTTCTATCTCAATAAGGTTTTCTCATTTTGTACCCTGAATTCAGGGCTTTTGTCAGTAAGTGGTACTTTTTCATCAGTCCTTTGTAATCTTTTCATTGAACATAGTTCTTAAGTCTTTTTAAATTGTTTTTTTTTTCCTTTTGAAATGTTACTATAAAAATTATTCTTGCAGTTTTACTCACTTTATTCCATTACTTCATACAAGTCTTCCCAGATTTCTCTGAAAGCATAACTTTCATCATTTCTTATGTAGTTATCAGTGAATTCATATGTCATAAATTGTTTAGGCATTTCCTATTTGAGAGTCATTAGTCAGCAAATATTTGTGACATACCCACAGTGTGCCAAGAACTGAGGATACAAAGAAAGGCAAGACAGCCTCTGCTTTCTAGAAGGTTATAGTTTCATGGGGAAGACATAGGCAAACATCTGTATACAGGATAAACTCAAAATAATCAACAAAAGAGAAAACACAAGAATTAAGGGAAATCAGGAAAAACTTCTTGTAGAAAGTAAGATTTTATCTGAGATGAAGAAAAGCCAGAGAAACCAGGAAGCAGTGATGAGAAAGGAGAGTATTTCAGACATGAGGGACAGCTAGCCAGTGAAAATTCTGTTAAGTTTTTAGTTTTTTATTCTAACAGAGCTCTCTATTTAAATATTCTTATGGATATGGATTCCCTTCTCTTTGATCTCGTGTGACTTAGTCTTAGTAGTATTAGTGTTACTGAATCAAAGGGAGAAAACACACAGCACAGAATTTAGTAACTTTTCGAACATTGTTTCAAATTGCTTTCTAGAAAGGCTGTTATAACTCACAGCTATTTCAACAGAGTATTAGTGTTCCTATTTTCCCTAAACCACTTCAACAATTGTAACTTTCCATTTTTATTATCTTTGCCTATTTACTCATTGTGAATGAAATTTCAGGCCTGTTTTAATTTGCCTTTTTTTTTTTTTTTTTTTTTTTTTTTTTGCTTTTTAATCTGTTAGTGATTTAGGACCTTTTTTCTTTGGGGCTTTGATTGCTTGGATTTCTTCCTTTGAGAATAACCTGTAAATATATTTGACCATTTATCTATTGAGGAATGGCTCTTATTCTTATATATTTTGATCAATTATTTACTTATCTTGGATAGCAAATCTCTATCAGAGAAAAATCAATTTACTTATGTTATCTCACTTAACCTTCAAAATAATCCTATAAAGTAGGTCCTAATATTATCTGTACTTCACAGATGAAATTAGAGATTGTGTCAAAAGCTAGCATCTGAGGCAGTATTTGAACTCTATTCTTCCTAAATTCAAAATCAGTATTCTTTCCAGTATGCCATGTAGTTGCCTTAACTGTTCAACCTTCTAATTTAACTACATTGTTTAACTACAACAACTTTTAAGTTTTACTTATATAATCACAATTATCCCATTTTATTTTTTCTGTGATCCTTTGTCATTTGTTTGCTCATGAATTCTTTACTTATAGTTGGGAAAAATATTTCTTTCTTAACATTTCTAATTTGTCAATGACATTTTTATATTCAAGTTGATTTGGAACTTATATGTGATATGAAGTATTAGTCTAAATCTAATGTCTGTTAGATCGCTTTTGAATTATCCCAGAAGTTTCTGTCAAGTAGTGACTCACTACTTTAGTGTAGGATATGAAATTCTTTTTTTTTTTTTTTTTGAGTCAGTTGGATTTAAGTGACTCTTACCCAGAGTCAGACAGCTAGTAAGTGTATCATACTGAATTTGAACTTAAGTCTTCCCTACTTCAGGGTTGGTGCTTTATGGCTACTAAATTCTTATCATTCTTTTGTAATGTATCCACTCTATTCCAGTGTTGGCAGTCCTATTTCTTAATTCTTACCAAATAGTTTTGATGATTATTGCTTTGTAATATAGTTTGAGATCTGAAATCGCTTGGTATATCTGAAAAAAGGTTACAGTTCACTTTTGCCTACCTGTGTATAAATGAGTCCTATTGTTTAGTGCTCAAATCACATGGTGGGATTCGTTTCATACATTGCTGCTCATCTCTTAAAATCTAATATAACTGTGACTTTATGTGTGGCTGGCAAAGTGAATTCTTTGTCTTGAGTGTGTCCATCTACAATCCTAGTAGTTTGTAGTATGGATTGGATTGTTTATTCTTCCTGGAGATCTCAAACCAGTTTTCTTTAAAGGTTTGTATTTTTTTGTGAACTTGAAAAAGGTAAAAGGAAAAGGATCCGTGTTTACGAAAATTATTTATAACTGTTCTTTTTATGATGGCAGAGGAATGCCCATCAGTTGGGGAATAACTGAACAAGTTGTGGTATATGATTGTGATGGAATACTATTATGCTATAAGAAATAATGAGCAACATGGTTTCGGAGAAACCTGGGGAAGAATTATATGAGCTGTTGCAAAGAGAAATAAGAGAACCAGGAGAGCATTGTACACTGTACAATGTTAGTTTTTAGTTTTGTGCAATGATCAACAATGATAGATTTATCTCTTCACAGCAGTACAGTGATCATTGACAATTCCAGTGGACTCATGATGAAAAAAGCTATCCATCTCCATAGAGAGAAAATTGATAAACTGAGTGCATATTAAAGTCTTTCTTTATCTTTGTTGCTTTTTTTCCCCTTTCACAATATGATTAATGTGGAAATAAGTTTTTCTTGACTTCATGTAATAGTTACTTGATTTCTTACCTTCTCAGTGGCTAGGGGAGGATAAAAGAGATGGGACTTGTAACTGAAAATAAAAAGGTTTTAAAATAAAATAAAATTTTACATTATTTAAAATGCTCTTTTCTGAACCCTGTTCTGACACAACACATGCTTAAACTTCTGCCATTTAAATTCTAGTCATACAGTTCAATTTTCATTTTACCATTTTTAGCTTTGTTTTAAAATTTAAGTTTCTTCTCATAATTTTATAATTTCTAATCATTCCTTGCATTTAACTATATAACCTTTTGGTTTTCCTTAATTCCCACTTTTTAAAAAACCTTTCTTTAAACATGGAACATCTATCTACTTGTCAAAGTTATCTGAAGTCTTATTGTTATAAAGTTCTTTAGATTCCACCTTCACCTTTGAGGAAATTAGGGAAGGAGGGGTTACTAAGAAGCATCTGAAAAGTACTTTGAAATTTATATTTGATCCTTGCAGCAACCCTGTGAAGTAGGCAGTATAAATGTTATCTCCATTTGTTACAAGTGATGAAACTGATACTTGGAACAGTTAAGTGGCTTGTTATAAGAATAGCAGGCAATAGAGCTGGCACTCAAACCCTGTACTTTATGCAACATTGCCTTCTATCCTGTCGTCTCCTAGGACATTAGTCTTAAAAGCAAACATCCAACTATAAGGCCACCTATCCACCAAAAGCTTCCATGGGATGCCTGGGCAGAGAACCACCTTAAATGAGCTTCAAGACTAAGAAGCCTGCACAATAGCCTCTGCATTTAGTTGCCGCCACTTACCCTGTCATTGTGCATGGATCAGACATGTATTTGTCATCAAACATTTCCCTCTCCCCTGTGCACACAGGCACCAATTTTTTTTTTGGGGGGGGCAGGACAAGAGATAGTAGAAATTCAATAATTTTTGAGATTGTTCAATTCTCTTCAAACTGCTCTGTGTCTTAGAGAACAAAAAATTACTGAAGGCAACCTCATCATACAGAATCTTTGTCTAAGATCCAAGTAATTAATACACTTATAACAAGTGTCTTCTATAAAATGCTGCTTTCTTCTCCCTCTTCACTAACCATGGTACAAAGGGGCTGAAAGAACTATTGCTAAGTAATGATAATGAATGTGTGTATTTATACATGTGTGACTATAAGTGAAAAACCTGTATTTCAATTACTTTTCATTGTGAGAATTTTTTTAACCAGCATCAAATATAATATCGAAGGTACAATGATAGAGTCTGATCCTAACAGGCCTCAAGGAGCCCACAACTCATATGGCATTGATCTGTTTCCTCCTCCTGTGTTTCTTCGGCTGCTGCCACAACCACAGCCCTTACCGTCTGTCACCTTTGCTTCTGTCTCTTCAGCGGCCACATCTTCTGTCACCCATCTGAATTGAGGCGACTTTTTCTGCCTCCTTTGTTTCTTCTTTAGTATCTGCTGGATCACCACCAGAGCCTCTGTTAAACCCTTTGTCACTTTCACTGCTCTATCTGGTGACACTACAAGCCATTTTGAGAAGAGTAGCATTTATTTTCTGTACTGTTACCTTCAAGTCCTCTTCATCCCGAGGATGCCTGACTTCTACATAACATGAATATTTATTTATCAAAAACACGTATGCAAGATATATCAGTCAAAGAGGATTCAATAAAGTGAAATATCCATAGAGTACTGATAGTTATCTTTCAGAGGAATATTGTAGTACGGAAGAACTTGCCCGCACAATAGCTCATCTGTGGCCTATTTATGGACAAACTATACCTTAGTTTTCTACTGAACATACTTCGGGTAACCTCAAGATAGTGACTGGAAGTGTGAATTCATTGGTGGCATCACTTAATAGTCTCACCTATGTTGACACTGAGAGGTTAAGGGGACTGTCCAGGGTTACATCAGCTAATATGTGACAGGTGGAATTTGAACTCAACAGCTTTTTGTAAAATCTTATGGAGAATGATGGTCAAAGATTATGGTGGATATTGTCTCATAAGGCATCAAGAAACAGTGGAAGAAACATATGTTTACAAAAATCCTGGTGAGAGATTCAACTAAAGAAGGTAAATCAGAAATTTAAAGAGTCTAGTAAGAGAACACTTCAATAGAATAAAATGGAAAAGATCAGTAAAAAAGTTTGATAAAATCTTTTTCTTCATCAATGATGGTGACATATTTGTACTCTTGATATCACATTCTCTTTATTTTTTACATAAGGAAATAGAGGCAGTCTATTTGAAAGAGGGAAAGTTAATTGATGAAAGAAAATGTTTGGATCTTAATAAGTTGAATTGGATAAGATTGAATTGAATAGAATTTTCTGTAACCCCTTAGTGATAGAGGAGTGCATGTCAGTGATCCTACTGCAACACATTACAAATGAGTAATTATGCAAGAAAAGCATTATTAAAAATGTCACTTGTAGAGCAACAGTCTTGGAATTAGGAGGATCTGAATTCAAATTCAGCCTCAGATACTTAACACTAGCTGTGTGATCCTGGGCGGGTCATTTAATCCTAATTGCCTTGCTGCCAAAAAAAAAAAAAAAAAAAAAAAAAAAAGACTGTCACTCAGCAGTGAACAAAACATCTATTAAGCACCTACTGTGTGCCAGGCACTGTGCCATCCTCTAATGAACTAAAGCTAAAAGAAGCGTCTCAGCTCTCAGGGAGCAAGCATTCCCAGAGGGAGATTTGACTAGGAAAAGGACAAGTCAGCCAGTGTCCTCCAGTGTTAGTTATCTCCGCCTCACCCCTAGAGCTAGAGGAAGCTGAGGAAGCCTCCGCAGTGTATTGGGTGCTGCCTGAGGCATGTTCAAGGTAGGCAGTCATCAAACACTTATTAGCTGCTTCCTCTATGCTTTGCCCTGGGCATACATGAATGAGTGGTCATCTGTGGGTGGAAGGCTTGTACTATTGGGATATTGGACTAAGAGATTCTCTGGCTTTACAACTAGGGGATAAGGACTCCACAACTTAATTGTAGTCTTGTGCTAAAACTCACCCTTTCCCTCGCTTTAATTCAGTTTAATTCATCTTGGTTCAACATGCATTTATTAATTAATCAAAGAATATTTATTAAATTCTTACTGTGTACCAGGCACTCTGCTAGGTGCTGATAATCTAAAGACAGAAACGAAACAGTCCATGCATTTAAAGATGCATTAAAGATATACTTATATTTGACCAGAGGGAAAAACTGTATACAGAGTCATTAATGCAAACTATATAAAATATAAATCCAAAATAATTTTTGGAAGGAAGGATAAAAACTAACAACTGGGAGTATTAGGAAAGGCTTCTTTCAGGCAGTGGCACTTGAGCCTCCCTAGAGTTAGAGTTCCTAAGAAGGAGAATTGAGTAAGAGAGTTTTCTAGGCACAGGCAAAGCCACAGAGAAGTTACATTGTCATTTGAGTGAAAAGCTCCAAGATGATTAGTTTGTCTGGAACATAGAGTGTATGAGGAGGAGTATTGTGGAAGGGACCTTACAAGATTGTTAGGAGAAAAAAAAACTTGACCAAACTTGAAAACATTCTGTTCATGTGAGCTCAGATTATTATTTAACTTAAAAAGATGTAGAAAATGACTACTTTATAAATGTGAATTTTGAATTGAGCAAAATAAATGGATAAGATTACTAAAAGTTTCCATTATTTAGATTATCTCAATTTTTCTGGTCCACTTAGAAGCAGAAACCTGAGTAAACTTTGATAGACAGGTGGGTATGGATGCAGTATCTTCCAACTGCAAATCTTGTAACTATTTCTGGGATTGCATATGTTAGTATTTTTATAATTGGCTTCTACATGAGAAACACAGATGTCAGTAATCTGGAATATTATTATGTTTTTGAATAAGGGAAAATGTTTTTATATGGTCACAATAATTTCAAGAATCTTGTTTCAGTATTAAATATTTACCAATTTAATTTAATTTCTGTTTTTATTTAGTTCTGCTAGCTTATAATTTTTCAAGTAAAAGGCAGTAAGTGAATCAAATGACAGAATTTCATATCATTTGCATGTGTGTTAGATTTTCCTTATAAGCTTCAAGAAGGAACCTAGATTTTATCAAATCTTTGAATCTCCACTATTAGAATAGTGTTCTGTGCATTATAGGCCCTTATCAATGAAATAAAATTGCTGCCATTTTTTCAAATCTATGGGAATTCTGGTTTTTATTTTATCCAGCCATCATTTGTGGTTTTCTATTAGGATTCTTCTTCTTCTTCTTCTTCTTCGTCTTCTTCTTCGTCTTCTTCTTCGTCTTCGTCTTTGTCTTCTTCTTCGTCTTCTCCTTCGTCGTCTTCTTCTTCTTCTTTTTGCTTAACTCATTTAATAGGCTAATCAAAATTTACTTTTAACACTCATCAGTGCTTTTCAAATTTCTTAGGATTGTCCACTCTTTCAACATTATATAATTTAACATAATTGCTTTTAGGATACTTTTCAGGGGCGGCTGTACTATTAGTGGAAGAAATACTAGATTTTTAATCAGAGGACCTAAAATTATCTGTATGATCTTAAGCAAATTACTTAATCTTTCTAAGTGCAGAAAGGTGGACTAAATGACCTCTAAAATAATTTCCCATTAAAATTAAATCCCATGATTTTTTTTTTTCCTTTGGAAGGCTTTAGAAACTTTTGTTTTGTTTTGTTTTTTTCAGAAGTAATTGGGCAATTGTGGTTAAGTGACTTGCCCATGGTCACAGCTAGTTGAGTTAGGCCACTTTTGAACTCATATCCTCCTGACTTAAGGGCTGGTGCTCTGTCCACTGTGCCACCTAGCTGCCCCAACTATTGCTCACTTTTGATTGATTTTCTGTGAAAGATAAATTTATATTGACTTAAAACATTTAACAATATAAAAATAATTAGTCATCTCAGAGCAGTATATTTTGGAGCCTCCTAAACATGTTCCATAATTACTCAAAAGAGTACACGGGAAAAGCAAAGTGAATGAAGAATACCTATTGCCCAGAGATTGACATGTAATTTAATTGACAACCAGTAGAATTTGTTCATCAGTTCATATCTTTTAGACACTGCAAGTAGAAAATAAATTAGCCCATAATTGAACAAAAGAAATAGGTGTAGATGAAGTAGGTGTTTGGGAAATTGAACAATATTTAATGACCTTCCCCTCCCTCCCCTCCCCCCCCAGTCTTCTCCCTGAATTAAAGACCCATCTCTGAATTGTATTTTTCCAATGATGAAGAGTGACTTGAGGTAGTAGAATACCACAGTCATTTAAGAATGAAGCCTGGGATCACCAAGTGGCAGTGGAGAAGTAAGTATGCATGGGCTTTCTTGAACATATAAATGAGGAATTACATAAAAGTGCTGAAGTTGCTATCTGAGAAAGGGGTATGAAAGGAAAAAAGACTGGTCATGTAAAATAATAGAGAACAGATGGAAAGGCTGTACATACTCACTTGGTTGAGGCCCTCAGCTTATCAGATAGTCCACTCCCACTGTGGTGTTTAGGGAGGACAGGCATGATAAGTTGCATTCAGCATTATTGATGGTAATATCTACATTGTTAAGATTAGAGATTTGTTTAAGTATTAATCATTCAAGTATTAAAATTATTTCTTAGTTTTCCTTTATATTAATAGACTTGATAGATATTGGTTATTTTTCCTTGACACCATGAGAATACATTTATAAAACAAAGCAGAAGGCAGTCCATCTACACCTCTTCTTCCTATGTGATTCCATATTCTCCTGACATTGTATGGATGCCTGAGGAACACATGGCATGGGTGTATTCATTGATTTTCCCTTAGTCTTACTATATGACTGGCCCATCTCTTTATGTCATATTTTACTGAAGACATCCTTTTTGATTCTTCTCCAATGTATAGGTTACAGTGCCCCAAACATTCTATTTATTGCTTTTAGGGCTCCCCATAACATTTTTGGAGACTGTTATATTACATAAATCAAAGTAATATATAACCAGAATAATATTAATGTTAAAAATATGAGCTTTTTTTTCCCCAGAGAGGCTTAGAATAATTTTAACATAGTACCTAGCTTCTCAAAAGCATTTTAGCCCAAGATCTGAATTTGAATCCTGCCTCAGATATTTATTAGTTGGCATTTTAGTCTGTTTTCTTATCTGCAAACAGTGTATAATAATGACAGTGCACTTAGAGAATTGTTGTAAATTATCAAATTAAATAATAAATCTGAGGTGTTCTGCAAATTCTTGTTAAGGCCGGCTTCAGCCTTGCTTCACTTAATTTTCTGGCTATCTTGCCAGGGGCCTGATGCCACCCAGACTAGAAACCAAGACCTAATTTAATTTAATGCTTCTAAAAGGAATATGGGTCAGCCATCCTTACATTGTATTGTTACCTCCCTTTTGCCTTCGGGATTAATTTTATAGTGGGAATGTCAAAAGTGATAATATGTTCCTTCAGTTGCATTTGTTGGTTATTGTACAAAGATCTCACCATCTTAGAGATAGAGATAGAGAATGAGAGTCAAGCTTCTCTGTTGGTCAGTGTTGCTAATTCTCCACAAAATCTTCCTCATCAGTCTCTTTTCTACGTAGTTGGCCACCCCCTAAATTCAGGTCCTCATAATTTCTATCCTGGAGTACTCCAGTAGTTTCCCAATTGGTCTTGCTGCCCAAGTTTTTCCCCTCCCTAATCCATCATCTGCATAGACATCAGGGATGTTCTTAAAATGGAGATGTGATTATATGCGTTCCTCTGTTCAAAAAAATGCATTATTGCCTCTTTTCTCAGATACAGATTCTCCTGTTAGGTATTTAAAGTTTTGCATTACTTGGCTCCAACTCTCATTTCCAGGCTTATTCTATATTATATCACTTCACACATGCCATGTTTCAGTCAAATTGGCCTTCTTGCTTTAGGAAATCCCATTTCCTATGTGTTTGGACCTTTGTAGTGGCTGACCCACTTCACTTGGCCTTGTCAAATCCTAATTTCCTCTAAACATTATCCTCAAGTACCATCTCCTGCATTAAACCTTTCCTCTTCCCTTTTCAATTCTCTTTTGCCTTCCCCCTGCCCAAGTACATTTTTACTTAATGAACAATTGGTATATGTATGTATTTTTTAAAAATGTGATTCTTAGCATCCTCTATTATTAAAGAAATAGAAGTGGGGTTAGGTGGGACAGAAACCATTTTTGTGTTTTTCTCTGTTTTATGAATTGTCATGGCTGAAGAATTAATCACCAAGTAGCTAGCTACTAGTGATGAACTTCTCTTTTACTTTAGTAGTTGAGCCTCATAAAACAGATGTATTTTGTAGCGGGGCCACTCCAATCCTTTTATGCATAGCTAGAGCCTGCCTTGGGCCTGGACTCAGCTTTCATAGCCTTCAAGAACTGAGAGTCACCTGAGTTTCTCACTCCTGAGTCAAAATGCATTTTCTGATCTTGAAAATATAGAAGTGATTTCATTTCCGAGTGTGAACACAGGCAAATGTTAATAATGTGCTCTTTTTCTAAGTTTTTCTTATTTGGTTCTTAAATTTCATTATTCCAAGGGCTTTTTAAAAAACATGCATAGATATTTTATAATAATGCTACAATTGACTGCTTTTTGAGATTGACTATTGAGCATGCTAAATGATCCAAATAGTCCAAACTACTTGACTACTCTACAAGGGAAACAGCTGGACTTGCACCTGTTCCTTAGAGTGACTTTTAGGATTTATTTTTTTTTTAATTTAGTGTGATTGATAAGAAGTGACATGTTTAATAGTCTTTTATTGAATTATTGAAAATAGAATTTTCTAATTTTTTAAAAATTAAGTTCCTTTGGTAAATATATATTATAAGTTTCTTTTATTTACTTCAGATCCATATGAAACACAAGTTATGTTCACCAACAATTCCCTGTATGTAATTTTGAATATTATTAGAGTTCAAATACCATTACCTTGTCCACATCATAAAATATTTTATTACATTGTAAACTGTTAAATTTTTTATGACTTATAGTTCATACTGTCATATGTTTCTTAAATTGCCATACATTGTGTTCTTTTTCTGTCTGTTTATAGGATTCAAATTAGTTACTGAGATATATAGTTTACAAGCTATTCCTGTAAGAGTTTTCTTTTATTGCCTTTTTCAGTTAATGCTTTGGAAAGTAGTCAAAAATTGAATGTGTCAATAGTATCAGACTCTTCATAATCAAATCTGAGTTTAATTTTTCTGATGGTCTTTTAAAATCCAATGTGGAAATGCTTTTGTTCAGATTGAAGTCTGGATAAGGTGTACCTTACCTGTTCTCTCACATATTTAAGATTATAGCTATAATGTATGTCTTGCTTGATTTTTGAAAATACATTGTGATACTTTAGCTTTATAGTAATTTCTGTTTTAGAATTTAATAAGTTTGCTTTTAATAGTTTCATGTATACATGATATAAAAATTTAATGTAATTCAATTGAGCCATGTAATTTTACAAAATCACAGATCAGGGCTTTTCTCTTTCTTCCTTCCTTTCTCCCTCCATTTCCTTTCATTCCCTCCCTCCCTTTGTCCCTTTTCTCTCTCCTTTCCTTGTTTTCCTTCCTTCCTCTTTCTCTTCCCTTCCTCCCTTCTTCCCTTCCCTCCATTTCTTGCCCACACAGTTAGTTGTAAATTTTTAAGTGTCTGAGACCTATTTTGAATTCAGGTCCTCCTGACTCCAAGGCTGGTGTTCTATCCATTGCATCATCTAACAGCCCTCTGGCTTGATTCTTTAAATGTCATTACATATAGTAAAATTTTCATACAACAGTCTTTAATAATAATCAATACATAAAATAGGAGTTATTTTTGTGTTCCAGCAATGTTGTAAGGAGATACTATTACTTTAGTTTTAATACTTTTAACATCACTTGGTTCATTTGTAATAAATTATATTGGCAGGTTTTAAGACTCTTAGTATCCCAAAACATCCTTTTTTTTAAAAAAAGTACTTTATCATTATTTTTATATAATTTTGTAACATAGGATGAACAGTATATTCAAATCTGTAACATAGTCAACATTCAATCAGTAGACATTTATTAAGTATTTATTATAATTTGTTCCAGACAGTATATTAAGTACTGAGAATACAAAGAAGGGAGACAGGGGAAGATCCTGACCTGAAGGAGATCACATGCCAATAGTGAAAAATATGTAAGTCCAAACAAGATATATAGAAGCAAATTGGAAATCATTTTGAAGGAAGGCACTGGCATTGAAAGAGACATGTAACGTTTTCTTATAGAAAGGATTTTAATTGAGACTTGAAAAAAGCTAGGGTTGGAGCTGTGGAGTAAGAATATTCTAGGGGTGATGGATAGTCCAGGAAAATATATGAACAAGTTTCAAGGAAGTCAGTGTTACTGACTTATGAATGAAAGTGAAATATAATAAAATCAGAAGGGTAGTGAGATAAAAGTTATCCAAGGGTCCATTCATTAGGTAGTACAGTCAATCACCAAGTAAACAATGCAGAGATAGTTTCCCTCAGAGCTTTATTACACCCAGAGTGCAGGTTCCTCTGTATAAAGTAAATCAGAACACCTGGAGCATCTATTTCAGCAGCCCTACATGGAATGTGAATATATGAGCAGAATAGAAAAATGGAATTTCATAGAAAATAGGAAGGAAGATAGGAATATTTATGCCTGGAAATAGGAGGGGAAATAGGAACACCTGCCAGGTGGCAAAAACAGGAGCTGTGGCTTCTTTCCTACTCTGATTCTACAAATGTAGAAGCTTCAAGCTTGGTAGGGCAGAGCCAGGATGGGGGAGAATGGTTGGATCTTTGTCTGAGCTCATCCTGGCTTCCCTCAGAATCAACACAGAACAAGCCTGTGAATGGGTCTTGGAGGGAGAGAACCCACAAATATTTAGAGTAAAACAAATTTCCAGCAGAAGATCTTTTGGAAAAAATTCAGGAAAGGTCTGTCTCAATTGGGTAGTAAGGGGTGGGGGGGAGAAGGACGAAAATGATCTGGCCCCACATAGGCAGAGCACAGAGAGACCCAAGGTGGAGAGGCCTCTGCATTGGGGGAGAGAGGGGAAGAGGAATCTAGTGGGAGGTTCGCGGCCAAAATAGCAGCCTCGCTCTGTCCTGCCTCAGAAGGCAGTGGGTCAGCAGACTAGTTGTCAGATTTCCACCTCAGCTTCAGAAGGCAAATAGTGAGCCCCAGAAGCCCAGCATAACAAGCAGGACTTGGGCATGGCCATGCAGCACAGGCCCAGGACAGTGGGAAGCTACTGTTGTCTGTAGAGGAAGCTTGGGACAATCTCCTCTTTGCCCTAAGAGCAAACCTCAACCTTTCAAAATGAGCAAAGAAGTAAAAAGACCTCTGACCATAGATAGCTATTATGGAGACAGGGAAGAACAGATCTTAAACCCTGAAGACACTAATGACAAATCGTCTCCAGATGAAGCCTCAAAGAATGATAAGAATTGCTCTTCAACTAAAAAGTCTCTCGGGAGAATTCAAAATGAGAGTTAAAAGAGAAATGGGGGAAGGAAGTGAGAGCTTTGGAAAAGGAAACACAGAAATTGTCTGAAAAAAGCACTTTAAAAATAGATTTGATGAAATGGAAAATGAAACTAACTCCTCTTTAGAAATTAGATTTGGCAAAATCTTCTAGGAATAGGGACCAGAGTAGTACCTCCTCAGAATAGTGGTGGCAAGAAGTTCAAATCAGAGTTTCTTTCTGATCACAGTCTTTTATCACAGTGGTGTCAAGAAGCCTGAGCCAGAAATTCTGCCAGAGTAAGAAGGTGCCAGGTGAGGAAGGACTTTAAACACCAAAGACTTTTATATTCAATCCTAAAGGTAATAGAGCCACTGTAGTTTATTGACTATGGGAGTGACATGGTCAGACTTGTACTTTAGAAAGATCATTTTGATAGATGAAGGAGGGTGGACCACAGTGGTGAGAGACTTGAGATGAGGACGCCAACCAGAGCCCAAGCACGAGACGGTGAGAGCTTTCCAGAAGTGTGGTGTCGGTGTCAGAGGGGCGAAGGAGGCATTTATGAGAGACTCTGTAATGTAGAATCAAGAGAACTTGGATTTGAGAAAGTGAGAGCGCATAAGGTTATTGGGTTATTGGCAAGACAGTGGTACTCTTAACTGTAAGAGGAAGTTTGAAAAAAGTGGGGTTTGAATGACCAGCAGGGTGATTTCAGAAAGGCCTGGAGAGACTTAAACAAACTAATGCTGAGTAAAATGAGCAGGACCAGGAGATCATTATATACTTCAACAACAACACTATATGATGATCAATTCTGATGGACCTGGCCCTCTTCAACAATGAGATGAACCAAATCAGTTCCAATAGAGCAATAATGAACTGAACCAGCTACACCCAGCGAAAGAACTCTGGGAGATGACTATGAACCACTACATAAAATTCCCAATCTCTCTATTTTTGTCCACCTGCATTTTTGATTTCCTTTAAAGGCTAATTGTACAAAATTTCAAAGTCTGATTCTTTTTGTACAACAATATAACTCTTTGGACATGTATTGTATTTAACTTATACTTTAACATATTTTAACATGTTTTGGTCAACCTGCCATCTAGGGGAAGGAAGGGAAAAAGTTAGAACAAAAGGATTTGCAACTGTCAATGCTGAAAAATTACCTAAGCATATATCTTGTAAATAAAAAGCTATTTTAAAAAAACCCGAAAGAAAAAAGGGGGGGTTGGTGGTAGAAAATAGTTCCATTTTGAACATGCTGCATTTAATATGTCAAGGTATCCAGTTCAAGATATTCAGCAGGCATTTAAAAATTCTAGGTCAAAAGAAGGTTAGGACTAGATAAATTGATCTGAGAATCAGCCACATAAAAGATTATAATCAAATTCATGGGAGCTGATGACATCATGAAAAGAAATAGTGTGGAGGGAAAAGAGAAGAAGATGAATACAGAATCTCCGGTGTATGGACACCCATGGTTAGAGGTTTGATCTGAATGCAGATCCATCCTGGGAAAGAAGGCTCAGCCCAATTGGAGAATCTCCAGGAGAAAAGAGTGAACAACCCTGGCGAATACTGTAGAAACTGAGAAAAGGCCAGGAGATGTGGCCTTTTAAGAGATGATTGGAAACATTGGAAAAAATATCTCGAGAGAAGTTAAGATATGGACATATTTATGGGCTTCAGGGAAGTAGTCAATAAACTTGAAGGAATTGAAGATAATTTAAAATGTGGAAATGCTAATGGGGGCAATCTACTGGAGAAGATGGGATGGAACAGGATCTTTTGTATGTGTTCATTTGAGACAAGGGTAGAGAAGAAAATAATGAGGGGAAGGCATCCAAGTGATAGGAGATGAAGAGGGTAGAAAATGGAACTATAAGCAAATGACTTCATTTTTTTTTCAGTGAAATATGTCAAGAATGTCATGTACTTGTCCTGTGTAAAAATAGAGAAAATAATTTAAACATTCAATTTATGAGAAAGACATTAAAGAAAATATAATTACAGTGGAATTTGTAAAATATTGATTAAAATATCTAATCTAAATAGACCCTGTTTCTAGCAAAACCACTGACTTTAGTACATTTATACAATGAATAATTCAGTTTATTTAAACTCATTTCATTTCTTTTTTTTTTTTTTTTTTTTTTTTACAATAGCGTTTTTTTTTTTTTTTTCCAAATCCATCCAAGTTCTTTCTAGGCCTTTCTGAAATCATCCTGCTTACCATTTCTTATAGAACAATAATATTCCATTAAGTTCATATACCATAACTTATTCAGCCATTCGTCAATTGATGGGCATCCACTCAGTTTCCAGTTCCTTGCCACTACAAAAAGGGCTGCTACAAACATTTTTGTATATGTGGGTACTTTTCCCTTTTTTATGATCTCTTTGGGATACAAGCCTAGTAGAGTCATTTATGCACAGTTTGATATGCTCATTAGGCATAGTTGTTACAAATTGTTCTGTAGGAATGTTTTGATCAGTTCACAACTCCACTTAGTGTCCCAGTTTTCCCACAACCCCTCCAGCATTTATCATCATTTTTTCCTGTCATTTTGGCCAATCTAGAGGTATCAGAGGTACTTCAGGTTGTCTCAATTTGCATTTCTCTAAACAATAGTGATTTAGAGCATTTTTTGATATGACTAGAAATGGCTTTAATTTCTTTGCCTGAAAATCATTCATATCCTTTGACTATCAGTTGGAGAATACCTTCTGTTCTTATAATTTGAGTCGATTCTCTATGTTTTTTAGAAATGAGGCCTGTATCAGAAACACTGGATGTAATTTTTTTTTGTTTTGTTTTTTAGTTTTCTGCCTCCCTTCTAATCTTGATTTGCTTATCACTCTTTATGTCTAAATCATGAACCAACCTTATCTTGGTATAGGGTGTTAGATATTGGTCAGTGTTTAGCTTCTACTGTGCTATTTTCCAGTTTTCAAGTTCTTGGATAATCTTAGTCATTGACTATTGTGTCTTGTGAGCCTAACCTATTTCACCAATCCTCTACTCTTATTTCTTAGCCAGTACCAAAGGGTTTTGATGACCACAGCTTTATAATATTATTTTAAGTACATTTAGGCTACTTTTGTTTGCATTTTTTTCCTTTAATTCCCTTGAAATTCTTGGCCTTTTATTCTTCCAGATGAATTTTGTTATTACTTTTTCGATAACTTTTTCTATCTCTATTAAGTAATTTCTTGGCAGTTTGATTGGTATAATACTGAGTAAGTGGGTTAATTTAGATAGAATTGTCATTTTTATTATATTAGCTTGGCCTAAGCATAAGCACTTGATATTCTTTCAGTTGATGAGATCTAACTTTATTTGTGTGAAAAGTGTTTGTAATTGTGTCCATATAGTTCCTGGCCTTGTCTTGGCAGGTAGATTCCCAAATATTATTTACAGTTATTTTAAATGGGATTTCTCTTTCTATTTCTTGCTGCTGGA
Organism: Antechinus flavipes; assembly: GCF_016432865.1. Classification (NCBI taxonomy): domain Eukaryota; kingdom Metazoa; phylum Chordata; class Mammalia; order Dasyuromorphia; family Dasyuridae; genus Antechinus; species Antechinus flavipes. Next base: position 46,067,643 of record NC_067402.1, on the reverse strand, counting down.
CTTTGTTGATAACATATAAATGCTGATGGTTTATGTGGGTTTATTTTATATCCTGTAACTTTGCTAAAGTTGTTAATTGTTTTTAGTAGTTTTTTAATTGAATTTCTAGGATTCTCTAAGTTTACCATCATGTCATCTGCAAAGAATGATAATTTTGTTTCCTCATTACCTACTCTAATTTCTTCAATTTCTTTTTTTTCCTCTTATTGCTAACGCTAACATTTCTAGTATGATATTAAATAGTAGTGGTGATAATGGGCAATCTTGTTTCACCCCTGATTTTATTGGGAATATTTCTAGTTTATCCCCATTACACATGATGCTTGCTGATGGCTTTAAATAGATGCTGTTTATCATTTTAAGGAAAATTCCATTTATTCCTGTACTTTCTAGTGTTTTTAATAAGAATGGGTATTGTATTTTGTAAAATGCTTTTTCTGCATCTGTTGAGCTAATCACATGATTGCCATTAATTTAGTTATTGACATGATCAAGTGTAGTGTTCTCTCTAAAATGTAATGTTCTCTGTTAAGGTTTTCTTGGGGGCTCTGGAGGCAGCCTTGGTTTCAGTTTAGAGTAATCACCACAAGTGCAGCCAGATGTTAAAGTCCAAATCCTTTGTTGTCTCCTTCAAAGTCTTATCTCCTTTCCTGGGGCCAGGTTTAGGTCTTAGAGGTCTATCTCTCTACTAAGTTCCGAGAGCTTGAGCTCCCACCTGCCTTCTCTGGCATCTGAATCTCCCCCAATTAACACTGGCTAAGGCTTCTAGCTTATATGCTCTACACTGAGTATAAACCAATCATTATATCACTAGAAAACCATTATTTGTGGTAGGATTAAATCAATGCTAAACTAGATTTAACCATTGTCTCCTCAATTCCACTAAGTATCTTGTTTCAAGTTCTGGCACATAACAATCAAGTATGCTGATAGTTTTCCTGATGTTGAATCAGTCCTACATTCCTGGTATAAATCCCATTTGATCATAATGTTTTATCCCAGTGATAAATTGCTGTAACCTCTTTGCAATATTTTATTTAAGAATTTTGTATCAATATTCATTAAGGAAATTGGTTTGTAATTTTCTTTGTCTGATTATACCCTTCCTGGTTTAGATATCAGCCCCATATTTGTATCATAAAAGGAATTAGGTAGCACTCCTTCTTCCCCTATTTTTCCATGTAGTTTATATAGTATTGGAATTAATTGTTCTTTAAATGTTTGGTAGAGTTAACTTGTAAATCCATCTGGCCCTAGAGATTTTTTCTTAGGAAGTTTATTAATGACTTGTTCTTTTTTTCTAAAATAAGACTAGTTAATTAATTTCCTTCCTAATCTGTTTATCTGTGCAGTCTATATTTTTGTAAGTATTCATCCATTTCACTTAGATTATCAGACTTATTAGCATACAGTTAGGCAAAATAGCTTCTAATTATTGCTTTAATTCCTTCTTCATTGGTGGTACGTTTATCCTTTTCATTTTTGATAATGGTCATTTGGTTTTTTCTTTCCTTTTTCTAATCAAATTAACCAAAGGTTTATTTATTTTGGTTTTTTTCTCCACAAAACTCTTAATTTTGTTTGCTAATTAGTTTTCTTACTTTCAATTTTATTAATTTCTCTTTTGATTTTCAGGATTTCTAATTTGGTATTTAATTTGTTCTTTTTGTATCTTTTTTATTTGCATTCCCAATTCTCTATTTTATTCATGGTAAATATTTAGAGATATATAAAATATCCCCTAAGAACTGCTTTGGCTGCATCTCATAAGTTTTGGTATGTTGTCTCATTATTATCATTCTTGGATGAAATTATTGATTATTTCTATGATTTATTATTTCAGCCACTCATTCTTTATGATTAGATTATTTCATTTCCAATGGGATTTTTGTCTATCTTTCCCTGGCCCTTTATTGAATGTAATTTTTACTGCATCATGATCTGAAAAGAATGCATTTACTATTTCTGTCTGCATTTGAATGTAAGGTTTTTATGCCCTACTACATAGTCAATTTTTGTGTAAGTGTCATGAACCACTGAGAAAAAAGTATATTCTTTTCTGTCCCCATTCAGTTTTCTCCAAAGGTCTATTATAACAAATTTTTCTAAAATTCCAAAATTTCTAAAATTCACCTCAACTTTTTTCTTAATTTATTTTGTGGTTAGATTTAGCTAGTTGTTTTGATAGAGGGAGATTGAAATTCTCCATCAATATAGTTTTGTTTTTTCTTCTTGATGCATATAGGTTTAGTATTGACAGTATTTATTTATTATTTAGATTTATTATCTATGGTATCCTTTACCAGGATGTCATTTCCTTCCTTTTCTCTTTTAATTTGATCTATTTTTGATTTTGCTTCATCTGAGATCAGGATTACTACCTCTGTTTTTTACTCCAACTGAAGCATAATAGATTTGGTTCCAGCCTTTTATCTTCACACTGTATGTTATCTCTCTGTTTCAGATGTGTTTCTTACAAACAGCATATTGTAGGATTCTGGCTTTTAATCCACTCTACTATCTACTTCCAATTTATGGAAATTCCATTCACAATCATAGTTAAAATTACTAACAGAGAGCCTTTTGATCTGGACACCAGTTCATATCTCCCTTTGACGTTTCACTGAGGGCAATTTGCCTTTGCTGTCTTCTGGGTTTGTGTCCTGGTGTTCTCTCTCTCCACAGTAGCTATCTAAGGTCAGGGCTCTTTTTACTTTTTGTTAATTTTTTTAAAAGTTGAGCTCTATTCCTTGGGCAGAGAGTAAATTGTCCCAAGCTCTTTTGAAAGAGTACAGGGGCCTTTCACTGCCCATGCTGGGCTGGGGCTGGTGGTACTGCAGGTTTTACCACAGTACTGTGTGGGTCTAGCCAAGTCTCACTTGTTATGCTGGGATTTGGAGGCTCACAGTTTGCTTTTTGTAGTTTCATTGGAGGTCTCACAGCTAGTCTGCTGATCAACTGGCCTTCTAAATAATGACAGAGTAGCCAACACTGATGTATTTTGTCTAAGAGTTTCCCACTCAATTACCTGTGTCAGACATCCCCCTCACTAGGCCTCCCTGTGTTCCTTCTGCCCAAAGAGACAGATCTTTCCTGAAATCCTTACAAGGTATTTTAAGCTGAAAAAAATATTACACTCCAAATGTTTGTGGGATCAGGGGAGACTGTTTATATCTGTTAAAAAGTCTCAGGTGCCTAAGTGAATATTGGAGGTCTTTCATGACTTTTTTAAACTAGTATGAAGAATTCTCCTTAAAAGGGTGGAATCCTATCCATATCTAAATTGATCTATCAGGGACTTTGTAATAGGATGACCTAATTGTGACTGACACCTGATGAGTTCAGACAGGATTTTGAATCAGTAGGTCAAATAAGAACATAAACATTTTTATTTAGAAGGTATTAAAGCAGATCTAGAACCCAGCTAGCTATATAGCCCTTTAAGTAGTCTAGGAAGTAAGCAGTTAAACTCCTTGTTTAAAAATAGCTGTGTCAACTAAGCTGAAGGAGTCATCCAACTTATCTTAATCTTTCTGTCTCTTCTTGACTTGCAATCCAGTTAGCTTTTTCACTAATGTATTTGCTTTGACTACTTCACTCTGAGTGGTACTCTGGGGTGGGGACTGGTATCCCCTGCTCTTATGATTTTATTGGTGTCTTCTTCATTAGGAACCAGCCCCACCTCACCTCCTTTGGCTCTGAGCTCAGAAACTAAGCAGGGTAAAGCAGATTATACTGCCTAATATTATCCCAGTATGTCAATTTGGGACTGACAATATAGATGCTTTCATTTCCATAATTGGGACTGCTTACTGCTCCTCTTTCAGGATTCCTAATCACATTTCCAATATGTGAACAAAGGGACCCAGTCAATGAAATAATTGATAAGGTCTTCATGAGACTTCAAAATATAAAACAATTTTATTTTTATAATCAAAGTTAGAGAAATCCCATTTTTGTCCATTAGTCTACTCCTACAAGACCTATCTGCCTAGCCTTTGTGACTTAAAATATTGCCTTAGCTAGAATTCCAGCTAAACAAATGTTTACTCCTCTGTGCTGCATTACTCTTTCACCCACACCTTTCTTCTGGCTGCTTCCCAACACCCCCTCTCATCCAAGACCTCAACTGTTTGGCTGTCTCTGACTTCCCTTTCTTGACAGGTTTTTGCTTGGATGTTCTCTGCTGTTCCCCTGTCCTTTGGCAGGTCTCTAGTGCAAGTTATCTCCTCCCAGGGAACTGCTGTAGGGTAGCCTGCACCTTAACTTACAGTTTTAATAGCTTTCAGCCAATTTTTAACCTCAAAAAAAAAAAATTCCTACCTGACTGGCCCATCTTTCATGAAAAGGTCATTTCAGTTGACTAAGGAGACAACTTTTCCTTGATCCGTTTGAACGGGCCTCTTTTCCACTCCGTGTATTTTCTAGAGGAATTTGTAGCTATTTGGTTCCACCTTTCTCTAACACCTGAATTTAGCACCTGTCTTTAAGACTTCTAGGATTCAAAGAGGCACTTCTGCCCTCTTCTCATTTATCTGAGGTGACTAGGCAGGATTATGCACTTTAATCAGGGGTCTCAACTGTTCCTTCTGCCCAAGGAGACAGATCTTTCCTGTAACTGCCAGCAACTCATAACTCAGAGTGAGCCTGAAACATATAATTACTTTAAAATTTGTATTCTGATTTAAATTCAGATGTATTATTGCATTGTCCTGAGGAAAAAAAGGTGGTCTGGATCATAGGATAGTTTTTATAAGCTGTAAGCTACTAGACATTTGGGAATCATCATATTTAAATTAGTGCCATGGGGGTTCAGTGGATCATCTCTTATCCTATAACTTTTTTCCACACCAAAGCTCATTAGTACCTTTCAGATTTTCGAGCTACTATCTTTTTCCTTACTAACTGGGGTCCTCAAATCCCTAAATCTTCTACAGGGAGAAAAATAGAGGTGTGCATCACTTTACCCTACTTTTCCACAGTAAGAGTATATCAGAGCTACAATCTTTCTAATCTTCTTTCACTATTCCACACTCATAGGTAGAAAAAGATTAGAATTTATATTTTATAGCATTCTTCCAGAACATAGACTTAATCTCCTAAAGTCCCTTTTGCTTTAAAATTCTTTTTTGAGTTGAGCTTTCTCATTGATTCTTTTCTAGTTCTATTGCCGTAGAATGGGCTGGCCAGAGCTGGACAAAATAAATTTATAGAATCTGCTTTACTAGTTCTTAGTATGCTAAATGGGAATGTGGTCTTAAACAAAGGCTTTTCTTTGGCCCTTAAGCAGCTCAGAATTTATCCCTCTCACCAGTGTACTGCTTGTGTCCTGGCCAATACCACCCTAAATCCTTCCCTTTCTCCCTTTAGTCTCCACATCCCCAGAGCCCAAAGAATTCTTAGAAATGATCTTCTTTATCTAGGCTCCACATCTGCCTCTTCTCTGTTTCTTTCCACTCTTATCTGGAACTTTGTATTTTCTGCTTTTTCTCAGCTTCCTCTGACAGACTCTATGGCCTTTGCCAGTGCTCCTTACCTTCTGTGGCAAGCAATGATCTGTTTCAGGACAAGGCTGTTTCTATCCCCACTTTGGCACCATGGTCTCCTGACCAAATTTTGATACCTTCTCCTCTTGTTTGGCACCTCCTACCCATACTTCCCAAAAACACTATTGCTCATGCCTTTCTTCCTGCTTATCTTCATTCTCTGCCCCCCAACCAGGTTTACATTTCTCCTCTGTTACTCCCTTTTCTTCTTGGACTTTGAAGTTGTCCTTATTTACAAGTCTTAGGCCACAGCCTTGGGTTTAACTTCAGGATCTGGGTGCCTAATATACATATCCACTAGGATTGTGGACAGGGTGATGGTACCAGGATGGTGATCCCTAGAAAACCTCTATTCCATCTTCCTGTGATTTCTTCACACATAGATCTGATATGTGTTCCATCTATGCTTTTATCCCAGATATTTGCAAAAAAAAAAATATATATATATATATGTATGTGTATATATATATTATAGCACAGAACTAATAATTAAAGATCTCTGGATATTATACTATGAACTTCTTTTTTGTTTCAGCCATTCAGCTGGTTCTGATATCTCTCAGGGGTTCTTATATATTATTTTTTGTATTATGAGTCCTCTGGTGAAAACTCAGAACCATTTGAAAATAATGTTTTTAAATGTATAAAATGAAATACAAAGGATTACAAGAAAATTGACCACATTGAAATACACCTATCAAAATATTTTTAAAAACAAGTTTTTCGACTCCACATTAAGAACTCCTGATGTAAATGTACTATTATTTAGCTCATTTCCATCTTCTCTACAAGAAAGCATAAGAGACATCCAAGATCTCACCTCATGAGATCATTCTCGATAGACAGAAATATCTCCCTTCCCTCTAATATATCCAGAATTGATATCTCAAAAGTATAAGTTTTCTTGCTATGAGTGCCAGAAAAGTTTTGCCCAAAGCTAGTCAGAGAAAGAAAACAAATTTGTAAGAAATTATTTTCAAGCAAAAAGGCCTTCCATACTGGGATTTGTACCACCTCATTATTATTGTGCCTGAGCTCTAAAAGGAAACTCTTTTAGAAAAAGAAATTGTCCATAAGGCAAGCTGAAGCCAAATCTGTGCTTCCATCTGGCCCTGTAAGGTGAATAATTCTGTTTTAGGTATTTCATTTCTTTTAAAATGATGATAGGGTTCTTAGGAGAAGTATGCAACTGTTGCATATTGAATCAGATTTGTGTTCCAAATATCCCAGTATTTTGCTTCTAACAAAGGCATCATAGGCCATATTAGGGAAGTTCATGATTATCTCAACTCATTTATCAAGGGCATGTCCTAAAAATCCAATTTCATTACTTTAGGGATCTGTCATTTTGTTGGTGAGAGTACTCTTTCATGGGCACACATCAAACTGCCAGTTCCTATTCCTCCCTTCATGCCTTAGGAGAAACTGTTGGGGCAAAAAACTTCTTCATCCCACTGGTAACTTTGTGATGAACCTGTCCAAATTTAGGCTTACATAGTCATTCTTAAAGCATTTGCAGGTTGCTGAGGAATTCTTAAGTCTTCAAAAATCCTAGTCACTTCTTTTTTTATAAAAATTCATTTAAATTTAATTTATTTAAAGAAACAAAATAAGAAAACAGAAAAACGAAAATAATACAAAATAAAATGAAAGAGAACATTGTCATGTGCCCAGCAAACATCAGGAAGAACTCAAAATATATAACAAATTATCAGTTCAAGAAAGCAGATATATATTAATAGAAGAAATGATATTCACGAATATCCATCTTTTCATTACTTCCTTGTAAATTGTTCTTTGGTTCTCTGCTGCATATCTTTTTTACTTTATTCTTTTTTTCCCCTTTTCATCCCCACTCCCACTGAGAAACAGACTAGTTAGGAAAGGATATATTTGTGTTTACATATGTAGACACACACACACACACCCTCTCACACACCCTCTCACTCCTCCCACCCCCCACACACCCCCTCTTTCCTATCCCTGCTGATGCTTTGCTTTAATTCTGCTCCATAATTTGCCTTGCTGTTACCTCTCCCCACCCATGGCTCCCTCCCTTATCTTCTTCCCATACCCCTTACTTCTAAGTCCACCTATCCCTTCTTTCTTATTCTTTATAGACTTTGGAGGGTTCTATAACCTTCACAGAATATTTGTAGTGTTACCTATTTTAACCCATTCCTATTGTGACTAGGTTTTCACAACTACGAGCCCTCCTCCCCCTTCTAATTGTTCCGAGTCTATTCTTTTTCTGTACCTCATTTGATTGACATAATTACTATTTTTACTTTAACTTTGCCACAGTCTTTCTTCTGAGCTGCCCTACAGTTGATATCAATCTTAAACATATGCTATCTATTTCCCATGTAGGGAAAAAAACATAAAACAATTTATCCATGTTGAGTTCCTTGAAACTGCTCTTTGATATTGACTCTTATATGTTAAATTTTCTCTTAAATTCAGGTTTGATTGATAAAAAGTCCTGAAAATCTGCAAGTTCATTGAATGTCCTTTCTTTCTCATTCCTTATAATCTGTTTTGTTATTTCTTGGTCTCTCATAACTTCACTGGCTTCCCCTTGCCGGATTCTAATTTTCAAAGCAGTATTTTCATCTTTGATACTCTATATTACCTTTTCTAGTTGGTTGACTTTTTTCATAATCTTCATCTTGTTCTTGGATTTTTTTTCCTTCAATGTCTCTCATTTGATTTTTGAATTTTTTTTTTTTTGAGTTCTATATATTCTCTCTGGGCAGGGAGTCATTTAATATTACTCTTTGGGGTAGAAACTTTTTTGACTTAAATGTCCTTCTCTGAAGCTGAACCTCTATCCTCCCTGTTCCCATAGTATGTTTCTATGTTGAGGTTTTTTCTTCTTTGCCAGTTAAATTTTTTTTTTAACTGAGGCAATTGGGGTTAAGTGACTTGCCCAGGGTCACACAGCCAGGAAGTATTAAGTATCTAAGGTCAAATTTGAACTCAGCTCCTAACTTCAGGGCTGGTGCTTCATCCACTGCGTCATCTAGCTGCCCCAAGCCAGTTCATTTAAAAAAAAAATAATAATAAGACCTATTAGTGTAAGCACCTCTAATCCTGGGATGGGGGATGGTGCTTCTGACTTCATCTCAGCTCTCCCCTCTGACCTGGACCCCCAAACCAAGATCTCCCCCTTAAGCATGTGCCTACAGCCAGCTGTGTCCCTGCCCCCTCCCTTTGCACTCACTGGGTGCTGCTTCCTTCTGCCTAGGGCCGTGGCTGGCCTGTGCAGCTGGGTCCCAATCAGCAGAGGTTCGCCCCTCTCCCAGGCCTCAGGCCTCTGGATTCCACACGCTGAGAGCTTGGGGAGTTCTCCTGAGACTCCACCACGGCCAGGAAGCCCAGGCTCTCCCTTGGTGTTTCTGCAAAGCTAGCCCGGAGCTGTTTGCCCTCACCTGGGTTAATCCTGGGTCTTTTTTCAAATTGTATCCGCTGGACCCTGTTCTGCCACAAGTCTTCTTGATTTTACACCAGTCTATATTCGCCCTGAGGTAACCTATTTGTGGGAAATCTGGAGAGCTTGAAATTTGCCAAACTACTATGGCATCCTCCCCTAAACCTCTCCAATCCTGGTCACTCCTGTGTCATGAAGAGGCAGCTCCACAGTACTTTGGCAGAGCTCAGCATTTCTTTTCATTAAAGTAGCCTCTTAATGAGTCCTTTGCCTTGAAGATGTTTCAGTGTAAAATTTTAAAATCTTTGATTTAAACGTTTTCACTTACCGTTCTTATGTAAAGTAAGTTACACCTGTAGATGCTATAGCTATACTTCTTGGGAGAAAAAAACCTGCCAAATATATTTTTGTAAAGGCCATTTCTGCAGTTAAATTACACATTCAGTTGTGTTAGCTTTATTTCAGGTGACGTTTTCATTGGTAATGACTCCTAACATTTTCTCTTCAAGTCTTTTGTGCCCATTTATAGTAATTAATATCCATAGTTGTATGTGTTTGGAAAGTATGAAAGGAACCTTGCAGCTAAATCTCTTTATGAAAAGACTTGTTTCCTAGTTATCTCTTCCATACATTTGATTTTCCTAAAGTGTGCCTGGAGCGTGAGTTATATTTAACACTGTCTAGGTACTTATTGTCACAACCAGCACCTCCTCTTGAAACCTTGAGTTCAGTTTTATTTTAATACTTCACTTTGACAGAATCTTTAGAGAGCTCCTCACAGGGATTAAGGTGCTACAATTGGTGCCTTGATATTTATCAGTTAACTCTGCCTTCTCTAGGCTTCCCTCTACCTGACTGTTCTTTCTCTCCCTCCCCCCCCCCATTATATTCTGTCTTCTATTACCCAAGACTGGGTATACCCCAAGGCCACGTTTTGTGCATTGATTCATTGGCCTCTGCCTCTTGGTGTAGCTTCGGGTGTCTTTTGCATTTTCTTGTTCTTGCCCAACTGCTGTATTTAATCTATAACTAAACCTCCACCACTTTCCTCTGCACTAGCTTAGTCATATACATGCATACATAGCTCGTACACCCTACTCATCTCTGGCTCTAAGAATCCTTCACTTCCCCAAGGATAGCTTAAGTGCCACCTCATACAAAAAGGAAGACTTTTGATTCCTCAGATTCTAATATATTCTCCTTTCTCAAATTAATTTGGATAAATATTTTATCACCTCCCTCAAATAAAATGTAAACTTTTTAAGGACAAGGAATATTTTTCATTATTTTCCTTTGTATTTGCCATTCCCATTTTCTCACTGTTTGCCTTCTACATAGTAGATACTTAAATTCTGGTAGAGCCAAATTGTATATTGAATTATTTTAAAATGTAGTGTTGATTTTTTACTTTGGTTTAATAGATTTCTAAAAAATACTTTCAAAAATTTTATCCTTTAATGGTCCTACATTAAATTACAGCATCACATTATAGCAAGTGTTTTTTTTTTAAGCATATCACTGTGCTGGTTGTTGGAATTAATGTAAATTCTTTGAATGGCATATCATAAATTTATTATTCATTATTTTACTTTATCTGTGATTTACTGTTTAAGCTCATGTTGAAATTCATTTGGAATATATAGTTTTAATTTTATAGTATTTTTGTATCTAGACATTATTTTGATCTTTTAAGGAGGGAACTCAAGGCTTTTATATTATAAAAGTTACTGGTAGTAAAATAGGAAACTTTTCAAATTGTTGGTTTTGTTTTTGTTTTTTTAAATGTAGTTTGCCCAGTTTCGGCAAAAGAAAGCTCAGTCTGATGGACAGAATCCTTCCAAGAAGCAGAAAAGGAAGAAAAAATCATCAACCAGAAAATGTGAAGATTCTTCATATACTTCCAATATTGATCATTCACAGGGTGGTGAGTTATACATGACTAACTCTCAAAAAGGAGCGGCAGTGGCTCCTGAATTCAGTATAATGAGAACTTTACATACTGGAGAAATAATCAAACATGACCAGTCCTACACCATTGAAGTAAGTATCCAGACTGAAAAAGATTTCTGAAACCTTTGTAATTACAATAACATTAACATCCCTTATTTTATTTTATACCATTTAATGTCATCTTTATTTTTTTTAGTTTCATAACTAAGTAGTCATACTTATGAGTGTCCCTTTTTGTAAAATACGGACACACATTGAATTTTTTTTCTTTTCAATTTTTATTGATGTTTTTTGTTTTTATGTAACATTCGTTTTTCAAATAAACTAATGGAATCTAGATACACAAATATTCTTTTGTTGAAAATAATTGCAACAAAAGAATATTTGTGTATTTAGATTCCATTAGTTTATTGAAAATAATTGCAACACAAATCATGGCAGAAAACAAAGTTTGTTTTAAAAGCAGTTCAGGATCATAAATAGAATAGAAAGTTGTTTGCATCAGTACAGTTACTTGCACATTTTTTGGTATTTTACAATGGCATATGGGGTCAGAAATAATTATTTCCATATAATGAGCCATACATATATATATATTTTTTTTAAAAAAGGAATTATGGTGCCTCTTTTGCTTTATTAAAAGGAAATGTGATTTTATAAGATAATACCTGGGGAGAAGTGTTTTTGAGGGACAGAAGAAGATTCAAAGAGCTTAGGTTCAAATTCTAGCTGGAAGGGCTTGGCCATGTCACCTAAGCTGTCTGAACTTCCATTTTCTTATTTTTAAAATTAAGAGGTTAGACTTGGTCATCTCTGAGTCATTTTCACCTCTAAATTCCTTGATTTTTTGATTCAAGAATCACTTGAATTCACAGAATCACTCTGTGACACTTAGCTTTTTGGGTTTTTTTGTTGTTGTTTTTTGTTTTTTCCTGTGTTAATGTACTTTTCATTTAACTGTTTTTGAGAAGTGTCTGGTCGTCATTGAAACACTTATAAAATGGCACAATTCCAACTGGTTTCCTTTTTATCTGTTTATTCAAAGATGGTATAGGTTAGGGATCAGTAAGAATGGAAAGGAGACACGTGGGTAGTTTTATACAGAATTGGCACCCTATTTTCCTATTTTTTTCTTCTGATTGTAGCATGAGGCTTGTTCTTAAGGTCATGTACCTGCCACAATTATCTCAGCCTCTTTTTCAAATTAGTTCTGAGAGCTATAAATTTATAAGTCATTTATCTCTATTGTGGAAATTAAATTTCTTAAGTTGGCATTTCATTAACTTGATAAAAATTATAATATATCTTTTTATATTTAAATAGTACTTGAACTAATTTTGTTATAATTTGGATTGTTAAACAGCCAATTAAGATAAGTTTTTGGAAAAGGCAGAGTTTAATAGCTAATTAATTATTCATGTTTACCATTTTTGTTAACTGAAATAACATATTTCCTTTCACCCATTGTCATTCATTGGATGTGTTTGTAGGTATAGCTACAAAAACTTTCATGTAAGAAGAATTTTCCTTATTTCACTTTTCAATGGCTAGTACAAACACTCTCAAATTTTGTATTGTGTTTAGTGATTTTTTTTTCACAATGTTCTCTAGGTCAAAAGAAATACCCAGCACTTCTGTATATTAAATAATTAGTTCCAAACAAGTTAGTAGCTATGTGAAAAAAATAATACATATAAATTTTTTTTAAGTATTTTTGTTTTATACTTAAACTACCATAATTACTTAAAAGTGGAAAGTTTATGTCTGTTGATCCCCATTACCCAAACATTGAAAATTAGATTTAATACCACCACCCTCATTTCTTGTGGTGTTTGTCTCCATGTTTCCCTCAAAATTTTAAAATATCACTGTTGCTATTGTGTCAGCAGAATTTGAGAAACAGTGATCTAGTCAGTTAGCTTTTTGCAAATGAAATGGAATGCTAACACTGACTCCTTCTGGAATGTTCAATGTAAAAGGAGTTAATATTTCCCCCCTAATTAAGTGTAACTCATTCTTCCTAAAATAAACATTTAAGACTTTATCTTTGTTACAATATCCTCATTTCCAGGCCACAATTTCCCAGATTATCCTCCTGATAATGACTGCCTTTTCTTTGAATTTTAAGTATTAGGTTAATAGTAAATGCAGTAGCAGTATGTAGTAAATTGTACAACTGTGTGTTCTGTGGGAAAAATAAATTTTCCTGTTTTTTGAAGTTGGGGAGTAGCTTATGAACAACATTGATACATTTTGATTTTACAGAGTGCTTTGTGTTTGATATTTCAGTTATACTTTTACTTTGGTATTTTGAAAGATTCGTAATTTCATCGGGGTATATATGCCCTTCAAGAATACTTCTTTTAATCCTTCAGTTTAAAAATTCATTACTACATAGCCAGCCTTCTCCACATAACCTCTCTATACTTAACTAGCCCATTCTGCAGGTGATATTCCCACATGTGCTTACTGTCTTGTAAAACCAACTAAAGATTTTTCTCTGTGGACAAAACCTTTGAAAATCCTATGTTGTTTTTTTGCCATCCCAGTTTTTTGCATTACAGTGAAGACAAATACACTTTAGTCTATGGGAATATCTCAAGTATATATACTTATTATTTGAATAGTTAAAACACAGCTTTATGCTGCACATTGCATACCACCCAAAGCCTTTTAAAAGAGTAATGTTTGGAAGGCAGCTTAAAATCATAGTCTTGTCCCTGAAAAGTAGCTTAGGAATCCTTTAGTCATAGATTCATAATCATAGTTCATTTACATTTTACCAACCCACCCAATCATTCCTGCAGATATATAGCCTATGTTTTGATGCTTTGAGCTCTGTCAGACATTTATGTAGCATAAGAAAGAGTCTTAGAGGTATCTAGTCCAATGCTTTCCTGGTGTGAATGAGGAAAATGAGTTCCAGAGAAGCCTTGTGATGGTGAGTGCCTTTCAGCTCCTTAGATTATTCTAGAGAGTCTTGAAAATTTTCCATGGGGGCTGGCTAGTGCTCTTCTCTCTCTTTGTGGTGCTTTGTGGTGTTATCAGTTGAAGAAAATTTCTTAGCATTTCTTAGCATAGATACACCTCGAATATAGTTTTTCATTTATGTACACAAAACCTAATCTAGAAATACAAGAACCAGTAGTAATTTGTGAGTTAAAATTGTCAAAAATATGTAGAGATTGTAAAATCTTGATTTTGCGGAATAGTTGTGGACTAAAGGCTAAAGGATTTTTTTAAAAGGAAATTGGCAGTTTTCCTTTAAAATTATTTAAAATATTTATTTATAATATTCATATTGGAAAATGTTGATGAAAAATAAATTAGGAGATAGAAGAACTCATTTACAAATCCAAATTGTATTAAATATTCACATTGTTCTTAACTTCTTTATTTTTTAAAACTAAACATTAAAATAATATAGTAAAATCTGGCTTATCTGTCTAAAACATAAATAGAAATTTCATTTAAGATCAGATTTTTGTTGTGCAATCAACAAGAATTTATTCAATACCTATTATTGGCCAGGCTTTGTGCTAGTGCTTGCGATACAAAGACAAAAATGAAATTAGTTCCTGCCATCACGGAACCTTACATACTATTGGGGGAGATAGCTGCACAAATAATCATATGCAACATAGAAAAAGTCATTTGAGAGTGGGAAGGCCATAAAGAAAGACTTCATTTAAGAGGTGGCATTTGGGCTATGCTTTGAAGGAAATAAGGATTCCAGGAGGCCATGTACTGTAGGCATGAGGGACAGATTCTCCACAAGTTCAGAGACTGAAGGTGGGTAGCAGAAAGGCCAGTTTCATTGGGCTGAGATGGATAAGTCAGTGTTATATATTGAGACTCAGAAATGTATTGGACCAAAGCTGTTAAGGGCTTAAATAACAGATAAATTTGCATTTGATTGCTGAGGAAGAAAGGAGTCATTGGAATTTTTTTAAAAGAATAGTTTAGATATGGTCAGCTCTGTACTTTGGGAATATCATTTTGGTAGCTGTGTGGAAGATATATTGGAGAGGGAAGACTTATAATAGGAGTTTTTTGTTTTTGTTTTGATTTTTTTTCAAATTTCTTTTTGGAGTCCAGGAATCTCAAGGTTAGAACAAGGAATATTCTTGTATACTGAATTTCATCAACATTAATTTATGTAAAAAGGTATTTTGTATTTATGTTCATTTAGTTTCTGTGTCTGTTTTGGCAGGTATACACTCAGGTGTTTCATATTATCTAGATATTTAAATGGTCAGAAGCGATATTGAAATATATTGCTGACACAATGTAGTTTCTCTGTTTTTCATTTTTAATTAAATCTATTTTAACTTTAACTGATAACATGATTGCTATCCCTGCTTTTTTTTTTAACATAATAAATTCTTCTCCTGCCTTTTTAGTTTATGTTTGTGTATATCTCTCATTTTTATGATGTTTCCTGAAAACAATATATTGTTGAATTCAGATTTTTAATGAGTTCTTTTTTATGGATAAATTCATCCCATTCACATTCAAAGCAACTGTTTGTTCTGTATTTTCTTTCTTCCTGTTTTTCCTCACTATTCTTCTCATCCTATTTACCCTAACCTCTTCATTTTATTTCCATCTACTACATTGTCCTCTTATTCCTTAACCTACCTACCCTTCTAAAAGTGCCTTCCTCAACTTCTCTCCCTATCTTGTTCCCTTGCCCTCTTATTTCTTTCTGAATTTAGAAAAATTTTTAAAGTATTCTTCTTGACATATATGTTATTTCCTCTTTAACCCATTCTCAATGAGACTAAGATTCCAATACTACCTGCCTTTCCCCCACTAACTTCTTCTGTATAAGTTTTTCTTTTTGTGTCTCATTTATATGAGATAATTAATATTTTTTATCTTTCCTTATACAGTTTTATTTTTTTAAATCACCCTATCATACTTCAGCCCAAACCTTTCTTTCAAAGTACCCAAGTTATGATGACAATTATAAGAATACTGCAAATATTTTATATATACAAAACAAACAATATGACCTTATAGTTGGTCTTTAAGGTTTATCTTATATTTCTCCTGGATGTTAAATGTTGAATTTTCCCTTAAGTTCTAGGGTTTTTGTCACAAAAATCTGAAAGCCTTTTAGTTCATTACATGTTTCTGTATGTATGTGTGTATGTATTGGGGATTATACTTGTGTGGGACAAGACCACTGGCTCAAATAAATTAAGGAGCTTTCTCAAGGCAAAAGCAGAAAGGAATTTTATTCCGATCTTGTGAGAAAGGGCATCCGTTTCCCCACAAGTACTTAGGTAAGGAGAGGGAAACCCAATTAACAGACAAGAATTATATAGGGGTCTGGGATAACATTCTGTATGGGCTGAATCTTTGCTCTCATTAGTCAGGACAAATGACTTCATATGCTAAGTCAGAAATGAGGAAAAACTTTCAACCCAACCATATCTTTAGGATTACTAAGTTACTATAAAAAATTACTAAATTACCTTTTATGGGAGTTTAAATGCCAAGGTGGCCCCAATTTAGTCTCACAAAGGAATGGGCCCACTCCTTGTAAACCACATGATTTCTGGAGAAAGAAACCTGGCTCTGAGACACAGCCGACCTTCACTCAGTTTTTAGAACACTGTCTCCACCTTGTGAGATAGCTTTCACAGTTCACTTCATTTATACTATAACTTCATTTATAAGGGTATATACTTTACCCTTGGTCAAAATCCCAGTTCTTTTGCTCTCTGGAATATAGTATACCAACCCTTACAATTCTTCAACATAGTAGCTGCCTTGGGTAATCCTTATTGAAGCTCCGTGATAATTTTTTTTTCCTTATTGCTTCCAATATTTTTTCCTAAATCTGGGAGCTTAAAGTTGCTTTGCTTCTAAAAATCTATCATTTTGTTACACTTTGAATACCTCATATTCAGAGAATTTATGACATATTTTTAAAAATCAGTCTTAATACTTATTTTTAGTCAACTTGTTTTAGAGTCATCTAATTTTATCACTCATCTTATTCAGCAAGCATGACTCTAGGTACTTTTGATAGTTTCCAAAAATCCAAACTAAAAATAAAAATCTCGAACTTTGCATAGTGCTTTTTATCGTTTACCAAGTGCTTTCTTTACAAACCTTGTAGTACAAGTATTTATTATTTTCATTTTACAGATGAAGAAACTGAGCTTTTAAGATACAGTCTGAGGCTTGAACTCTTAAGTATCCTTATTCTAAAACCAGTGATTTTTCCAATAGATTCCTTTGTCGAAGGATTGATGTCAGTTCCCAAAAGGGATTTTAAAAATATTTTTGAACAATGACATTGTAGTTGGAATAATTGTATTCTCCCAAGGTGACTCTTCAAAGGACTCATTTGTATATTTAAATTCATGCTTGTTAAAAAAAAAAAAAAAAAAACAAAACACTCTAATTGTTCCTTTATAATCCTACTTCATACATTTTGATAGGAAAAGGTGACAATTAAGTCAAACAAGGTCTTGCAATTGAATCACTCTTTCCCTTCCTTCTTCCCCTTTCTTTTTTCCCTTCCCTTTCCCTTCCCTGCCCCTTCTCTTTCCCCCCTCCCCCGGAAAAAAAATCCAAGTGATTTTTCAGGATCTGAGATTTTGATGAAGGAACTGTGAATTTTCTTTTGAACAGCTTGGAGCTCTCCAAGAGGTCCAGAGTCAGGTCCTTTTTACCCAGGCACGCTATAGAGCCAATATTTCACTGTTTTGCAGTTTTGTTGCTATAAAGAAACGGAGCAACTGTTTCTCCTTAAGGTTTCTAGTATTATCTACCAGGATAAGAAACAGGATATTGCTGCTTGGGGAAGAAAGACTGCCCAACCTCTTCAGGATATTTATCTAGTCGTTCAATATTTATTTTTGTATTTCTCTTAGAGCCCTTCCAAGGGCTCTCAGCTCTAAGAAGCTAAGAGACTTTAAAAGATTTAGTCATTTACCCAGTGACCACCAGCCAGCCAGGCTGAGTAGGAAGCTGTCCCTTCCTGCATGGAGTTTACCTTTTAATGGGGAAAGACTGCCTCCAAAAGGACACTATGTGGTATGCATCCCACCCAGTAAATCTCAGACCTCTCCAGGTGTAGAGAAAGTTATATTCATTTCTCCTGAGAAATGAGAGTCACTCCTGCTTTGTGAGGGGTGAAAGTGAGGCACTGGGGGCAACATATTCTGTTCCTTGGGCAGCATTAACCCCGCTGCTGGCCCATCCTGATTGACTGAGAATGTGACCTTACATTTTAAACCTGAAAACTACAGCAAATGGGGAAGCAACACAAATTCAAATTTAAACAAAGACATTACTTTTGCTGACCCTGAGACATGTGCTTTCAACATATGGGCTGGGTAGATAAGGGCTCAGTCATTCTCTTCTATACCTTCCCAGAATTGTTCCTTCCACCCATATCTTGGGAGTTATTTGCCAGGGGAATACAGGAACCTAATCCCATAGCTTGGTTAATTTGTAGTTTTCCTTTTAAGAAATAAAGTGAGGATGGTGGGGTTCCTGCTTGGGAATGAGAAAGTCTGAAGCTGAGCCAGAGAGGGATCAGAGGCTGGCTAGCTTGAGCCCCTCCCCAAAATGAAGCTGCTAGGAAGAACTCACTATGGGATAAGGAAGCTGGCACAAGCATGGAATGTTTCAGGATATGAGACCCCAGGACAAACTGGGGCTTGCTGTCCATTTAGAAGGTCGGAAGCCCATATGTTCAAAACATAATTTGTCTTTCCTTGCCCATCCTTGCCCATCCCCCTTTTCTCTATAGGACACAACTCCCTTTCTAGGTACATAGATTTGCAACCTTAAATTTCCCTCAATCAATAGACATTGACTAAACATGAACTACTTTGCTAAATGCTGGGGATATAAAAAAGAAAAAGGGAAAATAAAATAGTTCCCTCCATATACTAATAATCTCACAGCTAATTAGTTGCAAAGTGATATGAATTGTACTTTCTAATTTCTGTCTCTTTGGTCCCTTGGTGAATCAACTATTAACAAATAAGGTTATACATGGTCATGGAAGGAAGGAAGAAATCCAGTGTGGATGCTCAGAAGACTCATCAATCAAGTTCAATTTTACATTGAAGATCGTTTCTTGATTATGTTCTTAATTGGAAACCAAGTATTTGAACTTTACATTGATCCTCATCATTCCTGATCTTCACCCATGTTGGATACCATGTTTCCCCCTTGCAGGCTCAGAGATTTCCTCTGATAATAATAGTAATTATAGCTAGCTTGTATACTGCACTTTAAAGTTTGCAGATTGCTTTATAAATTTTGTCCTACAACAACTCTGGGAGGGAGATGTTGCTATTATTCCCATATTACAGATGAAGAAAATAAAGCTGACCCTAGGGATCACACAAGTAAACGATGGAGACCAGATTTGAGCCCAGGTGTTCCTGACACCACTGCTCCACTTGGTACCCATGAAGAAAACAGTATAATTTCTTGAAATTAGCCCTCCCTTCTCTTTCTTTTTAATAAGATGTATGCTCTCAGAAAGATTCCAGGCATAAGTTAGTCTTATCTTCCCTCTCTGGTAATTATGAAGTCAAATTTACCTTCTTAGTTTGCTAGTCCATTCTTTGTGCATTGTTTGCAGCTTTCTGAGGCTGTTGGTTTTATTTCTGGTTTCTTATTCTTTAGTTATTGTGAATGTGTAGGTGCCATTGCTACTATTCTTCTTCCTACTTTGTATCTACCCTCTATGGAGTCAGGCTTGGTTGGATATATATTTTAGACAGTGTTCCCTCCCCCCTTTACTTTTCTGATTTAAATATGCATCTTAAAAGCAGCTATATGGTAGGGTGGTTGAACTTGGGAAGACCAGAGTTCAAATTCTGTCTGAGACAACTCTCTTAATCTTATTTACCCAGTTCCTTCATCATTAAAAAGGAAAGGATAAAAGAGCTATCTCCCAGAATGTTGTGAGGATAAAGCTAGAAAATAATTGCAAAGCAATTATATAAATGCTTATTTAACATTTTCATTATTATTATGCCCTTTGAATTACATTTGTATGACTAGTGGCAAATACATTCTCTTTAGCCATTGTGTACACTCCACCTCCAGGCAGGTACCATTTTTATAATTTAAACTGTTACATAAATCTAAATCTCCTTATTGAGTATCAGTTAACTCTTCACTTATCAAATCTTTACCTCCTGAAAGTGTTGGCTTTGATGAGTAATAGTTAGGAAAGGACTATCACTTTTTCATTTTTTGCAGGATTTTTTAAACTTCAGAAATTCTTTCTAGATTCCTTCTGAAAGTATCACTTGTGTTCAGATGAATTACTGAAATGGTTGCTATTGCTCCATCATACTCTTTGTGACCTCATGGCAAAGGTATTGGAGTGGTTTGCCATTTCCTTCTCCAATAGATTAAGGCACACAGAGGTTAAGTCTAGGTCTGGGGAGTATTTGAGGCCAGATTTGAACTTAGGTTTTCCTTGCTACAGACCCAGTGCTCTATTCACTTAAATACCTCCATAACATATATGTTTTTGTGTACTTGTATGTGCCTGTGTCTATAAGCATATATATTTGTTGGTTGTTTTCACTTGTATCCAATTCTTCATGACCCTATTTTGAAGTTTTCTTGGCAAAGACATTGGAAAAGTTGGCCGATTCCTTCCAGCTCCTTTTACAGATGAGAAACGGAGGCAAACAGGGTGAAGTGACTCCCAGGATCACACAGCCAATAATGGTCTGAATCTGAATTTGAATTCAGGAAGATGAGTCTTCCCTGCTCCAGACCTAGTATTCTAGCCATTGTGCCATCTAGCTGTCCTTCATAAAAAATACCTCCATAAATCTCAAGACATCTCATCTTGTGAAAGACATTTTTAATTTTAAGCTCAACTTGTTAAAATTTAAAATATTTTGCTAGTTTTTAGAGATTTTTAACTCTCTAGGTATTATTTAGTAAAATCTAAAAATGGTAAAAGCATTATAACCTTTTTTTTTGTTTGTTTTAATTTTAGCCAGAAAGTGAAATTTCTACCACTGCGGATGATTATAGTTCAGAGGTAAGATTAAATGTTTTTGCTGTTTCAGAAATCAAAAAGTTGAACTAAGAATTTTAGGGAATCAAGCCCTTTATCTCCACTCTTTCCTTTAAAATGCAATCATAAAATACTAAATTAAAAAAAACACAAAATTGTTTTATCATATGGCCTCTTTATTGAAAGTCTTAAATCTATTTTACTAGTTTCAGTCTTATTCAGTTAAACCTTCCATTGTAGTTTCTCTGAGTTTTCCATATACATGTATGTGTCTATATAAACACATGTGTACATACATATACATATATATATAAACATGCTATTATATTGGATTCCTAGAATAAATGAATATTGGAAGATTATTACATTTAGAGGAAATAGAATATGCTCTGTCATTCTTAATATTAATTGTTCTACTTGAATTCTCGTTAATTATATTAATTTTTATGTTGAAAGAAGTATTGAGATATGGTTATTCTTTTTTTACATAGCAAAGCTAATCTTGAAGTTACATAATTATAAGAATATCTTGTTTATACATTGCTAATATATATAAACATAGTCATTGTGTTGTTATTTAATTCATATCCCTTTTTTATTTTATTATCTTCTTTGATCCAGAGACATAGGAGGTAGTATTTTTTATCTGGATGATTCAGCACTTCAGCCTATATACATTGACCTAAACCCTTAAGAGTATTAATTTCCTTTGGTGTTTAATTTAAAAAGCACCATGCTCTTACTTTGGGAAGAAAAAACCAACCACTTTAAATTAGTTGTAGGCCATAAAGGAAATGGAAAATTTACATTTTTATGAATTTTATCTGGATGGAAGGATTCATTTAATATTTGAACTGAGACATAAAATAATGAAAAAGTGATTAAAGTGCTAATTTTTAAGCTTAAAAAGTATTTTGGAAGGGGAAATTAGCATTGGGAAAACCCTAGTATTTGCAAATTTGTCATTAATTTTCATACTGTTATTAAGTATTCGGAGTTTCTCGAAGACATGCTGAAAAGTGTAGCACTTGTGAAGTGCTGCTAGAAATTCAGCATCATCCTAACAGAAAGAAAAAATTAAACAAAAGCTTTCAAGACAGATGGCTTTTCTAAACCTTTTTATTCTTTCTGAATCCTCCCATGGCTCCCCTTCCCTCCCCCCACTCTCAGTGGGAGAACTTTTTGTTATATTTCACTCCAAAAATTATGATAATTCTCCATGACTTCTCTTTTCTCTCCTGCTTATCACACAACACTAAGATGCCTTTCACTGCTTTCGCCTTCTTCACTGCTGTGGCCTGTGAAAGAATGGCCCTTCTTGCCATGGCAGACCAAGTGCAGATATTCCTGTTCCACCCCATCTTTTCCAGCAGATAGCCCATTCTGTCATCCCCATTCTCTCACCAATCTTCTGTCTTGTCTGTTAGCAGCTTTCCTACTGCCCCATCTTTTAAAAAAAATAACAAGAACAAAAACAAAAAAACCCGAAAACTCTGGCTTGATCCATCCCTTCTTTCTGGATTACTGCCCTAAGTTTCCTCTCCCTTTAAGAAGGACATCTGCAGTGGGTACCTCTACTTTCCTTCTTTTTTTCCCACTCTCTTCTTGGATTTCTGCATCCTGATTTTCAGACTCATCCACCGCACTCTCCAAAGTTACAAATGATTGTTGAATTGCCAAGTGCAATGGCTTTTCTCCTGGCTCTTGTTAGCATGTAGCACCAGCAGCCAGCAGCCCCCTTCTCCTTGGGACTTGGTTCTCTTTAGGTTTTCATGGCACCTTCTCAGTCTTTGCTGGATCTTCATTCAGGGCATGCCCACTAAGAGTCCCTCATAATTCTGTCTCTGCCCTTCACCAGCTTGCAAGGACTCACTTACCATCTTCCATGCTGAACATTGCCAGATGTCCTTATCCAGGCCCTCCAACTCTCACATCTCCAGCTACCCACTGGACAGCTCAGACTAGACAGCTCCTGGCTATCTTAGACTCACCGTATGTAGAAGTGAACCTTCCCCCTAAACCTCCCCTCTTTCTAACCTTCCCCATTAGTGTTAAGGGCCCAACTCCTCACTCTCTCTCATCCCCCACATGCAGAGTCATTCATCTGCCAAGACTTGTGATTTCTACATTATGTTTCTCAGATAATCTCCTGCTCTGAGGCTGCCATTACTCCAGTGCAGACCCTCAGCATTTCCATCTGCAGTAACCTGCTGATTTGCCTCCTTATTCTAAGCTTCTTTCCTCTCTAGTCCATCCTCCATTCATCTGTCTGAGTAATCTTCCTAAAGCACAAGTCTAACCAGGTCTAACCCTCTCTTCTCTTACTGTAGAATCAATTCTCTCTCTCAAGTACAGCCATTTTTCACTGTCCTCCATGGCTAGAACTCTCTCCCTTCTCATCTCCATGCCCTGGCTTCCTTTAAATTTTGGCTCAAGTCCCACCTGCAAAAAGCTTTTCTCCATTTTCATTCATCTTGGTGCACTCCCTCTGAGATGATCACCAGTTTGCCCTGTATATACTTTGTACATAGACTTTCATATGTTGTCTCACCTCTGTGACAGCAAAGGACTGTTTTGTGTCTTGTAAATTCAAAACATAAATGCTAAGCCAGTGCCTGACACCCAGAGGTGCTTAATTAATGCTTATTTACTGGAAAAAGAATCCAGTTATATTATTGGGGACGAGAGGATCATGGACAAAACTAGTAAGATCAAGAAAAGCCTCATGCTTCAGAGCTGAGTACTGCCAGTGGCCAGAACTTTCAGTAAGACAGAGGAGAGAAAAGAGTATGCTGGTCACAGGGGCATGAGGATGGAAAGTGGACATGTGAGCAAGAGTAGGGAGGCAAGCTCTATGGGGCTAAGGGCATGAGGGAGGCAAATGGGAAAGAAATCCAGCCACAGCCTGAAGAGCTTTCAGTTTTAACCAGAAATTTAATCATTCTAAAGGGAAATGCTGCAGAAATTTATTTTAGAAGTTTTTCTTCTCAGATTTTTAAGTTACTTAAATTTCAGGCACTCAGATGTCATCCTGTTCTGTCATTGGGTATTAATTTCAAGATTGTAAATGTAAGAATTTGATCTTAGACCCTTTGATTTTAGAGTCACTGCTCTTTTCATCCTACTAAATGATAAGGAAGACTTTCAAAGCATTTAGTCTGGTATCAGTTGTCGATTAGTTTTTTGTTCAATAAAATCTTAATTTGTACCATAGTGATTCAGAATATAGAGAAATAGGACTTGGGCAAAAATGAATTTATTTTTGTACATCAATGAAGAAAGTTGATTCCCTATGCAAATTAATAATGCAAACAAAATTGCTGCCATGTTTATTAGTCCACTGTAGAAATGAAAAGTTTTAAGCATTTCAAAGTGTTTTATTAGTGTCTATTTGTATTTAACAATGAATGTGCTATTCAGATTGTTGTTATCACTTTATTAGAATAGGACTAGAAGTATCTCACTTCTTTAAAAAATAATTTATTCAGAATTTTTACTAATTTAGGTCAGCCTTTCCTGCTATGGTTACTCTAAATTTTTTTGAAAGAGAGTAGTGTATAAAATAGTGTTTGAAATAAGCAATACACCTATGGTTCTACCAGAGAACTCTTAAGGAAATACCAAACCCTGGAGAACACAGAGTCCAAAAATATTTTCTAGAAGTTTGTTTTTAAGTTATTATTTATTAGTTTGATTTGGAATTCTACTTTTGGAAAGAGCTGTTGTGATTCCTGATAAAGAATACTGGAGATTAACTTGAGCTGTTCTGTGAGGGCAGAAATAAGGAAAAAAATCAGTCATGTGGAGATAAATGTTCTTAACAGAATGAACAGGGATGTTGATTAGCAGGATGTTCCAAGCTTTGTCTTCAGTAATTTATGTAAAC
Organism: Antechinus flavipes; assembly: GCF_016432865.1. Lineage (NCBI taxonomy): Eukaryota > Metazoa > Chordata > Mammalia > Dasyuromorphia > Dasyuridae > Antechinus > Antechinus flavipes. The sequence continues at coordinate 46,042,804 of NC_067402.1, read as the reverse complement.
TTCCATCTTGACATAATTTTCATCTTACAGCCAAGTCTCCTGGATACTTAGATGAATGTTATAATGTTAACCTAACCATAGCAAACTATTTTGATTACAAGTGGATCTGGCATGAACACATCTTAAACATAACAGTTTAAGAGAAAAATTTGATGAAATGTTTCATAAGAACAGGACTAGTTTCTTATTATTTTGTTAAAACAGCTTAACTATTTTGGTTATAATTGATATATCTTATCCTTCTGAAATGAAAAATATACTTATTTTGAATTTCAGTCTTTGTCATGCATCTATAAAAATTTAATCTGAACTGAAGAAATTACTAATGAAGTATTTTGTCATAAAGTTTTCTTTAGGAAAATATTTCTATTAGCTATAGATTGTTATATCTAAATTTATCACATATTAAGAAATTGTTCTTATACAGGTAAATGGTTGCAGTTTGGTGAGAGCAGATATTCCTACAAATTTGTTAATGGTACAGTATTACAAGTTATCTAATAATAATAACAGCGGTGTTTAATATTAAGTGCACTTTTCTACTAGCTTACTAATCAGTCTTTACTCCTGCATGTGGTGCTGTCTTTGTGATGTGTAGGTGGCTTTAACTTTGTACACAACATTCACTTTTCATTAAAAAGCTTAACATTAACTGAATTTGCAATTATTCTTTATATCAGAGCTTTTGGGGTGCAAAATTATATTAACTACACAACAAGTCAAAAAGTTCCTAGATGATGTGTTACATTTTAACGATTTTTGATACGGAAGTCAGCATTTGAATAAGTTCCTCCTGAAGAATGCTTTGCAAATTGATTTTTAAGAAACTTGGATTGATTTAGGAAGAAGAATTTGGAGTTGGTGAATCTTATTCTGAACAAGGAGCACAGTATCCTTCAACACAACTAGAGATGATGGAGAATGAATTGGCTGGGAAGCAACAAGAGATTGAAGAGTTAAGCAGAGAACTAGAGGAAATGAGGGCTGCATATGGCACAGAAGGATTGCAACAGGTATACTTACCTCACATAGCTTTCTGTTATCACTTGTCAAAACAGAGTCTTTATTATCAATTAATGATCAATTTAAAATAGTTTTAAACTTGTACATTGGAGTTAGAGTTGTTTTAATGTAAAGTGACTCTTGACCCATTCCATTCATATTGCATGGTCACAATTTTCAGTCCTTGCATGTTGTTTGAATAATATTCAGAAAAACAAAAAACTTAAGAATCAAGTCTTGTGGGTTTTGGTTTTTTTTTTTACATGACAGGAAAACTATTATTTATTAGGGCTTTTCTGATTCCAGCCTGCTCAAAGAATGAATTCTTGCTGTGACTAACCAGTTTTGCTATATGTTGGCTGTTTAGATATATAGTGAGACTTGTAGAATATAAGAATGTGCCATTTGCTTTTGAACAACTTGAAATAAGGGTACTATTGACATTTATATTATTGTAATAGCTGTTTTTTTCATGCCATTTAAAATTTATTGATTTCTATTTATGCTTAATTGCTTTGTTTTTATATTTCTACATTCAAGTTTTACAAAAATTCCCTTTTTTATTTATGTACAGTAATTTTTAAAGAACCTTAGATAATTTAAAAAGGTAGATGCTTGTCATTTCTTATTATTATGTTTTAGATTGCTGTTCAAGAAATTAGGTTAATTTTTTTGATAACTGAATCAAAGGGTAGTTATAAAAAAAATTTGTTCTTCAGTGGTTGTTAGTTCTATCTGATTCTTTATTACCTCAGTTGGGTTTTATTTTTTTAATAATATATATTTTTTAATTTTTAATAGCTTTTTATTTACAAGTTATATGCATGGGTAATTTTACAGCATTGACAATTGCCAAACCTTTTGTTCCAATTTTTCCTCTCCTTCCCCCCACCCCTTTCCCAAATGGCAGGATGACCAATACATGTTAAATATGTTAAAAAATAAATTAAATATAAAATATGCATACATATCCAAACCGTTATTTTGCTGTACAAAAAGAATTGGGCTCTGAAATATTGTACAATTAGCCTGTGAAAGAAATCAAAAATGTAGTCAGGCAAAAATATAGGGATTGGGAATTCAATGTAATGGTTCTTAGTCATCTCCCAGAGTTCTTTTGCTGGGTGTAGCTGGTTCAGTTTATTACTGCTCCATTGGAACTCATTTGGTTCATCTTATTGCTGAAGGTGGCCAGGTGCGTCAGAATTGATCATTATATAGTATTGTTGCTGAAATATATAATGATCTCCTGGTTCTGCTCATTTCACTCAGCATCAGTTCATGTAAGTCTCTCCAAGCCTCTCTGTATTCATCCGGTGGTCATTTTTTACAGAACAATAATATTCCATAACATTCATATACCACAATTTACCCAGCCATTCTCCAATTGATGGGCATCCATTCATTTTCCAGTTTCTAGCCACTACAAACAGGGCTGCTACAAACATTTTGGCACATACAGGTCCCTTTCCCTTCTTTAGTATCTCTTTGGGGTATAAGCCCAGTAGAAACACTGCTGGATCAAAGGGTATGCACAGTTGGATAACTTTTTGAGCATAGTTCCAAATTGCTCTCCAGAATGGCTGGATGTGTTCACAATTCCACCAACAATGTATTAGTGTCCCTGTTTTCCCATATCCCCTCACTTGGGGTTTTATTGACAAAAATACTAGAGGAGTTTGCCATTTCCTTCTCTAACTCATTTTACAATATGAGAATTCAAAGCAAACAGGATTGAGTGACCAGGGTCAGTCACATAGTTAGTTATTGTTGGAGGTTAAATTTGAACTCGGGGAGATGAGTCTTTCTGACTCCAAGCCCAGTACTTTATCCACTGGGCTATCTAGAGGCCAGTTATAACAAGTCATACATTTGTATAGTGCCTCATGATTTATGTTGTTCTTTTTAAGAACTTAAAAGTTTTGTTGTTTTGTTTTAAAGACAATCTACACAATTCTGTTACTTCACAGGGTTTCTGAAAGTAACATATGTATGTTGAGCAAATGATGTTCTCCCCATTTAACCAATGTATAAACTAAGGTTTGGAGACCAGTGCCAGAGTCACACCACTTTTCATATCTTGTGCTGTATTTCACCTGCCATCCTATAATAACAATGCAGAAAACTTTGTTTTGTAACAATCCACAAAAAAAAAAAAAATAGACTTAAAATACTGTTATATAGTCAGTATATAAGTTCTTATGGTATGTATCTAACTTACTGGTTGATAGCTGGTTAGAACAATTCTCCTGTAATAGTTTACAGTGAAAAAGAGAGAAAAAGTGTTGCGATATACTACTAAGGTTAGTTTACTTGAATGGAAAATGAGAGGAAGTGGAGTTTTCTTTTTCCTAGTGAAGAGTTAACAGATTATATTCTGTGGAACTAGGAAATCTATACTTTTCAGTTAAAATAACGAGTCAAAAAAAAATCTAAATTACCAGCTTGGAACAAGGGCAGAAGAAACTGACTTGACTGATATAGCAAAAATACATCTATCTACTATTTTTTAAAAAATAATATCTACTCTATTTGTTAACACAGTCAAGAAGGCAGCATATTCCAAAAAAACTCCTGTGGCAATCAATTCCAATGTTTGAATTTCAATGTTGAACAACTGAAAAAAGATCCTGAGTATAATTAATGGTGGTATTAGTCTTATATTTTTATTTTCTTAAAAGTATGGGAATAAATTTTGTAATTACATATTTACATCCTACTTACATGATATTATTGCCTTGACAATTATATTACCTATTATTTTGGAAGAGAAATACAGGCTTTTGTTGGATGATTTGCAACATGTTTTTCTATTATTGAATAATTTAAAGGTTCTTAATTTATATAAAAAGAATTTGACTGTGAAATTCTTTTAAAGGATATTCCCATTAAATTGTATATAGTTTTCCAGATGTAGGAAGAGATAGTAAAATTCTATATTTTCTCTCTACAAATATTTAGGAATAATTTCCCTCTAATAAAATCTCTTGGTAGAGGATTCTTATTTTCTTCTATGACTTATTTTTCTAACTGAATTAAAAAGCCAAGAACCCAGTGTTTCAATTAATTTTATTATGAAAATCCTTTTAAAATCATTCATCTTAATGGTAACATTGCTATCATAAAGCTAACATTGCTGTCAGCCAGCTTTGATAATAAACACAACTATATATCCAGAATAAAAGATTTATTCCTTTAATAAATTTTGTGGATGAAGTAATGTTTTTCTTTGAAGGTTCCCTTTGGAATGTGTGTCATAAATAGAAAAGAAATTTTGCATAATATAATAGTTATTTTCTTTAGAAAGAATACAAAGCAAAAAGGGGGCCAGGAAGATCAGAAGGTGAAGATGAGGAGGGAGAGAATCCCTGGCAGACAGCTAGTAAAAATGCCTGAAGATGGGAGATATGATGTTTTTTGTATGACGAAAAATAGATTAGTCACTGGAGAGGCAATATATAAAGTCTGCAAAGGGCCAGGTTATAGATGGCTTCAGTAATCAGACAGAATTTTCTATTTGATCCTAAAGGCAAAAGGGAGCCACTTAAGATTATAGAGGAGTGGAAGTGGGCCTGGGGGAGTCACACAGCCAGACCTGCACTTTAGAAAGAGCTCTTTGAAAGGCAGATGGCAGAAACTTGAACAGGAAAACAAACCCCTAGGCTGCTGCAAGAGTCCAGGTGAGAGATTCTAAGTCACAATGGTTCTCAAAGTCTGGTCCAGAGCATCCTGGGAATCTCTGAAATCCTTTCAGAGAGTCTGCAAATTCATAATTAGTTTTTATTTTTAATGCGATCAATATCTATAACTATAAACCACATAAACAAAAACTCTTTGGACAGATCCTCAGTCATTTTTAATAGGATAAAGATATTGAGAACAAAAATTTGAAGACCACTGCAAGACTGGGCCAGGTAGTGGAGAGTATCAGAGGAGAAGATGGTCTGTATGAAAAATAGTGTCCTGGTTATAGAAACAATGGGCCCTGGAAAAAATGGAAATGTGAGAGCGGCATCAAGGAGGATACCTGGGGAGTGAACTCTCAGTAGTGATAAGTAAAGTGAGGAAGAGGAGAGGGCTTTAGGGAAAAGAGTTTTAGACATATTGAATTCAAAATATTGATGAGACATCCATTTCAGCATGTGTAGTAAGCAGCTGGAGATGTGACACAGGACAGCTAAGAGGTGAGGGCTGCATAAAAGGCATGTGGGAAGCATCAGCCTAGGGAGAAGAGGCTCCAGGGGAACTGATGTGGCCAATAAGTGAAGTTGTTTAGAACAGGAGCTGACCCATGGACGAAACCCTGTCTGCAGCCTGTTTCTGTAGAGCCTTAGAGCCAAGGTCATATTTACATTTATAAGTAAAATTTTATTACATTTAAAAATGTGTAATTTGCCCATCTTTGGTCTAGAGCCCAGTTTCTTAAATTATGGGCCACAATGCCCTATGGGGTCTCCTGACTGAATGTGGAAGTCTTGAAATTATGATTTTTTTAATCATCTAGTGTTTGATTTGTGTACCTATTATATTTACTTCATATCCAGGGTCACATAAAAATTTCTTGGGCAAAAAGGCAAGTAGAAAAAGTTTAAGTTGTCCTTATTTAGAGGAAAATATGAAGATCCAGGGACAGAATTATGGGAGATCTTCCCCCAAATTAGTGAACATGCCCTGGATCAAGATCCAGGAAAGGGGCTTGAGAAGGATTGGTTAGATAAGTAGATTCAGCACTAGGTAAGAACAGTGTCATAAAAACCTGAAGAGAAGAAAGAATCAAGAAGAGGATGGTTAACAAGGACTGCAGAGAAGTCAAGAAGAATGAATTAGGATTGAGAAAACTGAATAAATTACTAATGACTTTTTTTTTTTTGTCACATAAACTAGGAAATTTCTGTTAGCCAAAGTTAAAAAAAAAAAATGAAATGCCAGCTAAAATGAGATTTTAGAATCTAGCATATTATTTCAACATTTAATCATTTAATTAATAGTAATTAAGTAAGTAATTAGCCTATACTTTCATTTTTAAGTTGGTTTTTTATTACCCTTTTTTGCTTTTTTTTATAGCTTCAAGAATTTGAAGCGGCAATTAAGCAAAGAGATGGCATCATCACCCAACTTACTGCTAACCTACAACAAGCACGAAGAGAAAAAGATGAAACTATGAGAGAATTTTTAGAGCTGACAGAACAAAGTCAAAAGTTGCAAATACAGTTCCAACATGTAAGTCTTCTTACTAATGAGCGCCAATTATCAGATTAACCAAACATTAATTTATATTCCCTTTGGTGGTTTCCCTTTTCTTGGTTTCTCTGCTTTCTCCTTTTGTTTTCCATTTCAAGAATTACAAATGATACAAAGTTCAATGATTTTCATCGCCATTGTTTCCTAATGGTCTCTGGCTGAGATTGAACCTTCTCCTCAAAATAGTAAAATGGCCAAATAATTTTCTAGGCAATAATAATAATAATAATAATAATAATAACAATAATTCCCTGGAACAATAAAAATTTTCTGAGTAAATAATAAGACTAATGATTAATCTTTATCTTCCCCTCAAAAAATTCCTTTACCATTCATTTAAAATTTGAAGTTTGTAACTTTGGGTGGGGGAGTTGTTTGTATATGAGAGACAGAGAGAGAAAGGGAGGGAGAAAGAGAGAAAGAGAGAGACAGAGAGAGAGGAGCAGAGAAAAATGTGTGTGTAGAAATTTTTTTTTTTAAATCTGCATAATAATGGCCAGGGCTAACATTAAAGACCAGGTGGGAATCTCTTTTTTCCATGATGATGGTTTCCTTCACAGTTGATAAATTTTTTCAGCATGATTTATCTACAAAAAAAAAAAAAAAAAATCTGTAAAAAAGCAAATTTCAGACTTGAGATTTGATTTTCATCATGCCACATCTTTTTTCAATGGACCTAAACACATTTTCATATGCAAGACCAAGGTTATTCTCTTCCAGAACCTTCCACAAACTTTGTGCAAGAGCTGCTCTGATAAGACCTTGACTGGGTGGACTTTGATCTGCAGCAAGGATTCTTAACTTGGGGTACATGAGCTTAGTGTTTTGATAACTTTGTTTGAATATAATTGGTTTCTTTTGTAATTTTTTATGTACTTTAATTTTTTTTATTTTCTGAGAGGGTAAAGTCAAGATGGCAGAACAGCAGAAGTATCACTCATTTCTTCCAACATCAAGATTTCAAAAATGCATCAAGCCGATAAAAGGAAATAAAAATAACAAAAGTTCTCATAATAAAAAGAAAAGTTATTGTTATAAGGGCATGAGAGCCATAGAGAGTTTGATGATGAGATTTCTGTAATTTTATAATAAAGGTATATAAACCTATACAGAAAATATCTGTAAAGATACATGCTTTGCATTTAAATGCCTAGAAGGAGACTAATAGTCTCCTAAACATAATATATAGATCCAATTAATCTTGACTGTGCCATTTTTCTATGATCATGTTAGTTGTATGTCTGTCACTTTTATTGATCTTTGGTGTTCATACCATTAGTTGCATTTTCCTCTACTTCTGTTCTTAGATCACTAATTGGGAAAGAGGAATTAATTTTTCTGGCAGTGTTATACTTTTAACTTTTTAGAATTTCCTTCTTCTTTGTTCATAACAGAATGAGCTGACTCCTGCTCTCCCTATGTGTTAGTGTTCTCCTATGTCTTAGGCAAAATTACCATGTATTTATTTTGTGTATGTCGCGTGTGTGTGTGTGTGTGTGTGTGTGTGTGTGTGCGCGCATGTCATCTCCAATAGAAGGTAAACCCTTGAAGGCATGAATTGTTTTTATTTTTGTATCCCTAGGACCTAGCATAGTGTCTGTTAATAAATGGATATTTATTGATTGAAAGGCACTCTTTTTTTCTAGCCTCAGGATAGTTATCTATCTTAATTCCAACAAACTAGTCATGCACAAATTGCTAAATTGAAGGGGTTATAAAATTGCTTCACAAGAACTTAGTTAACTAGGGAGTTGTGAAGGCTGAAGGGAATCTTTGGTAGGAATCAGAGCAGATCTACTTTTTACCAAAAGTTGTTCCAAGTTTCATAGTAAATTTCCATTTTATAATTTATGATGGTAATAACTTTTGTGAAAGGGCACTTCTTTTTCTATTAAATAATTTATATCCTATTAAGTGATTGTCATCCTGGGTCAAGATGGAGTTTTTCAGCTGAATTGGGGAAGGAGGAAGGGGATGGGAGGCACTGATCATAGTAACAACAACAACAAAAAGTCCCCTTTTCTTCCTTTTTTATGAAAATGTATTCACTAACATTTTTAATATCATTTTTTTTGTTTTTTTAAAATTTCAGTTACAAGCTAGTGAAACTTTAAGAAACACCAGTCATAGTAGCACAGCTGCAGATTTACTTCAAGCCAAACAACAGATTCTCACTCATCAGCAGCAGCTAGAAGAACAAGACCATTTATTAGAAGATTATCAAAAGAAGAAAGAAGAATTCAAAATGCAAATTAATTTCTTGGAAGAGAAAATTAGAACTTATGAGATGGTATGCTCTTTTTTAATGATAGTCTACCAAAAGATTTATAGCTTTGCAATTAACTTTATGTTAATTTTTATCTCCTTTTGAATTAATTTAAAAAGCTTTAGAAATAAACATTCATTTCATTATTATTATGCAAATGACTCACAAAAGCTTTATAATGAAGAAAAATTCTTCTCATAGATAAAATAATAATTTATTTTGTAACTTTTTACAGCCCCATTTTAATAACACATGTATTGAATTCTAAGCCACAAGTTAAACTTTTATGTGGTAATGAGGTCTGTCTGCTAGGTCTTATGATTAAGGTCTTTGGAAAAGTTCTAGCATAAATCCATGCTAATTCATTGTTATAAACAGATTACATTAGAGGGAAACTATAAATTAATAATATTTATGTATAAACTCTGATTTCTGACTTTGTTAGTATGGTATCTAAGATCTCTTTTTTCAGACGTTATTGTAAAATTCTGAAAATATTCTCAAAGCAAAATTTAAATTTCCTTTTATTAAAAAATAAAATATAACACCAGTTATTTGCTCAAGAACATCAAGGGCCTATTTTATGGCAGGCACTGTGGTAGTCACTAAAATATGAAAACAAAAATGAAACAGCTCTTGCCATTCAGGAGATTACATTCTGTTTGAAGGAGAAATATAACAACTGATAAATACAAGTAGGGCATCTCATTGGATCTAAACTCGCAAAAAAATTTGGAGCTATAGTAAGTGACTTCTATCCATGGAGAGCTGTGGATGTGTTTGTAAAAACAGAGACAAAGTTGGAATTACAAGTATAGGAAAGTCAGCTGGCTGATAGGTAGAATGAGAGAGGGAGTACTGTGCACTTGCTTGACTGAGGAGTTGGGATTTTGTTCTAGAGACATGAGAAAGCCAGTGGGCCTTCATGAATCATGGTCAGAATTGGGTTTTAGGAATGTGATTAGGGAGAAGACTGGAAGCAGGGAGACCAGTTAGGAAGCAATTGAAACCATCCTAGTAAGAGATGAGGAAGGCCAGAACTGGGGTGGTTGGGATGTATGGAGAGAAAGAGACAAGTCCAAGTAATTCTCTGTAGCTACAATCAAAAGGATTCTTTTATATATTTACATAATTTATTTTACATAATTGAATATGAGCAGTGAAGATGAGTGATATATTAAGAATGATGCCATCCTTTTAATACTAGCTAATTGGAAAAGAGAGTTTATGAAATTAAACAATGACTATCTATAATAAGCCCTGAAATAAGGGCAGCTAGGTGGTGCAGTGGGTAGTGCACCAGCCCTGAAGTCAGGAGGACCTGAATTCAAATGTGGCCTCAGACACTTAATGCTTCCTAGCTGTGTAACCCCTGGGCAAGTCACTTAACCCCAACTGCCTTGGGGGGGAAAACTAGCCCTGAAATAACTGGAAATAAATGACATATAAATGTTAAAGAGAATGAAGTCAGGATAAATCTTATTATTTATTATTCATTAATTATCATTAATTATGTATTTATTATTCTAATATGTTTATATCATATGTGTTGTATATTATTTTAACAATACTTATTAATTTATTATTTAAATATAATTAATTTGTTTACTTATTTTGTTATTCGTTTGTTAATTAGTTTATTTATTGTTATTTATTATTTAAATATATTTAATTCATTATCATTAATTGATTTGTTATATGATTGTGTAATATATAATGTTATATATAATGTATATGAAATGTAATTATATAATAATTGATATTGATTATTTATTGTTTAAATATAGTTATGAAAAACATGTCAAGACCAAATTGTTATATTTTTAATTGACATACAGACATTTTACTAGTGTTAATTGAAAAATATACAATACACTAATCTGTATAAAAGCTACAAGAAGCCACAGTCTTTGCTTCAAGAAGCTAAAACCAGGGCAGCTAGGGTGGTGTAATGAATAGAGTACCAGCTCTGAAGTCAGGGGACCCAAGTTCAAAGGTACCTCAGACACTTAACATTTCCCAGCTGTGTGACCCTGGGCAAGTCACTTAACCCCAATGGCCTCAGGAAAAAAAATTAGTTACATAAGAAGCTAAGACCCTAGTAAGGCAAGATAACACTGACAGAAAGAATTGTAATAGTAGTGTAATAGAATGTGATTTATGCCAGATGAGAAAAAGTGGAGAAATTGTTATCCGTATTGGAAGAGCAAAGAGAGAATCTTCTATGAAGAAGATTGAGTTTGACCTGACCTTGGAAGAAGTAGAACTATTCCAATAGGTAGCTGTAGAAAGGGAGTGTATTCCAGGTCAAGTCAAATCAACAAGTATTAATTATGTGTTTACTGGATGCCTATCACAGGTATAGAGAACATCTTGAACAAAGAGGAGGAAGCATCTGGGAAACCATTAGTAGCTCAGTTTTACTGAAGCAAAGCCTCAGGAGAGGTGCAGGGGGAAAGACTAGAAGGGTCAGGTAGGACCAGGTCATGTAGGGTCTTGAATGCCAGGTTACAGAACGTGGACTTGATTTTATATATGGGAAGTCATTGAAAGTCTTTAAGAAAAACAGGTGATGTCATTAGAAACATAAGAAACTGAAACAAACATGAAAAATCTCTTACGTGCCCAGTATGTGTGATAAAATCTTTACAAATATCTAATTTAAGTAAGTCTTTTCAGAAATTTTATTGTTAGCATTGTGTGAGGCTATTCAACTTTGGAAACCATTTAGGTAGCTTTTGGAATCAATTTGTTCAACACATTTATTAAGTGTCCACATGATTAGTCAACTCAACCACAATAATACTATATGCCAGGCACTGATCATGTAAAGCTATTTTTCTATCAAATGAAATAGATAATACTTGGGCATGTAGTAGGTGCTATTAATTTTTATTTCCTTCCCCCTTAACTACAGTATAATGATTACATCAAATTTTGAACTATTCTTAATTCACTGGCATTGATTTAATGAATTTACAATATAAAATTAGTAAATGCAAAGTGATATATCAGTTAACAGTATTAACATTTTTATACATAAAATGAATAAGTAGTAGTCTAACTCAAGAGACTCACAGCCCATAAGGCTGTGTTTTTGTTGGAAATAATTCTCTTTATCCATGAGTCTACAACTGAAACCTGAATGAATAAGGAAAGTTTCATCCCTATCTCCAAATTTCCATTTAAACCAGAATTCTGGAGTTGGGTTGCCAAGGCAGAATATTATAGGTGTCCTTGATTATGCTTGGAATTTAGCTATTTTAAGTGGCTTCTAGTTCAGACATACCATCAAGATAGCAAGCATCTATAAATACTTTTTCTCTATCCTTTTCCAGTAAATCACCTCTAGGTCACCAGTAAGAGTTAATTACTTTTTTTCTCTCTTATTTTCAGAAGGAACAAAATAAAAAAGTAGAAGATTCAAATAAAAAGGAATTACAAGAAAAGGAATTAGTCATTGAAGAGTTAAAAATGAAAATAATAGAAGAAGAAAGAAACTCACTTGAGCTAAAGGATAAACTATCAGCTACTGATAAATTATTGGGGGAATTCAAAGAACAGATTATGGAAAAAAATCAGGAAATAAATAATATAAGACTAGAATTAACTAATAGCAAACAAAAAGAAAGACAGTGCTCTGATGAAATAAAACAATTAATGGGGACTGTTGAAGAACTTCAAAAGAAAAATCATAAGGACAGCCAGTTTGAAATTGATATGGTACAAAGAATGGAACAAGAGACTCAAAGGAAGTTGGAGCAACTCCGAGCAGAGCTGGATGAAATGTATGGGCAGCAGATTGTGCAGATGAAACAAGAGTTAATAAAGCAGCATGTGTTAAAGATAGATGAACTTAATGCACGACATAGAGGAGAACTGGAAAATACTTTAAAAGCATGCCCAAATATTCCAGTAAATGAAAATCAAATACAGTTAATGAATATGGCAATTACCGAATTGAATCTAAAACTTCAGGATGCTAATTCTCAAAGAGAAAAAATAAAAGAAGAATTAGAAGTAGTTTTAGGAGAAAAGTCTACTTTACAGAGAGAAATTGAAGACCTTTTTGAAGAATTAAGCTTTTCAAGGGACCAGATTCAAAGAGCTAGACAGACAATAGTTGAGCAGGAAGGTAAACTTAATGAAGCACACAAATTGCTTGGCAGTGTGGAAGATTTGAAAGCCCAGATTGTTTCTGCATCTGAATTCAGGAAGGAGTTGGAATTAAAACATGAGGCCGAAGTTACCAATTACAAGATAAAGCTTGAAATGCTAGAGAAAGAAAAGAATGCTGTGTTAGACAGAATGGCCGAATCTCAAGAAGCGGAATTAGAAAGACTAAGAACGCAGCTGCTATTCAGCCATGAAGAAGAACTCTCTAAACTCCGGGAAGACTTAGAAATTGAACATCAAATTAATGTAGAAAAACTTAAAGATAACTTAGGTATTCATTATAAACAGCAGATAGAGAAATTACACAATGAAATGAGTCAAAAGATAGAAACCATGCAATTTGAAAAGGACAGTTTAATAACTAAGCAGAATCAGTTACTTTTAGAAATTTCTAAACTAAAAGATTTACAGCAGTCTCTTGTGAATTCAAAATCAGAAGAAATGACTCTTCAAATCAATGAACTTCAAAAAGAGATTGAAGTACTCAGGCAAGAAGAAAAGGAAAAGGGCACACTTGAACAAGAAGTACAGGAATTACAACTTAAAACTGAATTTTTGGAGAAGCAAATAAAAGAGAAAGAAGATGACCTACAAGAAAAATTTGAACAACTTGAAACTGAGAATACTGTTCTTAAAAATGAAAAGAAAGCTCTTGAAGATATGCTGAAAATATATTCTCCCATTAACAAAGAAGAAAGCTTGATTTTCATAGATTCAATTAATCCCAAATCTGAAGACTGTGACTGGCAAAAAAAAGTTGATATACTTCTAGAAGAAAATGAGAAGCTCACAAAGCAATGCACTCAGCTAAATGAACGGATCGAGGAACAAAGGAACACATATTCATTTGCTGAAAAAAATTTTGAGGTTAACTGTCAGGAGTTACAAGAAGAAATTGCTTGTCTTCTAAAGGTAAAAGCTGATTTAGAGGACAGTAAAAACAAACAGGAAATAGAATATCAAATGAAGCTAAAAGCTCTCACTGATGAACTTTATCACTTACAGAGAAATCAGCCAACTTTAGTGAAAGCCAGAAGTGCAGATTCTGAAGGCTGTAAAGATGACAAGCCTTTTGTGGCAGAAGTTTTGGAAGTTGGTGAAGTTGTTGAGAAAGATACTACAGAACTTATGGAAAAACTTGAGGTTACCCAGAGAGAGAAGTTAGAACTCTCCGAGAGACTGTCAGATCTTTCTGAGCAGTTAAAGCAAAAGCATGGTGAAATTAATCACCTAAGTGAGGAAGTGAAATCTTTAAAGCAAGAAAAGGAACAAGTTTTAAACAGGTGCAAAGAGTTGGAAACCATAGTCAGCCATAGTCAAGCAGAACATGTGGATGAGTTAAAACTTAAGCTGTGGGATTTAAAAGGTAGTATTCAAACAGAGGGAAGTAAAGATCCTGAAAGTCCTGTATTTAAAATAAATAAAGACTTTAATGAAGGAGCAAAGATCATAGAGGACAATAAAATATCATTTGCAGATGTGACTATTAAAAAGGAAAGCAGGCAAGAACTGGTGGAAGCCGAGAAGTATTCAGTTTTGGATCATGTGGACTCTGTGGCTGATCAATTGGCTAATGAGTCATCATCATCATCATCATCTTTGGATAGTGCACAGAGTGAAAATGACCGGCTTCGGCAGGAGCTCAGTATTCTGAAATCTGAACAGGTTTGTTTATTGATCCATCTGTGATTAAGGTTGAAGAGGGAAAAAAAAACCTTCTTACTTAGAAAATATTTTTGTTGTTCACAAAAACATAAATGAACATTCTGAAAGAGAGAATGAAATTAATCTTTTTCAAGTTATTCTCATTAGGGCTTGTTTTTTTATTTTTCAGGCAGACAAATATTTTAAATTATTCTAATTTCCTCTAAGTGTTATGTTAGATCCCTCAGAATAAAAAACTCTAAATAATTTATGTGTTCAGATAAAGCTAGAGGAAACATTTGACAGTTTACATATTGCCAGCTATAATGCTGTGAATAACATAATTAGTGAAAATTATTATGACGTAGGAAGTTATAAGAATGTATATTATAACCAAGGTGATACATGTTGCTGCCTTACCAGGATAGATTTTTTAAGTTTCTGGCTAAAAAGGCCACTTTATACTGATCTAATTATGACTCTTAAGTCTTATATTTTAATCACTCCTAAAATAATCAAGAAATATTTATCAACTGCTTTAAATCTGTTGAATACTTGACTATTTTAGAGATAGTGATATATGATGTTTTTTTCTTAAAATGTCCCAAATCACTTAATTTTGTGAAGTAAAAATTTATTGGGAAAGAATAACTGTGTTTGAAGACCAATTGCTTAAATGATCAGTTTTCTGACTAATGTTGAATTTTTTTTTAAATAACTTTTTATTGATAGAACACATGTCAGAGTAGTTGAATTAAAACATTTTCAACTTTCATTTAGTTCTCATCTCTTTCACATGGCTTGAGGAATGGATTGTTTTATTAAATAGCTTAAAAGGTGATCAAGTAGTCCAGAATGTTTTACAGCAGATTATTTTACTTTTCTTCCTCAGAGTTTCCTTTTGACTATGTGGTTATTATGTGGGCTAAGTTCAGGGTCAGACCATAGAAGTTCAGGTATGATTGTTGCCACTTAAGGCCCTCAGTAAACTAGAAGTTGACTTTTCTGTTTTATTTTATTGAACCAATAGGTTCTCTGCTCTTTTAAGTTTTGTACATCTATTCTGTAGTCCCAGTTTTTCCATTCATTAGCAACATGATCCTGGGCAAGATATTTCACCCTTCTCAGTATCTGTTTCCTCATCAGTAAAATAAAGGAAAAAGACTTTATGAACTTTGTGGTTTTCTAGATTTGTAAATTTAGATTTCTATGAAATACAGTAACAGAATATTTTATCCATTGATATGGATAATCATATCCATACTTAATAACTCTACAAGGCTCCAAATCAAATAATTGTGTACTTTTAGTCATTATGTTTTCATTGTTTAGCTTTCTAAAAAGGTCCTAATTTTATTGTTTTCCACATTTGATGCATGCTTAAAATTCTGTAGCCTTATTCAATATTTAGTCAGTGTAATTATGACCTAGAAAGTATAGTTTTTAAAAAATTCAGAAAATCTGTGGTATTCATGGCCTTGAAAGTGATGAGTTTACATCTCTTGTGCCATTATTATCTGAGTTTTGTAATAATAAAAAAAAAATTAACAGTGGTAATGGAAAGAATTAAATTGGTTTTGGCTTTGGTGTTAGTGTAAAGAAATATTGTTTATCCTGCAAACTAAGTTAATAGGAGATAGAAATCAGTAAAGAAAAGTAAATTCTGAGATACAGCTGATAAGGACACTTTTTTGGGTAGTATGATAAGGATGAATGCAGAGAAAGGATGAATGATCTCACTCACATTGTAAGGCACTTGCCCTGTGTGTGCTTTACACTGAAGGAGGATTTGAAGCTTCAGATGGAGGCCCAGCACCTTTGCCTCTCCCTGGTTCATTCAGCTCACGTGAAGCAGGTGTGTGTCTGCATGGACGAGGAGAGAGCAAGTGCCCTGAGCAGCCTGAGGGAGAGACTTGCTTCTGCTCATGAGGACGAGCTGCGGGAACTTCAGAAAAGGCATATTTCTGAGCTAGAGAATGTAAAGAGACGAGAAGCAGGTAAGTGCTGGGAGCTTGGTTTTGCGGGCAAGGTCCGTCCCGATTGGTGGCTGGGGTGCTTTTTGTACTGTCTGTGCCCCACTGGCCCTCAGGGTGATTCAGTCTTGAGGGGCTTAAAGGCTTGAGAGGCCGTGGGAGTCCAGCCTGGGGAAACCAAGTCCGTGCTTAGGCCGCTGCATGGATCAGTGCCCATAGGCTCAGCCTGACCACACGTCCCTGCACTGCCCACAGACCAACCCAGCCCCTGAGAAACAGAAGCTTGGGGCCAACTGGCCCAGGACAGCTCTAACTCAGACCCAGCTTCCGAGAGGAAAGAGCCAGGAGTTTTCCCCAACTCCCTATGAGAAACCCTCATTTTCCTAATGAAATATTTGAGCTGAATAAATAAAATTTGAGTCATATTCATAGTTGATCTAAGTATACTCATGACACCTACTTAATTCTTCCTGAATACTGGCTGTGGGGAGGTAGGAGGCACATTGTGAAGGGCAGAAGGGTCGGATATGTGGCCTGGACCAGATTGAAATTGAAATGTAATTGAGAGATTTTTAACAGATAAAATTACATTTAAAACTTAGGTTATAGGTGACCCATAGTCATTCTCCTGTGTGGGTTGTTGATCCCCATTTCTGTTTGAGTTTGACCTCATGGGAGATGTGGTTGGGGACCAGAAGTTATGATATGGTCCCCTCCTGCTGTGACCTCAGTGAGTAAGGGAAGAGGACTTACCACCTTGCCCCTCCTGCTACACCTGCAGGTGCGTATCTGGGGACCTGGGAGACTCCAATTTAGAAAATATGCCTGTCTACATTGGTAGGGCTCCCTCTATCAAGGAAGTTGCAGGTTTGCTCAAAGAAATGCATTAATTATACAGGCTGTATTTTCCATGTATCAAGCCTCCTGTTTCCTTTACCTTTATCACAAGTGTGAAACTAGCTTTTTAGAGAACCTGTTAATCAAAAATTAGAAGTTAACTTTGAATGTGATAAATCTGAAATGGTTTTATTGCAGTAAGGCTAGATATACCAGAAGCCTAAGCTTTTATGGATAAAATCAATGCCAAATAAGCTGTGTTTCATGTGCAAATTGATAGGCATAATATATTATCTATTTTAATAGATGATGAAGGAATGTCTTTAGAGATGCTTATGGGAAAACTCCACAAGGCAGTGATGGAGGAATGCTCTCATTTTAATCAGGTAAGATACTAATTTGAAAATAGTTTTAGGAGAAGAAACATTATATTTAGAATTGCTATATTTGATAAATAAAATTATCCCTTCCACTTTCCATATGATGATGGCTAATATAGGATGCTTTTATACAGTAGACCATTGATAAGCAATTTTTTTATTTTACTTTGATGCACAATTTCAGTTTATTCTTTCTCAACAGTTTCCCTGAAACTAAGACCAGAAAATGATATCTCTTCAGTAACAGAGGGAGAATGGGGAAAGAGAATACAGATCTAGAGGTCACACTTTGTTATTTCCAAATGTGTGTGTGTGATGTGTGCCATCACAGATCACCCCTGCTCAGATCCTGCCCCTCTGGGCCAGCCATGCTTTTAACCCTGCAGTGAGAGAATCAAGGAGCAGCAGAGGAAAGTTCACAGCCATAGCAGCTTTTCTTTTTTTCAGTAACGCAACAACTATTTCTAATCCCATTTTCCAAACTGTCAGGTTTGGGAGATGGATCATTTAATAATTTTGCCTCTCTGTTCTCAGTTTCCATCTATGTAATAAGAATAACATTAACTTATATTTCCAGAGGGCATTCTGGTTTAAAGGTACTTTCTCTTTTTCTGAATTAGTGTAAGTTTCATCCCCATCTTACCAGTAAGTCTCAGATTAAGTGACATACTTAACTCTTCATGCCTAAGGGATGCAGAGCTAGGATAACAATCCAGTCCTTCTGTATTTTCCACTTATCTGTAAAATGAGTATGATAATGAGTATCTTTGTAAGGCTCTTAGGAAGATCAGGTGAGATAAAGTATGCCATGTGCTTTATGGACTTGAAAGCACTCTATACATGTCATTGAGGAGGGGGACACTGCCAGCAGTGTTGTTTCCTACCTCTGAGAAAAAACTAGAGCTCTGATTGATTCTACTAATAGAATTCTGCATATTCCATTAGGACCCATTAAGAATGTACATTTAACAATGTTGAACCCCCCCAAAATTACAGAATTCTGTATATTGCATTATGAGCCATTAAGAATGTAAATTTGACAATGTTGAACCCAAAAAAATGATTTAGCAGGATTGTTTTGGTTTTTATGAAAGAGCATTCATTGATAAAAGCAATATGTAGCTAGCTATTTTTATTAAGAAGAAATTATTTAAAATCATTATTCATTTCAAATGTTTTAGGGATCTTTGAAAGAAATGAGAGGAAAATTTTAAACAGTTTTTCACCTATTTATCAATAAATGCTGTTTCATATAGATTTATTTAGATCTGAAAATAATACTGTCATTTGTAAATTTTCTGTTTGATTTCTCAGAGCAGTTAACCAAGTTAACATATCAAATGCTTCTGAAGTTTTTATACAAGCTACAAAAACAACTCTTAAACACAAGGGGAAAGGTGTGTAGAGTATAATGTTCCACTTGTTGGGTTTCTGTCATCTTTATCTTTTCAGGATTGTCATTCCATGCAGTGTCTGTTCTGTAATAGACACAATGTTGATAATGTCAGGGTAAAGTACAAGATAGGAGAGAGATTAAAATTCAAAATAAATTTCATCATTAAAAGGATGTAGAGATGATCCAAGGTATAAAATTTAAATATTCAAACAAAAATCTCAAAAAGGAAATCCATTTTTTTTTCAATTAAAAAAATATTTCTGTCTCATGGTAAAAAGGAACTTTTTCTTTCCTTACCTAATTTTCTATGTAAAATGTTATAGAAAAACATTTTGTTTGAATATGCTATTTGCAATTTTACTAATGTGTTTTGCATTACTAAATATTTTATATTTTTCTTTGTTTTCTTTTTGCTTTCCCCTGTCCTTTAAAGAGTTAGCTATATCTGCTAATATAATTTTGAATGATATATTTTAGTTGAAATAATAATTTGCTCCCTTATAATTTTATTTAATTTTGGTATCCACAGTCTTTACGCAACACATTTGATACATGTAACAGAGCTCCTTTGAAATATGAAGCAAAAGTAGGCAAAAAAGAAATTCCTGATATTTATTCCTTTGAAGTTCAAGAAGAAAGCCCAGAATTGCAGAATGGTACATTTGAAGTTCAAGGTAATATTAAAAATCTTTCAAAAGGTGTCTATATTAGATATAATAGTCTGACTTTTCCCACTCTTTATTATAAACCTTAATTAAAATAGTTATCACTCAGCAAATTTAATTTTGTAATCTAAATGTGAATTTTATTTTGTTTTGTTTCCATAGTTTTTACTCACTCATGAAGAGTGGGATTTTGTAACTCTGAAGAATAGAAATGCTTGATTGATGTGAAGATGATTTTTTTTTCCATTATGACATAGGGATATATTGTACACCACTACCTAATAATGCAGAAATTGAGTAAAGTACCAAAAAATGTGATACTGTTATTGATTATTTATTTAGAATTGAAAAGAGTCAGCATGATTTTGAAAGCCCTTAGTTGTACATCTTTTAAAAATTACGAAATAGGGACTTTGACCATAAAAGTCAATATATTTTTATACTGTAAATGAAGTTTAAGTTCCTATTCTAGAAACCTGAAATGATTGTCACTAAAAATGAAGGATTTCAAGATTAAGGAATTTCAAATTGGGGCAGCTAGGTGACACAGTGGATAGAGGACCAGCCTTGAAGTCAGGAGGACTCGAGTTCAAATTTGGCCTCAGACACTTAACAATTCCTGGCTATGTGCCTGGGCAAGTCACTTAACCCCAATTGCCTCAGCAAAAAAAGAAAAGAAAAGAAAGAATTTTAAATTAAAATATTGCAAGATTACCTATTTTTCAAAGTATCAGGCAAGAATCAAAAAAAATAACAGATTCTGGAAGTATTTCCCCAATATCTTAATAGCATCTCTTCTTCCCTATTTTCCTCACCTTTCCCAACCCCCCAAAAAATGTTAGTAAAGAAGCAAAAACTTTGCTTCTGAGATTATACTTTCAGTACCAAAGAGAATATTGTCACTGTCATCATATAGTATAGTTGCATAAAGCCAAATTGTAACTTTTAAATTTTGATAATAGGTAGCTAGAAGGGTTTTGAAAACCTACTCCCATGATACATATGCTTCATATCTGTCATCAGGGAACCACCCAAAGTAACTAGAAGGTTACTCACCAAGTATGAATTTTATCAGCCATAATAATTCATGAAAATTACTATGCCATGAAGAAGTTGTAATCATTGGTGGAAGAAATATTCCCACTGATAAAATCATGATTCCTTGATTCATGATTTAAAGTAAATTGATAAAATCCAAGTGATCTCTTCATAATACTGTAAAACTATTAGAATTTCATGGAGAAATAAGCTATGGTTTAAAAACAAATTAAGGTTTCTTTCCAAAAGTAGAAGAGTTATTTCTTAATGGGGAAGGAGGTTATCTTTAACATTGTTAAAAATTAATTAACCATAGTCATAGTGTTTACTGACAATAGACCAGGTGAACAGCAAGTTGTATTGTAAAAAACATTCACCGCAAAAATTACTAAGTGATTATCTTTTTCCACTCTCCTCTTTCTTCCATCTCTCATTCTTTCATTCTGTTGTGGCTGTCTGTTTTTCTCTGTTGCTCTGTTTACCATTGTATCTCCGTCTTTGATTTTTTAAGTCTGAGTGTGCATGTACCTCTAAATCTTTTTTTATATGTTACATATGTGGTCTGGCCCTTTGTCATTTTCTGTATGTGTTTCTGTGTATTAGTATTTCTTTGCTTTTGTCCATTTCTCTGTCATTATCTCCTTCCTGTCCCTTATCTCACCATAACTGAAAATTGAGGGGGGTTTTTTGTTTGTTTTTTAAACAAATGTCTTGTATTTTTAACCTATGGCTCAGAGCTATAGATTCTGTGATGATATAGACTGGGTTCAGTTTGGAGGGAATCTCCCAAATGCCTTCACTTGGCTTTTGCTTTCATCTGAAATTTCCCATGAGAAATTTAAACTCTTATCTCTTTATAGATGTCCACAAAGAAGGTAAAAGCCCCATGGGCTGGCATGTAAACTTTCAAGGTGAAAATATCTTAAATAAATATAAGACAGGTTTTATTTTACCTAACAGTGAACACAACAGACTTACACCCAAGTCAGTAAACAGTCAAGAAGGGAAGTTGGAATGTGCTTGGCACATAGTAGGCACCATATACATGCTGGTTTTCTCTCTCCCCTGTCTGTCCTCTCTTGTCTTTGAATTTTTGTTCTTTATAGCACTCTACTCTGAGTGAGCTCTCCCTTTGAAAGGTCAGCATCCTGCTGGGACTCAGATTTATGCTATGGCAGTGGACTAAATACAAAGTCAGGATGCTTATTCCCATTCCATCGAGGTCAGTGCCAAAACAAAATTTCACATGGTACTATAAATTGTAAGTATTTATGTGAGCTAAAGGAAGACTTTTTTTTATTTTTAATAATAGCTTTGTATTTTCAAATACATGCAAAAATAGTTTCCAACATTCATCCTTGCAAAACCTTGTGTTCCAAATTTTTCTCCCTGCTTTTTCCACTTCCCTTCCCCTAGACAGCAAGTAATCCAGTATAGGTTAAGCTGTGCAGTTCTTCTAAACATATTTTATTTTTTTTAATGTTAAATCTAATGTATGCATACATATTTATACAATTATTGTGCTGCATAAGAAAAAGCAAATCAAATCTGTAAAAGAAAAAAAAAGAAGCAAAATAAAATGCAAGCAAGCAACAACAAAAGTAGTGAAAATGGTATGTTGTGTTCCATACTCAGCTCCTACGGTCCTCTCTTTGGGTATAGTTGGCTATCTTCATCATTGAACAATTAGAACTGGTTTATGAATCACTTCATTGTTGAAAGGAGCCACGTCCATCAGAATTGATCATTGTATAATCTTGTTGTTGCTGTGTATAATGATCTCCTGGTTCTACTCACTTCACTCAACATAAGTTCATGTAAGTCTCTCCAGGCCTCTCTGAAATCACCCTGCTGATTGTTTCTTATAGAACAACAATATTTCATAACATTCATATACCATAATTTATTCAGCCATTCCCCCACTAATGGGCATCCACTCAGTTTCCAGTTTCTGCCACAAACATTTTTGCACATGTGGGTCCCTTTCCTTCCTTTAAGATCTCTTTGGGATATGAACCCAGGAGAGACACTGCTGGATCAAAGGGTAAGCACAGTTTGATAACTTCTTCTAAACATATTTTCATATTTATCATGCTGCACAAGATTTTTTCAAATGTGAATATTGAAAGCTATCTTTGCATGTATTTCAAAAATAAGAAGCTATTATTTTAAAAAACAGATCAAAAAAGAAAAAAACAAGCAAACAATAGCAAAAAAGATAAAAATATTATGTTATAATCCACATTCAATCTCCATAGTCCTCTCTCTGGGTGCAGATGGTTCTCCCCATCACAATTTTATTAAAATTGGCTTGAATCACCTCCTCATTGAAAAGAGCCACATCCATCACAGTAGAGCATTATATAATCTTGTTGTCGTGTACAATGATCTCCTGGTTCTGCTCATTTCACTTAATATCAATTCAAGTCTCTTAGGCCTCTCTGAAATCATCCTATTGATTGTTTCTTATAGAAGAATAACATTCCATAACATTCATACACCATAACTCATTCAGCCATTCTCCCACTGATGGGCATCCACTCAGTTTAGGAAGACATTTTCAATGCCATAGAGAGAGCCCACATTCTTTAACCTCCAGCCTGACATTTAATGGATCAACTTTTTATTTAATCTAAAAAGCATTTTTTAAACACTTAATATATGTGAGGTATTATTTTAAGTTTTTAAGGTACAAAGACAAAAATGACACTGTTTTTGTCCTCCAGGAGCAATATCTTTGATCAGAGAAAACAACACGTACACACACACGCACACGCACACACACACACATGTTTGTGTGCACATAACACAGTTTGTGCCTAGAGGTATACATATATGTATATAGACTAGTAAGAAGCCCAGTTGGGGTGACATGTAGATGGTATAAAGGAAAGCAGTATATACAAAAAGCCTGGAAAGGTAACGTTTAAAGCCAGGCTGTGAAGAGCTTTAAAGGCCAGCCAGGAATTTGTATTTCATCTTGAAGTCATTGAGCAGAAGAAAAACCTGGCTAGACCATGTTTTAAAAGTTTCTTATTCTTTTTTTTTTTTGATGGCATTAAATGAAATCTATTGTATTTCTCTGCAGGAAAATGGCAAGAAAGCAAAAAGAACCTCAATACTAAATTCATTTATTTTCCCCTTGATTTATTTAAAAATGGGTCTGTGGTTTGCTGTGATATGGGAGCCATCTTCCAGTGGCTGCTGGAAGTCTAACTCAGACCTGTAGAATGGATCTCTTCATGTGGGAGGATGATGATGATACAAGGAGACTGACAGTCAATGCATTTCTCTGACCTCTCCACTGAGAGGCAATGGCATTGTCTGACCTCTCTCTTCTTCCCTCTGCCTCCAATTTATTTCATTCCCAATCCACAAGGAACATCTCCGTTAGTAAAGGCTGCTTTGCAACTCCTTCAAGTGTTATGAGATTCTCAGAGAACTGACCTATCCCTTCACTTAGGCATGGTCCTTAACAATGATTCATAAAACAGAAATTACTTCCTTTCCCTTGCAATTGAGCTGTAGTTGCAGGAATAATGAACATGATGTTTACAGATTAAACATGACATATAACAGTTTTGGTACCTTTCACAGGGAAAGAAGATATTCATTTTTTCTTAAATATACTTGTTCATTATAAAGTTTTTATCTCAGTATGACTATCTTCACTTATCATCTATGAGTACCATTTTCACAGTTTTTCCATGGAATAATTTGATAATTGCTAAATTGATTTTTAAAATATATTTTCTTTATAATCTAGACTTGCAATCAAATCTGCAATCTCTTATTAACAAAGTAGCAGAAGAATGCAACAGACTATTGGTACTTCAGTCACAGCTAACTAAAGATTGTGAAAAGGTAGGTATTATGAACAAATACGTGAAAAAAAAAACCCACTTATTTAGAATTCTTTAAATCCCTGGATTTGGGATATGAATTTTTTTTATTAATAAGCAACTTTTAAAAAATTAAAACTTATGTTAGATTCAATGAGAAAAGTATGCCAGAACAAAAATTCACAATCCACCTGGCTGACAGAAATTGTTTTTAATTTGAAATGTATGCTGTATAATAGCTGCTGCTCAGATTTTTGGCAGCTTTGATACAATAGGATATCAAACTTAAAGCAACTGAATTCATTTGGATGGCTTTTCATGTGTATTTCTGCTTATCTGTATTTTTTTAATATTATTCTTATAAAAGGTCTATGGCAAGTTAATTCAGTTGATGAAAACCTAGACATAATATAACTAAACATGTAAGTTTTATTGCTTTGAGGGCATGGAGCATCATGAACTTCAATTAAGATCAGAATCAGTGTGTTGGAGATATATTTAAAAAGAAATAAATGATGGGACCTATCACTAGTCCTGGAAACAAACAATAATTCCTAACCTTTTTCATTAATGTCATTTTCACTTCATCTCTGTGAATATATATATTTGTTTCTTGCAACAAGTTCAAAAAGACAGTGCTTAACTATTTGGATCAGATTTTGATGTTTAAAATCAGCAAAATACAAAAAACTGATGGGATATTTAAAAAGTTCGAGGGACATATAATTTTTAGATTACCAATCATTAGTAATGCTAGAATATTATCAATAAAATGGGTCAGTAACTCTCAAATACCAAATATAAATCATGGCGGTAGCTTGTAGTTACAGAAGGTATGTTCTGGAGAGGATGCCAATCAAGTCTGATTGAGTAACAATTAATGAGAGAATGAATATTATACAATAATTATACAATTATACAACAAATAATGAGAGAATGAGAGAATATAGAAAAGATGGACTTTTCTAATGTGGCTCTAGAGGATGTGCATTTAGTTCCTACTTCCCACGTCCGCCATCACCCTCAGGGAAATTTAGACAAAGGACCTATATCCCCACCCAAGCCTGACTGGATGGGGAGTTTTACCTTGGCTTTGAAAGGTTGAGTAGAGTGGCAATCTATTCCTAAATTGAGGAGAATGTTAATCCTATTTACTCTTACCTGTCTGTCCTTCAGAGGCTGAGTCTCTAAAAAAGGCTTCTCTTTCTTTTAGCTTGGCCTTCTCCCACTCTAATCCAGGCCCTGTGGCTACAGGTGTCCTACCTCCATTCTCTTCCCTCTCTGCCACCCTTATTGTTTCTGCTCACTTAGCCTAGTCATCTATGCCATAGTAAACCTTTAGTATTTGCTAATTGGTTGAATTAGTGTGAGAACTTATTTGAATCTTGACTCTGCTGTTTACCATTCCTCTCTTTCAGGGAGGGGTTTAAACTAATATTAGGATTTTTCTCTATACTGGTAGTATGACAGTGGAGTTTGCACCATTTTTAGGAGCTAGGATTTGAGAAATTTGGAATAGGGACCTAGATGGAGAGCTGAAAGAGGGACCTCAGAGACCATCAATCCAAGTGTTTCATTGCATAGATGAGGAAACAGAGACTCTTGATGAGTGATTTAACTAGGTAGTCTGCATCAGTGACAGAATGTAAGCCAAACCCATCCTCTGAGCACAGAGCTGCTGGGAGCCTGTTCTGCTGTGTCTCCTTGTCTGCAGCAGAGATGGAAGAAAAAGGGGGGGGGGGGAGGAGGGAGAGGAGGAGAAGGGCATCTGGGATTCTGGTTTGATTGATTGTTTAATGGTTTGATTGATGTACAGAAAATTCAAGAGGTGATAGTAAGTCTGGTATTAATGCATGAGTAGCATTGAATGGATTTTTCTCTTACCATTTTAATAGATTCAAGAAAAACAACAGGCAGAGAATGCAAAACTTGAATTTACGAAAGAAGAGGAAATGACTGATCTCAAGATATCAAAAGCAAAGTGTTTAGCAGGCTCTTCTCAGACAAAAGATGGTGGTAAATTTTGAATTTTAAAATATTTTTTATTTTTTATAAAGTATGTAATCAATACTTGACTTGATTAAGTTAAACGGAGAGATAAATTGCTTTAAATATAAGAGATCATCAAAACTATAAGTTTAGATGAAATAACCTTGGTCTATTTTACTAATGTGTACTTGTTTACATCAGTCAGCAATTTTATATTTAACCCTAACATTAGCCTCTAAAAATGACTTTAAAATGAGAGAAAAATGAATTTTCTTTACAAAAAAATTATGATGATTACAATTAGAAATTTGAATTAAAATTTTGTTTTCCATGTGTGTTAATTCCATACTTAGTGTATAAATGTTGAAGAATTCTTAACCCTTTCTTTTCTTGACTTCAGATATTGTAGAGAGTTTGCCTCTTTTACAAGACATGGAAAAAGTGAAAAATCAGCTTGAAGCACAAGATGTTCGAGAACCAGAACACCTTCCATGTAATTTCCAGCCATTGTTGAAAGAAATCGGAGTAAAGGGTCCTCCAGAGAGCCCCCATTTGCAAGAGGAGCTTCAGCTTGTTAAAGAATCCATTCTTCAACCAAGGTATTTCTATTCTGATATTTCACCTAATAATATTTGTCACTCAGAAAAAAGCCACAAAACCAGATGACTTAAGAAAAAATATAGACCAGAAGAAAGTTCTTGAAAGGTGATGTAACGTGGCAACTGAATTTAGTGAAAAGCCTACATCTATTTATTTGGTCAAAAGTCATTATAAATAAGAAGTTTTTTGAAGTGTTTTTGCTCTGCAAGGATCCTGATTGTTAGAGATGTGCTAGCTGATTATCAGTCAGGTGGCATGTATTCACTATGTGTAAGTAAGCCCCTGTGCTGGGCTTATGTAAGGTCTGTAATCTAGTTGGGGAGTGTCCACTGTAGATTTGAGTTTAGCTATGTGACATGGCAGCCTATTATACTCAGTCTTGTTTTTTTTACTTTCATGACATCTCTGTCACTTATTCTGTCTTCCCTATTCCCATTGCCATTACCCTTCCTTTTTAATGTCTATGCTAGGTTATGGTAAAAGCTGCTGCTTCTTCCTTTCTCTTCTCTCTGTCCCCCTGTAGTCAGTTGTCCATTCTACTTCAGGGCACTCATGCCATTTTTCTTCTCAAAAATTCCCAGCTGTTCCCTCTTGATCTCTGAGTACAGTTCAGAACCTTTGCTTGGCATTCAAGGTATTTTCCAATCTGGTACTACTTTCCTTTCTGTTCTTTTATACTGATGCCCTTTCTCTTCCTCACTCCCATTCTACATTTCAATAGAAATGTCTCTCTTATCCCTTCCTTGCCTCTTTACTCCTCTCCTTACTTCCCTCCTTAACTACAATTTGTTATTCTCTAATTTCAACCAGGTCTTCCCTTACTACTATGCCATAACCTTTTTTGATTGAAGGTATTTGTTCCATCCTTTCCTGGGTCATCTAGAGACTTGCTCCTTCTATAATTCCCAAATTTCTCTTCTTTCCAGGTCCACATATCTTAACTTCCCAACTGCCTAAATAGATCTTTGGTTGTCTCCCATTCTTAAACAATTTTAATTATCTGATATTTCTTTTTTCACTACCATTGATTCTTTCGGCTGCTTCTTACCATCCATTCACTTTTCTGCTTCTTATAATCTGGCTTCCATCTGTACCATTGGACTGAACCTATTCTTTCAAAAGTTATTGATTTTAAATGTTAAAACGATGTTAAAATGAAGGCTTTGTCAGAATAAAGTCGGATTTATTTTGTGTTCACAGCACTTACTCAGAGTAGACATTTATAAGACGTCTTGATTAAGTTAGGAGAGAACTATGTTTCTTTAAAATAGGAGAATGTGCCTGTGGAAAGAGAGGAAAAAAAATTACTCAAGAGTCTGGAAAAGTCAGGAAAGGAGTGAGTTCCACTTTACAAGTATTACAATAATAATAAATAATTTTTTGTATTTTTTTGAGGTCTAAATTTGTCTATGGCTATAGAGAAAGATGAAGGGAGGAATTTTTCAAAATGACATGTTGAGGTGAAGAGAAAGGTGTTATGATGATAATAATTTGCTGTAATGCTTTTTGGTTTTTAAAGCACTTTGAGTAAAATGGAATGGGCCTAAGCTCCCTCTTCAATAGAAGTCAATATTCTCCTCTGCGCCTGTAGAGTCTTAGAGAGATGCTTCCAACACTTAAGTTGAGTAACACGCCCAGTGTTACACAAGCTCCTGTATGGCAGAAGCAATACTTGAGCCTGTTTTCCTTGGCTCTGAGGTTAGCTCAGCCCCACTGCCATGTTGTCTCTCATAGCTGAGAAAGAAGCTTTTGAAAATGTTTAAATTTTAAGTAATGGCTACATATGAAAGAAATTTCATTTGGTTTCTCAGAGAAGACATAACTTTGGGGTCTACTATTTATTTCTGCAATTCAGTTCTGTTAAAAAAAAAAAAAGCACTGTTATTACAAAGCAAGGATGGGATTATTTGTAACATGATAATGATCTATTGGATAGAACCCTGAACTTGTAGTTAGGAAGACCTGGATTCAAGGCCTGCCTAATACACTTATAGATCTGTGACTTCAGGCTAGCTTTTAACCTATCTGAGCTTCAGTTTCTCTGTTAAATAGTGGAGTTGGAGACTAATGGCTTCTTGATTGCATCTAGTTCTAAATCTATGATCCTATAAATAAGAGAAGCTTAGTGGAACGAGAAGAGGAAAAGCAGGAACAACATTCCCAAGAGCATTATGAGAGTGCATGAAAATGTGATCAAAATCACTAATAAGAGAAATTCAAATTAAAACAATTCTGAGGTTTTACCTGACACCTACAAATTGGCAAATGTGAAAAAAAATATTAACAGATGTTGAAAGAGCCATGAATTAGTGTGATTGTTTAGTGTCATGTAGTTTGGAATTTTACAAGAAAGTGGCCATAACATATATACTCTTTGGTATGAATTACTATAATACTGGGCATATATGAAGGAAAAATAAAGGCAGAAACAAAGATCCTCAAAATATTCATAGCATCACCTTTTATGATAATAATTAGAAAAAGAATAAGTTCCCATTAATGGATGACTGAAAAAAATGGAAATGAATCTAATTGAATATTAATGTATCTGAAGAAATGATGAATATGAAGACCAGAATAACACAGAAAGATTTTTATGTGGCTTGATGAGAGTGAGATAAGCAGAACCCTATAGAAATGGTTCTTTAACAATATTAATAGAAAGAAAGATGAGTCCTTAATGGCCCAAAAGAATGGGGAATGTGAACCCTTTTTCCTCATTGTAAGAGAACTTTGGGAACAAGTGCTGAGGGTCGTATACATTGTTAGAAAATCACAAGTTCATAGGGCTCTTAGAATCTATGTAATCCAAAACCCTCTGAGCCATAGGTCCAGAAAGATTGAGTATCCAAGATCATATAGTTATCAGATATGGAACTGGAACCTAGGTCTTTGGACTCCAGAGCCTCTGCTTTTTCTGCTGTTGTACAGCACAATTGTTCTTTTTTGCAATGGATGTTCACTTAAATCTGGGGGCTTGAAGGATTGGGCAGGAAGCAGCACAGGTATTTCCAGAAATGATTATAAAAACAAGAAATGTCAATAAAATTTAATTTTAAAAATAAAAGCCAACAAAGTGGAAGTGACAGTGAGAAATTTAAATGGCTAAAAGAAAATCAGAATTCTAATTCATCTTCTCTACTCCCTCTTTATATTCCTTCAGTTTTATGATTCAAATAAGCATATTTTAAAAGGATTTATAAAACTGGATAGAATCCTAGCATAGCATATTTTAAATGCTCTGTTAATAACTGATATTTCATAATTTTTTGCTTTTTTCACTTGTTGAGTTTTCATGTATATACTTTTCACATATTTTAAATTTTCAAACTAAATAATCTGAAAGGGCCATTATTTTGATCCATTTTTTCTCATTTGTATTATAGCTTATTCACTGAATCAGTGGCCAATATTGATCAAGTGGTGCTGAAAACAAAACATACTGAAAGTTGTCTTCAAAAGACTGAAGATGGCTCAGCAAAGGTATTTTTATTTTTTTCTTCTGGTCTGTGGGTTACAACAATATTTCAAGAAAATTAAATTCCCTCAGTGTGGGAACTCCAACTACTGACACAGTTTGCATCTCTCTTCTCTAACCTAGTAATTGGTCTTGAGAGTTGTTTTTTGTCTGTCTAAGAATATTCACTGAAAAATGAGCATGGTGGAGAATTAACTATAATAGCTTCATAATTCTTGATGCATTTATTGATGAGGAAACTGTTTTTGACACAGTTCATGCTAAAGATATAGAAGAATTTATGACTAAAGAAATTGGAAGGTACTTGGTGCACAAAAAGGCCTAAATAAATTATGACCTTTATTTTATATATTCTCAAAATTAATCCCAGCTTCTGTCAGGTATGTCAGTTTATATGCCCAAAACAAATATTGCCTTTCCAATCACTCCTCAAACCCAAAAACCAAGGCATTTCTGGCCTTCAGAAATCCCTATGACTTTTATAATAGATTAGATCTGATTGAAGATAGTCTTAGGGTTTCCCCAAATTAAAATTGTTTTCACTAAGAAATGCTTATTTCCCCAAATGGACCTCAGAATAAATAAATAAATATGGCCCTATAATCTGAACATTTGCAGGAGGACAATAGTCAGCCCAACTTTGTGGTGATAGTAAAAGTCAAAACATACTTTCTGGGGCACTGATCAAGATTTATATTCTTAGGGATAATCTTAAACAAGATTATTTCCCAAGACTAGAGGAAAGAACATGTAATACTTTGTTAGGCATATTATTGATAATTTCACTACATTTGATGCTAGAGGAAATTAAGGCATTTATTCATTCATCATGGATTTTTTTAAATAAATATAGTGGATGCTCCATAAAAGTGATAATATATAATATGAAACAGTTAAATAATAATTTTGAAGTGATACATTAAATACCATTAAGAGACAATAATTATTATCAAAATTTGAGAATAAGGAGACCAGTGGGGATTTTTATCAGTCAAGAAAAACTTCATTGAGAAGGAAGAAGTCTCCATTAAGGAAATAGAACTGAGTATAGATTAGGTAACCAAGGAATAAAGGAAAAGGGAAATTGAGAAAAATTTAGGAACAGACTAAGCACAGTGGGTTCAGAGAATGGGGAGATAATTAAGCTTGAATTTAATAAATGTTAATTTGTTCAAAACATTGTCTTGGATTGGGACTGCCCTAAATTGCCCTTCTGCCTTTAGAACTGTGCCTTAGTTCTTCTTTCTCTAAATTTCCATCAATACTTGTTGTTTAGTAAGCATGGATAGAGGGCTTTACGTGATCCCTTAAGGAATATCCTTTACCATCCATTAGACAGCAACTAGAGGTTTTGGAGCTGAGTAGTGATATTTTGACAAACATGAGATGGATCTGGTGATATGTGGGATGGATTGTTTAGGGTAGGGATGGAAAAAAGGAGCCCAGTTAAAAAGCTCTTATAAATCTGAGATACTTAGGAATTGAAGTAAGATAGTATTACTTGAGAGGGAGAATAGGGGCATATTTCAGAGAAAAACACAGCATGATAACACCACATATACAACCTGAATTCAAGATGATGTCAAAAGATAACTAAACATTTGAATCTGTAGTTCAAGAGGAGTGTAGTAATATTGACAGAGAGTAAGTTATTTAGGGAAAAGCAAAACTAGTTTTTAGAGGAGGTTAGAGAGAAGATGTAAGTTAATGTTAGATCTCCTGAAATTTGAGATGAAACTAGGGTTTACTTTATTTAAAATTATAGAATTTTTTGAGTATTCATAACAAAAGCAAGATTCTTCTTTCTCTTATGATGGGCAATATAGAAATAAGATAAATATAAATGTTATATGTTTTCTTTCTCTTAGTTTACTAATGAAACTGGAATGAAAGAAGAAATGGATATTGTTCAGTTATTGAAAAAACAGCACCAAGAAAAATTAGAAGAAGAAGTGGCTAAGGTTAGTTTACATTTTTTCAGCTAAAACCTTTTTTTGAGTTTGAAAGTCCAGATTATGTACATTTTACTGAAATTAGTGTCATTACTATCAAATTAGTATTTGTTGATTGAATTTATATAAGGATTAATTCCAAATTATCAAGTTTTTCTTTTTTAAAATAAATAATATTGCTTTTAAATTTATTTTTCTAAATATTCAGTGCTTTTCCTTAATACTTTGATGGAGATTAATGTGGGTACTTTGTAAAAAGATACTAGTCACAATCTGTCTAAACCTTTTTACCTTATATTATAGTTCTTGTGCGTGTCCTTCATGCATGTGATGGGCCTTCCTCTTGATAGTGATTGAATGACAGTGGAGCCCACAGGTTATCTTTGGCTTATCCCTGCCTCTGCTTCTCCATTGCTTTTTCTGTGACCACAACTTTAATTAATCTGTCATTTATTGGGGCAAGTTAATTTGCTATTTCTCAAGTAGTAAGGATGGATTCACACAGTACTTTCCATCTGTACTTCTTTAGCACTGTTTTATAGGTTTGGGTTCCTGCCTGTGCTATTGAACATGGTGAATCCCAAGTAGAAATTGAGTACATAATTTGTGACATCATCATCATCAGAGATCTCATTTCTCTAGGGCCTCTAGGGACATGTAAATATATACACACATATCACTTACATGATCTTGTTTGTGTAGGAAGATAATTTAAATAGCAAATAAAAAGCCTCCTGTTTGGACATCAGACATAACCATTCAGGGAGTCATGTGCCTCATTTGCCCTGACCAGAACCCTGAGTAACAACTTATTTTACAAATATCATATGCATCTACCATATGCAAAGTACCACATTAAATAATAGGGATGTAAAAGATGCTTGCTTTCCACAAGTTCACATTATGCTGTGAGATTCAATATTGGTAGCTTTTGCCTTCTTTTGAGCATTCCAACGTTCATTTGCTATTTGCTGGCCAGCCCATAACTTGAGAGAACTCAGTACCCTAAGTTCTGGTTTTAACTTCTCTCAGTGTTAGAGCATCTAGGTAATTGTCAGTTATCAAAACAACCTAAGTATCTAAGGTATAAAATAAAATAGTGCTAAGATAGTTTATCAGAATGAGTTTTCCTATTTTAGCTGCCTTTATTCAAAATTTGCTCACATCTACTTGGTTAATTTCAGGGCTTTAGAATTTAGTTCAGCTCACAGCTAAGAAGCCCTTGGGATACATTGTCAAAGATTTTCATAACAGTTCAAATTGTTTGTTAACCATCTACTCACTGCTTGTGCATTACTAGAATGCTATTCGATAACTTAGTTGCACAGTTCTCCCTCACTTCCTAACTATTTCACCCATCTGCTACACTTGCAAAAATGTAAATTGGCAAATGGTTCTAAGCTGTTCAAGTGCTGATATGTAATGACCAGCAGAGTTATAAAATACATATGCCAGTGTATGGCATAAGCCTCTTTTCCTCAACATTTACCATTAACCTGTAAAAAATAAATTCTTTCAGACAACCCTAAACCTAACATTTCATATCTTACCAATACATGTTGCTACATAAGTCAGAAAAGGTTTTAGATGTGCCTCTGAAGGATTTTAATTAAGTTTGATTTCACTGGACAAGCAAAAATTTTATTATAGAAATTTCTTTAACTACAGAACAAAGACTTAAAGTCTTAAAGTCTTGCCTTCCTGTTAAAAATGAATATATGTTCATCTAGTTCAATCTTTATGTATCTAATTACTATAAAAATAAATGGAGCTTACATTTCACCAACTTTTGTTCCATTAATTATGTTACTACCTTTTTGAAAAAGTTATTTAAATTTTCATCTTTTAATAACTTACTTTTCCCTTAACAAATAGTTTTGAAATCGCATTGCTACTTTTGTTAACCACAATACCATAATTGGAAATTAAAAGGACCTTTTTTTTTTTTTTTTTTTGGCTAGACCTGCAAATATCAACTGTATTTGCTAAAGATAAAAAGAATAATAACTCTAAGACCTATTTATATGTCATGATTTTTTTTTTATTTCATATCAGACTATTGGCTGTTCATTTCCAAAAATGGGCAGAATCTAAGATTCCATTGTTACAGAGAGAAAACTTCTTTTGTCATTGCAGATCAGCACCTATTAATGTGATTTAATTTCTTAAAAATTTACCTAATACCTTGTGATGTGTGATTTGTACCAAGTCATACAAAGCACTATATACTAAAGTTGGAATTTAAACCCAGGTCTTGCTCTCTTTCCACTATACTACATTTCTTTTCAAAAAAAAAAAAAAGGATAAAGAAAAAGGAAGTCATTTTATAAAGATGTTCATGAAATAGAGAATGCTAAAACATACTTAAAGAAAAAAAAGATAGTACTTTGTGTTCCTTTTTAATTGCCTTTTGTAAATCACTTTGTTCTTCTCCAAATTTGCCCTTTTTCAAAGGAAATTAAATTATAAAAAGTAACAGTATTGGTTTCTACTAAGTATGCTAGTAAGATGAACTATAGTCATCAAAACATTTCCTTGGTTTTAGAATACAAAGATGTGTGCAGTTTAGAGAGTTTTAAAATATGATCACCATATGTAATAACACTACTGACATCACAAAATCAACTGAATCAACTTATTTCAATGAAATAATGTAGATATAAAATTCCCATTAGTTCTATGAATTTTTAGTTTTGCAGTTTCAAATTGTTACATGTGATTAAGACTCAAATCAGTCTTATTCCAAAAAGATAACTTACAAAATTAAGTTAGCAAATTTATTTTTAAAATTTATTGATATTTTACAAAATGCATTCCTGTTACTTCCCAATGATTTCCCCTTATCCCTTCCAGCATTCCTACTATTTTCTCATTCTTCCTTTTTTCCCCCCTTTCTACCCCTTCTGCCCCTTGGAAGTTTTGCAAAGCAAAGGTAATTAAATAAATACATTATCTTAGTTGGATGTAACAACATTTGTGCTTCACTACCTTCCTGTCCTCCCACAAGAGGCAGACATACTTCACTGCTAGTTCAGAGTCACTCTCAGGATCTGCATTGGTCAGCATTCTGATCTTTCAATGTTGTTCTTTTTTGTTATACTGGTCTTTGTCTTCCTTTTTTTTTTTTTTTTTTTAATATCTATTCTCTCTTCGTGTCTCCATTTATCTAAGACCTCCCAAGTTTCCCTGAAATATACCAAATTTCAAATGATTTTCTAAACTTGTTGAAAATTACTGGAATTAATGCAAAATAAATTTCATTTAACTATATTATAGCCAATCAAGTAATTCAAATTTAATCATTTAAAAGAAGCAATAAAATTTCTGCTTTGATTTTGGATTTACTGTTGAAAGTATAAATTCTCTTTACTATTTCATTGGTTTCTTTTGGGACTTAATTTGAATTCAAAGTTTTCTTGAAGATTATTTCAGATTATAATATCTGAAGCTCCTGCCTTGTTTTATGTCTCTAAATGAGTCTTTTAAATTTTCTGCAGGTCATTGTGTCAATGAGCATAGCATTTGCTCAGCAGAGTGAAATAGCAAGACTTTCTAAGCAAAAAGAAGACATTGCATCAGTAACTGAAATAAATGCCTGTCAAGAAAAAGAATCCTTTGCAACTGATATGAAATGGTCTAAGAATGAGTTTAGCATGCAGGCTTTTGAGGCAGAAGAAATGAAATTTAAAGAATTGAAACCGCTTAGCAAAGAGTTGAGTGAAGAAGAATGCAAGGAAACTCTTTTATCACATAGTAATAATCTTGAAAGCACATTTGAATTGAAGGACCGAGAACTCGATTTTTCAAGAGAAATTTTCTCCCCAAACAGAGGGTTTATTTTTACAGAACATGTGAGTACTTGCCTCTTTAAATGTAAAAAAGAAATCATTGTTTGTTTTTTTAGTATTTCTCTTTTTGTTTGGATTCATTTCTATCAGTACAGACAGTACAAATGGATACCCTTGGAATGCTGACTTTAGAAGGTTCAGTGGCTTTTGTTTCATATTATGATCATTTGAATTTGTTTGGTTTTTTTCCCTTCTCTTTAAACTTTTCATTTCACACTGCTCTTAGAGATAATTAACATGAGAGTAGTTCCATGTTTCTGTGTGTCTCCTTATTATTTTGCTGTAAGCCTGGATCAAGCCTGAGGTAACAAACTTTATGGTGAGAAGAGATAAGAAGCTGATCTGAAATCTCTTCTTCACTTCCTAAACCCCATCTTTTTTCACTTGACCCTACAATAGGTCTTAGGTAATAGCATCATTAATTACTACCATCCCCCAAACTCATCTTTCTCATAGGTCCCATCTTATTTGTCATCTCAGATCCCTTACCTACCCAGTTCTTAAAATAAAATGTCCGGAACAGCCAAATCTCTTCCTTTGAAGTGTGCATGAATTTTGTTTTATTTCTTTAGATGCTCAAAGATTATATTAGCACCTACCTGTCTACCTTTCCCAATATTAACAAAATCTGTGAAAATAGATAGTGAAATAAAACAAGATAATAGGGGGCATAAAATAATTATACCATAAATGTGTGATCAGCTAAACAATATTATAGCAGGGTTTCACATCTTTATGGTACTACTTGCTCTTCACTTCTCCAAATGATTTTGTATTTGTTTATTTGCTGAGATGCTGTATCTGTCCTCATAAGTTGGAAGTTCTTTGAGTACATGAACTATTCTTTGTAGTTGTGTTTTCATCTCTGGCCCTTAAAATATGATAGGACCTATTTAGTGCTTATTAAATTGAATTGAATGTCATAGGGCATATAGAGTGCTGCATTACAAAGTGTGGCTCTCATATAAAATATCATGTTAGTTTTGCATAGTGCAGTGTTACTCACAACATACTGTGAGTTAAAATGATGGTTCCTGGCTTATAGAAGCCCATTAAAAATAACTTAATTCATATTATTTGTTACCAAAAATATGTCAGAAGGGATAATGGAGTTGTAGAGTAACTTGGCTGAGAAGAATCTTGAAAGAGAAATTCTTTAACCAGTCACTCAGGAAACATTCATAAGACACCTACTATGTGCAAAATACTATGCAAAGCTCTGTATATACAAAGAAAGGCAAAGACAGTCCCTGCCCTCAAAGTACTCACCATCTAATGGGAGAAACAGCAACTATGTATAGATAAGTTAAACTAATTATTTCATATTAACGTGGAGTATTATTATGGTGTGCCTCTTTTAATATTTCTTTAGAGGAAACTTAAGAGGATACAGAACTACAATGATTTCATATTCATTAAAATATGTGAATGCCTATAAATTTTCTTTATATTCTAAAATACATTATACTTGCAAACTGCTGTTAAATTTTATAGATCCAGGATGAGATTTTGGCATCAAACACAGACACTTCTAGGCAACTGATGGTACATGAAGAGCAGTTGGAAGATTTGAGGCAGGAGTTGGTGCGGCAATACCAGGAGCACCAGCAGGCCACAGAGTTGTTGAAGCAAGCTCATATGCACCAAATGGAGAGACAGCGGGAAGATCAAGAGCAGCTGCAAGAAGAGATCAAGAGGCTGCACAGAGAATTAGCCCAGGTAAATAAATGTCCCATGTGCAAATGAAAGGAGAAGCATTTTTACATAGAACTTTATTCCTCAGTATAAAGGAGCTTTTGTTTTGCCAAGTTTCTAATAACCTATTCAAAGAGAAGATCTCATTGTGCCAGGTCTTGTAGGGAGATTTTCTGTAACTGCTCCTGGAAGTCTGCTATGATTTCCTAGCACAGGATTTAGTTCCTTTATCTTGTTTCTAGGCCTTTTTCATCACCGATTTGATGATCCAAGGATTGGTTTTGCCCCATTTGTTTTTTCTTTGTTCTGCAGTGGATATAATCTGCATATGACTTCATTCAGTTTTGTCACATTCTCCATAGGCATAGAGGTTCACTGGACACCAAAGAGATAGATCTCTTTCCTGCTCTAATCTCACTAATTACTAGTAAACTCTCTCAAAGGTGACATGTTTCCAGAACTCTTTCTAGGGGAAAATCTCATTTTGATTCTAGAAAAAAATTTATATCATATTTCTAACCCTTTCCTGACTGAACATGTATGTACTTTGCTTGAAATTTGGGAACTGGGTTCTTATAAATTTCTGTATGGAAAAGCATACTCACAAAATCAATGGAGAAGAATTATAGACCAAACCAGCCTTTAATTATCAGTATTTCTTGAGAGAAAAGAATTTCAAACCTCCTTGAATTTAGATTCATATGCCTTAAGAAAAAAAAAAGACATGATATGACCAGAAAAATGTTTAAAATTTTTTGTCAAATGTAATGATAGACGTATTTTTGAAGTATAGAATTTGTGTTGTACCTGATGAATTAGTTTTTCTCCATTGCATTTTGTGAATTTAAAATTTTGATTTTTCAATGCAAAATCAGTTTTTGAAATCTGAAAGGCTTAATCAAGTCCTTAATAGTAATGTGAAACTAATATTTTTTTTAAAAATCTGATAATTTTGCATTGAAAACTATGAATATTTTTAACCCCTTGAAGTCTTCTGGTTCTTGGGGTTAAAAGATATCAATCATTCAATCAATAAACAATTTTTAAGTGTTGGGTTCTATGTTCAATGCTGAGACTTCTGCTTTAATATTCCTGATTTCTCTCCTCCCCTCCTATCGCAAACAATATTCTTTTACTACCTTTTCTCTTATTTAGAGTGCCTCAATAGATAATGAAAACCTGGTTACAGAAAGAGAGAGGGTGCTTTTAGAGGAGCTGGAAGCCCTAAAGCAGCGAACATTAGCTGGAAGAGAGAAGCTGTGTTGTGAGCTGCGCAGCAGCTGTACGCAAACACAGGTAGCGTGGACGTGGACTTGGGCCGGCGTGGCCATGGGAGCCCCAAAGCCTTGCATGTCGCGTCACGGGAACGTCAGTGGCCACGTGGCCAGGGCCACAGTCCTCTGGACAGGAGCCTTGTGACCATCTTTATGGGAGTGTGTGTGTGTTGCATCCATGATCTTTTTTCTTTTATGTATTCCAGTGGTTTGTCATTTCTTGATAACACTAATCTCTTGATAAACTCTAGTTAAATATTATTTTAAGTAGTATTTAATTTGTACATAAATGTTTTGGTTTCACTTTGTAATTAAGCGGAAGAATGACATGCCACTTCCAAAATGATCGGATTTCTGTCTGTCTTATCCTCCCTGCCTTTACAAAAACTAACGCAGGATGAAAGTGAGAACCAAGAAGTGGAAGAACAAATCTCTCAAGAAGAAGCAGAAGAAAAACCTCAAACTGCAGCTTCTGACATTCTCTCTAAAGAAAGGTATAGGAGATGTGTGTGTCATTTTATAGTTTGAAGGATGATTTTGTTCATCTTAAACTACTTAAGAGAATCACTGTTGTCTCGCTGCTCTTTTATATTTTGTCTAAGAAGCAGTGTAACCATTGGGCTACAGAACTATGAGTATATGTGAAGAGGAATGCCAGTTTTTCTACAGGATGCATTAGACAAGCAGGCTTT
Source organism: Antechinus flavipes (assembly GCF_016432865.1). NCBI lineage: Eukaryota > Metazoa > Chordata > Mammalia > Dasyuromorphia > Dasyuridae > Antechinus > Antechinus flavipes. The sequence goes on along the minus strand of NC_067402.1, from coordinate 46,002,816 downwards.
ACAGGATACTGTGCTTTTAGTCAAGAACCTGCTTCTGGTACTTTGTATGACTTTGGGCAAGAGAAATAATTGAGATTTTCTTATTTGAAAAATTAAGGAATAGGACCAGATGCCTTAGAAGATCCTTTCTAGCTCAAATCTGTGATCCTAAAAACCATCCCTTTTTTGACATTCTGATTGTTTAGAATTTCTCTTGTCTAACTTCACAGCTTTATATACCATTTTACTATTACAAGGACACCATTGTAGTTATGAGTTATTTCATTATTTAATGTAGATTGAAATACATCATGGAATATTTCTTTTCTGGTTTATTCATATTCAAAACATTGTGTAATTTTTGTTTGATACTTGTTTCTTTTCATTTAGTGCAAACAGGAAACAAAAATGCTTTAATTCATGTATCAGTATATTTTAAAAAGTAGACACATGCTAAGCACTCTTAAATTTCACCTATTTATATAAATATTATAAGTGAATTACTGCAGCAAAATATCAGTACAAAATATAAAACACATTTATGTGTTCTTAAGGAATTTTTAAATGACATTTAAAATCCATTATTATTTAAATAAATAGAAATTATGCAACTTTAACAAAAATTAATGCATACTAACTTCATTTCCTCCTTTTCCAATTCCTGTAATTGCCTACTCTCTTTGTATACTCTTAATCCCTTTGCTCAGCTTTCATGGAGGCACTTGGCCCCTAAGATTTTGGCTCCCCAATTGGATCCTCAATATGGCGCACAATCAGTATGGATCTCAGACAAGAAAAACAGTGTATGAAAACTAGAGTTTCCCTAGAAATATAAAATAAAATAATTTATTTTATATTCATTCTCTAGTCAGTAGACTTGGTTACTAAATATTTAGTATTTGTAGGAATTTGGGTAATAAGTAGTTTTGAGGGGTTTTGTTTCTTTTTCTAATTATATATTAGGTATTACTTTTGTTTAATTTTAAGGAACCTTGTGAAATAGATAATTTTTGTTATAGGGAGAATTTACTTGAATACTACACTTGTGTTGGTAGTAAAGAAGCTTAGAAAAATTAAGAAAAGGTAAATGAGGATTCTTATTTAAATTATTTGATTTTAATTTTTCAATTTCCAAGTATATACCCAGTCACAGAATGTGACTTACATATGCAGATAGCATGATGACCATTCATTTTACAAACTGGAAAAAAAAATTCCTCATTTATCACTCTGAAAATGCCATATGTCTGATATGAAATATACTGTGACTTGATAATCAACTCATGTAGTAGGAAGTTACTGAAAAAAATTTAGTTTCTAGACAAATTGTCTTTTAAAAAATCCCATCAGTTAATCTCAATAGGTGTGCATATAGAAATATAAATAAAATGTAAGGAGAAAGAGAAATATTACAGTGCCTTTATTAAACTTAGTTATTAAAAACAGTTATTTAATTATTTAAAAGTTTTATCCATTAAGTTCCAAATTATTCATTGTATTTAGAGAGGTTCTTGTAAAGAAAACAATGTGCTTTGTGTTTATTGATAAGAACCTGTCATGATAAATGTCCCATTCCCCATCACTCAGTTTTGACCATCTTAATCCAGCATCTGCAAAGCCAGAGTTTTCAGTATTTGGAATCTGAACTCATTTCTAGAGAAGCACAGAAAGTGTTAGAGATTTTTTTTTGAGGGGGAGCCTGTTTTTTAAGTGGGTGCCCTTAAAATCATCTTCTTTGTGAGCTTGCAGGTGCAATGAGATAGTCACTTTATTTGTTTCAGTTCAATGAACTACACATTTTTGTGCATCTTGAAATATCATGGTTTATGGAGCCAAATCACATGGTTAAAAGAACCAGTTAAAATTTAAGTGTCAAAAGACTAAGTGAGAACCTTATAGATCCTTTAGGAGAAATGACTACATACAGGTTTATCCTTTAAAAATTAATGAGTATTTCCTTATGAATTTACTGCATTTTATGTATATGATGGTTAATTCATGCCAAGTATAGTAAAACAATATAATTAATTTATATGTGTTTACATTTGTAGGTATGCTCTCCAGAAAGCTAATAACAGACTCCTTAAGATCCTCTTAGAAGTAGTAAAGACAATAGCAGCTGTTGAAGAAACAATTGGCCGTCATGTTCTTGGTATTTTGGATCGATCTAATAAAGGGCAGTCATCAACTAACATTATTTGGAAGTCAGAGCCAGAAGGAACAGTGAAATCCTGTATCCATGAGGAAGAAGGTACCAGTTCTCTAGAATCTTGAAATCATTTTCATTGATTAAAATCTATTAAGTAAGTATCTGCTAGGTGAAAGACAGTGCAATATTCATAGTAAGCTATCAAAGCGTCTGTCACCACAGCAGACCCCCAAAACCTATCTAAGGAGCTTTTCTTCTAAATGTGTTCTTCAAAGTACACAATCACAATCAAAGTGCTGTTCTGTAAAGCTGCCTCCAGCCATACAGCTTCTGGAAAGTCAGTCAGTCATCTAATAAGAAAAGTCTCTGTGTGGTTGAATCCTCAGCCAGTGACAGAAAACATATATCTCTTTGCCCAGGAACCACTCACATCATCAGTATCCTCCTGAAATGCTTCATAATTTGAGAATCTGCAAAGAGATAAAAATTTGAATTAAAAATAGACTTTATTAAAGTTCCCAGAAGAAAATCACTATGTAAATCTAAGATATTAGCTTATAAAATAAGCTTTAAGATGAGAGGAATATTTAAGAGGAAATAATCCTGTGCTGAAGCATGAAACTAAGCTTGGATAATGTCCATTTCACATTTTATCTTTGCTTTCTGGCCTGGTTCTTTCCCATCTTCTTCCTATTCCTCTTTTGTAAGGATGAGCCAGAAGAATTTAATTCTCCTGGAGAAGGAAATCTTCTCTTCTCTTTCCTTAGTATGGAGGAAGGCAGCCCCTTGTGGCTGCATGAAGAAGGCTGTGGCTTCTCCCATTTAATTTTAAGTCATACTTCAATATTTCCTTTTTATGGGTGCTCAATATCAGTTTAACTTATGGCAACCACTTGTGTTATTTGTTCTCTGCACAAATCCAGTCTAATTAAATAAATTCATATGTTTCTTACAAACATATCTACAATTACCATCCATCTCCGTGGAAATAACATTTTTCCTTCCCCCCTCTTTTTTATTTGTTGAAGTTCAGTTCAGTTCAACAAAGAACTCTTCTACTAAGGGATACAACATAGATAGGCAGACATAGGTAATCTGGGAAGGTCAAAAAACATTAACAACAAAAGAAATTAGGAACTGTTTCTCAAGGAAGTGAATGCCTGAATGAACATTGGAGAAAGCTAAAGATTCTCAGTCAGGGAAGGATGTTGCCCATTTCAGGTGAGAGAACTGTCACAGACCCAAGCAGAGAAGCGGCTTATGGAAGGCTGAGTGCAGACAGTGTGAAGGAAATCCATCTGGCTACAGGTGAAGGGGCAATTCATGAAGGAACCTAAAAGGGCAGGTGAGAGTAGGAGGGTGAACAATCTGAAGAGCCGTAGCAAGGCTTTGATTCTAGAGGTGATAGGGGAGTGTGGCAGTTTCATGAGCAGAGGCGTGACGTGGGAGGCACTGTGTGCAGCACAAAGCTGGAGGTGGAGGGCGCAAACCTATGGGGTATTGAGTGACGGGTCTGGTAGGTCCCTCTGGACCTGAATTTTTTTCAACTGTTTAGTCATCAGCTTATCTAGAGAGCTTTAAGAAAAATTTCTACTTTGGGCCCTAGTATTTTTAAAAGAATTCCTGGGAAAGTTGAAATATATGTTCAAAATATTCATCTGATAACTTTTTTTTCATGGTTTTGATTATAAACTCTTCCCTTCTCCATAGATCTGACAGGTAAATTATTCCATGTTCTCCTAATTGGCTTATGGTATCACTCTTTATGTGTAAATCGTGTACCCATTTTGATCTTATCTTATAGGTTTGTTGCTCAGTGCCTAATTTCTGCTGTACTGCTTACTGATTTTTGCAGCAGTTATTGTCAGATAATGAGTTTTTTTCCTAAAATCTTTGTAAGATTTTAGGTTTATCATGTACTAGATTACGATGGTCATTTGCTACAATATATTTTGTATCTAATCTATTCCGTTGATCTACCATTCTGTTTCTTAGTACAGATTATCGATAATTGAGCTTTAACTAAGACATTTTCTTAGGTTGCTAATTGGTTCAACAAAAACATATCTTTATACATGACCTCTATACTTGTGGATTACCAACTTTCAAGACTGAGTATGCTGACCTATTGTTGTTTAAGAAATAATTTATTTACTAGTATTTGCATCTTCACAGTAGTGTTGGACTACATGCAAAGGAAGTTTTAGGGCCAAAGGGATATCATTGAATCTTCATCTAAATTTATATCACAGGGGTAGTTGAGATTCCAAAAGGCAGTTTTACTCCAGAACCATACTAGTCACAGTCAATAGTAAAAATTTTTTCTTTGCTTGGGAGAGATCTAGTTTTGATTTCCAACCAACATAAATATAACATGAAAAAATTTAACCAAAAAACCCATAAAAATATAACATAAAAATTTCTTTTAAAAAAAAACAAAACATTTCTATAAAAGTCTTGTGAAAGAAAACATAGCACCTTCCCCGAGAGAAAAATAAAACCTCAAGGAAAATCAAGGCTAAAAAAGGATGCTTCAATCTGTACTCAGAAAACATCATTTCTTTCTTTTTTGGAAGAGTAATGGATAGCATTTTTTCATCATAAGTTCTTCAGAGTTGCTTTGGTTCATTGAATTGCTGAAAAAGCTAAAACATTTATAGCTAATCATCTTACAATACTTCTCTTTCTTTGTACTTAGTACATTTCACTTTTTATCAGCTTATGGAAGTCTTTCCAGGTTTTTCTGAGGGCTTCTCATTTCTTATAGCATAATAATATTCCATAATCACATACTACAATTTGTTTAGCCACTCTCCAATTAATGGGTGTCCCTCAGTTCTGAGAAAAGAGCTTCTATAAACATTTTTATATATGTGGATCTTTTTCCTTTTTTTTTAAATCTCTTTTGCAAAACATACCTAGTAGTGGTATTGCATTATTTTATAGCCCTTTGGGTATAATTCCATATTTATCTCTAGAATAGTTGAATCAGTTCACAATTCCACCAGTAGTGTATAAATGTCTTACTTTTCTCATATTCCAACATGTGTCATTTTCCTTTTCTGGCCTATTAGCCAATCTAATGGGTATGAAATAGTAATTCAGAATTGTTTTAATTTGTATTTCTTTGACCAATAGTGAATTAGAACATTTTTTCATATGGCTATAAATAGCTTTGATTATTTCATCTGAAAAACTTTTATATCTTTTGGACATTTATCGATTGGGAAATGGCTCTTATTTTTATAAATTTGACTCAGGTCTCTATCTGTTTGAGAAACAAGACCTTTATCAGAGAAACTTGCTTCAAAATTTTCGCAATTACTATTGCTAAATGTATTTATCCCTGCTTCTTCTATGCTCTCTCTATCCTTTTATCCTGTCCCTCCTCAAAAGTGTTTTGCTTCTGACTATCTTGTCCCCCCACCCCCCAATTTACCCTTTCTGTCATCCTCTTCCTTTCTCATATTCCCTTCCCCATTTCTTTTCCTATAGGGTAAGATAAATTTCTGTCTGCAATTGAATGTGTATGTTATTCCTCTTTTGATCTAGTTCTGATGAGAGTAAGGTTCACTCTTTTCTCCTCTAGTTCCCCTTTTCTCTTCCACTATAAAAGTTCTTCTTGCTTCTTTTATGGCAGATAATTTGTCATTCTACCTCTTCCTTTTCCTTTCTCCCAGTATATTCCTCTCTTATGACTTAATTTTTTTAATAATGTCCCTTCATATTCCACTCAAACCTGTGCCCTCTCGCTTTCTCTGTGAGTATGTGTGTTTATATGTGTGTGTGTGTGTGTAATATATACATATATAGTGTGTACATACACACACACACACACACACACACACACACCCTCCTTCTAACAGCCCTAATAATGAGAAAGTTCTTATGACATATCTTCCCATATAGAAATATCAACAGATAAATTTAAGTTTCTTATCATTTCCCTTTCTTGATGACCTTTTTATGCTTCTCTTGAATCTTGTATTTAAAAGTCGAATTTTATATTCATTTCTGGTTTTTTCATCAAGAATGCCTGAAAGTCTTCTATTTCATTGAATATCCATTTTCACCCTGAAAGATTATACTCAGTTTTGCCGAGTAGTGATTCTTAATTGTAATCCTAATTCCATTGCTGTCATATCTGAAGCCCTCCTGTCCTTTAACATAGAAGATGCTAACTTTTGTGTTATACTGACTGTGGCTCCACTATGGTTGATTGTTTCTTTCAGGATACTTGTGGTATTTTCTCCTTGACCTGAACATTCCAGAATTTGGCTCTAATATTCCAGGGAATTTTCATTTAGGGATCTTTATTAGGAGGTGATCAGTGAATTCCTTCAATTTCTGTTTTACTCTTTGGTTTTAGAATATTAGGACAGTTTTCCTTGATAGTTTCTTGAAAGATGATATCCAGGCTTTTTTTTTTTTGATTATGGCTTTCAGGTAGTCCGATAATTTTAAAATTATTTCTCCTGAATCTGTTTTCCCAGTTAGTTGTTTTTCTATCAAAATATTTCACATTGTCTTTTCTTTATTTATTCTTTTGGTTTTTGTAATGTCTGGGCTCGCTTTCTGGAGGTCCTCCGAATGGGCCTTGGGACCAGCGTTGGTCTCAGCAGACTAATCACCACGAGAATAGTCAGGAATAAAGTCCAAAGTCTTTATCGTCTCCTTCAGTCTCCCAGTCTGTGCCAGCAGTCTCAGTCAGTCAGCCAGTCTACAGTATCTCGTCTCTTCCAGTCAGCAGTCTGCACATCTCAGTCTGTGACTTTGGTCTGACATACTCAATAGAGTACATCAATTTATCATACTGAGTATAAGCCAATCATTACATCACTAGGGAACCATTATCTCATTAATTCCACTGAGTTAATATCTTGTTGTAAGATTATGTTAATCATACTGGTTCTTAAGTATACCTTTAAAAAGAATTCTTGCCCTCTACAGGGTTTGTTTTATTATAATTTGATTTCTTATAAACTCATTAGTTTCCATTTGCTCATTTCCAGTTTTTAAGGAATTATTTTCTTCAATGAGCTTTTGTACCTCTTTTTCCATTTTGGGCAATTTAAGGCATTCTTCTCTTCATTACCTTTTTTGTATTTCCTTTTGCATCACTCTCGTTTCTCTTTCCAATTTTTCTTCTACCTCTCTTACTTCATTTTCAGAATCCCTTCTGAGCTCTTCCATGGCTTGAGACCAATTCTTATTTTTCTTGGAGGCTCTGGATATAGAAGCTTTGACTTTGTTATCTTCTGAGTATGTTTTGATCTTCCTTGTCACCGTACTAACTTTCTGTAGTCAAAATCTTTTTCTATTGTTTGCTCATTTTCTCAGCCTATAACTTGACTTTTAATTCTTTGTTAAAGTAGGGTTTTGGCTCCAGGGTAAAGAATTCACTGTCCCAAGCTTCAGGAGTTTTGTGCAGCTATCTTCAGAGATCTTTCTAGGGCCCTTTAAGTTTTTTGTTCTTCCAAAGTGGTATTATCAAAAGAGAGGTATGTTTACTACTTTGCTGATGTGTTCTGGTCTGTGAGCAACCACAAGCACTCTTTTCTTTTTTCTTTTTTTTTTTAATATTTTATTTTATTTTATAATGACTTTATATTGACAGAATCCATGCCAGGGTAATTTTTTACAACATTATCCCTTGCACTCGCTTCTGTTCCGATTTTTCCCCTCCCTCCCTCCATCCCTCCCCTAGATGGCAAGCAGTCCTATATATGTTAGATATGTTGCAGTATATCCTGGATACAATATATGTTTGCAGAACCGAACAGTTCTCTTGTTGCACAGGGAGAATTGGATTCAGAAGGTAAAAATAACACAGGAAGAAAAACAAAAATGCAAATAGTTTATATTCATTTCCCAAAGTCTTTCTACTTTTAAAGATACTAAAAAAGTATGGTCTTCTGCCCTGGTTGGAGACTTAGTTTAGTGTAAGCTCTAGCATTCCATCTGGATCCTTGTGAATGTAATAATTACAATCTTTGGAAATAGGTTTTGATTCTCTCCTTTTCTGAACATCTCTGAGAAGTTGCCCTTGTCAGGCTAACACCAAAAATATTTTGACTGGTCCCAGAGAGTACCTAGGAATTAACTGAGGGCTGGATTCAGAGATCTGAGAATCATGAGCTTCAAGATAATCATTAAACCAGCAGGAGTAGATGAAGTCATGGAATGTAGAGAAAGAGAAGAGAAAAAGAAAAGATTGTGCCTTTGGGTACTTATAAGATTTAGAAAGGCAAAGTTTTGCCTGTGATCACTCTGACAAGAAATGGAAGGATTTGAATCCATGTCGTCCTATCTCTCCTATGCTGTGTTCTTTGTCAAGAATGTGAAGTGCTGCCATGAAGAAGAGAGATTAGATAGCTATGTTTTTCTTGGTTCTTTCCACTGAACCATGACTGTTCCCATATCTCAGCTTATCATAAAGGTTATATTCCATGGCAGAAATGGGTACCTTGCACTTTAATTTATATTTACATAGAAGGCACACCCATGCTTTATTAACTTTAAATACATATAGATATAGTTGACTTATATTATCCAGAAAACAGAAATAGTATAGAAGAATTAAATGTAGTCTCATTAGGAACTCTTATTTAGGTTAAAATTTACTATAGTAATCAAACCTTTAACAAATCAAATTAAAATTGTCTAGAGTTTAAATAGGTTTTTTTTTTTTCACCTCCTACCTAAAAAACTAGGTATAGTCAGTGAAACATTCAAAACCAAGAAGAGGAGAAAATCAAAGATCTTAAATAATGCCTACATTCTTTTCTACAAGGCTTGTATTGTTCTCTTTTATACTGTTTTTTCGGTTGTTGTTTTTTTTTTTTTTTTTTTGGCTAGCTGTTGAACAGCAAAATAGTATTGCATTTTTTGTATTGTCAGATATTAATTTGATAAGTAAATTCTAATTTGTTTTATGGCATCATAATTGTGAAAGGTAGATACCTATACAATTTCTCTGTGTTGTTCAGTAGTTTTTTAATCATGTCTGGTACTTCATGATCTCATTTTGGATTTTCCTGGCAAAAAATAGTGGGATAATTTGTCTTTTCCTTCTCCAGCTCATTTTACCGATGAGGAACCTGAGGCAGACGTGCTGATGGCCTGCCCAGGGTTAAGTAGCGCAGCTAGTCAGGGTCCGAGGCTGAATTTGAATTCAGGAAGAGGAGTCTTTCTGGCCCTAGGCCCAGCACTCACTAGGGCACCACCCGGCTGCCCCCACCTCCTGGACAGCTGCTTTCACAAGTGGACTTGCCCTGTTTCATTTTCAAAATGTGTCATAACTTCTGAATGTGAATTTTACCATCCTGCATTCTCCCTCTCACAGAGGAGCCCGTGGGCCCTTACCGGGGAAGCGGCGTGCCCGGCAGTGCCGCGAGCGCCTGGTCAGAAGTGGCCGAGGAGAGGCTGGAGCTGTGTCAGCGGCTGGTGCGATGTGGCTTTGCTGGAGCAGAACTGGACCCTGAAAACGAAGGGCTCGTCCTGAGCGTGAGCTCCCGCCTCCAGGCAGCAGTGGAGAAGCTCCTAGAAACCATCAGTGAGACGAGCAGCCAGGTAAGGTTTCCTTGGAGCTGGAGGTCCGGGGGCCCTGCCAGCCTGGCTTCTGGGGGCGTCTCTGACTTCTGGGCTGGGGGCCTTCTGTCAGGGCAGACCATGTGGACACCTTCTCGTCAACTTAAATTATTAGCGAGGTCCCTGAAGCACCCCTAGCCGTATCAGAAACAGCACAGAAACTCCAATTTTTCTCCTCCCAGCACTGTCATCTCCTCCTCCACAGAGATTCTTCAGCTACCTCCTTAAATCAGAAGCAGCATGGCGGACTGCAGGTGAGAGAGAGCTGGCTTTGAACAAGGGAAGACTTGGCTTCAGATCCCTCCTCCAGTATATCCTGGCTAGAGGACCCTGGGAGAATCATTGAACTTCTCAGTGGTTTAAGAAGTCCTTGAACCTTGTGCCAGCCCTCTGCTTCCCTGGGCATGTGCCCCTCTCCTGCCTCCTGCCTATCCCCATCTCTGCAGGCAAATTCATATTATAATAAAAATTGCTTTACATAGAGGTCTGTAGAAAAGTCTGCTTATGTAAAGCAAGAACTATCTGTGCTCATTTCATGAAGATAGTTCTGAAAGGTTCCTTCTACCTTCAAATTTTTCTGGCTTTCTGGGAGGTTGTACTCAGTTTGATGCAAAGATTACAAAGTAAACCATCAAGTACTCGCCTATAAAGGGCATTCATATAATATTTATGTCTTTTCATTTTTTGTCTAAGTTTTCAAGTGTCCCAGGAGATTGTCTGCTATATGCAGTGAGACTAATTGTTCAAGTTAAATAGGAAATGTCATGATTGGATCTGAATGTTTCAGTTGCATCAAGATATTATAAAAATTCTAGTTTCCTCAAATATTACTATGACTTAAACATAATTCATTTAGTAATTGGTTTTGAATTTTTAGGAAGATATGAAATAGTTATGGTAACTTTAGACTTTCTGATTTGTTCAATTGCACTTCCAAGATAATCAGTAATAAAAATGAGCCTGAAATCAATGTATATATTTAATAGTTAAAGTAACACAAAACAACAACTTAAATAAGTGAGTTTTTTAAAATCAGCATCATGTATTTTAACTTGGTTTCTTTGTAATAGATTTTTTTCACTTTGACCTTGATTTTTTCAGTAATCTATCTTAACAATCAAGAATCATTCTGAAAAGCAACTTTGTTAGATGCTGAGTTCATATTCGTGGGGAAATTTGGAAATGGAATTCTCATGGTCTTTTTTTCTAAGACTCAGAGCCCAAATATATCTTCTCAGAAATGTGAATATAGTTAAAAGCACTTTGCAGCAAACTTGCCTCCTGTATATATCTTGTACTTATAGCAGAATACAAAGACTGCTTTCATTCTTCTAGTTGTCACTGAGAGAAGTGCCCTTTTGTGACAGCCTCTTTGGCTGTCCTTTAACACTGGCTGCACTTTGATTTCCCCCTGACTCACTGGTAGAGGTAGAAGAGCCAGGAGTACTCCCTTTCTCACCGCCATTCCAGGTTCTGTCCCTCTTGGTAATCTCTTTTCCTTTGAGGTTTCCTCAGTCCACATGTACCACCCAATCAGAATTCTAGTAGCTGTTGTCTACCAGGACCCTTTCCTTCTTCCTAAATGAGTTCAGTATCTAACTTACAGTGTTTTCTCTTCAGCCCTTGTACAAGGGGACTTGAACATGTATAGTGATATTCCCTTAGATGGTTAGATTTCATAGCTCCTTATCTTACTTCTCATGACTTACTTCTTCACCCCATCTCAGCCATACTAGAGCATCATCTTCCTTACTTTGCTGTCATCCACAAATGTTCCACTTTTATGCTGAAGAACCTAATCACAATATATTTTCTGTCCACCTCTTCCCTGGCAATTCCAAATTCTGTTTTTTAGCCATTCTGTGGTTTCTGGTTTGTTCCCTGGCCGTCAGTCGCCCCTGCAGGAACATTACTCTTCTACCTTCCCCATCTTGACTCTTTAGGGAACCACGTCAGCCTCCATTGCCCTTTTCTCACATCACCAGACTTATGCTGCCTTCTGCCGCTCCTCCCCCCAGATCCTCTTCCTCCTGACCACGGCATCGTTGCTTCATCCCTCCTGTGGGGGATGCTCTCCCTCCTGATCTCCGCCTGGCTCCTGACTTCCCACCAAAGCCCCACCATGGACAAAAAGCCTTTTCTGGTTTCTGGCAGTTGTAGCACTTTGCCTGTGGAGATTATTTACAGTTTTCCTGTCTTCAGCTCATTTGTACATAGGGTTAGCGTGACATCTCTCTCTTTTGGCTCCTGGAGAGAAGCGGTGATCCTCCTTGTATCCTCAGTCCTGAGCCCAGGGCCCAGCCCCAACATTAGGGACACAGAGTACTTAGCAGGATGGGTGCCTTCCCTGAGGAACTCTCCCTTCCTCTCCTCAAAGCAAAGCAGACAAGAGTTCTCTGACTCTCTCAGCTTAGGCAGAGAGATGGTGAATGGAGAGAAGGCACCTGTCCATCTTCTTAGAGAGAATCCCTCCCTACCCAGTGAGTCCAGGACAGAACGTACCCTTTCGTAGGGTACTGGAGGCTCAGCCCCCATCCAGACACTGATTGTGGGAAAAGACCAGCAGTGCCCTCTCCCCATCCTTAGGCACTATTGACACAAGTCTAACTCTTCGGAGACCAAGCTTACCCCAACCTTCTCTCCTTTGGCTGGGCACATCATAACACATTCTTCTCTACCGAAGAATTGTTAGAGGCAGACCCCATTAGTGTGCCACGGTTCTTTTCAGCAGACCACACATCTAAATAAAACTTGTACTGGGAAGGAGAAGTGTATTTTTAAAAGTCTGTTAAAACAAGATCACATGTGTAAAATGTAAGGTTATTAGATACTATAGAGCAGGAAGTGGAAGGGAATGGGACAACCACAGGTGATGATGACCTGAACACTAGGTACAACAACAGCCTTTCAATGCTGGAGTTGTATAAGTTGAGAATTTTGTATGGCCCGCATATGCTATTATAAATATCTAAATGGCTCCCTACCTCTGCATTATGTTTCTACTACAGCACATTACATTATCTACTGTACAGCATATTAAAACAGCACCAGGATTTTTGGGATACCCCATTTAAGTCTCTAGTATTGCCCCAAGGTTTGATGGGTGTATCTTGCTTTCATTGGATAAGTTAATGGATGAGCTTTTTGCTTTAAGAAGCAAAGTCGATGATGATTATATCAAGGTAGAGAATTACTATCTACCTTAAAGGTAAATGATTTTTGTTATATGTAGTTGTTTTGTGTCCAGCTCCCTGTAATAATTAACTATTATAATATAGTCCTGCTGGATTTTACCCAGACGAGCTAATTATAGGATCAAGCCTATTTGAAAACAGTCAACCAAGGCTATGTCATTAGCATATACTGAAAGAGATTTCCCTCACACTGGCAGAAAAGTATCTTTAACAAGTTGTTGTTTTTGTTGTTTTATTTGTTTTTACTACATTTTTTCCTTGAAAAGTGATCTTTGACCATAGCTTTCATAAATTGAATGGCTACAGACAGCTACTTCCCTGAAGTAGTTTTCCACCCACAAATGTTTTTCACCATCTTAGGATGCAGTTTAGGACCAAAGAAGATAATTTTCCAAGTGATGTCCTTAGGCCCTGAAGCAATTAATGAATGAGCAGTTAACTCCTACAGACTGTTTCTTTAACTATCTGATAAAGTCTTTAGAGTTTTCCTGATCCCACATCTGAGAAAAATGTCATGTGACCCATATGTCCTGAAAAATGGTCAACAATTTTGTTTTCTCAGAAGGGAGGCTATTCCTGAAAATGAGTCAGCTACATAATGGTTGTCTGTTTTGTTTGTTTGCTTTTTAAAAGCATAGATGGAATAAAAGCAAACAAGAAGTATATAACTTACTCCTCCCACTCTATTGAACATTAGTCAGTTTTGTCAGGATTTGGCCTGATAATTAAATAGTTTGGAAGATTTGTTGAAAGTAATAGTCACACTGATAGAACATCAGCCATGTAAAACTCCCAAGAATTCAGTCGTATCACTACATTTTTTTACATAGTTAAGGATTTTAGCCCTTTAGGTACCATTTAAAAAATGATTATCATTCTGAATAAAAATATTGTAGCATGTTTTATACCCTTCCTTTACTCTTTGAATAGACTGTATTTAACAGAATTTACCTTTTCTTGATTCAAGTTAATGAAAGTCAATAAATCAACAAGTATTTCTGAAATACCTACTATGTGCCAGGCACTACAGATATGAGTACAAAGAATGAAATTATATCTATTTGCATTTAGCTTGCATAAGACAATAAATATACATAAAACTACATACAGCACAAATATAAATTTGTGAAATACAAGGTAGCCTAGGATGGAGGTACTCCTGTGCCCTTTCTTAAACCTGCTTTTCATTATCTTTCAGCATTTTCTTGTGCTTTCAAAAGTTGATACTTTAAACTGCCATTAACATTATTTCTGCCTGAAATAGAGCTTTAAATATAAATATATTCATTCCAGTTTTCTGCTTCTGAAAAGTTCCTAGAGGGCAACAATGGATTTGAAGGCCTAGCACCTAGCATAGTGCACATAGTAAGTCACCTAAGAAATGATTATTTATGAATTGATTCTATGCTTGTATGAGTTTGAAAACCAGGTAATCAAGCATATTTTGTTGTCAATACGATGCTATTTGCGTGGTCTGGATCCCTGGTGGTCTAGAGATTAGTGGCTATAAGAGAGTCATCAAGAATCCCCTTTAAATCGGCCGGAGGTTCTAGGAATGAAAAAATTCATTCATTCCCGATTATCAGTTGCAAAATGAAAGTTTATTGTTAGATAGAAATCAGTTTAACCAGAGACTGACTGCTATAGTGGCAGATCTATGGAAAATAGAGTTTTGCACTGAGAATGCAGTTCTCAGTAGACAGAAAGTCCTGGCAACTGAGTAAGCTACGAGGTCCATCTGCAAAGGACGCTTATTATATTGGCTATCTTAGTGAGGGTTGGGAAGCCCGAGCTAGGTGGCCCAAGCAAGTCAGAATGGGGGCTGGGACAACCGGAGCAGATCAGAACCAGTGGGGGCGGGGAGAGCCCAAATTGACTCAGATCCAGTGGGGGCTAGGACAAGCCCGGATCTCTTATTGGAATTCAAAAGGATGTTTTTGACCAGGATTTGTGAATCAAAGGCCCTGACTTCCAGGAAAGACATTTTGTCTGGAGAGGATATGCCTCAGCCAGTAGGGGCTGGGAATCTGAAAGGAATCACAGATCAATAGGAAATACAGTTTCTTAAAGGGACCCCATCCCACTTCACATATAATAAGCATAATTATACTCTTCTGTGAGATTCTAAAGTGCATGAGCTTTAATATATATCCTTTGTAGCATCTATTTCGACTCTTTTGTGGCTTCTTTTGCTGATTTACTGATTCCTAACTGCGTTCAGGGTAGTTAAAATCTCCAAAGAGCAAGTCCCAGAGGAAGTCTTAATGAATAATAAGGGGTTTGCAGTTCTACTCTATTTTCACAAAGGACAAGATAAGTAGGACTGGCTTTTGAGTAGCATAAGAAAATCAGATAAAACCATTCAGGCACTTTGGAAGCATGGAAGGAATATTGGACATGGTCTCAGAAGATCCAAGTTTGAATCCCAGCTCTCAGTTTGAGAGCCTTAACCACATGATCTTTGGGCATTGCCATCTATAATTGTCTCGTGAGCCTTCAAAGTGGGCTTTCCCACTTGGGACCTTGATCTGACATACCAAGAAGTAATTTCACTGATTTGATAATATTGAGAAATTTTAAGAAGATTTGTTAATAACCATACCATTCAGATGGCATTTTATTAAAAACCACTTGACAAGCATTGGGAATGGCAAAATTAATTCTTTTCTCATGCAACAAATTTTAACCCAAACCACACTGGGTCATGTTTAGAACAATAGACTAATTTGAAGAAGTTAATTCTTCTCCCTTTAGACTTTGGGTCAGATACCTTCCTCCAATTAAAAATCTTTCTCTGTTCTAAAAAATCCTTCTTGAGGTACTTGGAAATTTTCATTGTTATTCAGCCTCTAATTAAATGATGGGCCCCATTAATGAAATTTTAAAGTTGGTATTGAATTTTTATTAGAGCCATCTGCTTGTCTAATGCTTATCATTTTTGAGAAAGAATTGTCAAGTTCAAGATATTTGGAAGCTTGCTCAGAAAAGATACTTAAAGAATGTCTTTCATTTCATCTAAAGACGTTTCCCATTGAAAATGTCATTTAATTTTTCATGTACATTTTTTAAAAATTGAAAGCAGCTTACTAGTATCAGTATTCGTTTTAGAGCTCTAATTGCACCAGTTCACTACTGTTGTGTCATTGTGTGCTTTTCAGCTTCTGTTAAGGTTCATTAAGTACACAAACTGGCATAACTTCAGCAGCTTAGTGCCTTGTGCACCTTCATTTTTAAAACAATGCCAAAAATATTTTCTTTTTGAAAAACAACTAGTCTCAGTGCATTGGAATATCCAAATAGTTTGTAGTTGAATTATTTGTTTTTTTCAGCTAACTATTTGAGAGGATGGATATCCTTTGTTAGAGAAATATCAGGTTAAAAAAATGCCTATAAAATTCTCCAGAATTAAATAATGAACACACTACATGTTTAAACAAGCTTTTCAGTAAAGTGGACCCATGAACTCAGTGTATGCATATATTTTAGCTTTTTTAACATTGAGAAAAGTGAGCAGATTATTTTAAAAGCACAACTTACCTAAACACCCCTTTTCAAAGTCTGACGTGGTACTTGGATCCTGTTAGACAAGCTTCTTTGTGGGCGTGTTAATTCAAATTCCACCTGCCAGTGCACCTATAGGTAAAGACATAAAACCACTCCCTCTGCCTTGAACTTTTCCTGAGGGAACATTGACTAGAATCTTTTGCCTAGCCTAATGGACTGTTTGAATAACAATTCAGAAAAGCTTTTCCTTTTAAACCAAGCAGCAAGAACAAAGACAAATAATGTTGCTGCAGCTAAACTTCTCCTCTTTTGCTTCTATGGAGATTTCAAGTGTTGACTTTCCCTGCCGACTTCTACTTGCACTCCTTGCTTTCTGCGGCATAGAGCATTGACGTTGAAAGAATATTTCATCGCTTTGTTTTGCTGATTTGCTGCTTATGGTCTCATTCTTTCACTTTTCAAGGAATTTATCACTCTTCTGGAGAAGATTTTATTGTGAGAAGAATGGCAGAGTCTAGTTTTTGAAAAGTGACCTTTTAATAATTCAAGTGTGTACATTAATTGTTCAAGATTTATGCCTTTTTTGGTGCTGCTCTGGTCTTATCTTCAGAAATTGGAAAGAAGAGAAACCCTTTTTAACCAACTATAGGTAGCCAAACTGCTCATTCAGTTGAACCAGATCATCAGTGACCTCGTCTAGAATGGATTCCTATAGGACTTACTGGGCATCAAACACCTTCAGTGGCTTGTGGTTGGAAGAGCAGGATGAAGACATGTATGAGGTTGAATCACGAGTGCCTTTACCAAACCCTTTTCCTCTCAGTGAACAGTTGGATGAAAATAATTCAGTTGTTGTTAATACTTCTATTTTTCATTTTAGTCATAAACGAAATGGGCATATATTAAAGCTCATTTCAAAAATCTCCTTGCCTACCCCACCATACTCAGTAAGTACTAAAATTATTCCTTTGGTTGAAAACTGAATGAGAAAAGAAATACTATTTTACATAGTTGAGATAAGACATAGAAGTGATGGACGCACCTTTTTTGCCTCAGTTTTTTGGTTTTTCATTTAAATTATATGATGCTATTCAGCTTTAAGTGAATTAGATTTCAGTGATCTTCAGTAACCTAGTGTACAAATCTACTCTGAAGTTGAGGGAGAATAGTAGTCTAATGTGACAGTTGTTCAATTCTAGTTACCTACAGGAACTTTCTTAAGCTGGTTTACTGCTCTTGACTGGTGTAAAAATTTGGTGGTTTGGTGGACGTGCAAGAGAAAGTGATTAGGGATATGTTCTCTATGAAATGATGACAAGTCAAGGAGTGCATTTTTTTAAATTAAATTTTATTTAAAATTTGAATTAATTTTCAACAAATACAAGAGTGTCATTATACCAAAAAGAAGAAATAAGCTTGTAATAAGAAACTATGAACGTATACAATTGTGTTTTCTTAAGGAATAAATGTATTAAATTTAATAGTGTAGTGCTAGAGCTGTTCCATTTGTTTATGCCTCAGTCATGCGCCTTTTTGTTTACTTCAGTGTATTTCTAGTAATGTTTTTATTGAATTCAGCATCAGTCATGGAATAAAGGTACCTGGGTTCTTAATCTGATTTTATGTGGAACTTAACTTTTTCTATTTTAAAAATATTTAGTGTGCTATTCTGAGAAAATATTATCTGATCTCTTTACAGGAATCATAATATTATAGGTTATGTAGTTATCATAAAGAATACTATATATTTAGTGCTTGTGCCTTAAGTTCATTATTGCTAAGATAGATATTTTAATCAACTCTCTGTGTTCTTTAGTATGATATAAACCACATTCTTGTGAAGTTCAGTGCTTAAAACTATAATATGCTTAGCTAATATTTAACAAGTGCTAACCACACAAAGCAGGTGGTTTTCAGAACTTTTATTATCCTTCCCGGAACTTATATTAAAGTGACAGTGAATTTTATCAGGGTTATTAAAAATGCTCACCTAAAGTTCAGTTACAATTCACAAATTCACAAAATATTTTTTAAAATATTTAAATGAAAATGTTTAAGACTTAATATTGTCATATAAAGTGGTAGTAAGTCATTTTAATTAAATAATGTGTATTGTAAATGTTACACAGTTCTCATAGAATAAAATGTTACTTCTTTAAGATAATATAACAAGAAAAGATTTTATGGCTTTATAGGACTAACGTATGATAGCCAGAAAGCACCTTAGAGATCACTCTGTCCAATCCCATCACTATATATTTTAGATCATTTGAGGGCCAGGGAAATTAAGAAGCTTTCCCCAAATTGAGTGGGTTCTAAGTGACATAGTAGGGACCTCACCTGTGACTTCATGCTAAATGATGTTTGCACTATACCATGATGCCTTCTGCTCTGTTTTTTATTTTATTAAATTAAAGTCTTATTACTATAAATTAGTGTGGTCAGAAGTGAAACTTTTTGTTTTAAATGGGGAAATTAATTCATTATTGGTGGTTTTATAGTACCATGTTGGACATAATAAGGCTCATTTTTTTTAACCCAAATTTGATTTAATATAAAACTTCAATGCAGTTATAATCAAGAGTTATTTTAAAGCATGTGTGCACACATGCATTTATGTGTGTGTATGTGTGTGCATTTTTCTTCCAAATCTTGTTTCAATAATGCGGTCTGTATTGGGGATTAAGCTATATTCAGAGCAGTATAGAAAAAAATCACTTAAGCAAACTCTCTTTAAGGATATTTTTAGATATTGGTAGATTACAAAACAAAACAAAGATAAATACTATTTCCTTATACCAGTCAAATATGTATTTTCTTGACTTGTTTAATAAAATTCAATAGAACAATTAAAAAATCCTGTGGCTTAGCTGACCCACTTGGTTTGAATTTTTATATATTTTCTAAACAACCACAATGTGAATTACAAACAAAAATGACAGAAATAGGTCAGAGCAATCAATATCATTTAAATATACATATTTTACTTGAGTAGTGACTGATTATTTCATACAGAATGAAGAGTGGACTTGAAGTTAAGAGACCTGAGTTTAATGTGAACTTAACTTCACATTGTAACCATATGCAATTGAATTGCTCTAGCCTATCCTCAGTTTCTCTGAGTTACAAATACAAAGACTCTCCTTGCTGTACCAAGCAAACCAATTATATAAATTTGATCTCATAAAATATAGACAGAGCATTTATTTGCAATTTACTATATGCCAGGTAACATGTTAAGCAGTAGCAACAGAAATACAAGCAAGCTAATACTGTCCCCAAGAGACATACATTCTGATGAAGGAAGATAATACATTAAAAAGTCCCTGTAATTTATTCTACAGATTAATAATAGCATTCATTGAAAGTATTTAAATAGGAGCAACTAGATGGTGCAATGGATAGAGCACTGTCTTCCCTCCCAAATCAGAAGACCTGAGTTTAAATCCAGCCTCAGACATTTAATACTTACCAGCTATGTGACCCTGGGCAAGTCACTTAACTCCAGTTGCAAGGAAGAAAGAAAAGAAGGAAAAATATTTTAGGACTGATTTCACTAATTAATGCAAAATTCTTAGGCTTATCTTTTTCTTAATACCTCCTTTTAATTTTATACTGATATTTCATACAAGTTATAAGATTAAAATAGAGAAAGACTATTCTTCACTTTACTTTTAAGAGTTGATTCTCAACTTTTGACCATGATAGATACACATGCATTTTAATTTCCTCTTTTGTTAATCAATTGAATTTTTCTCCTAATTTAGCTTGAACACGCCAAGGTCACACAGACAGAATTGATGCGTGAGTCATTCAGACAAAAACAGGAAGCCACAGAGTTTCTGAAATGCCAAGAAGAACTACAGGAGCGACTCAATGAAGAGTTGAAAGCCAGAGAACAGCTGGCTGTGGAGCTTAGTAAGGCAGAGGGTGAGTTTCTTGGCTATATCTGTCAATGGTGTGTAGATGGGTTTTTTTGGTTGTTGTTATTGTTACTGTTTATTTCTCTTTAGTTTTTTAGCATTGATGGGGGAATTATCTGTGTTCACATGTAGTACAACACAAACACACGCCTGTAAGGTTTGCTTTGCTCATCAGTCATCATTTAACTCACTTTCCAAAATGAATGAGAGGTAAAATGTAAATGAAATGAAATTATGAAAAACTATAAACAATTAGATTTTATGAAATGTTGCTGTTTTTATTGTGGTTTATGGCCAGAGTTGAGAAATTTTTACTACAACATGAATCTTGAATTTGACCTCATTCAGGTTTAGAGAGACATTTCTAAAAATATATGACTAATGAAATACTTAATTTATACTAATAAAATGTTCTCATTTCATTTGTAAGGCCTTTTTCCCAGACATATTAACTGTATATCTAGGTGTTTTAGTGAAACAATGTTAATAAGTATTAAATATCCACATTTTACATTATAGTTATAAATTTGAATTTGATTATTTATTTCAATACGTTCATGATCTGTTTATTTATTCTGGTTCAGTGGCCAGAATATGCCTCAGTAGTTAAAAGTTGCATACATATTAATTTTATTTGGGTAGAAGATAGGGGTTTCTAAATTTCTCAGTTCATGGTACCCTTATTATTCCAGTAACTCATTCATGGCACCTCTTGGCCAAAGGAAGTATCTTACAAGTTCTCTTTATTAAGAAGTTAGCTCCAAACAACTTAATAAGCATTTATGTCCTAATAACTTGGTGGATTTTTTAAAATTTAGTACACATAAATTGAAAATAAAATATTTTTCATTCATCCTTAAATAGCCACAATTACTAATGAGATGTGCACAACATCTGTTGTGCATTAACTTCTCAAGCCTTGGAATCAAATTGGTCACTGCCATCTTTATTTCTATTCCACAGTAATTTTCTTGAGGTAATTTTTTTTATCCCAGTAACCACTGAAAACCCAACTTTGGAAAGATGAAGTTACTGACATTGCTGACAGTACAAGTAAACAAAATCTTATCTCAGACATTTGAAAAAGGAATGTAGTGCAGGCATATAGAGTGGAAACTGTATTACTTTGAGCTAGTAGTTTGTGTAGTTGAATTATTGAATTCAAAATAACCCATGTGGAATTTGATTTAGTGCTCTGGAATTCCCTGGGATACAGTTTAGGAACGGTTGATTTAGACAATAGTTTAGTAACAATTAGAACTATCTATTAGTGAAATGAACTGTCTCAGGAGGTAATAGATTCATTCCAAATCTTTCAGTAAAATCAGTAAAATTGTCTGATCTGATCTCCTCTGTAATGGAAAGAAAGGAGATCCCTTTTTAGGTGTTTCCACAATTTTTCAAGGATGCTTAACCAGGATAAACCAGTTGCCACAATGAGGAATCTAAAGATCTTAAATCTGGCAAAGATGTTGATCTTGCCACATGGAGAAGTATGGTAGACAGGGCCTAAAACACTTAAGGATAAACATGCTTGTAAAATGTTATCTTAGTTATCTTAAGAAACATGAAGGGTGAAATCAGGAGGACTGTAGACCCTAAGTGAGAGAGATTTGTCAAGGAGTCTCTAACAAACTAATCTCTCTATTTGTCAGAATGGAGTCACTATCTTTGATTCCCAGGATGCTGTGTGAAGAATAAGTAGCTAGCTGAGACCAAGTATACACAGAGAAGGTCATCAGGACAAACCATATCCTGAAGTACTCTGTCTAGACTCTTGTATGCAGTTGGATGGACAGCTTGGAGAGGCAGTCCAAATTGAATAGTAGGATGATAGTAGACTGGATTTTCTTTGGTAAATTTTGTGGGGTTTTTAATAACTCCTGTATTTTCTGCTGATTCTCTTTGGCTATGGAGCACAGAATACCACATAATCCCAAGAATTAAACTTGCAGGTCACTCCAAAGGGGTGTATAATAGAGGGGTTTGGGTTATGAAGATTCTGTGGCACATTTCCAGGATGAGGCACGGAAGCAAAATTTGCATTCGTCATTGGACAGCAATGCCCAGTATCAGAGGAAGGCCCTGGCATGCTGGTGGCCCCTCTGGGGATTATGTCCAATCCAAACTATCAGGTGGATTCCAGCTTATTAGGACAAAAGCTATGAAGTATTGAAATTCGAAAATGAGCAAACTGTGGCTGCAGGACATTGAGTGACAGGAATAAGCCAGGACTAGACAGACACAGTATCTTTCTACGGCTTGAGCTCAAGCTCTGTGACTCTCAAATCACTGATCTACCCTACCAGTCTTTATTTTTAGAGACTGATAGATGGATTTAGAATAGTCACAGGGAAGGACCACAGAAAGAATTGTCAGTTCGTTGGAGCATTGCATAATGAGAGAGAAATTTGCATAATTCTCTCCCTCTCTGCCCCTCCTCCTTCCCTCATTCTCATATATCTGCTCAGAAAGGCAAAATAACTCTCTGAATCCTATAGGATAAAATATTGATTGCTCCATTTGGTAGCTAAAACCCTTTACAATTTGGCTATAGCCTACTTTTCCAAATATTACCCGTCCTGTGATCTATGATCCAGCCAAATTGGTATCAGCACACCATGGTATATATAAGTATGATGGAATTATATTGTGCAATAAGAAATAAAGCATATAAGGAATTTATATTCCTTGATGCATATGAATGAATATAGAATGAAATAAGCAAAATCAGAAGGATATTTTGTGTGTGTGTGTGTGTGTGTGTGTGTGTGTTTGTGTGCGCACGCGCGCTATAACAGTGTAAATGAAAAGAAGTGAATTTTGTGCAATTTTTTAAAAAAAGACTTTTGTGAGGAGAATTAAACGTATTTCCTTCATCTTAATAGACAGGCAAGGGCTGACTAAAACCTACATCATCAGATGCAATATCTGTTATCAGCTATTTTTACTTACATCTTTTCCTTCATTATAAAAGTAGTCAATTTCACAAAGTTGGGAGGTTCAGAAGGGAATGGTATTTCTAAAAATTACTGAATACTTGTGGCATGTAAACAAAAGACATTAAGAAAACATTAAAAAATAAAACCATACCTTGGTTAAATAAATAAATGAATGAATGACTTGGAATCAGAACTTAAGTTCAAACTTTCTCATCTATAAATTGTATCCAACAATCACACTGACTTGCAAATCCCAGATTTCAGGCTGGTTCAAGTCCTTAATGTTTCAGGTGAGGAAACTGAGGTTCATAAAGGGTGAGGGAAGAGAAAGAAGTAGGAGACAGGATTGTGACACAGGTCCTTTAGCTCCAAACTCAGCAGTATTCATTAGTCTATCAGAATCTTCAAAAAAAATTATATTATTGATACTAATTGTATAAATATTTCACACTGCATCACTTCATTTAAGTTACTTCATTTTAAAAAATCTTATATTTCATTTTGACTTATACCTATATAATATTCATCACAGTTATATACAACTTAGCCATTCCTCAATTGTGAACATGATCTTAGCTTACAATTTTTTTTGCCACCACAAAAAGAGCTGCTGTAAATATTTTTGTGTATATATGCTTTTTTCTTCTTTCTTTGATCTTTTTTAGGTGTAGATACCTAGCAATAAGTATAGCCAGGTCACAGGGTATGCACACTTCATAAACTCATGAAGAATGAAATGACAAAACCAAGAGAAAAGTTCAGAAAAAATAATGTTTGAAAGCACTGAGAACTATAATCAGTTCAATGGCCATTCATAATTCCAGAGAACCAGTGATGAAACATGCTATCCACATCAGAGAGGTACATAATGCATAATGCTTCATAATGAAACATACATATACACAGACACATACACACATACATAAACATTATATATATATACATATATATATGTATATATATACACACACATACATATTTGTATTTATGTCTAAATATAGCCCATAGGAGAATTTGTTCTGCAGCCTTGTGCACATTTGTTACAAGAAATGTTTTTCTTCTTTCTTTTTTCCTCCATTGGGATGCAGAATGGGAGGGAGAGCAAGTTGACTTCTGTTCATTTTTAGAAGTGGAGAGGTAGGACAAGTGATAGGAAGATGGCATGTGATGCAATAGATGACATCATTATAGTATTAATTTTGATGAACTGTTTCACTTTGCTACAACAGACCTCTCATAGAATGTGCGTGATCTGTAGTTGTTTGTGATATGAAACAAGACACACCCATAAAAGTTTATTTTTTAAATCTGGTATACTTTCCATCACACCTCTCCTTATTGTTCTATACATTAACCTAGTTATTCTAAGGCCCCCAAAAGCCTTATAAATGCAAACTGTTGTTATAAGGGACATTTGTAAGTTAGAATAGTATTTAAGCAACAAGAAAAAAAATCAAATAGCACTTGAAATGGTATGCATGCAAGTTATAAATTGTCATGATATTGCATCTGTTCTTCTTTTGAAAATCCACTAATAAAACCACAGACTAAAACAAACCCATTCTGATAATTTTGTTTTCCAGGTATCATTGATGGCTATGCAGATGAAAAAGCTCTTTTTGAAAGGCAAATTCAGGAAAAAAGTGACATAATTGACCACCTAGAGCAGGAGCTGTTATGTGTAGGTAATAGATTACAGGAATTGGAAGCAGAGAGACAACAAATCCAGGAAGAAAGAGAATTACTGTCTAGACAGAAAGATGCCATGAAAGCAGAAGCAGGACCAGTTGAACAACGTATGTATTATTTTGACTGTTTCTGTTAGATATTATGATATTTATTATATGAACATTCATTTTGAATTGATTGGCTTTAGTTTTTTTTTGTTTTTGTTTTTAGTGTCTTCGGCACACACTATACTTAAAAATTTACTTTAAAGATGTTGGAGCATATAAATGTATCAATTAGTAATTGGGATATAGTTATTTTTTTTCCTCAGATATCAGTAGAAAAGAATACTTTCTCCCTCAACTTTATGTTCTTATCCCAAGTGGAAGTGGCTAATAATGCAGAATATGAAAGAATTTGTGAAAGGTATATATTCTAATGGCAGAGATTAAAAAAAAAATTTAGTTGGTTGGTTAACAGCACTGACTGACAAATGATGAACAGTTTAGAGGGATGAGATAGTTAATTGTAGAGTTGAGCAGAATAAGAAAGTTAAAAGCAGGTTGCCACTAATTTTATCTAGTTGTTTGTAAGTAATAAGAACAATAACTTTTATACAGAAAATATTTCTTTTAATTTTTCAAATAATTAATATCTTAAGAGTTTAGAGGTAGGGTAAAAACTAAGAATTTTTGTGAGGATGATATCTGAAGTGTATTTCATTAAATTCTTATTTTTGGTTTCTTTCTCTCTCTCTCTTTTTTTTTTTTTTGGTCTCTTTCAAGCCATGTCAATTTCATATTACAGGTTACAATTAGAATTATGAATTTTGTAGCCTCACAAACTTCCATAGCAATGTTTAATAATTCTAAAATTTCTGACTTGCAATAAAGAATTATTTGTGGTGTTTGTTGAAATTAACATATTGAAAAATTTCAGCTGTAACTGCTAACATTTTTCACATCAGAAAAACAAATCTACTGTCTTATATCTAATAGGGATTCAATAAATGTTAAGTGAATTAATGAGAAATATTTAGAATTTCCAAGAAAAATTGCTAATGTCAGTGCACTTCAATCTTACCTTTTGCTTCATTTTCTCTTTTTATATTATCCCACTTGAAGAATAGATGGCCTGTAAATTACTGTGCTTTTGTTTCCTTTTTCTTTTTTCTTAGGGCTAGTAGATGCTGCAATCGATGCAGCACCCGGCGCAGGTGTGTTTGTATACTGCATGGCCAGTCTTTAGTTGGGTGATAGATTTACTTCCTAAAATTAAGTAAATAATGATTCTTGGACTTCAACTAACTATTTCTCTAACTCTGACACTTTGCTGTTGTGTTTCACACTTACAGCTTTTTCCTTTAACAACAAAAAAAAAATTTCTTGTAATTAAAGAGCACATTCCTTTGTTTGAAATTAACAAGAGATTCATATTCACCATCATCTTATTGCATTCAATTTTTGAACGAATTAATTAAGACTAGTTTGTTTTCTTAAAACATATTACCTTGTAACTTCCAAATAGAATTAATACCAATAGTTAATTAGTTTGCCAAGGGCTGTTAACATTGATTTGAACTAATTGTGTAAATCAGGAATTGGTTAAGTGGTAGATAAGATGATGGCATCACAAGAATCTTTGATGTGTCGTGAACAAAAATTTTCTGGTTGCTTTAAATATTGACAGTGTTTGCAAAAGTCACACAGAAGGTGGTTGGAGCCGGGGCACCAGCCTGACTGACATCTTTCCTTGATCGAGGAGCTTTACATTTGATACTCAGTTGCCAGGCCTCCCTGGCGGGAAGTGAAGGATAGGATGCAAGGACAGTCAGGAATGGGTCTCTGAAAAAGGGACAAAATAGGGAGTCTCGCTGGGATTGAACCGTTGCTCTTTCTCTGATTCTCAGCAGCCCTGCGTAAAGGTTTATGATGTGGTTCCTCTACTGTGGCACGTGCATGTACCTAAGAAATATGTTTTGGGTTTGAGAACAAATTAACTGCTTTGTGTGAGTCAAGTGATGGTTTTGCATTAATTAAACCTTGTCCTTTCCTTATAGTTAAAAACGTGTAACTTTGACTTTCTGTGCTTTTTTCCCCACAAGAATCATCATTTAGTGCTAGCACTCATCTGTAAATGATTTATAACGGTGAGCTATGGTGGCACGTTAGAGATTCCAAGTATTTTAGAGAGAGAGAAAGCATAGCTCATCGCCTCTTGTGTGTGTTTGAATTAAAATCTGGATTCTCTGCTCTGAGAGGTTTAAATCCTGTGTACGTAGGATTGTGGCGTCAGCCATCATTAACTTGGTAACAAAACCTGCAGTGCTCTTTCATTTGTAACAGAATTGCTGCAAGAAACAGAAAAGCTAATGAAGGAAAAACTGGAAGTCCAGTGTCAAGCCGAGAAGGTCTGTGATGACCTCCAGAAACAAGTGAAAGCTCTGGAAATGGATGTGGAGGAACAGGTCAGCCGCTTCATGGAGCTCGAGCAAGAAAAGAACGCTGAGCTGATGGACCTGAGACAGCAGAACCAGGCCCTGGAGAAACAGCTGGAGAAGACGAGGAAATTTCTAGATGTAAGTAGCGAGAAGAATGGAGAGGAATCTGATTTCTTACTTGGAAGCGCGGGGGTCGGCCGTGTCTCGGCGGGACCATAGATTTAGAGAGGGCCTCCTTAGGAGCTTGGCGTGCATGCTACAAGGGAGAACCTTTCCAGGCTTCTGGGGCTTTCCATGCATCCGGGAGAAGGACAACGGGGACCTTCCCGGCTTGCAGCTGGGACCTCATGACAGCTCGTTCCCACGGGTTTGGAACTGGGAAGTGTTTTCCATATTGTGTCGAGCGCGAGGGTGGTCCTCGGTGTCGATAATAGTGCGACACCATTTGTGGCCCAGTCCGGATGCAGAGGAGCCCAGCACAGAGGCTGGTGACAGACCCATAGCTCTTCTCCTTGCAGTGGGGGGGGGGGGGCCCACACCGGCATCCCCTTGGGCCCCTGGGAGCTCTGGTCAGGTGTGTCGTGCTTTGGGGGCCGGGGGCATACCCACATGCCCTCTGTGCACTACACGGGCTTTCCTTTTTTTGTTTTTTTCTTGGACGATAGGGGGAGGAAAAACTTAAGACATTACCAGATTAGAGTTGTTCCTTCATTCACTGCATCTTTATAAAAGAATTCTTATTACCTTGTAGACTTGTGATCCCAAATTAATATTCTAGGCCTCTTTTATGCAAGAAATTAAATAAATTTTAGAGTACACTTAGCCAGTTTTTTCACATTTTTCATTCTCTGTGAAGACGTTAGTGGCACAGTAGGTGCAGCTCTGGGCCTGGACCCAGAAGACCAAGTTCAAATCCAGCCTCTGATTCTGGGCAAGTCACTTAACCTGGGTTTATCTCAGTTTCCTTGTCTGTAAAATGGGGATAGCGGTAGCACTTACCTTTGAGGGTAGTAGTGAGGATCAGATGAGGTAATGATTGTAAAGCACTTAGCACAGTGGATAGACGCCCAGCCTGGAGTCAGGAGGACCAAGTTCCAATGTAGCCTCAGACACTTAGTGGCTTGGTCACTCTGGACAAGTCACTTGGGGATCAAATGAAAGAATGATTGAGGAGTGCTTCCAACAGCTCCTGACGCGTAGTAAGCACTGTATAAATGTTGGCTTCTATTCTTATAAGGTGGATTTCCTGCTTCCGCATATTTCACTGACTCAATATATATTCGATAATAGCTTCATTTTATCTGAAGTTCTAAATCAAAGATAATCTTCATTGTTTTGAGTGCACCCCCATAAGAGCTGTAGAGCTCGTGAAGTTTTCCTGCTGCATCTCTTCTAGCTCCTCCCCTTCAAGCAGGACTCTGGCTATAGCGAGGCTGTGAAAGATCATGTCACCATTAGGCATTTCTTCTTTTAATCTTCTTCTCTCATTTTAGGAGCAAGCAATTGATAGAGAGCACGAAAGAGATGTGTTCCAGCAAGAAATACAGAAACTAGAACAGCAGCTGAAGGCCACCCCAAAGTTCCAGCCCATCAGTGAGCACCAAACGAGAGAGGTAAGAAAGACTCTGGGCCCCTGGCTGCACCTCACAGCTGTACTTGGAAAACCTGTTAGAGGCACCTGAAATCAAGTAGACTTACAACATTTATCCCAATTAATAATTTTTCAGAACAAGAAAGTAAATGGGGGAATTGATACTGTTTCTCTATAAAAGGTTCTCAATGCCCTCAAATGCCCTTAATGCTCTTGCTGACATTTGGATTGCCCTTCTTTTCTCTTTGGATCCCTTTAAGGGAATAGGGAGAACTGTAATATAACTCACTGCCTCATGCTGCCCAACATTTTATTTAAGATCTTGTTTTTTTAATCTTTCAAGTTGCTTCATCTTTTTAATTTATGCTCCCCCCGCTCTCCATTTTCAATAAACATTAGGCTGCAACACAAAAAGATTGTTCCTTTCTTACTGTAGGAAAGTCAAATTTGTTTTCAGTGGTTAAAATGAAATTCCAAATATAAATATACCTCTGTATTCCACTTTTTTTGAATTATGCATTTCCAGTGCAAATAAGGGACCATTTCTTTGACTGAACCTGTGGTTTCATAGAGAATTCCTGATCAGGAATTTCTTTCCTAACGTGCATCAGCAATTCATTTGAAATTCTTCAGTGTGGAGAGTCAGTTGTCTGGGTCACTGAGAGGCTGGGTGATTCAGCTCTCTGGGTCAGAGACAGGACTTTATCTCCGCAGACTGATTACTCATTGGACCTCAGAATCTCAAGAGGTAAAAGAACCTCAGAAGCTATCTAGTCTAACTCATGTACCAAAAACTTCTATAGCCCTTGTCTTCTGGTCTGGAACAGGCTCAAACTTTTTAAATAGGGGGCCAGTTCACTGTCCCTCAGACTGTTGGAGGGGTGGACTATAGTAAAAACAAAACCTTTGTTTTGTGGGCCTTTAAAAAAAGAAACTTCATAACCCTGGGTGAGGGGGATAATCGTCCTCAGCTGCTGCATCTGACCCGCAGTCTGTAGTTTGAGGACCCCTGGTCTGGAACATCCTCTGCTTACTCATTTCTGTCCAGATGGCCCCATTCCCCTTTAGGATAGCTCTCATCATTAGGAAACTTTCCTGCCACAGAATCATTGTCTCCCTCTCTCCTAGTCCTACACTCAGGAGCCACCCAAAGCAAAGCTATTCTCTCTTCTTCGTGACAGCGGTTCAAAGTCTTGGTCCAAGGAGCCAGGTGAAATGAAAAGAACAATGGATTGGGAATTGGGGGGCCCTTCCTCACTGTTTGACCAGAGACCAGTCACCTCAACCCTTAGCTCTTCTGTTTCCTTATCTGCAAAATAGCAGCCCAAGGTTCAAGGCTCTAGAGCTTCCCCTCCCTCCAACCCTCTGCGCCACTCCGCTTTTTGCAGCTCCAACAGGGTTGTGGAGTCTTAGCGTAATTGTAGCGCCGGAATGCTGGGGGAGTGTCTCAGCATTGTTTTATCTTTGTTTCTCCGTTGCCTAGTCGAGTGCCTGGCACAAAGAGTAGCTAAGTGCTAAATGCTCGTTGATTGATTAGGTAAAGTAAAAGTAAGAAGACACTATGATAAGGTCCTTAGTTCCTCTGTGCAAATTAGTCCTTGCATCTGAAAGTGGGGCAAAAGGCATATATATGATCTAAAATAAATAAATCAGGAGTAGTTAATAATTGATTTTGAAAATCCACTGATTTGCCCCAGATTTGTCTTTATTACTCCTACATAGACCAGCATTAACCATGTGATCACCAAGTATGTATGGCCTCCTAAATCTCAACACTTAATTGGTAGTATGGGGAGATAAGAAAATAATTAAACCCTATTATAATGTGGAAAGAAAGATAAATATACATTAGCCCATATTGTACAGCACAAAATAACATATAATTAAGTGCTGAATCATGTGGTGAAGACAAAGTACCATAGGAATTCAGACAGGAAGGACTTCATATGAAGGTAAGAGATGGTTTCATGGAGGAGAGTGGGATTGATTAAGTGTAAAGGATTAACAGGGTAAAAATGCACCAGGAAAAAGAAAGAAGACATTCCATGCAAGGACTACAACGTGAATCAAAGCACCTAGGAAGAAATGATCTGGCATGTCTGTGGAGCCATGACAATCATAATGAGGAAAGTCTTTTTGGATTTAACTAAAAATTAATAACTTTATACATTTATCTTTCTGAATACTAAAGGAGATACAATTCATATAGGAACATGAGTCTTTGATTAAAGAATCACATAACAGTGTAATGTTCACTGATGCAACAAAACCAGTTACATGGTTTATAGGTCACATTTTTAGTACACAAGTACACATATTTTAGTATACATGACGTTGATTGAAGAATTATATGTTAATTTAGTTTTGAATTTTTTTCAGTATCTCCAGTTTTAGTAAATAAACTTTGTCTTTTTCGTCCTACCCTTGCAATTACAATCTGAACTCCTGCCTTCCCAGCTATATCTACTGCTATTGCCCTTCAGGGACCCTGCACTTGAATCAAACTGTACAACTCTCTCTGCATCCTAAAACTTCATGTACTTTCCTGCCTTTGTGCTTTGAATGTTACCTTTTATCTTTCCCCATTTCTTCTCTAGCTATGAAGATCCTGCCAATTCTTTTAAGGTCTAGTCATACTCTTAAAACTTTCTTAAATCTTCCACTTTGAAGTTCACTCTGTCCTCTCCTGTAGTTCTCAAACATTTCGCTGCTTTGTCTTTGAATTGCATATGTATATAACTTGTCATCAATCAGATGATAAGACTTTTCAAGAGAAAGATTATCTCGTATATTTTTCATTCCCCACAGTGCCGTGTTTATAATAGATACTCAGTCAATAATTCCTCTCAAGTGATTATTCACTTTCAGAGGCAGAACTCCCAAGTTAAAGTCATGTTGCCCTTCTTTCTTGGATCACCTTATTTCACTTCCATTTCTGCTCTATAAATAACTTTCAGTGCTCAATAAAAATACATAGCACTCAAAACTAAATTAACAAGTAATTCTTCAATTGGTGACTCCTTACATTACTTTTATTTTCATGCACAGAAACATATAAACTAAGGATTGAAAAGGAGCCCAGTTCCTGTGGCTAATCAGAAATCCTTTCTACAGTGTCTCTGAGAAAGAATGATCGCCTCTTTACTTGAAGACCTATTGTAATGAAGGGTGCCCCTCCTATTTTCAGACAGCTATAGTTAAGAAGTTTTTCTTAAATCAGTGTGAATCTTCCCTCTGAACATCCATCATTGTTCTCTGTTCTGCTCCCTGAGATTTAAACTTGGAGCAGAATAAATTTCTTTCACATGAGAGCCTTTCAAATACTGGAAGAGAACTATCATCCCATCCTTTTTAGTCCTGGCTAAACACCTTTACCTGCTTCAAGGGATTCATCTATGATTTAGTATCTAATCCCTTTACCATTCTGCTTGCCTTCTTCTGAATTCCCTCAGGTGAATCATCCAATACTAAATGTAATCCTCCAGGAATTGGTCTTTCTTCTTTCTGGGTATGAACCCTCATAGAGCCTAAGATTATGTGAGTTTGGGGGATTGTTGTGTCTTAATTGTTAATATCTGCTGAACTTGTGATCCACTAAAACTTTCAAACATTTTTGACACAAATTTTAATTAACCTATATTTATGAAATTGATTTTTTGAGATGTGACACATTACATATATCTCTATAAAATATCATCAGCTCAGCCTGATAGGATCTTTCATGATCCTGATTCTCATCTGTTGGGTTAGCTAATTGTAGATTTGTGTCACATGAAGATATTGTAAAGATGCTATCACACTGGTAATTATATATCTTTGTGACACTCCACAAAAGATTTTTTCCCAAGTTCATATTGATCGATTAATGGATCTGGTCATTAAGCTAGTTTTAAATCTATCTATCTCTGAAATTGTCCAGTCTTCATTTTTTTTTTTTTTTGGAGGTAATTGGGACTTAAGTTCCACTCAAGTGTCTGAAGCCAGATTTGATCTCAGGTCCTCCTGACTTCAGGGCTGTTGCTCTATCCACTATACCAACTAGTTGCCCCACTTCCTCTTTTTTAAAAGAAAGCATAAGAGAAATCCAAGAATATCTATCTCATTCCTTTGATCAATCAACAGGTAGTAACCCTATCAGAGAAAATAAGAAAGTCTGGTTTCGATCAAAATATGCTGGCTCTTAACAATCTCCATTTCCTGTTTGAATGTTCATGAGACATATGAGACATATATATATATATATATGAAATGATTTTCAGATCACATAACCAACAAGAGGTAGAGAACTAGACATTTTTCTCCACTCCTCATGACCTCTCCAAACTCTCCAAAATAGAAATTATGTGCCAAAGATACATTCTTCTCCAAGTCTAGGATACTAAAAACTTAAATGAGACCTCCAAAACCCCAACTTCAACCCAAAACTTGATGAATGACCAAGAAAGCCAATATTCATCAAACCTTAAACCACACTCATTTGGCAGCCCCTTGTACACCTCTCACCAGTAAGATTTACATGCTGACCCATAGGCTTGCCACAGAATTCACCTCCATACCTCAGTTCTATCCTTCCCCTTCTCTTGGCGAACCAAACTCTTAAGTACCAGAAATTTGCTCAAGTGGTGATGGCAGCATGGCCATGCTCTACACCTTTGGCAGAGAGAAAAGGGTAGGACTCCAGGGAGATGGAAGCCAATGTGGCATTTCACTGAGTCTGAGGGCAAGAGCCCAATATTCAGCTGGGACCAGTTCTCTCTGTCCAAAAGTAACATGGGTCAAAGATGTAGACTGAGAAACTGCAAATTGCCCAGCATGGGAGGAGGCTGAGAAGCTTTGAGATCCAGTCCCTAAAGAAACTATCATCAGAGAGCATGAAAATCAAAAAGAGAAAGGAAAATAAGGGGGAAAAGACTGAAAGATCTGAGGAAGAAGAAAATTTAAAAGACCTTGAGCATAAGTAGATAAACCAACAACACAGATATTAAGAACCTTCAGAGCTAGGAAAAGAGTTTTATGTATTTGAACAAGTGCTACAAAATAAGGAAAAGGATTCAGCATCTGAGGAGGCACAAGATCTTAAAGATTTTGAGGAACATGGAACTACAACAATGCTGCTCCTAGTTCTAAAAGAGAAATAAGAATTGAGAAAGTAGAATATAAATTCATAAATGAAACCTTAAATGAGCTACAAGAATATACAGATAGCAATACAGTAGTGAAAGGAGAATCCCTCTTATTAATTTTGGGCAAGTTTGACAGAAAGATAAAAGAAAAAAAACTGAACTAATTTCTGGAGAAACTAGATCTAAAAATACAGTATTAACTCTGAATTGGGGCACAGAGATTTTGCTAATATATTTTAAATGATAGATGTAATAAATTCACCCTTTACATACCGAAATCCAATAAAAGTAGTAATCAATGCAGAGAATACAAACAAACAACATGGACTCTAATGGAGACCTAACAATAAAACCAAAAATAATGAACAGGTCAAAGAATAAATCATAGAAACAACTAATAATTATGGGAGGGGCAATATGACAATGAAACAACATACCAGAATTTCTGAGATTCAGCTAAAGAAATCCTTAGCAAAAAAAATCATATCCCTACAATCATACATTAACAAAATATAAAAAGATAGGATTGATGAACTGAATATTTTTTAGAATTAGAAAGCCAGTCAAAAAAGCAAACCTAAAAAAAGCACAATTAAGAAGATATTAAAAATTAGAGGATAAATAGATATTGGAAACCCAAAAGAAGCATAGAAATTATAATTAAAATTAAAAGCTAGTTCCTTGGAAAAAAAACGAAGAAAATTGTCATACTTTTAGCCAATCTGATTAAAAAGAAGAGAGAAGAAAATCAGATCAATAAAATAGGAAATCAACATAGTGAAATCACAACAAAACCAGAAAAAAAAATAAAAAGATATTATGCACAATTTTATGCTAACAAAAAAATATGAATACAATAAAATATAGGAATACCTTTAAAAATATAGAACACCCAAACTTTGAGAAGACCAAATAAAATCTTAAGTAATCCAAACTCAGAAAAAGAAATAAAACCACTGTAAAGGAACTACCATAGGAGAAGGGAAGTGCCTTGTCCTGAAATGATGTACAGGATTTTGATTTAACAATTAGTATCAGAGTACATATTATTCTCAAAAGTTGAGAATATCATTTTTTTATACAACAAATACTGTCCTATTTTTTAATGACAAAAATACCCTAAACCTGGGAATGATAAAATACAGCCTAATAGTTGAGATCTATACAGGATGAATGGGAGATGATCCCCAGAGGGAAGGCATTAGCATTAAGAAGAATCAGGAAAGGTGGGACTTTAGGTGAGACTTGCAACCAGTAGAAAATTAATTCTATTTGATTACAATGTATTTATACCATCAAACCCTCTAATCTAGATTTTTTCTGACGTGGTTTCTCTCAAATGTAAAAATATTTAAATTAGATAATAAAAAGTAAATCTTAAAATTCATCCAGAAATTCATCAGAAATTAAAATCTATAATACAAGCAAGGTAATCTGATGTTTCTCTTTTTCTTTTGATGATTAGATTTTATCTCAGTTATTCAGGAAGTAACATTTGTTAATAGCCAGGAACACAATTGCTTATCCTACTATCCAAAATTAACAAAATAATATGGGATCATATTTTACTAAGCACTTTTGTAATAGGAATAGATTCTTTTCTACTACTACTATTATTATACTAAAAATTAAAAACTCTAAATTTATCTTGTACATTACTTTGCTAGGTTGAACAATTAACAAATCATCTCAAAGAAAAAACAGACAAATGTAGTGAACTCCTGCTATCTAAAGAGCAGCTTCAGAGAGATGTGCAAGAACGGAATGAAGAAATTGAGAAACTGGAATCCCGAATAAGGGACCTGGAACAAGCATTACTTATTAGTGCGGACAGTTTACAAAAGGTAAACTTTATGAAATTGTATTTGACAGATATTGAACAAACTTTCAATTATCCAATTTTTATTTTAAGTTGTTTAATAGGTATATATTCCTCGAAATTTGTTTTTGTGACCTAAAAAAAATAAACACAAAAATGACTCAAAATTGGTATCCTTTGAATGAGCAATGTCTGAATAAGTTGTGGTAAATGAAGCAGTGTTTTATGGCAAATTTGGAGACATGAGAATATGCATTCAAAGTAAAGAAAGCAGAACAATATAAGCAACGAAGACAAGAATTTAAATGAAAACAGTACTAAAATACACGCAACTCAGACTAAGCACAATAACTAGTCTTGTTCCCAGATGATAAAACACATGAGGCAGGTGGGCTGACTAGGCATGTGTAATGCTACATGAGTTATCAAAAGGGGTTAATATCCTAGTTGACTTTACTTTTCTGTTTTCCTTTGTTAAAGGATTGGATTCTATTGCATTTTTATTGGTTGGATGGTAGACTAGGAAATTATTGTCATCTAAAAAACAAAAGATATAAAACTGGAAAAAATAGAATAAATAAGAAATTGATTATAAGAATAAAAGTAAGATACATTGTACAATGACAACTCCGTTTTTCACTTTTTTATATAAAGCTGTATCCTTCAAAAACTCAGAAACGAACAAAATAAAGACATTGACTCTGTCATTGTTGGCAGTTTACACAGAACAAAATAGACATCACAGCAAGGAAGACAAATGAGTAGATGACCTGCTTAGCTAGAACTCTCCTTTTCAGGAGAGAGATGGCCGTTAGTGGTGTCACTGATGTAGAATGCAAGCCCACTTTCAGAATGTCACAGATGATGATCATTAGTGCAGAAAAAGGTACCATATTCAAACAGAGCCAATGTCTTAGTCTGTGGACACTTGTTAAGAGCTGGGCTGGGTATGACTTATAAAGAAAAACAAAAATATTGTCCCCGTCCTTAAGGAGCTCTCATTCTAATGAGGGAGACAATTTAAAAACAATTTATGTACATACCAAGTATAGATATGGCAAATGGTGGTTTAATCTCAGAGGAAGAGGATCAAGGGAGTTTCTTACAGAAGGTGAGATTTAAACTGACTCTTGGAGGAAGCTAAGAGGTTGGAAATAAGGGAGAGAGAGTATTCTAGATAGGGGTGACAGGTGGGTGATGGAGAGTGGGCAGGAGTCACTGGATTGTAGAGTTAGAGAGAGTCCAGTCTAAGAAATTTGGAAAGGTGGGAAGAGCTTTAAAAGCTGATCCTAGAATTGGGAGGTGGGGGGAGGGTAACATACTCAGACCATACTTTAGGGAAATCACTTTGACAGCTGAGAGGAGGCTGGATTGGAATGAGGAAGACCAGTCCTAGAGAAGTCAGGGCATGAGGTGATGAAGGCCTGCTGGGGAGAGTGGGAAGCAAGAAACCTGACATGCGTACCGATTGGATGTTTGGAATTAGAGTAAATAAGAGCCCAAGGGTGATACTTCAACTGAAACTGGGAGGTTGGAGGGGCTCTCGGCAATAAAAGGGAAGTAGAAAAAATGGGAAATAGAGGAGGAAAGAGAGTAATTTTGTTTTAGGTTTGTGCTATCCACCAGATATCTGCTTCAAGATGTCTAGTACACAGCGTGTAACCAAGACCAGAGGACAGAAGGAGGAAAGGAAACCTGTTTTTATTAAGCACATATTTATTAGGTGTCAGGCACTGTCCTAAGAGAAAGTAGCCAGGGCTGGATAAATAGACCTCTAAGAATCCTCAGCATAAAAAATGATCTTTGAACCTAGAGGGGCTAATGATATCCCCAGAGGAGATCGTATAGAAGGAGAAGATAAGAGATCCAAGCACAGATTCTTGGAGACCATCCAAGTTTGGTGGGTGTAACCTGGGCAAAGATCCAGCAAAGGAGATGGAGAAGGAGCAGGTAGAAGAGGAAGCAGTTTCACAACTGCCTAGAGAGGAGATAATATACTGGAGAAGCAGCCAATCAGATGGTGCAGAGGAGTCCAGAAGGATGAACATTGAAAAAAAGCCAATCAGTGTATCAGTTAAGAGATGATTGGAGGGGCAGCACTGAAGTCACGAGGTCCTGAGTTCAAATTTGGCCTCAGATACTTCCTAGCTGTGTGACCCTGGGCAAGTCAGTTCAGAGAAAGAGAGAGAGAGAGAGAGAGAGAGGGAGGGAGGGGTGGTCATTGTGGAAATGGCAGTTAGGAAGCAAAGCAATCGCTTGATTTTCCATAATCTGACTCATCCCACTTCCCACTCTCTCACCCTCTTCTCCAGCCCTTCCCTCCCATGTCCCACTCCTGCCCTGTCTGTCTCTTCTCCTGGGCTCTGTAGAATTTCCAGTCCATCTTGAGCTAATTCCCCCCATCTTGGGCCTCTTTCTCTCACTTTCATCCCACTCTGAGAAGCGATTCCCCTCGACCGCATCCCCAGCTTTCCTCGTCAGCACTGGCTGTGCTTTCCCTCACATACACACCCTCGACATGGGTATCCGGATGGAGTCAGCCCTCCCTGCTTTCCTCCACCCTTGACTTTTATCTCCTTCATTCAATCTTTCCTCCTTTGAAGGTTACTGGGTCAGAATCCAAAACACGGGAACTAGCAACACCAGGTATTTCCCTTTCTCAGGGATTGGAGCACCTGATTCACTGTCTTCCTCCTCCCCCCCCCCATTCCTGCTCTTATATTGGGACTTTAATATTCATGTTGGTGATTTTCAGTATTTATGTGTGTACTTGATGTCTTCCCTTATCAGAGAATGAGTTCATTGTGTGTTAAGGATTGTTACATTTGGAAGGGAGGGAGTATCCACAGTGACCCGTACACAGTGAATACTTACTAAGTATTTGTTGCCTGATTGATTGAGTGAAGTGGGTAGTGGTAGAAATGTGGGAAAAGAAGTAAAGGTCATCAGTAAAACATTTAAAATGCAGAGAAAAGAGCAGAAAGAAGTTCAGAAAGAGATGCAAAAAAAAACAGGGCAGTTTTATTGCTATTATTTTAAATTTGACATACTTAAAAATTAAAACTCTGTATAATAGAAATTCTCAACTGGATATATAATCCTCTACTCTGTTCTTTGTATGTTTAAGTGCTTATATTTATTATTAAAATAAAATTGTATCTTTTAAAAAGAATGATGCAGATGAAAGTTTGATAGATTGAGGAAATTGAGAGAGAATCAATATGCATAAAATCATAAATCTGTTAAAATAGCAACACTATATTGGAAAATTCTACATTACTAATTTATCTCTACTATGATATATAAATAACTTTTTGTTATACATATATACCCCTTAATCTAAAATTGAGAAAACACTTTTTATGTCTCATTCTTTTTACAGGTAGAGAACCGAAAACAGTTTGGAGCTGTGGAAGCCAAAGAATTGCTCTTCGAAGTACAATTACAAGCAGAACGAGAAGCTCTAGATAGAAAAGAAAAAGAGGTAAAAAAAAAAAAAAAAAAATCTTAATTTTAAAAATTGAGATTTGAATTATTCTGTGTTATCTTAAAAGCAGCACTTAATGTAAGTTTCTTCTCTAAAATGTTATGTGCATGTTAGATTAAAAAGCTTTTAATTTGCCTTCCTAATGCTATATCACTGTGCAACAATAGATTTTGCTTAGAAATTGTGATATTTTTAAACAAGCAATGTTTATCTTCTTTCTGAACTTGCTTTATCAATATTTTTACTATGTGAACTCTCCAACCTCACCCTTTCCTAAACTATTTCATGACTGAACTTTTTGTAAAGAAAGTACAATTTTTAAAATAATTTTTTCAGTATCTATTTGGTATTTTTTTTTAAGAGAAAGATCACTTGGGATTAAATAAACATGGTTTTTTTTTAAATGGGAAATTGATAACTTATGTAAAATCAATCAAAAGATGATAAGAAAATATTATCAGAACACTAAAACTTATTAGGACAATCTGAGCCTGACTTAGGTGTTTTGTTAGGTTTTTTTTCACACTGGATTGTGATGACCGCGTATTTAAAATCAGCCGGAGTCAGGAATTCAGGTTTAGGGAAAAATCTTCAATCTTTATTGCAGTGAAGAAGTGAATAAGAATTGCAATAGCAATATGGGCAAGAAAGATTGCGATAACAATATGGGCAGCTGCGATAGGAAGCCAGCTAACAGAGAGCGATCTGAGCTCAAAGGCCATCGCAATGGCAATGCAAGCAGTCTCTCCTTCCCCTTCCTTTTCCACTCCCCTGCCTCCACCCACCAAAATCATCATTTCCTATACAACACATCAGGACTTGCACAAAGAGTGGGCAGGGGCCATTCTTTCTCCAAGCTTATATATTAATAGAGTATGGTCCAATTACTATTTAGCCTCATGTGCTTGGGACCTCGGTGCATCAACTCAAGCCTCAGCCCATTGCACTGGATTTTTTAAAGTTGTATTAGAAAAAGAGGCAGATAAAAGAAGTGAACTATCCTCAGAGTGGCTGAGATAATAAGAGATGGCAGAATTTTCAACTTGTTTTCTTCTGTTTTCTCTGCCAAGAAAAATGATTGTTTAGGAATGGGCAGAACAGACCTGGTTAATGAGGAGCTGAAATCCAGAATTAGGAAAGTGATACGGAGAGAACACTCTCCTTGTTCCCTTGGGAGTTCCTGTTGAGGCTGTTGAGAAGGAGTGAAAGTTAGATGGGGGAAGACATAGAGAGGGGAGGGTGGTACATCCTCTTTTGAGTGCTTGCACTCTCTAGTACTGTGCCTCCATTCATTTAAACAAATTCCGAGATGCACAGATTCGAAGGTATACAGACAGGGCTCTGCTGCCCTAGAACAGAGGGAATTCCTAGTGTGGCAGAAAGACAGCTAGATTGGGCTGGGTGACGTGAGGTGCCATCCCAGTGCTTCCACTCACTTCTGTGACTTTGGATGTCATTTCACCTTGATGAGCCTGTTTGCTCATTTGCAAAATGAGAATTGAACCAGATGATCTCTGAAGGCCCTTCCAGCCCTCAATTTCTGACCTTTTAATCTCATTTGATAATTTCTGAATTTGTAAGTAGAAGTTACAATAATAACAAAGCAATAAAAATATATGATTCTTTCCTGTTAAGAGATGTGTTAAGAGATTAAAATCTGAATTATGGTTCTTTTTCCTTTGTAATCTTACTAGTAGTTTTCTAAAATATGTTATATTTTTCTGCAGAACTTAAAATGTGTTTCAGCTTATGAGCATTTAAAAATATATGATTACATTCTTTAGCACAGAAAGAGCTATATTTCAATTCTAAATTGAGTCAAGCAAATATTTATTGAGTTCCTATCATTTGCAAAGCAAATTGCTAGAAATCACAGGTGCTATCGCAACAAATAAGACAGAATTGCAGTATCTAGCAAGGTACCCTAGTCAATGTAGAAGTGCTTAATTTTTTTGAATTTGTTTGTTGAATTTCAGTAAAATCTTCAAAGAGGAAAATAGCCTGGGTTTGGCTCCTGGCTCTATCACTTATTAGCTGTTTAGTCTTTTCTCACCCAACTTCATTTTCTCATCTGTAAAACAGATTGCACAAGGTGGTTTCTAACCTCCTTGACAGTTCTAACTTTCAGTTAACATTATCTGTGACTTTTAACTCTCAAGAAATGTATATAAAAGAAAATGCCAGTGGAGGGTTAGAGGTATTAAGAAAGACTTCATAGAGAAGCTTGTGAGAAGAAGGATTTGTTTCATTCTTGGTATTTGTATTTTGAATAATGTAGATCACGAATTTAGAAGAACAGCTAGAGCAGTTTAGAGAAGAGCTAGAAAATAAAAATGAAGAAGTTCAGCAGCTGCACATGCAATTAGAAATACAGAAGAAGGAGTCTACCACGCGCCTTGAAGAACTCGAGCAAGAGAATAGATTGTTCAAGGTAATTTTTGGAGGCAAATGATGTTTCCTTCTTGTTTTGTCTTGTTCAGCTGAATTATAGCCCAAAAACACAAATATAGTCTATTACAGTTAAAGCATTTCCTTTATTATACATGAAAATTATGTAAGTGCAAAGTGGTTAAGAAGGCATTTACCAGATTTGTTTTTTGTTTTTTTAAACCAAGTGGTTGTCTTTTTGAGCAGGAGGAATGTGGAGTGGCAGTGTGGTACCTTGGAAAGAGTGCTAGATTTGGAGTTAGATTCAGATGGCAACTATGGCACTAACCAGCTGTGGGAGCAAGGGGCCAAGAAGCCTCCATTTCCTCTTCTGTAAAATGGCTATTATACCAACCTCACAGAATTATTGTTAGTAAAACACCTTGTAAAATTTAAAACATCATAGAAATGTAACCCTTGTTATCATTGTTTTTTCCATATTCTTGGTTGTGCATTTTGACATTCTAATGTGCATAATCTTTAGTTGGAAGACTATTCAAAAAATGTCATTATAATCACAGCAGTTGTGTTTTATTGTTTGTTAACCAGGAAGAAATGGAAAAACTAGGTTTTGCTGTACAAGAATTTGAAGATTTCTCCACAAAGGACCATCATCAGCTATTTGGGAAATTTACCCAGATGATACAAGAAAAAGAATTAGAAATTGGTAGACTAAGTGACCAAATTACACAACTTCAGCAGCATCTTGAAATTACAACAAATAACAAGGTATGGCTATCTTATATTGACCAATACCTGTACCTAAAATAACTTTTAGAGCTAGAATTATAAAAAAAGCAGAAATGTTGAGCTTTGGTACACAGTGATATCAAGGAGATTTCAAATATTTCTTATTTTTTTAGGCTCCTAGAATTCCTATTTATTCACACTTACTTTATGATTTTTATATATTAAGTAGTACTCTTTTGTTTATCTCTGGATCTCCCACCCACACACCCCTTGGTCATTGTAGCATTCTGGCATTTCCTAGTGTATAGGTATCTCAGATTTCTTCATGGAATTCTAACTAACCTAGATAGATGGAAAGACACACACACACACACACACACACACACACACACATACACACACCTACACACTCTTATCCACATACATCGGTGTAGTATATGTGTGTGCAGTCTTTATACCTAATGAAAATGCCTTTTGGAGAGTTATTGGTGACAGCATGTCATGATGGGTTTGGAGCTGGGGAGACCCATGTTGAAGTCTGACCTCACACATATAAGAGCTTTATGATCCTGGGCAAGCTACTTAATCTCACTGAGTCTTAGTTTTCTTATCTGTAAAATGAAGATGAATCACAGTGCTACCTTTTAGCATTGTGTAACTATCACTATTATTATGTTTATGAATAATAAACATGTAGATCATAAACTCCAGAGAGTGACTAGAGCCATTTGGGAAAAAGTTGTTAAATATACCTGCATGTCACAGATTGGTATGGGCTTAGCTCTTGGTGCCATCTTCTGGATCCTGTTTTTATTTTAGCATTTAATATTTAAAATTCAATTCAGTAAACATTCTAAAAGATATGCTATGTGATGAAGAGAAGAAAGAGAAATTGGAGAAATTAGAAGAGTTAGTGAGGAAACAAAGCTATCACTCTGCTTATGAGATGATGGTATAATTATTAGAGAATTGGCTAAAAACCTACTTGAAATAATTAAGAATTTTAGCAAAGTCACAGGATATAAAATAAGTCCACATAAATCATCAGCATTTCTATATATTGCCACATCCTGACACAAGGGATAGAAATTACATTTCAAGTGACTGTGCCTAGTGTCACTGGCCGGAGGTCACTTCCCTAGGCCTGCAGTCCGGCCTGGTTTCCTTGGCCCCCTCCCTGCTCCTTCATCGTGGCTGTGCTGGGGGTTACGTCCCCCCCACACCTCCTGGTGCACCTCAAGGGGGCCAGCCCCAGGCGGGAGGAGGAGCCATGAGGGAGTCGGGGACAGCACATGGGCCCAAGGTGCCATGAGGAGGATTTTGAGGAAACAGAGGAGCAACTTCAACATAATGGGGAAAGAAATCCATTTGGTGAGAGTTATGGCAGCCATCTTCCTATCTGAAACGTCCCTAAGGAGGATTTACCTCACTGGAGTTTGCAATCAGATGTCTTCATCCCTAAAAGTAAAAATCTCCCACTTGGAAGGGAGAGTACAGCAGGCGGTAAGCTGAAAAAGAGTTATTTGGAAATCCCAATAGAACAAATGATAGAACTTAACTTGTCAGAGAACACTCAGAAAGGATCATAGGATGTTTCGGTTCTGGGGCTACCCTAATGATGAATCAGTAACTGCAGAGAATAGGGATTTCCAAAAATCTTCAATGGAAACTGGCTTTTATGTTAATAATATCCTCTAAGACTCTTTGTTCTGAACTACTCACTAACAAATGCTTCAGCTGACACACAAGCTGGTTCTTACCCTGGAATGTAGCAGATGCCATTAAGTCTTAGCTGGCTTATGCTGATGGAGACTTTTGTAAAGATGGAAGTGAGCCTCAGAGTACCTCATATCTAGCTGTAGAAATCAATAATGTGAAACTTCATCTGCTTCAAATTAGAATACAAAATATGGGAACAGCAGAATAAAAGAAATCTTACTGATAAAAATGATTTATCGGAAAATAACAAACCCAGGAACTGTA
The DNA here is from genome assembly GCF_016432865.1 of Antechinus flavipes. Classification (NCBI taxonomy): domain Eukaryota; kingdom Metazoa; phylum Chordata; class Mammalia; order Dasyuromorphia; family Dasyuridae; genus Antechinus; species Antechinus flavipes. The sequence continues at coordinate 45,958,307 of NC_067402.1, read as the reverse complement.
TGAACACAATTATAAAATACTTCTCACACAAATAAAGTCAGATCCAAAGAGTTGGAAAAATATTAATTGCTTATATGTAGACTGAGCTAAAATGATAAAAATGAAAATTCTGCCTAAATTAATCCATTTATTCAATGCCATAACAAACAACCAAAAACTTATTTTATAGAGTTAGAAAAAAAAATAACAAAATTCATGTGGAAGAACAAAAGGTAACAAATTTCAAGGGAATCAATGAAAAGATGACCTTACCATACCAGATCTCAAACTGTTTTATAAAATGGTAGTCATCAAAACAACTTGACACTGGTTAAAAAATAGAGTGGTGGTAGATCAGTGGACTAGATTAAGTCCACAGATTATTTTTGTAAATAGTAATTTAGATAGAAAAATCCAAAAACCCAAGCTTTGGGGACAAAAATTCATTCTTTGACAACAACTGCTGTAAAAACTAGAAAACAGTGTGGTAGAACTAGTTACAGGCCAATGTCTCACATTATATACTAGGATAAGGTCAAAATGGTTACATGATCTAGACATAAAGAGTGATAACCATAAGCAAATTAGGACAGATAGAATAATTTACAAATCTATGGATAAGGGAAGATTTTGGGACCAAACAAGATATAGAGAAGATTATAAAATATAAAATGAATAATTTTGATCATATAAAATTTGAAAGATTTTATACAAACAAAAGCAGAATTAGAAAGAAAACAAAATTGGATGAGGGGATTTTACACCAAGTATCACTGATAACTCATTTCTCCAATATATAGAGAACTGAGTCAAATTTATAAAAATACAAGTTATCCCCCAATTGATAAGTAAGTGGTCAAAGCATATGAAAAGGCAATTTTTTAGACCAAAAAAAAAATTAAAGCTTTCTACACTCATGTGCTCTAAATCACTATGATCAGAGAAATGCAAATTAAAACAGCTTTGAATTATCATTCACACCAATTAAGTTGGCTGATCATACCATTTGGCCCAGCAAAACCATTACTAGGTCCATATCCTTTCCCAAAATTTTTTGTTAATTAAAAAAATAGAGAGGAAATGGACCTATTTGCACAAAAATATCTATAACTGTTCTTTTTTGTGGTGACTGGGGATTGGAAATTGAGGGCATAACCATCAATTGGGAATGACTGAACAAGTTGTGGTATGATTATTGTGGAATGGTATTGTGCTGTCAGAAATTTGAGCAGGCCAGTTTCAGAAAAACCTGGAAAAATTTACATGAACGGATGAAAAGTGAAGTGAGCAGAACCAGAAGGACATTGTACATAGTAACACCAGTTGTGAACAATGAACAATTGTATTTGACTTAGATGTTCTCAGCAATACAGTGATTTGAGACAATTCCAAAAAACTCATGATGAAAAATGCTATTTGCCTCCAGAGAAAGAATTGATGAACTCTAAATACAGTAGATACGAATTTGTGTTCCATTTGGGAATATAATTTCTTAGCTGAGTTTGTTTTGGCAATTTTAGCTACATTTAATCAAATTATGTTGGATTTGGTAATGCTTTCTGTGTGATTCCAGTTTTTAATGTGATGAATAAGGAAGTAGTTTGTATCAAAATCAATAATATGTGATATAGTTAAGAAATTCAACATTTTTTGAGTGCCCAGTTTTGGTACAAAATGACATGAAGTGGATAAGATGTAAGTGTATCTTTTGACAGTTTGTAAAAAAAAAAAAAAAAAAATGTTTTCATTAACTTGTAGGTCATTGAAGAAAAAAATCAGCTGATACGGTATCTGGAATCTCAGCTAGAGTGTCTTAAGAGTGACCAAGAACGTGTAAAGAAAAATAATGAAGAAGAAATAGAACAGCTCAATGAAGTAATTGAAAAACTTCAACAGGAATTGTCAAGTATCGAACAGAAGGCACCAGTGGACTTCCCTTTGCTCCCAGAGGAGTCCGACAGCCTGAAACAGCAGCTGGAGTCTCTGCAGGCCGAAAAGCTGGCTTTGGAGCAGCAGGTGGAGAGAGCCCGCCAAGAGCTGGCCCTCGCCCAGTCTGCCCTGGCGGAGAGCCGCTCCCAAGCGGAGCAGGCCTGGGCACGCACCAGAAGCTCCACAGGCCCGAGGGAAGGCCCGGCAGCAGCCTCGGAGCTCCGGCCCCTGGGAGGACAGAGCGAGGATGGGGCCAGGAAGCTGGAGCTGGCGCTGCGGGAGAAGGAGGCGGAGATCGCCCGGTGCCAGCAGCAGCTGGAGGCCGTGGAAGAGCAGGCTCAGGCCCAGAGGGAAGCCCTGGAGAGGGAGCTCGAAGAGAGGCTGGCCGCCCTCGTGGTGAGTCAGGCCCAGCTCGGAGCGGTGCAGGAGTACGTGGCCGCCGGACTCTCTGGACAGCAAGGCCCCGCGCCTGCAATGAGGGAGGGGGAGCCGGCAGAAGCTGCCGAGAGAAATACTCTGGAAGAAGACGAGAAGGAAGAGGAAGGGGAAGACCCAGGAGTGATGGAGGTCAGTTTTAGGTCGATAGTTTACCCAAAAATTACTCGTACTTTAAAATCATAGAATGAATCACAGAGCGATTTTGAGTGAAAAAGACCTTCTAAGATTTTCCCATTCAGCTTGCTCACTCATTTTACAAAGGAGGAAACTGAGACACAAAGGAGTTATTGGTAGAGGCAAAGCTCACACAGGTTTCTTGACTCCTGAGTTTCATGAGCTTTCTAATATTAATTAGTAATTGTATAAAGTTTTATTAAAACTTAACTCACATAGTCTCTATATATAGTGTATATTCCACAATATGCACTCCTTATGCCTGTTCTCTGACGTGGTGAAAAGAGCACAGATCCTAAGTTAGAAGGCCTGTGTTTGACCCTTCGTGGGTATGTAGTCAATCTCACTCATCTATCAAATGGGAAGAAAAACAGTTGCTAGCATGATGAAAGCACATTTTAAAGCATTTCATAAATGTACATTATTTTTAATAATACACTATTGCTGAGGTTCCTTCAAGCTCTAAAATTCTATGATTTTGTTGTTATAACTGGAATTAGTCAACAATTTGTGAAGTTTCCATTGTGTGGAAAAAAATTTATTCTGTAGTAATTAGGTCATTGCAACCTTACCAAAAATTGGATACGGAATTTTCATTTCTAAACTACAGATGTTCTCCAACTTTCTTTGTTTCTTCTCTCTCTCTTTTTGAGAGGTATTTGGGGTTACACAACTTAATGAGATTCACACAATTTATATATCTGGAGGCTGGATTTGAACTCTGTTGTCCTGATTTTAGCACTGGCACTTTATCCACTGTGCCATCCAACTGCCCCCTCTCCATCTTTCAAGTCCAAAGAATGGCATCTTATAGTGAGCAGAAAAGCTGGATTAGGAGTCAGGAAGACTCATGAATCTCTGAGGTTTCCAAGCAAAGCAGTTAGCTTCTTGAAGCCTCAGTTTCCTCATCTGTAATGTGACAGCAGTCCCAGCAATGTCTTCCTTCAGTCTTTCAGTTAATCAGTCAATTAATATTTATTGTCTGTGATGGACCAGGCTCTCTGCTTAAGTTCCAGGATTGTGAAGAAAGGCAATAAATAGCTCTTACTCTCCCAAAGCTCACAGGGAACACACAGACAAATAAGCTGAGTGAAGGACAAAGTGGAGAGCGAGCAGCTCAGATGGTGGGATTTCAGCTGATACGTAAAAGGAAGCCCAAGGCGGAAATTGGGGTTGGGGTGGGGGGGCGGGGCAAGGCTGGTGGTGTTCCTGGAATAGGGAACAGCAGGGAGAATATGTGTATGTTGGGGGGAAGATAAAAAGGAGGGGGATGTTGAGGGTTTTGAACACTAAATGGTGTCTTGGATCCTGGAAGCACTGGAGTTTATTGAGGGGAGTAGAGGAAGTAACATGGTTAGATCTGGACTTCAAGATCACTTTGCTCAGGTAAAACCTCTCATAGTTGTCTTTTTCCGTTGACATTTTATATACAATTATTACTCTCAGGATGGACACCCCACAAAGGTCATTCAACTCATTGATCTGAACTCTAGCTAGACTATTGTGTCCAACTGTGGCTTCTTTGGCGTAGGGAACTCTAGGTCACTGTCCATTGTCAGTCATTCTGAGGGTTAGGGCCTGAGAGTTTCCTGGTCAGTGAGAGATTCTGGGTCCCCTCCATAACGGCCACTGCCTGTCCTAAAACATATCATTGTACCAGCAGAACCATAAGATGACAAGGAAAAATACCCTCAGAGTTCCAGCATCCCTACTAGTGTCTGCCCCTGCCATGAACTTGGAAACCTCCCCCTCCTCAGTATGGCAGTGGGAGCGTCCCCTTGCTGCGGTGTGCTAGCTCAGGGATAAGGCAAGTTCTCCTGATAGCCAAGATGGATCCTTCAGCGGTCCGGCAGCAGGATCCCTCAGGGCAACGCTGCCTTGCTGCCAGTGTAAAACCTCAGGGCCACTCTGCGGCCCCCCTCACTGGTCATCTGCTGCTCCCACTTTCCACAGTCCCTCCTTTGCCAGCTCACAGTGACTCCCCAAAGTGAGCATAGCCTTTTCTAGCGTCTTTAAAAAGATTATTTGGGGGTTTGTTGGTATGTTATTTTTTCTTTTTATTAGTAGTAACAATTGGAAACAGGAAGTTACTTCTGTCTTTTCTCCTCCTCAACTATCTCTTGTTCTACATAGACTCTGTGGGGAAAGTCACCATTTGGTACTTGTAAGTTGATTGAATTATAATGGACTGAAGTAAGATTGAGGGACCTCTTTGAGGAGTCAGTCAATAAACATTTATTAGGCCTCGATTATGGTCATCTAAGGGCTGGAGATGCTGAGAATGGCACACCTGCCTTCCAGGAGCTCACCATCTAATGCAGGGATGAGGGTACCAGCTGCAGGGCCAACAGTGACGCCCTGCAGCCAGGAGCATGGCATTTTATGTTGAAGAATGATGAGCTTCTGGGAATGTCATGAATTCCAGGAAAGCAGACAGGTGTGGAATGAGGAGGTGAATTCCCAGAGAGCCCTTCCAGGGCTGGGGGTACTGAGGAGGTGGGAATGTCAAGGGTCAATTCCATCTGACATAAAATTGGTGGCAGTGGGACATGAAAGGGTTTGGACAGACAAAGATCTGGTTATATTCTGTTCCTGTTAATAAATATGATTAACATGTATCATTTCACTTCATAATTAACTTTCCTAGTTTATAGACATACCATTTCATGTTGATGCATTTCAAGATAGAATTTATTAGTGACCCATTTAATATATGAATGACAGGAAAAGTATCACAGTTTTGAAAGATTTAGTAATTGCCAATTTATCCAAGACTTGAGATGCAGAGTTTCTCTCAGGGGAAGTAGACTCTGGGGCAAGTTTGATAGCTTCCCACCAAGTTTTCACTTAAATTAACAGGTGTGATTCTATCTGAAGATGTGGAGATTTTCCTGGTAATGTGGAAAAAACACTGGTCTTGAAATCAGGCTTCCTATCTGGATGCTAAGGTGACTTGGGGTAAGGTCTCTGGACCTCCTCACCTGGAAAATAAGAGGGTTGGATATAAGGGCCCTTTGGGCTCCCTGCTTTCCTCTTAGGATTCTCTGATTCCAGACTGATCATTTGTTCAAAGACTAAGATAATATGTTTTATTCTCCATAATATAGTAACCTTTCCTAATACTGTGTTCCTTGACAAGTTTCTCAAAGTTATCTCAGTCTTTTTTTTAATCATTCAGCTTTATTTTGATTGTGCATAATGCTATATTCATGATATCATTCATTTGAGAGCCACAAAGACAAATGAAAGTAGAAAAGTCTTTTCTGCTAAACTTGCCATCATTAAAGGAGCCAAAGACCTGACAAACTATAGAGAAAAGGCAGAAAATTTTCAAGAAATATTTGCACAGGAATCAGTGGCATGATCCCTATTACTTGCCTGTTCTAATAGGCTTTCTCTAGTTGGATTAAGCAGGAACCAGCTGGAAGTTACACAAACTAACTGAGAAATTGTGTGTAGTCTAACTCTCTTTATTATCACCTTTTTGGTCCACATTTCATGGAAGTCTCTTTTTGCTGGAGGAAAGAAGTCCATAATCAGTCATTTGATAGCTATATGTTCAGGTGCCTTAATAGGTCAGTGATCATAGTCCCAGGTTTGAAATTAGGACCTAGGTTTAAAACGTGCTTCAAACAGTGACTGTGGGACCCTCAGTAATTTCCTCATCTATAAAGTGAGGATAATAATAGCATCTGCCTCATAGAGTTGATGAAAGTTTCTGATAAATTAACATATTTAATAAATCTTACAAACCTTAAAGTGCTCTATAAATACTCATCAATATTTTCATCATTGCATATAGGCTTGATATGGGTTACAGTGGTACAGGCAAAGTTAAGATATAAACATGCTTGACTAAGGAGATATTTTACAACAGGACTCAGTTTGTGATATTCAGTCTTCTAATTTGTGAACTTCTTCATGTGATTTTTTCCTTTTATCTTAGTAAAGATCAATTTATATCATCATGATTTATTAAGATAAAATTCTTCATTGTGAAAATGTTTCCAACTATCTTGTATTTGTTGCTAAAAAAAAATTGCATTATAAAGAAGTTCTCTTACTCCATCCTTCCTATTTTAGATAAGAGACACCAGTGGAGCATTTCAGGAAGAACTAAGCCAAATTAAGCAGCAGCTCATGGAAGCCGAAAAAAGACTTGAATATTACTCGAAAAAAGAAAGTGAAGTCACAGTATTAGAAAGCAAAAAGTCCTCGTGTGACTTTGGACAATTTTTTGCTGAAAGAGATTCTCCCTTTATTGGTAAAAACTCCTCATCCCAAACAGACCAAATCCTTCAGGTCAGTAGTGGCAATCAGACCCTGCAAGTTCTTGTTAAAAACGCAGGAATCCAAAGTGATTTACAGAGCAGTTGTTCATCAGAAGAAATCACTGAAATAATCAGACAGTTCACTGAAAAGATTGACCAAATGCAGGAGCTACATGCTGCTGAGATCTTGGATATGGAAGCCCGGCACATCACAGAGGCGGAGAACTTGAAGAGGGAGCAGTTTGTGGCTGTCCAGCTATTGACCGAGGAATGTAACACCCTCAAAGCGGTGATCCAGTGCCTGCGAGCCAAGGAGGTAGGGGCCTTTTAAATGCCAACTTAGCCCACACTGGGCTTGGGGTCAGGTCAGAGCTTTACAGCAAACTCCTGCACAGAATGTGATGATATCAGTACCAGGTTACTTCTGTAATGGTTATTTAAAGAAGAAATTGAAATGGATAAGAAGCTGAAAAGTAACCCACACTTAGTTTATTTATCACAAAAAGGGACAGAAATGGATTCCTGATCTTGTCAGAGAAGAACCCAAAGCATTCACTCTAGAGCTGGGTGGCAGAGGGTGGGACTAGAAGGAAGGAAGAGCTCAGTTCTCCTCCTGCCTCAGATCTTACTGGCAGTGGGACGGATCTCAGTCAAGACACTTAACTTGTCTGCCTCATCGGTCAGATGGTGATTATATAGAGCCTGCTTGGCAGAGTGATTGTGAGAGTCATATGAGAAATTGTAAAGCACTTTGTAAGCCTTACAACCATATTGAGAGAGAGATCGACATATATACATATACACATATACCTGTTATTTTTATTATATATTGGGCAAGATGATAATACCTCTTCTTTCAAATGTATTTGTTCTGTCCAATATAGGGAGTTTCAGTCCCTGGATCAACACACTCTGACTCATATCAAAGTAGAGAAATGTGTTCTAGTGGTAAGTCATGAAAGAATATTTTGTTGTTGTTGCATTTTCTATAACTTCTAAGTCTTTTTTTTTCTAATATTTGAAAAATTCCTTTCATTTTTATGATTTAGATTAAATTTACAATTATTTTATTTGTATTAAATAACTCTTTTTATTTACTTTAGATTCTGGATCAGACTGGAGTCAAGGTGTCTGTCTTACACAAAACCAGGGATTTGATACAGCATCGGATGGGCCAGGAGAAGAAGGTGAAAGTTCAACAGATTCATTTCCAAAGAAGATAAAGGTATTTTTTTTTTTTTGCAAAAGGTATATTTATTTCAGGAAGAGTTTACAGACAAGATGAAGAAGGGATACAATAGACACTGGGAATGATAAGTAAATGAAATAGAAGGAGAGGGCATATGAGAAACAAGTTCCTCAGTGGAACTCACAATTACCCAGTAGAAAAGGATTACTCCATGAGGTTGGAGCATGTCCTTAGCTGGCAGGCTAAATCCTGAGAGGGAATTAGCACCCTAAAAAGAGTTAGTTAACTAAGGAGAAGGGTTGAAAAGCATAGTACAGTTAGGGGAGATACCAGCTGGCATGGAGGAAAGGGAAAGACACCATGAAGCAGAGTGCTGTGGTGGGCTGACCCAAAGGAAGGGAGCCAAAAATAAAGGTATTAATTAATTGGTATCTTTCTATCAGATTAAAGCCTTTCATGAAAGATAGTGGTATGTTAGGAATACAAGTACTACATATATAAGAAGTGAGAGAGAGCTTATAAAGCATTTTATTTCATTCCCATCTTTTATAAGTAAAGAAATTTAAACTTGGAGAGTTTGAGATTTTTCTCCATCTGTCTGGTAACAGTTAAAGCAACAATAAGGATAGTTTTTACAGACCTAAAAACAAGATCTGTCTACTTTAAGCCACTGAGCAGCTGCCTAGGCAGGAGCATGCTGTCGAGAAGATAGCCATCTCGCTTCTGGGGCCTTCTATGTGCTGTATTGTCCTTTTTAGAGACCTTGGTGGCTGCCATTCAGCCCCCAGCAAGGAAGATGTACAGCCCCCTGCTTGATTTTCCCAATCTATCTGTAGAGAGAAATGTAGATACCACTGCCTTTTCCTCTAGTTTGACCAGTATAACTTTTATTATTCAGTCATCCAGTACAGGATCTCATCAGTTTGGTTTTGGGCTTGTTTTACAGGGGTTGCTGAGAGCAGTCCATAACGAGGGCATACAAGTACTCTCTCTCACTGAACCCCCCTATAGTGAAGGAGATGCCAGTTTTGCTCAGCAGGCTTCAGAATTTTGGCTGGAAGAAAGAAAAACTTACCTCAACACAATCTCATCTCTTAAGGATTTAATTACAAAAATGCAGGTGCAAAGGGAAACCGAGGTACTCCAAAAAGTGTAATGCAATCATATAAATTTTCAGAATTTAAAAATTTTTTTCAATCAACCCTATTTTCTCAACTAAAATTTATTCTTTGTGTTGATAAAAGATGCTGTGAATTTGATACTTAAGTAATGCAATTTTTACAAGTCCTACTTTAAATATTTGTCATTTCAAAGTTATGAGTATATACATCATTTTTAGAACCATTTGGAAAGTGACATTATTTTACATTCCTTTAGCTTTATGAGAGTTCTCAGTCCCATGAGAATCCTCCAGATTGGCGAGGTGAATTTCTGCATGCCCTTCAGCAAGTCTTATTAAAGGAACGCAACATTCTGCTAGCCATGTGTAAGACTGATCTGACAGCTCTGGGTACTCGAGATGCCCTTGGATTGCTGAACCAGTTGGAGCAGAGATTACAAGAACAGGTACTGAAAGAAAACTTCAAAAGACATTGATTTCCATAAGATTATTAAGAAACACTTATATGTGAGGGGGAGATACAATGTAAACCCAGTCCTAAATTTTTTAGTGTTATTTGTTAGTTCTTTGTGCTCTCTTACTGAAGGACAAGCTTCTTCATTAGTTTTGTGGTTTTTTCAATTCAGCATTTAAAACTAATATTAAGCATACACATTACAGAAAACACTGCTAGGTAATAGGAGAAAAACACTGGAAAAATAACATGCAGTCCCTTCCCTCATGGAATTCACTGTTTGATGTTGCTTACGGATTTTTATATCACTTTGAAATAGGGCATTGAATACCGAGCCGCCATGGAGTACATTCAGAGTGCAGATAGGAGAAGCTTGCTGACTGAGATCCAAACATTACAGGCTCAAATGAATAGTAAAAAAATGACCACGAAGAGAGAACAAGAGAGTGATTCTCAAAGCCAAGGTATGTTGTAGTATCATGTATGCGCGTGTCTGTGTGTCTGTTTCTGTGTGTGTGTGTGTGTGGAGATATACTGATAGTCCTAATTTTACTCTTTTTTTTTGTGATTACATTTGCCTTCTCCATAGGCCACTTAACAATCACATGAAAGAAGGATTCTGGCATCTAAATAGCTGTTATTTTAAACAAAGATTTCCCCCAAAGGTGACATCTAATCTTAATTATGCCACCCTATACATAGTCAATTGTGCATATCTTATCCAGTGTGGTTAGAGAGTGTGTGCTATCATTATTGTACAGCATTTCAATTCTTTTGAGACTCACTAAAATGTAATTTAAGTAATATAATAAAGATAATCCAAATATATTCAGTTAGACTCTATACCTTTCATTTCTAGAGAAAAAAATGATTGAAGATGATTTAACAGTACAATATATTTTATTAGATCAGCAAACATAGTAATGTTGTTGTTTAAATGTATTACATTGTGATTACTCAGTTAATGAAAACTTTTTATTACTCAAACTTTACTGTTATTCTCATAAAACTGTACAAAATGAAGATCAATTTTTTGGCAGTATAAATTTTATAGAAATGTTTTGCATAACTTCAAAATGTGCCTTCTCAATGTACCCCATTGAGGTGCTTTCTTTTTCCTTTTTTTGAAGGGAGAGAGTCTGGAACTCAAAGTTTTAAAAAGAAATGTTAAAAATTGTTTTACTTGTAAGGAAAATAAAATATTTTTTTAAAAGACAAAATGAAGATCAAAGTAATATCTATTAGTATTAGAATATTGCATTTTTGCTTATAAAAAATTACCAGTGAATATTTCAATGAAATGACACTAAGCGTACTGAATAAAGTCAATACCTTTCTCTATTTTGTATCTTATCCATTTTGAGATAATAAAAATACAGATTGCCTTCTCCCTATGCTACTTGATGGCCACATGAAAGAAGGATTCTGGAATTTAAACAGTATTTCTTTAAACAAAGATTTCACCAAGAGGTGACATATAATCTTAATCATATTACTCTGTACATAGTCAGTTGTGCCAGTTTTATCCAGTGTGATTAGAGAATGTGTGCTATCATTGTATAGATTTTCAGATATTCCATTTTTTTTAGAATCAGTAAAAATGTAATTTAAGTAGCATAAAGATAATACAGATAGATTCATTTAGACTCTATACCTGGAAAAAAAAATTAACTGAAGATGATTTTACAATATAACATATTTCATTAGATCAGTGAGCACAGTATTATTTAAATGTACTAAGCTCTACATTTATTGATTTCCATATACTTCAGGTAAAATCAGTGTCTTCTCCTCTACAGAAAAATACACATAAAGGTTAGCAGTTGTAACATTACCGAATTGCCCTTCCTAAAGACACAGTGTTTGATAGCATCATAAAAATGGAATTCAATATTTCAGTAGTAATTCTTGAAACAAATTAAATCATAGATGAAGTCAAAAGAGAATCAAGTAAAATCTAACCAAGTTGAAAATAATTTGTCATCCTCTTCAGTTTTATGATAACAGTATGATAACAGAATCTATATGACTGTGACACAGAATTTATATTTATAGGATATTGAACCATATCTGTCTGCCACTAAAAATGGACATAAAAGTGATTTTAGTAATACAGCCAAATTCATGGTTTATTTTAACAAGTACTTTTTATCTAAACCTAAGTTTAACTGAAAGTTGCAAATAATTATGGCTGATTTTATTTTTGAGGTTTTCATTAATGTTCATTAAAATCCCATCATAACACAACATGTCATTACTTAGATGTACATGTGTATCACAGGTCAAATTTTGCTCCCCAAAATATAGACAAACATGAGTTTAATATAGCATTAATAACCTGTAAAGCTAGTGTTGCTTCTGTTTCCTAATACCATTTTTACTAACATATTCCACTTAATTTAGGTAGGGATTTTAAAATTCATTTTCTTTTCAGTTTTAATGTCACGCTACAAATTTTTGTGTGTGTTTTGTTTTTTTGTTTTTAAAGAAAGTATCGTGAACAAAACCGCAGATTTGGACTTAACTTCTACAGAATTATAGTAAAGTTCACAGAAACTGTCTACACAATGGCTGCACAGAAAAGAAAGAAATAGTCGACTAAAACTGAAAATTGTAGCGTTAGTTAAATGGATAACTCATGCAAGTACTTTGTATAGATGACTATTTATGGAGTATAAGGGTGAGGATTGTTAGTGTGAGCTAATAAAATTTGTAGGTGACTAGAAAAAATAAAGATTCTATTGTTCATATTATTATTTGAAACTTTAAAGGATGATATATATTTGAAATATTATATTAAATTAATTTGTATTAATTCTAGGAATCTTTTTATAATTTGTTCTATAACTATGTAATTTTTATGATGTTAGTATAGAATGGGGAACTTGCTTAATGTTTAGTCATAGATTTCACCCAATAATACCAGATCATTATCCTTTTGCATCTGTCTAATAAAGTATTGGAAATGGTACAAAATTTAAATTATAAATAAAAGTATAAAGCTAAAAAAATAAAAAGAGAGACCAGATCTATAAATCAAATAATGCTATGACATAATTATTCTTAAAAACAAGCAGTTGGATCACAGATATGCATGTGTTCTTTTTTAGAACTGTTGGAACACAACATGCAGCAGAAGCAGGCTCAGCTCCTGGAGATGCAGGTAGAGCTGAGCTCACTGAAGGAAAGAGCCACTGAACTGCAGGATCAGCTCAATTCTGAGAGAGTGAGGGCCGCCGAGCTCCAGGATGAACGGACACAAGCAAAGCTGGAACTCGAAACAACGCTCAAAGCCCAACACAAGCATCTGAAGGAATTGGAGGCATTCAGGTGTGTCAGGCTACCTCATGTCAGCTTCCTGTTTGGGGGGATCTTGTGTTCTAATCCTTTCCGCTTACATTGACATGCTCCAGAATTACTCATTAATCAATAGGGAAGTCTAATGCTGTGCAGACCAAATTTCTTCTGTCTTGCTAGAACTTAATTTGGAAATAACATGAAACAAGAAATTTTAAGGCCTTCCTGAATTTTGACTGTTTCTGTGATTGCATTGGGGAAGACTTAGAGTGCAGAGCTTTAGAGTTGATGGATATCATGTACTGAGAAAGGCAGCAATAAAAAAAAAAAAAAAAGAAAGAAAGAAAAGATTACACACTGAAATAGAACTTCTATAGGCTTCTGTAAGCTACCTAATGTAGCTTTTAAGGATTTTCCTATCCTGAATCCAGGAATTTTTTTTAGCCCCAGGTTTATACATTAATATGATATTAGGAAAGCTATTTAATTTTGGTCTTTATATTAACTTAAGGTAATAATTATGGGATGAATTAATTAGTATGATTGGGGATTAGTTAGTATGTGTACATTTTAAAAAGTAACATTTTATATAAAGAATAAACATTTTTGTAAATTTCACTGAAGTTTGGATCCCTTAAAAAAAAAAAAAACACCTCATTTATTATTTTAAGAAATGGTACAGAAAGAGATAACTATATAATGGTTATTTACCATACTCGGGGAAAACGATGTATTTGCAACTGTAGAAAGTTGTACTTTTAATTAAAGAAATGTGTACATTTTCATTAAATATTGTATTATCTGCTTTAGTAAAGGAAAGCTTTGTTAATTTTTATTAGTATTAATAGTAAATATTAATATTTAATACTAGTTAACTACTATTGCTCCTGGAATAGGTTAACTTCAAACTTAATAATCATTTATTAGATGTCTTTATGCACTAGGCACTGTTCTAGGTGCTGGGGATGCATATAAAATAGTTTCTGCCCTTAAAAGAGTTCACATTCCATCAGGAGAAACCATGTGTCCTCATATAGTTCAATATGTGTGCAAAATAGACCCTAAGAAGGAAGAGATTCTAACAATCAAGTAGATCAGAAAAGGCCTCTTGCAGGAATTGGCTCTTAGACTGTGCTTTGAAGGCAGATTGCAATTCTGCAGAGAAGAGGGAGTTTACTCCAATTATGGGAAATGGCTTACACAAGAGAAGAATAACATGGATATGCTTAAGATAAGCCACAAGTTATGTGTACTCAAGAATCTCTTATATGATTAGATTATTGAATTAATCATTTAATTTTAAATTAATAAATATGATTAGGTTATTAAATGGGGCATATTTAGCTTTTACGATAAAAATCCAGCTGCAGCTTTTCAGTGGAGAATGCTTCTTGGTATGATGCCTTAATGAAACACTGTTTTTAAAAGATCATTTCTGTCTCTATTTTAGGATGGAAGTCAAAGAAAAAACAGATAAAGTACATTTGTTAAATGATATGTTAGCCAATGAACAGAAGAAAACACGAGAGCTTCAGTGGGCTTTGGAGAAGGAAAAAGCCAAGTTGGAACGTAGTGAAGAAAGAGAAAGAGAAGAACTTGAGGTATGATTACCTTTTTCTTTAAATGACCCTGAACAGTTTTTTTTGGTGGTTGTTTTTGTTTTTGTTTTTGTGCTGAGGCAATTGGGGTTAAGTGATTTACTCATGGTCACACAGCTAGTAAGTGTTAAGTGTCTGAGGTCAGATTTAAACTCAGGACCTCTTGGCTTCAGAGCTGATGCTCTATCCACTGCACCAAATAGCTGCCCCAAAGGTATTTTTTAAAATAAGTTTTAATTGATGTAGTTTGGGATGGTCTGGGTTTTTTGCACTAAATCCTTGGGTTCCCTCAACAATTCACTTTCTCCTTGAGAAGAACCATCTTACATAGCAAATACTATTTTCAAAGAGGAAAAATCAGTATAATTGATTAATACATTGAAAAAAACTGCAAAGTTCAACACTTGAGGACCTCCCACCTCTGCAAAATAGTGGAGTGGAAGTCTTTCTTATAGCTTGTCTTTTAAATCATGCTTTTCTTTATAATTTTGCAACATTCATTTCTGATTTTTGTGCATGTGATCTTTCCTTTCATATTGTTGCAGATATTGTATATATTGTTTTCTTGGTTTTGTTTAAGAACACAATATTTGTGAGACACAATAGGGTGAGCAATAAGTATATTGACTTATTATTTTATCAAAACTATATACTTCAAAAAAAAAGTAAAACATGTTAGTTTTACATCTGATAAGTTATATAATCATTCTTGAATCAAGTTAATAATGGATGATATGCTTCAGATAGCTGAGTGGAATCTGACATTGATACTAGTTGGAAATAATCAGCCTTATCGTGTCCAGACCAAAAATAGAAATTATACCACTTGATATCCTAAGATAGTCTTAGCATATCCACATACATCACTTAAAAAGAGGTATGGAAATTATCTTAGTAATATAAAATTCTATTATACTCATTTAGAAGTATATGAAAAACCAGTACTGGGAATGTAGAGCCAATGGCACGGCCATGGGACCATCTTCCAATGGTGCTGGCCCCAATTGTGTCCACCAGGATTCTAATTACCAGAGGACCCTGAAACCTCAGCTCTGGCACTGTGCCTAAAGATCCAGCCTGCAGCTGAACCTTCTTTATGTGTTCTCTCTCCCAATCCGAATATAAGCTCCTGGAGAGCAAGGATTACTTCACTTTTCTGTTCTTACTCTGTTTTTATTTCCAGCACATCCTTAGGATAGGGTTTGGCATGTGGTAAACACTTACTAACAGCTTTTCCATTCCATTCTTAGGGGGGAAAGATATATAGTCATTTTCACTTCATATTTCCTCTTTCACTTCATATTTTCTCCTCTTAAGAAGGATAAAAATAATGTTCTCAAAAGAATTCTGTCTCACTAATTTTTTAACATATATTCTTTCACTTTGAAAAATGATTTATTAGTTCCAGGGGGTGAATCACTTTTACTTTGATTACGCTGTCAGAATTAACACTGATGATCACAGTATCCTAAAAAAAAAAAAAAAAATGTTACTAATATCAGAAATTAGTTAATAATAATATCATGTTCCTTCATTTTATTTTATTACTCACAAGGACCTAAAATATTCACTGGAAGGTCAGAAACAAAGGAATGTTCAATTAAACCAACTTTTGGAACAACAGAAACAACTCCTCAGTGATTTGCAACAGAAAGTAGTTTCCCAGGGCACTTTGTATGATGCCCAGATAGCAGAAGAGCGAAGTCAAAAGTCAGAGCTTCAAGGACTACTTGAATCAGAGAAAGTTCGAGTCCTGGAAATGCAAGAGACCCTTGAAAGGGAAAGAGAATTACATGCCCAGCTTCAGGCTCGTGATGACCATGAGCAGGATAAGGTGTCCACAGCAGAGGAAGAAGTGCTCAGAGAGCTACAAAAACAATTGTATGAAAAGCACAACCGCATAGTAGAGCTGGTCAGTGCAATTGAAAAATATAAGCTGGACTCTTTGCAAATGAGACAGCAGGTGGAAAAAGATAGACAACTCCACAGGAAAACATTGCTCACGGAACAACAGGCTAACACTGAGGGACTGAAAAAGATACACGAGCTACAGTCAAAAATGGAAGATCTCCATTGGCAACTGGAAGAGAAAAGGCAACAAATTTATAAATTAGAACTTGAAAGGAAGAGATCTCAAGAAATTATACTGGAGCTTCAGAAACAAAAAAGAGAAAAAGAAGAAAAAATTGAAACTGGAAGAGTATCATATCAGAATTTCAGTGAGGTATAGGTTTTCATTATTTGTAACTTATTTTAAATGGAATGTTTAATGCAGTTCTGTGGTCATAAAATTTGTTTGATTAGATGACAGATAACATCTGAACATAGGGAGAAGCCACTGAGGTCAAGCTATTTAAATTCTTACTTAGCACTTTATTTAAAGTAGCAGGGAATTGCTTTTGCATTTATTTAGGAAGAAAACTTAAGTGCTGCACAGTAAATTAATTAATATTTTCTTGATCCTTTCATTACAGTAAATTAATTTTTATCTTCTTGGTCCTTTCGTCAGCCAACCACTTGGGACTCATCCAGTGATCGAACAAGAAATTGGGTTCTCCAGCAGAAAATTGAAGGCACAGAGAAAAAAGAATCCAGTTATCCCCCACTTATTGAGATGAATGGGAATGGAACAACTGAGGATATTCATGAACTAGAGACAATTAGACAGAAACTGAAGCTCATATCATCAAAACTACAGCAACTGGCTCACAAAGCCTCTAGCAGGTTTCGTAAATCTTGACTTTCCAAAATGGTATTTGTAATCCAGATAAAGTCAGATAATGTTGTTTATTAAGTCCAACTTATAGGAAATTCACCATTTTTACACTATACATCTGAATAATGAAATATTTTGTATTCATTCAAAAAAGAATATTTTACAAATTGTCCTTTAATAATATCTGATATTTATTTAGGCAAGTAAAAAAAAAATGTAGTACAGCTATAAATAAATCATGTAAAGCTTTAGCTAAGAGGGAAAGTGTGAGAAGGGAGTATTATATGAAAAAAAAGTTTTAGTTTTGGTTGTCATATTTACAGAGTTCAACTCCCCACAAAAAATTAATAGAATTAAACTATGGGGCTTTTTTTTTCATTATAACAGGTTACAATTTGAAGCAGCAGATGATGAAAATTTTATTTGGGTCCAGAAAAATATTGATCACATTCTTTTACAATTACAAAAGTTTACTGGATTATCCCAGGAAGGGGAGGTGAGAATTTTTTTTAGCCTTTTACAAAGCCATATGGACTTTAGTTTTGTCAGGAAATTTTAGGATTCTTTTGAAAATAGCAGTGTAATCTGTCCCTGAAAACTTTTACCTTTTAATGTATTTTTAAATATATTAGCTCTCATTGTTACTTCTAACAAACAATAGCAAAAATTTTCAGGAGAGACCACTAGTTCCAATTGTCTTTATTGTAGCCTCTCCTTTTCTTTCACTGTATAAAACAGAACTGTTTTGTGGCTATTTACATAGGGCAGAGAATATTCTTTATGCATAACTCCTTGAATCTCTGCTTCTTATCCTTTGTTTTCCTATTAAGATTGCTTTGGGGGATTTCTTAATGAGTTAATAATGAGGATGTGAAGAGAATGGAAATGAAACTTAAAGTCATCTTTTTTGTCATTTGTTATTGAATCATTTTAAGAAGTTTAGTTTGAGGATAAGGATGAAAGAAACTGATGTTTAAGGTTTAGAATGTTCTGTAGTCTATTTGTATCATCTCTCTTCATCATCATGGATAATTGAGAGCAATTTCATGTTATCTCTGTATATAAATACATATATACATATACATACATACACATACATATATATGTATGTATAAATATATATTTACATTGCACAATTTCTTCTTTCTCACAAAATATATATCTGGTGGCAGTATAAACTCTTCCCAAGACTGTGATCAAACATTGTATTTTTGTTACTATTTTAAAATTTTATTGATCTGATTTCATGTCACTTTTTTTTCCCTTTCTAGCCTACACTAATATCACCAGGCATTTCCTGTAGCTCGTTAACTGAAAGATTACTCAGACAAAATGCTGAGCTGACAGGACATATCAGCCAGTTGACTGAAGAAAAAAATGATTTGAGAAATGTGGTTATGAAGCTGGAAGAGGAGATCAGGTGGTTTCGACAGACAGGACCTTGTGGAGACTATGTATGTCTTTTGTTAATGTCTTTATTTAGAAATATTCTGAGTTATGTTTCCTAATAGTATATGAAGAGACGTAACCTTTCTCTTCCTACATCATACTGGTAAAATTTTCTTTTTCCAAATTTACACAGATTTCATCAGTGTAGGGAATTTCTATTGAAAAATTTCTTCAAATTGGTACTATCTCTGTAATTTATAGTGCGAAAGACATATCCGGTAGGTTCCTCCCAGAACCTCCATTTTAAGGAAGGGGCCCAGATCAAATAACCAGGGCTTTCTTGTTCTTGGCTGCAGACTCCCTCCACTGTGCTTTCTCTAACCATCCCTCTGTAAAGGGTACCTTGACTCCTCTTTTCAACTTCCATTTATGGGCTGTTTTTCCCTCATTAAAATGCATGTTCCTTGAAGGCAAGAATTGTCTTTGTTTCTGCTTGTCTTTGTATTCTCAATATTTACCATTGTGCCTTGCTGTAGTAAGCACTTAAATAAATGCTGTTTGACTTGATTTCTCCCTAAGCTATACAGGAGGCAGGCCTCTAACCTAAAGGAATCTAGGTCAGCACTCTATCCTTGGTGTACTTACACACACACACACACCATATAGACAGAAACTTTTATCACACATAAGAAAAAAATGAAACTCCTAAGCAGACTATCTCATAAATCCTAGTGAAATTTTTTTAATTGAAAAAAATAGGAAAATAAAATAATAGTTTATACAATAATATTTTAATCAAAGACAGAAATTGAAAAGTCAACCTGACAGATATTAGAAACCCTTTGTCTTTGGAAGAGCACCTTTCTAGAACATAATAGAAAGCCTCCCTCGATTTGGAGTCATTCATATGATTATGAGGTGTATATAAACAGTGAAGGATAGAACCAGTTTAAATAAAGCTTGGCAAGAGTTCCAACTAAGCAAAATAACTAAAAGCATTTTTCAGGATAAAAAAGAACATAGACAACCAACAGAAGAAAAATAGGAAAGATCTGCAAAGATTCTTAATACAAACTGCTTTCTGTATCAAGCAAGGTACAGACATCTCACTTGAGCTCCAGCATCCTCATCCTAAAAGTGCTTGTCAAGGAGGTAGAAATGAGACTAAAAAGAACAAAGATGGAAACAGCAGCTGCATTGAACAAAGTACCTATAGAAAAAAGTACCTCATGCAAGAAACAATACCGCTCCAGCTGAGAAGGTATTTGATAGTAGAAGAAGATATTAGATGTTTGGAAGGAAAAGTCAAAAATTAAAAACAGAATTTCATAATAGATTTGAAGATGTATTCTATTGGATGGTGAAGTCTTTCCGTTATACTCCTCTTTACAGATGACTTTGTGCTGGCTGCATCCAGAAGCAGAACATGATAGAGTCCCCGGGAAGAGTCCACACTCATTCAAGAGTTTACCCTAATTATCCACATTGGAAAGATCAAGTAGTTGAAAAATGTCTGTAGCCCATATTATTACATGCAATTAAATGGACAGCTTAGAGAGCTCCCTATCTTACATATGTAGATGGAGATCAGTAGAGAGTTGGATGAATAGCTCAGTGGATCATCTGGTTAGTATCCTAGACAGTACAAATGAATATCACGTAAGGGAAGAATTACACAGAAGTAATCAAGTACCATGGAATGCCTTCAGCCAAATTACAAAGCCTTGTTAATAATTCCAAACTCCTCCTGGAAACCCAAGCTTGTCTTCTGATATTAATATCCTACTAGTGTCATAGTATAACTGTGAGTCATGGAATACTGTGGTCTCTGAAGAATTAAAAATGAGTATAACAGGGCAAGGGAAAGATGCATGGTGGCTGCGAGACAAGCTGACATAAAGGCTCTCATTAGGAAAATTTATGATCGAGAAAGAAGATGGTTGGCTCCTGTGATGAGAGAGAAGAGTGGAAGATGCGGGTGTTCTCTGTGTAGCCTCACAATGTCAAGAAAGGGTGAGGAAAGCCCCCAGCTCGCCGAGTTGAGCTCACGGTGGCAAACTCACGAAAGGTAGGTGTAAGCGTTATGCAGAACGGACATTTACAGATGTGCTGTGGGTAGGTGTAAGCGTTATGCAGAACGGACATTTACGGATGTGCTGTGGTCTCAGTCTTAGAGGGAATCTCCAAATTGTTGAGATCACAAAAGCATGTGGATATGATTTGATTACATAAAAATAACAGAAACAATTATTAGAGTATGACTTTCATGAAGAATAAAAATGTATAAAAGTTACATGGCAAGGATACAAATGGATGTTTTGCCAAAGAGGAAACAAGTTGTAAACAAGCATTTGAAAAATCTTACTGTTAAGCAAAGAAAAAAAATGGGTCAAGAAATTGACATCTCTGAGATACCTTCCTAGAAGAAGGAAAAGAGCCCTGGATTTGCAGGCAGAGACCTGGGGAGAGCATCAGGCTTGGAGCCAGGAAGATCTGAGTTCAATCTGACCTTGGACACTTAATAGCTATGTAATCTTAGGCAAGCCACTTAACCCTAATTGCCTCAGTTCCTCATCTGTAAAATAGAAGTATACTGGAGAAGGAAATGGCAAACCACTGCAGTATCTGCCTGGAAACACCACAGACTAAAGTCCATGGGGTCACACAGAGTCAGACTCACCTGAATGACTAAATAGCAGCAGCAGCAACAGAGACCTTAGCAAGCTACTCGACTGCTTTGGCCCCAGTATCCTCCATTAGATGAGGGATTTGTAAGATAATCATTAAGGTGTCTTTCAGAAATAAGTAAAAGTGATAAAATTCCATTTTTCCTGGCACTTGAGCAGACTGGCACCACATTGATTAGTATGATTGGTTCTTAGGAGTCATCATTAACATACCATAAGAGTCACAAAACTGATCACACTCTTTGGCCACGCAGTCACGGTCTCGGAGGTATACGCTAAGGAATTCGTGTTTTTGTAATTATATAAAGTGGGTTGTTTATACGCCAGAGCTGGCAGCATCATAAAAGCCTCATAGTTTGGATATTGTTAAAGAAATTTGAATGGTCTGTGAATGGTTACCCTGAAGAATGTTGTACCCAGCTCACAGAGTCTGTGAAGATCAAATGAGATAATATTTGGAAAAAAAAAAAAAAAAGCACCTTAGCACTTTGCTTGATACATAGGACACTATAAATATGTTTATTCACCCCCACATTAAAAATGACAGATAAGAGGGGAATACATAAAGATAATAAGAAAGAAATCACTTTGAAAAATATCTCAAGTATATTGTTCATTGTGAATAACAAATATTCAACAGCAATTTTTATTGAAGCTTTAGGAGATTGATCACAAAAATCATTTAATGGAAAATTACATAATATGAAGAAAAAGAGCAAAAATAAGTTAACAAAATTTGTTCTCTTCCTGCAGTCTTCTCGACATTCACTCCATCATGGTACTAACATTGAAGCAGTCATAGCTTCTGAGAAAGAAATCTGGAACAGAGAAAAGCTGGCTCTTCAGAAGTCTTTGAGACGGGCTGAAGCCGAGGTATGCAGACTGAAAGCTGAGCTAAGGAATGAAGCTTTGTCACAAGACTTGAACCCTAGTTCAGAAAATGCCACTTTAAAGGTAGGTCACTGTTGTTTTTGGTTTTTAATGTTCAGTGCCCTTGATCCTATTCCTTTTTTCTCCTTTGTGACTTTGCTTTAACGTAGTCCTCTCTTCTGAATCTCCACTTGTCCTTGTCTGCTCAGTCCTTCCTCTCAATATACAGACATGTTCAAGTCTCCCCAGTTTTCACAAACAAACAAAAAAGCCTTCCTTTGACTCTCTTAAGATATCCTCCTCTGTCAAACTCTCTTTAGTGATCAGAAGTCTACAAAGGGAAGTCTGTACATACTTGTTTGTATTTATCTCCTCCAAGATCAATAACAACTTTATCATTAAATCTAGCATCCCTTGTCTATTTTTACCATTATGGCTGCCTTTATGGGGTTTATTGGATGAAAAGAGCTTTTGTCATCTCAAAAGAGTGTAAAAACATGTGTGTTTTATTGTCATTACAATGATGGCTATCCTCTCTGGTGCCTTTCTTGGGTTCCTGTGACACTGCATTATTATCATTCTCTTCCTATCTCTCAGAATCTCAAAAGGCATCTGGCATAATTCAGAGCTGAATAAGAATCCTCTAAAAGCCTTTATATCCGAGAACTATTCTGATCAGTATTTTTTTGAACACCTTTAATGAGGGAACACCCACTACTTCCCAAGGGAGTCCATTCCACTTTTATATTGTTCTGATTTTTAGGAAGTTGTCCCTTAAATCAAGTCTAACTCTATTTTTATTAACTTCCATGCATTGCTTCTAATGCCAACCTCTGTGACCAAGCAGAACAAATCCAATCCCTTTTCATGACAGCTCTTCAGATATGTAAAGACATCTACTATGTCTGCCCTAAATCTTCTCTTTTTCAGGTTCAATATTCTCAGCTCCTTTAATTAATTTCATATTGATCTCAAAGTCTCTTCACCATTCTGGTCTCCCTACACTGGACACTTTCCAATTGATTTGAATCCATAACAAAATGTAGCATAAGAGAACACCGTACTCTGGATTTTGTGTGGCCAGGGCGGAGACCAGGGGCACTATTTTCTCCCTTGTCTTGGGAATATTATGGCTCTCTATATGTAGCCTAAAATTATATTTGTTTTTTTGGCAGCTGAATCACAAGGTTGACTCTGACTAGACTTTGAGGCAGCTAGAACTCTCAATGTGTTCTTCAGACCAACAACTTTTTAGCCATATCTTCTCCTGCTTGTACTAAATGCAGTTGTTTTTTGAATTCTCATGTAGGATTTTACATTTGTCTCTGTTAAATTCAATTATATTATGACTAGCCCAACATTTTAGTTTGGTGAGATATTTTTGGATCCTGTCCAGGGGAGAGGACTGTATAATTTTAGCTATCCCTCCTTTTTTTTGCCATCTGCAAATTTGATAAGTGTGTCATTTATCAATGACTTAATCCTAGTCATTGATAAAAATGTCATCAAGAATAGGACCAAACATAAATCTCCAAAATATTATACTAGAGACCTTCTAAATTAATGTCAAACCTGTTAATAAATACTTTGTTAATAAATATTTATTAAAGACCTATCTAGTCTTTTCAGCTAGTTTTCAGTCTAACTGTGCTAACTTTTATCTCTTCATCTCTTCTCTAAGAATAATGTGAAAGACTTTGTCCAGTGCTTTGCTAAAAATCTAGGTACAGTGTTCCCTCAGCTTTCCAATCTAGGAACTATGTCAAAAAAAGGAAGTTAGCTTAGTGGAGCATTCCCTGATCTGGATGGAGCCAGGCTGAATTTTTTGTGATCACAGATTCTTTTTCTATATGTCCACTAAGTATCCTTTCAATAATCGGTTCTAGAATTTTGCCAAGAATTACTATCAGCCTTAACTGGTCAGGAGTTTACAGAACCTATTCTTTTCCCCTTTGTGAAAATTGGTTCATTTGCTTTCTTCTAGTCATTCACTGAACCAATGAGTATTTGTTAAGGGTTTTCCATATATCAGGCACTATGCTAGTGTACCAGACAGATAGATAGAAATATACCTCTGCTGTGACTCCATTCTTTGTACATCCACAGCAATAGCTCAGGAATCACACCCATCGGGTACTTTACCGTGTTTCCCCAATAATAAGACCTATCCCGAAAATAAGCCCTCCCCTCACTGTGTAAGATTCCCCTAAAATAAGCCCTCCCCCGAAAATAAGCCCTATTGAGATTATTACTGTAGTGAAGGTGATCCCCTGCGCTACACGCTACATTACGGTACCCTCTGTATGCACCGTTCCTCCCCTCCCCCCAGGTGAAACGCACACTACGCTCCGAGCTACATCTAATCAGAGCTGCAGCAGTGAGTGTGTCATCCTGTTCTTCCCCAGTGATTTGCTTGCTGGCACCATTGAGAGCATTAAAATAAGCCCTCTGTTGTTTTTTCTGTCCAAAAAAATAATAAGACAGTGTCTTATTATCGGGGAAATACAGTAGTTACACTGTGTTCTAGTTTGTTCCAGGACTAGAGATTTGAACTCATCAAGAGGTTGAAAGGGTTCTCTTATTAGTATCTGTTCTTTTAGTAGCATCCTCACTTTACTTGGGTTTCAGCTCGCAAACAGCTGCTTTTGTTCTTTTTCTGTCCAGTCCAAAGCCTATTATTCTTGGCAGCAAAAACAAATGCACAATATGAGTTGAGCAGGGCTACCTTCTATTCCTTATCCATTATCATCATTCTTCTCCAAGTAGTTGTCCTATCCATTCTTTGAATATCCTCTTTTCTTTCATTATAGCTTAAAAAAAAAATCAAAGTTTTTCCTATAAGCTTTAACAATTCTGACACTGTAGGTAATAATTGTTGTGATACCAGTGGCTGCTGGAAGTCTAACTCAGACCTGTAGAATGGATCTCTTCATGTGAGCGGATGATGACAATACAAGGCGACCGAGAGGCCCTTGCTGTTCTCTGCCCTCTTCACTGAGAGGCAATTGCATTATCTGACCCCTCTCCTCATTCCCATTTCACAAGGAACATCTGTGTCAGCAAAGGCTGCCCTGCAACGCCCTGCAACTCCCTGCAACAGATGATTGACAGCTATGGAGGTTCTAGGAGAATTGACCTGCCCCTTCACCTAAACATGGTCCTTAACAAATAATGATTTGTTTTTGTTCTCCATTGAATACCTTAGCTTCCATTTTCTGTTTCTGCCTTTTTAAAAATTTATTTTGGTGAATAAATTCTTAGCAAAACACTTAATAATCTCTTTAGGAACTTTCCTTTTTCTTCCTTTTCAGAATTATTTCTCTTCATCTTAAGAATTTCATTCTTGGAAGTTTCTCATCCTTCCTGTGACTGATAATATATTAAGCTACCTGTCCTTTCTCAGAACCCTTTGAAATCTATTCTAACAGATTCTGAAATGTCTGGTTTTTTCTCTCCTTTGCCACAAATTCTAAGACAGAATTCTCCCTTCTCCCCAAAGGTTCCCATGGTTTTTACAATAAGAATCACTTCTTCCTGTTGAGAATCAGGGCCAGAATGGAACTTGTCTTTATTCCTTTACCGTTTGAAGGTTGAATTTGTCATTAAAGTAAAGAAATGAGTAGCTCTTCTGTTTTTGATGGAGAATTTTAGCAGATATCCAAATAATCGAAGTCTCCTGTCACTTTTTTCTTCTGCCTCTGGACCAACATGAGATCTGTCTTCAGACTCCTCATCTGTGTCTTCTTTCTGTCCAGGTGGTCTATAGCATAGTCCCATGACAATATCACTTTGGTTTTTGTTTCCCTATGCTTCCCCCATTCCTAGTGCCTGGATTTCCTCACCAAAAAATATCTTTTTATTCCATCCCTCATCCTCTCTTCTATCTTTATATTCTTTTTTAATAAGTTAGATATTATTCAGAGTCTTAGATTAGTCATGCATCCACTTTTCAGTAATAGCTTTGAAATCAAATTTGCATCTTTGCATCAGAATTTCTAGTTCATCTTTCTGATTTCCAGTAATTTGTGAATTAGTGATAGACATCTGAAGCCATAGATTCTACTACTGGCTTGTTTCTTGGATTTTATTTCCTGTGAATCACTGGCTTCTTATCTGCTCCTTTTCCTTCCCTGTGGTTCTTTTTGGTCTACCTTAATAAAAGTATCTGAATGATTTTCTCATTCCCCCTCTCCTTTTCAGTTTAAAGCCCTTTTGATTAGATTTGCATGATTCCTGGCAGATACATATATATATATTTTTTAATAACTTTATTGATAGAACTCATGCCAGGGTAATTTTTTTTTTTTTTTGGCGTTCTGGCATGTCTTTTTTTATTTATTTATTTATTTTAATTTTTTTTTAATAACTTTTTATTGATAGAACTCATGCCAGGGTAATTTTTTACAACATTATCCCTTGCATTCACTTCCGTTCCGATTTTTCCCCTCCCTCCCTCCACCCCCTCCCCCAGATGGCAAGCAGTCCTTTACATGTTGAATAGGTTACAGTATATCTTGGATACAATATATGTGTGCAGAACCAAACAGTTTTCTTGTTGCACAGGGAGAATTGGGTTCAGAAGGTATAAATAGTCCGGGAAGAAAAACAAAAATGCAAGCAGTTTATATTCATTTCCCAGAGTTCTTTCTCTGGGTGTAGCTGCTTCTGTCCATCTTTGATCAATTAAGGCTGTCTTTATCAAAGAGGTCCACTTCCATCAGAATACATCCTCAAACAGTATCGTTGTTGAGGTATATAATGATCTCCTGGTTCTGCTCATTTCACTCAGCATCAGTTCATGTAAGTCTCGCCAGTCCTCTCTGCATTCATCCTGCTGGTCATTCCTTATAGAACAATAATATTCCGTAACGTTCATATACCACAATTTACCCAACCATTCTCCAATTGATGGACATCCTTTCATTTTCCAGCTTCTAGCCACTACAAACAGGGCTGCCACAAACATTTTGGCACATACAGGTCCCTTTCCTTTCTTTAGTATCTCTTTGGGGTATAAGCCCAGTAGAAACACTGCTGGATCAAAGGGTATGCACAGTTTGATAACTTTTTGAGCATAGTTCCAAATTGCTCTCCAGAACGGCTGGATGTGTTCACAACTCCACCAACAATGTATCAGTGTCCCTGTTTTCCCACATCCCCTCCAACATTCCCCATTATCTTTCCCTGTCACTCTAGCCAATCTGACAGGTGTGTAGTGGTATCTCAGAGTTGTCTTTTTTTTTTTTTAATTTTTATTTAATGATTACTTTATATTGACAACATTATCCCTTGCACTCGTTTCTTTTCCGATTTTTTTTTCCTCCCTCCCTCCACCCCCTCCCCTAGATGGCAAGCAGTCCTTTATATGTTGGATATGTTGCAGTATATCCTAGATACAATATATGTTTGCAGAACCGAACAGTTCTCTTGTTGCATAGGGAGAATTGGTTTCAGAAGGTATAAATAACCCGGGAAGAAAAACAAAAATGCAGATAGTTCACATTCGTTTCCCAGTGTTCGTTCTTTGGGTGTAGCTGCTTTTGTCTGTCATTTATCAATTGAAACTTAGTTAGGTCTCTTTGTCAAAGAAATCCACTTCCATCAAAATATGTCCTCATACAATATTGTTGTCGAAGTGTATAATGATCTCCTGGTTCTGCTCGTTTCACTTAGCATCAGTTCATGTAAGTCTCGCCAGTCCTCTCTGTATTCATCCTGCTGGTCATTCCTTACAGAACAATAATATTCCATAACGTTCATATACCACAATTTACCCAACCATTCTCCAATTGATGGACATCCTTTCATTTTCCAGCTTCTAGCCACTACAAACAGGGCTGCCACAAATATTTTGGCACATCCCTTTCCCTTCTTGAGTATCTCTTTGGGGTATAAGCCCAGTAGAAACACTGCTGGATCAAAGGGTATGCACAGTTTGATAACTTTTTGAGCATAGTTCCAAATTGCTCTCCAGAATGGCTGGATGTGTTCACAATTCCACCAACAATGTATCAGTGTCCCTGTTTTCCCACATCCCCTCCAACATTCCCCATTATTTTTCCCTGTCATTCTAGCCAATCTGATAGGTGTGTAGTGGTATCTCAGAGTTGTCTTAATTTGCATTTCTCTGATTAATAATGACTTGGAGCATCTTTTCATATGTCTATAAATAGTTTTAATTTCTTCATCTGAGAATTGTCTGTTCATATCCTTTGACCATTTATCAATTGGAGAATGGTTTGATTTCTTATAAATTAGTCAATTCTCTATATATTTTGGAAATGAGGCCTTTATCAGAACCTTTGATTGTAAAAATGTTTTCCCAGTTTATTGTTTCCCTTCTAATCTTGTCTGCATTTGTTTTGTTTGTAAAAAACTTTTCAATTTGATATAATCAAAATTTTCTATGTTGTGGTCAATAGTGATCTCTAGTTCTTCTTTGGTCATAAATTCCTCCCTTTTCCACAGGTCTGCGAGGTAAACTATCCTATGTTCTTCCAATTTATTTATCATCTCATTCTTTATGCCTAGGTCATGAACCCATTTTGACCTTATCTTGGTATATGGTGTTAAGTGTGGGTCAATGCCTGGCAGTCCTTTTTATTTATATTTTTACCAGTCCTTTTTAAGGTACTCAACATAGCTATTCAACAACCCATCATTTCTGTATTTTGAGCAGTGGTCCCAGAATCCAGATTGTATTCTCAGAAATCTAATCAGCTGTTAAATTATCTTCCTTCTCTTTCTCTTTTACCAAAGCCCCATCCACTTTCTGTTTCTTTGGCCAGGACGATCCATTGGCCCTTTTTTCCTTCTCTCTGTACATTGTCTTCCTTATTCTACATCCTCTCCAGTCCACTCTTCATACTGTTGCCAGAATACTGATCTAATCATGGCCCTCACCTACTCAAAAACCAATAGTGATTCCCTCTTTTTTTTTTTTTAATATAACTTTTTATTGACAGAATCCATGCCAGGGTAATTTTTTTACAACATTATCCCTTGCACTCGTTTCTGTTCCAATTTTTCCCTTCCCTCTCTTCACCTCCTCCCCTAGATGGCAAGCAGTCCTATATGTGTAATATGTTGCAGTATATCTTAGATATAATATATGTTTGCAGAACCAAACAGTTCTCTTGTTGCACAGGGAGAATTGGGTTGTGATTCCCTCTTATTGACAAAGTGTACACTCCTAACTTGGTCTTCAGGACCCTCATCCATCTATCCAGCTTGCTTCCCTTTTGGTATTCTGTGTGATCTCCATCCCATGTTCTCCTCCTTCACTTGCAAAGTCCAGCCTTTCCTTCCAGTTTGGGACCAAACCTAGAGGAGCCTCTTCTGAGGATCTTGCACAGTAAAAGTGATTAAATCTCCTTAAATTTGTCATCTAATATTTACACTGTCTCATTCGAATCTTATGACAACCTCTTAAGTTAGTACTGTAGGTAGTACTCTCTCACTCTCTCCATTTTACAGCTCAGTTAACTCAGGCTTAGGGAAAGGGTAGTTATCACACTGCTTTCAAGGTCAGCCCTTTCTCTTCACCATTAGATTGTAAGCCACTTTTTCCAGTTGACTGGGGAGTTAACTTTACATGATTTATTAATGCTTCCTCCCCCTTTTCCTTCTTCAAATTTAGAGAATTTATGGTAAATATTTAAGAGCAGAAAGTTTCCGGAAAGCTCTCATCTATCAGAAGAACTACCTGCTGCTACTGCTAGGTGGATTCCAAGAATGTGAAGACGCTACTCTGGCCCTGATTGCACGAATGGGTGGGCAGCCATCCTGTACTGACCTGGCGGTCATCACAAACCAGTCCAAAGGCTTCACCAGGTTTCGGTCTGCTGTTAGAGTGTCGATTGCAATTTCAAGGTAAAGTACCTCAAAAGAAAAAAAAAACTGCATCAGCTCTCTGAAGTTGGGGGATTTAGTAGTCTCTCTTTGTCTTTGCTATCCATATTCATTCATCGTTGTAAAATTCGCCACCTCCTAATATTGAGAGATCATTTAATTCTTCCTGGGTTTTCTGCCTTTGTCTAGTTGTTGCCTCCCTTTGGTTCTTGTGGTTCTTCACAATCCAGTGTAGCTTGCCTTTTTTTCCAGAAACCTCCTTGTTAAATAACATTATGAACCAGACTTTTTTTGCCAGTCGATCCTGACCTTAGTTTTCAGAGCCTCCAGTAATCCAGCCATAGCTCCTCAGCTCTCCCTGTGATCTCCATCCCACATTCTCCTCCTGTCCCTACCTGTCACGCTCATGCTGTTACTAAGCCTGAGGTGGCCTGGGCACCTCCCTGTCCTGCGGCAGATCGCCCCTTCTCTGAAACCTGGCCTGCCCGCCCCGAGAGTACGAGACTTTGCTACGTCTCAGAGGCAGGGCTTGAAGCCAGGCTTCCGGACCCAGGACCCCCCCTCTGATGCTTTTCTGAAGAGCTCCGTGTAAAAGCCACCTGTGCCGAGAGCTGCCAGCCCCAGCCGTCCCCATCACTAACTCTAGCTCCCCATCAGCCCAGGCAAGGAACGGAGACTTGGGACTTGGGACTGAAAGGCTGAAGCCCTGGAGCCCCTGGAAGTTCACCTCCTCTTAGCTAAGAGCTTCCCCCATCAGGCAGGACTCTTTGTGAGTAACCCTGCAGCCTCTCCTTCCTCTCTCCCTGTTTGTGGACCAGTTGCTTCCCCTCTTGCAGGAGCTTTACTCCCTTTAAACTTGCTTTTGTTGCCATGTCCAGACCACTTCTAAGGCTTTGTCATTCCCCCTTTATTCAGAGCTGTAATAGAAAGAACATCAGAAGGAAATTGAGGTTACTCTGACTCAGGCCCAGCTGAGCCTTTGGCATCCTCAGCGTCCTGCTGTATAAGATGGGAGCTTTTTCTTTAAAATGACTGTTTTCTGTTTGCTCCAGCTTGATAGCCTAATAAGGGGGACAGGATCTTTCCTTAGCCTGGCCCTTTCATTTTTTAGTTGATGAAAATGAAATCCAGAGATCAAAGTGATTTGCCCCTGCACCGGTGCCCAAAGCGGGCTAGAGCCAGCCCTGGTAACTAATTCTCAAGCTTGTTTTTTCCAATAACATAAACACAAATTGCTTCAATTGTAGTATTTTATGCCTCTTATTTGTCTGTGTGTGTGTCCTGACTCATTCATTTCTAGACTCAGAGCAGGGGCAGGTCATGGCCCTCAGGCAGGTTAATGTGCAGCTTGGGGAATGACTCACTGCTACAGAAATAAGAGTGAGAATAGTTACCCTGAAAGGTAAATGAGCAGCGCCCTCGCCACCCACCCCTCAGCTTCAGCTTCTTCATGCCCAGTTACTGTCCTGGGTTCCTAAAGGAGGCCTGTGCCTCCCAGTGGGGATGGGTCACCTCTTTTCTTTGCCCTTTGGATTCCTTCTTTGTGTCGATTTTTTTTCTATGATTTTTATTTTCTTGCTTTGTTTCTTTTGGTGCTTCTTTTTCCTTTGCATTTCCTCCAACCTCTACTCCTATTTTCCTGTTTTTCTTCTCTTTCCCTGAGCTCCTTGTTCACTCTTATCTATTTTCCACCATTTTTCTGCTCAGGGAGAAGGGTTGACAAGTAATGGGAGGTTCAAGATGTTAGCTGGGGAGAAAAAGAGCCAACGATTGGGCCCTTCTTTTGTTCCTTTGTGAAGACTCCCTTAAGCCAGGGAACAATATGCAAATAAAGGCTATATTCCTGTATGATTATATGAAACTTATTTTGTATATGGTTTTATGTTGCTGTGTAGCAAGTTCACTTTTAAGCTCTTTTCTCCGCTTTTTGACTTTATAATGACATTTTATATTTAACTTTTTTCTAACTTTTTAGAATGAAGTTCCTAGTTCGCAGATGGCATCGGGTAACAGGCTCTTGTTCCATTAATATCAATAGAGATGGCTTTGGACAGAATCCAGGTAAAAACAAAACAAGCTTCCTTGCGGTTCTTTTAAATTACTCTGTTTTGTAAGACCCAAAAAAAAAAAAAAAAAAAAAAAAAGACATACAGATCTGATGTCTGTGACAGTTTTTGAAACTTGCCTCAGAGGGATCTCAGGGGCTCAAGGGATGCAACCAGGAGCCATGGCCAGCAGTCACAGAAAGACAGTCAGCCCAGTGTGCAGAAATGGGGATGGCCCTGCCCAGGAGGTCTCAGTCGGACTCAGGTCGTGCCCACTCCTTTGCCACTGGCGCCTCTTGGCAGCGTCCCTGGGTTGTACACTTTTGTGTAGGAGTCGCTTGTTGGCACCAGGCCATATTCTTGCTTAGTCATTGTGATGACCTGCACCTCAGTCCTTACACCCAGAAGGAAGCCTTGTAACCCAGAATCTGGAAATGCTGAATAAGGAGGAGTGAAAAGGGCAGCAGACTTTACAGGGACAGCCTCCCTTAGTGTAGGATGTGGATCAGATGGATCCATGAAGCTCTCAAAGTTGCAACCCTCTGGTCTCTTAAGTGAGCAACAAAGACAAGTTCTCAGTTGGGAGGATCGTGGAGGATCCCATAGAACTGTTAACAACGCATTTGAAGGTCAGATGCTTCTAACCTCCATTTGTAATTGAAAATAGAAGAGATTTTTCGATAGTAATTAAGTAGAGCATTAACTGTGGCAGCCTTATCTTAGAGAATTTTTTTAAAGCAATGGTATTTCTTTTCTATTCGAGGTACGTTTTGGGTCACTTTAGGCACAGAAAAGAGCGATCCATTGTATTCTTCTCCTGGTGGACTAGAGTTGTGTGGAGAACAAAGACATTCCTCTTACCGGTCAAGGTCCGATTTGGACTGCCCTCGGTCTCCTTTACACTTCCAGCACAGGTAATTCGATGATACAAAGCTGCCTCAATCACTAGGTTTATTCGTCCCGAACAGAAAAGGCTGGCATCAGGATTTGGCAAAAACAGTGCTTTTCAGACAAGAACATATATACCATTTTCTTTAAAATCCATAGTTCCCTATATTTCTCCCCACTTGTTTCCTTCTTTGTGCTGAATGACAAATTCAGTTCATGGTAATTTGTGGCTCTCAAAAGCCCCTTAGCTACCCCATCTGCCAGCTTCAGAAGCAGTGGTTTGTCTGAAGAACACGGCACATAAAACTCAGGAGACTTATTGCTATGGTTTTGCCTCTGGCAGCTTTTACTTCCCAAAAAATTAGTGAGCCAGCAGGTGCTCATGTATTACTTCCTCCATGCCCAACAAGTGCAGCGCTGTTTGTAGACTTGAGACTCAAATGATAGTTGTTTACTCATTAAAAACTTAGGGTCTACCACACTCAGGAAAACCCAGGGAAGCATGAACTTAAAATGTTCATGTTTTTAAAAATCAGCTTTTTAAATGAAAGTGTGCCGAGTGCCTCGTTTCTGTTATGCACCTTTGGGAAGGATGAGACGAGGAGCGGTGGCAGGACCCGTCTCTGGGCGTCTCTGATTACCCACCAGAGTATTTTTTACCGTCTACCATATTACTGTTTGTATATCATATCCCACAGGTACCAAGGCTCCACAGCCGACCTGAATCCTGGATCCCTTGCATGTTCTCAGCTTCAGAATTATGACCCCGACCGAGCACTGACAGATTATATCAGTCGGTTAGAAGCTCTGCAGAGGAGACTTGGAAACGTCCAGTCAGGTATACTCAGCTGACTATTCTGACAGCGAGCCGTGTCCATAATTTGCAGGTGTTTTTAACCAAAACCTAGCAAAGTCTAGTTAGGAGGATCCCGAGTTTAGCTTCAATAGAGAGTCCTGAGGTCCCAGAGTCCAATCCTCTCACTTAGAGACGAGGAAATGGAGGCAACAGGACGGTTGGGTGTTGGTCCAGGGCCAGTCATGGCTGAGGTGGGAAAGGAGCCCCCATCTCCTGCTGCGTGCTGCTTTAACTTAAAGAACTGAGTATCTTTTTGGCCATGGGACTCCAATCCATGAAGGATACCAACCCATCACTTCTACAGAGTATTAACTACAGGACCTGAACTTCACTTACGAAATACTGATAAGCCCCCAGGGCTTGAATGCAAGTGTACATCTAGCTTAGTGCAGGGCAGGGGTCTCCAAGGTGGGGGCTCCTTTCCCACACAGCCACAGCCACCTTCTCTCCCGTGCTTCTGAACGCGCAGCAGTGTCCTGCCCATAGCGTGCCCGCCCTGGCCTTCAGCAAGTCCTCCCGCTTCAGGGGTGGGCCCATGAGAACTTGGTCCTTCTCCCCTCTAGATGAAGCAGAGAGTCCCACAGAGGGAGAAGTTAGTCTGTCTCCCACTTCTCTGTCTATTCCATCTCTGCCCCCTTGCCTTTGCCTCCCCTCTGGCCCATCAGCGGCCACAGCAGAGGCCGGTCATGTCATCCCTGCTTATTCCCCAGCCCTCTCCGTGTGCAGAGGGCCTCACTCAGCATCCTCCTGTTAGGTAGGGGCAGGAAGATGGCCCTGTGCCCTCAGTGGCATGTCAGGATCACTATGTCTGGGCTTCTTCAGCTTTTTCCACTCATGATCCCTTTTCACCCAAGAAAATTTTACATGACCCCGGGCTATAAAGCCAAACATTTTCTGATAATCAGTTTTATGACCTCTCACATTGAGCTACACAACCCCATGTGGAGTTGGGACCCACAGTTTGAGAAGCTTGGTCCCAGAGCATCACTTGAGGTTAGGTGATAGGTGTTTGTGCCTCAGTTTCCTCATCTGTAACAAGAGGTAAATCACTCTTGCTTCCCAGGGTTGTTGCAAGGAGATATTTGTAGAAAACTTTGCAACCATATGTAAAGCTCTTCTTCCATTTTCATTTAAAGTAACAGCATCTGGTCCTCTCAGGTTTCACCAAAAAACTTGTTCTATTACCTCAGTGACCCTATGAGTGACCCAGAAGCGGGGAGGGGGAAAGAGTCTGAGGTTCTTCGTTTTGAACTTCAGCTTCCAGTAATATTATTGGACCTTTTTTCTTCCTCAGGTTCAACTTCATACACCCAGTTCCATGCTGGCATGAGAAGATAATCCCTTGGACGGCATCATCAGTTGTAGTGACTTTAAATAATTGCCTTTTGTAAATCGATACATCTTTTGTGCTTTTGTATTGTGTATATTTAATGGGACCAACATGAACACAGCTCTATGATTGTATACGATTCCCTTGCCAACACATCTCAGCAAACTGGAATTTATGTATATAAGCATTGTGTGTTCATGCACAACAATCACTAAATTACATGTATATTTGTGGAATGCTAATTTAAATGATTAACTTATGAAAGACTTGTGTATTTATCAAAGGGATGAAACTTGCATATTATCACTGATGAATGTGTAGCTTGAAGTGTCCTGTGATTTTATTGCAGGACTACTGAAGTTACATGATTCTCTCCTAATATATTTGCTACTGGCAGCACAGACAGAAAATATCACTCGTAGAGACCTATTTTTGTAATGGTAGACGTTTTGAATTTTATGGGGGTATTTTGTCAAAGTACTGAAATAAAAAACAAACAAACCTTCATTTTAATCACTGGTGTATTTTTTAAGCTATTTAAATTGTTGAAAGATACCTTCATTTATTTACTTTAAGTAAGTTGTTTGCAAAGGATTTTGATAGGACAAATAGAAAGAAAAGCCTTTGTTAACCTTATGAACTAGGTGGTGCCAAGATATAGTAAGCTGTGCTGAAAGCTACAGGCCTCCATAGAAGTCAACTCTCTTAAGTTCTTTGAGGAGTAAAATTCAGTCAGGATAGCCTATAAAAACAAGAGCTTTTTTTATTGACTATTTTATACATGACTTTTATACATTTGTACCTTAAACACAAATGCATTCATCCTACCCCAAATATTTAATAAGATGATCTGATTAAAATCTATACCATATTTCTCTGCTTCCCACCCAATATAAATAAAATACTTTGTAAATAAATTCATTGTTTTATCCAAAATTATTTTAATGTGAAAACTTTTATTACATTTAATGAGTTCAACATGAGTCCTGAAAACTATTTTAACTTAAGAACATTACTGGAATATACATGATATTTCAAGGAGGGAATATTTCATCCTTACCTAGTAAGAACAAATTGTGCACTCAAATACACAGTATCAGTATAGTCACACACACACATACACACACACATTTCAAATTAGAACATATACATGAATCTGTCACTTCCATTTTACAGTGTGATATTTACAGTGTAATATTTATTCAATCAATCAAAACAGATTTCTACATTTTTTAGATTTTAGGTAATTTGATTAAATGAAGTAAGAATAATGATCAGGCTTACTCCCAAGGATTGGGTACTTGGACTGCTCTCCAATCTTTTAACCGTCTTTCTTCAGAACTAGGCTCTGGGGAGTGGGAGTGAAACAAGTCCTGTTCAAAATATTAACTAACAAATCCTTTGGTATCATCCAAAGTTCTGGCACCCTTTTTTTCCCCCAGAAATACTGAGATGCTTTTGGACAAGAAGAAGAGCTTCCCAAAATTCTGCTGAAGCAGCTAAGTATATAGAAGTTCCTGACAGTATACAGCTTCTTCTTAGATTGTCAATCTAAGGGAGGAATCCTATCATTATCCAATGCAACAATACATGAGTAATAGGTAAGTATAAAAATTAATGTTTAAAAAATTTTAGGTATTAATTTGAGAGTAAAGATTTTAGTTTCCTCATAGTATTTATATGTTCAGATAGCCTTGTTTAAAAAATAAAAAGTTTCTCAAACCTTGTTTGGAAGTCTGATTTTCTAGTGACACAATTTGTAGGAAAGTGGTTATTTTGAAGGAACCCTATTCCCACATGTAACTGAATCTTGACTACAGCAGGAAGACATTTAATACAACTACTCAAATTTTTAAAAATGTGACTAAATCTAAATCTATCCCTGAAATGTGAACGGATTTCATATTCATTATGTGAAATCCAGAACAGACTCCCTCCTCTCCTTCCCAGTCGAAATATATATCCATTTTTCAAATTTTATATTAAAAAACTGCCCTAAAAATAATCTTTCTCAGCTTAATTTTAGAATACTTCAATGAGCTTGACTCCAGTAATGTACACATGGCAAGTAAACTATGAGAGAGCATTATAATCATGTAAACAATTTTAGCATAAGGATTCATAAATTAGTTTTTAAATTGCGCACCCAAAAAACCCAGTACATTTTAGTTTTTTTGTAAACTTCATTTGGTGCAAATGCTGTGTAGCTCACAATACCACAAGCATGTTTTTCCCCCGGTTCATTTTTTCATGTTGTTCTTCGTTTGTATCTGATTATTGGGTTATGTGGGGTGTGGATCATGGTTGTATAATTCACTGCAGGAAAATATCCATTCACCAGATCAAATTCGTATAAACGAAGCAGAGTGGACCAAATGGTCTTAATTTGAACGTATGCAAAGTTTTCGCCAATGCAACGATGCCTACCTACAAGAGGAAAGCAACAAAATGAGGATTTGAATGTATTTAATACTTTAGAGAAAAAATGTTACTTATTTTAAAACTACTATTCTAGTCAGTTTTTGTTAAGTTACTTCAATCAAACAGACTTTATAATCAAGGACTTTATATTCTACTAAAAAAAATAGCATGTACACAAGCCAACACAAGCTATGCTGAGAAAGAAGAAAAGAAGGCAACAATAATAAATATGAATTGAGTTAGAAAATCACGGAGGACCAGATGACTGAAATCCTGGGCCTTGGGCCAGTCACATGGCCTTGATTCTACTTCTTCATGAGTAAAAAGAACAGGGTGAGGCTGGACTACATAATTGCTTTCATGATGTGGCGCTAAAGGTGAGAAACCTCACAGAGGTGACACTTGACGCTCAGATGACTGAGGCTACGAAACTTAGTGGTTAGGAGTAGCAGCAGTGGAATATACGTGAAGCAGGGACTTTGAAGAATAATTTACAAAAACTCTCTTTGAAGGATACTTTGAAGGAGGCAAGTATCCATCTACCTATTTTTCATAGTAAGCAGAGGCTTGGAGAAGCTGCCTGCCCACGATCGACGTGACACATCTAAAAGAAACCAGGTCTTTCCATGAGTGCTAGAAGTTAGAGTGAGCATAAGAAAAGAGCAATAGGTTCAAACTTGAAAGCTTTTTAGCCATGGAATTAAATTTCCAGAGTATACTGGAAAATGCAAGCAGAGTTGAAGTTGGGTCATGGAGAATATTAAGAAGGATAGAGATTGGAGAAAGGGGTGGACAAGTAGGTCACAAGTAGTAAGTCATAGGGTTACAAGTAGTAAGAATTTAACACCACGGCCTAGAGGACTGTTTGAGAAGGAGCTCCACTGAAGCTGCAATCAGTAACATTAATCAGTATTGGCCGGGATTAGGAGCAAAGGGAGTCTAGAGAGCCTAGGATGGAGCCTCAGAAGATACCCTTGATTAGGGAACAGGTGAAGAATAATATTTAAAGAATAATCAGGGGAGAAGAGTCGGAACAGAAGTTTACCAGGTAATGTCTCACTGCTTCCACAGGGATTGCACCCTAGGGTTAGAAGCCCACCTGCAAAGCCTGAAGTGACTAAACAGTGCATGGCAGAAAGAGGGGAGAGAGACTCGTGGCACCTTTTCTCTTAGGAAGCTCTGGGAACAGCCATGGAAGGACACAAGAGGCTGCTCCCTTTTTTGTGCCATGTCTTTTCTTGATTTTAAGAATTCATTTTTAACTGTAATAAAGTAAATTTTTTGCATCCATGGTGGACTTGAAGGCAGGAAGACCTAAGGCCTTGTTGTGCTATGGGAGCCACCTGCCAGTGGCTGCTGGAAGTCTTTAACTCAGACCTATAAAAAGGATCTCTTCATGTGAGAAGATGATGATTATTGCTACAAGGAGACTGAGAGGCAGGTGCTGTTCACTGACCTCTCTCCTCCCTCTGCCTTTCTAATTTACAAGCAACACCTGAGTCCTGCAGCTCCTTCAGATGTTATGATTCACAGCTGTGGGGGCTCTTGGAGAATTGACCTGCCTCTTCACCTAGGAATGGTCCTTAACCTTAACAAGGATACTGTATGAGGATGTATTCTGATGAAAGTGGATTTCTTCGACAAAGAGATCTAACTCAGTTTCAAATGATCAAGGATGGACAGAAACAGCTACACCCAAAGAAAGAACACTGGGAAATGAATATTAAACTGCTTGCATTTTTGTTTTCCTTCCCGGGTTATTTATACCTTCTGAATCCAATTCTCCCTGTGCAACAAGAGAACTGTTCGGTTCTGCATACATAGCTGCATCTAGGATATACTGTAACCTATTTAACATGTATAGGACTGCTTGCCACCTGGGGGAGTGCAAGGGATAATGTTGTAAAAAATTACCCTAGCATGGGTTATGTCAAATAAAAAGTTATTTAAAAATAAATAAAAGAAAAAAAAGAAAAAATATTTACCCTCCTAGGGCTGTTGTAGAGATCAAATGAGATAACATACATAAAGTGCTGCATAAATGTTATTATGATCTTTGCAACACAAAATCTGATTTAAAAAGAAACAATACTGGGCAAAGAAAATAAATACAAAGTCTTGACCTCCCATATACAATTACTCTCAAACTGCTTTGGTAGGAAAAAAATTTAGAAATCAAAATTTTTAAAAATTATTGTTAAAAATTGTTTACACTTAATTGAGAAATATTTAACAAAAATATTTTTCCCTCCCTACCCAAATGTGAACTTGACCAACTGTGTTTTCTCTAGTTGTAATCCCCATTGCTGAGCACAGAACTTGAGATTAAGTAGGGATGAGTTCAATAAATGCTTTTTCATTTTAAAATCAGTAATATTTTTTAAATGCCTCATGAAAACTACTTTTTAATACAGAAAGTCAATAGCAAGATCAGAAAACCAACTTGCCAACAGCTAAGCAACAATTGATAATGTTCAACTAATTGAACTGGATTGAACACAGGTAAGAGATTATGTTTAGTAGAAATATTAATTACATCAGGTTGTAAAATGTAAATGACATACAAAATTCCTAACCAAAAAAGAGCACTCTAGAAATTTCTGATCGATGATGAAACCAAACTAACAGGTCCAGTAAGATAGAACTGTCCAAGACAACTCAGAATTCATAATTCAAGTTACGATGCTTCATGACAGAATCTGGCATATTTAGGGTAAACCTTCACCAAAGAATATTTGAAAATTTTCAGAGATCCCAGTCAATAGTGTGAAACAATAATACCACTCAAAATAGATAAGGGGTGTATTTCAGAAACAAAATTCAGACTTATCCTTGAAATTAAAAACAGCAGAGTCAAAGGAGCTCCAATTTTTAAAGCATGTGCAAAAAAGATAAAAAAGGCAACACATAACCAAGAAAAAATTTATTTGAAAAAACAAGTTCTAAAATTATTAAGGGAAATGATGAAAAGAAAGAAGGAAGAGTACTTCTTAGCCTCAAACTATATTACATAGCAGAAATGTCAGCATAACCATCTGGTATTGGTTAAAGAATACAAAGCTAGGTTCGTGGAAAAGAGCAGGCAAGAGAGATTCACAAATGAGAACCTAATCTAGTGTTTAAGTAGAAAATATAATTACGTACAGAAACACTGCTTATGTGGGGAAAAAACCACTAAGAAATGAGGAAAGCAATCTGGCAGAAATGAGGTTTAGACCAATACCTTAACACGTTTCACAATGTATTCTAAATGGATGTTATCTTAATATTAAAGATCACATAGAAAAATTAAACACATATCAGGCATCTCTCACAGGCATAAGATATAGTATGTAAGCAAACAGAGAGACAGTT
This sequence comes from Antechinus flavipes, assembly GCF_016432865.1. Lineage (NCBI taxonomy): Eukaryota > Metazoa > Chordata > Mammalia > Dasyuromorphia > Dasyuridae > Antechinus > Antechinus flavipes. The sequence continues at coordinate 45,917,451 of NC_067402.1, read as the reverse complement.
ACCAAAAGAAAAAACTTTTGATTACTTAAAACTGAAAAACTGCAGACAACATTAACTTTAGCATCTAAATTAAGAGAGGAAGTAATCAAATGGGAAAAAGATCTTTGTATCAAATTATCTGAAAAGGGGGTGGTATCCAAGCCACATCAACAATTAATAAATAAGAATAAATGGTCAAAGGATACAAATAAACCCTTCTTAAAAAGAATTGCAAAGTATTCGCAACTACATGAAAACAATGCTCCAAGTCACTAATAGAGAAATAAAGATTTAAAACACTATGAGATTTCACCTTCACTCTCTGCAAATTGGAAAAAAATGACAACAGTTAATGCTAGAGAAGTTATGGAAGGATAGTCACACTAACGTGTTGCTGGTGGAGTTACGAAATGGTGCAATCATTTTGGAAAGCACTTGAAATTATGCAAATGAGTGACTAAACTGTCCATATATCTTTTGGATCAGGGAATCCAATGCTGAGCTGCTTATACCCTAAGGAAGCCACCAGCATGAAAAAGTCCCCTTTTACTCTAAAATACTCATAGCAGAATTGAAAACAAAGTAGATGACCCTCCATTGAGGAATGGCTAAACAAATGAGTGCATGAATGTAATGGAATAATAGTTTACCATAATGAATACAGCAAGGAAAGAGCTCTATGAACTGATGTAAAAACAATCTGTACAACATAAACAGCAACATAAATGGGAAAAATGACAGCAGACAATACAACAAAATTAAGATGAAAGCAGGTCTTGAAGAGATGAGATGACACCACAACCCACCCCACCTTTGTATAAGTTAAGAGGTTCACATGTTTTCAGACTCTTTCAATGTATTGATCACTTGTGCTCATTTCCTCTCTCAAAAACACTATTTGTCACATGGGATGGCTCTCTGGGAAGAGAAGGGAAAGGGATACTAGGGTAACAATGGGGATAATAAGGCACAAAAGTTTCAATACACTAAAGGAAGTGTTTGTTTAACAAAATAATACAATAATATACACAAATAAATGACTTACCAGCTCCAAATGGCACATATGCAAACTTCTCACCCGATGCAGGGTTATCCTGTAAGTATCGATCAGGATCGAAGTCCAAGCGTTCTTTCCAAAAGTCTTTAAGTCTATGATTAACAGTAGGAGAGACACACACCTGATGACCTGGAGGAATTGTATAGCCTGCTACAATCTACAAGTTAAGGGAACACAATACATTTTTCTTTAGGCAACTCAAAATATATTCCAGATTCATTGAATTTAAATGAACCAACCCCATAAAATAAGTGAGCATCAATATACAATATCATAAAAAAAATATCTAGGTGGCAGGCTGTTGAGGCAAAACCATTATTTTATCATAAACTTACATGATTAAATGATACACTTTCTCTGAATGACAATTACTAAGAAAGCACTGTTAGGTTTTCATCTTGGGCTCATGTTTTCAAAAATAGCAGCATCCTGCCTGCAGGAAGAACGCAGTGCAGTCTGGTGAATGAATTTGGCTCTTGAGTGCAATATTCTTGCCAAAACGTAATGTTCTCTTGTTGGGTTTTCTTGGGCTCTCTGGGAGAAGCCTTCGTTTCAGTTCAGTAATCACCACAAGTGCAGCCAGGGGTTAAAGTCCAAATCCTTTATTATCTCTTTCAAAGTAGTCTTGTCTCCTTTCCTGGGACCCAGTTAGCTTTCTTATAATCCAGATCCTTTATTATCTCCTTCTTGAGGCTGGGCAGCTTTCTGGAGAGCCTTGCAATCTAGCCTTGGTCTTAAGAAGTGCAGAAGTCCAGGCCAGACACCCAGGAAAATCGAATTGAATTTCTCCCTTGGTTCTGAGAACTTAAGCTCCTGCCACCAGTCCTTTACCTTCTCTCTAAAGGCTCCTAGCTTATATGCTCCACACTGAGCATAAACCAATCATTCTATCACTAGGAAACCATTATTTGTTGTAGAATTAAAATCAATGCTAAACTAGACTTAACCATTGTCTCCTTATTCCACTTAGTACCTTGTTTCAAGTTCTGGTCCATAACACTTGAGGACCTGAATTCAAATCTCAGGTCCTGTTCTCAAGAGCACTATCTTCAGCAGAAAGCCCTTTCTAGTCCTCTTTAAGCTCAGTGCCTTCCCTCTGTTGATAAATTCATTGTCTGTGTAACTGTCTGCATGTCATCTTCCCCATTAGATTGTGAGTTTCAAGGCAGGAATTTTACCTTTCTTTACATTCTCAGCACTTAGCACAGTGCCTGGCCCACAACAGGCCCTTCATAAATGCTTGTTAACTAAGCTGACTCTCCATGGTCGAGTTCCTTCACCTTTCTGGACCTCAGATTTTTCATCTGTAAAATGAGAGAGTTGGACTAGAAGGATTGAAGTCCCTGCCAATCCTACACCGAAAATCCTATCCAAGGGCTTGTTTTAAAATCTGCAGTGCACCGGAAATACTCACCTGGGGGGTTTTGGCCAATCTCATCATAGTCATTATAGGAGGTCGAAGTCTTAAAGTTTCTTTCAAACAGCGATCCAGAATTTGGAGATCTCTGAGCTAAAGAGAGAAAAATCTGTGAGCGGCTTTAGGAAGAACAATACACACAAGTCACACTCCACAAATCAAACAGTATAAAACGCTGACTTGTACTACTTGACTAGTACATTGTACAATCTTCATTATCCTCAGTGGCGTTTCAACCACCAAAACTCACAAACCCCTCCTGCTGCCAAGAGGAAGAAGAGAAAAAGGGTGGCAGCTCTATGTGGACACGGCCAGTCAGGTCACACCGTGCAGAAAACCACTAGCTGGCCAATGAGCTCTGGGGACAGGAGAATAGGATCCCAGTGCTAGAAGCCTGCTTCTGTCATCTCCTTCGTAACCTGAGCAAATCACCCAATTCATTGCTTTTGTCCGAGTCAGAGCAGCTCTGGGGTCTGTCCTGCTCCCTCTCAGCTCCCATGGTCAGCACCTGCTCCCAACAAGGGACCCAGAGAACTCTGAGGATTCTAGGAACGCAGAGGCTCCCACACATACACAAACCACACCAACAGCAAGGGGACTCGACTTCATAAGTTGAAGCAGAGGCAAAGGGAAGTAGACAGACGCAGTCATTCAGAGGAAAGCTTATCACTGAACATAGACCATGGCATCTCAAGACATGGGACTTCAAAAGGCATCTACATGATGGTGTTCTTCACAACAGCTTGGCAACACTGCAGTTTTCCTTTACTTTCATACTCAGTTCTCAGGTAAAATAAGAAGCAAAAGGTCTATAGCCAACTTCAAAAGGTGGCATTTCAATGGCACAAACTCCCTCTTTGTGAGTTAATTTTAAAAGAGATACCAGGCCCACTAGAAATAAGGCAGTTAAGTAGGTTTAGTCAATATAAGAAAGTGCCACAACAAGAAAAGTCTCAAATCTAATACCTAACCATACACCTCCAAAATCACCCTTTGGGACCCTACTTAGAATTCTTATTTGAAACCAAAAGCCAAGCAAACCTGATCATAATTTAAAGGAGGCAAATCTTCTCCACAGACACTCTGCTGTTCTAAGAAACATTTTTCCTGTAGTGCTTTGTCTCTGGCCAAAAAGAAGCCCATCCAAGCACTTGTGGTTGAGGACGTGTGCTGCCCTGCTAACAGAAGGCCAATCAGCATCCCTGCAATTTCATCATCTGTCAGAGGCCGCCCATCCCTAAAGAAGTCAACCAGACAAACAACTTTAGCACTTAAACAGTCACACATACACCTCAAAATGTCAATGAAATGTAAAAGTAAATGGAGTACTCAAGAGACTTAAATTCTCTAATATCACAAATTAAAGTTCACATTTTCTTGAAGAAAACAGTAGAAAGTTTAAGGACAGACAAACTTATTTAACCATTGGAAGTGCACTGGGGGAAAAAAAACTTCCTCATGTTTTCAACTATTTAGTTCCTTATTTTTCACAATGATCTGTAGACATTTTAAAGAAAATAACGTCATTCAATTTAAATGCTCACAAATCAGTGCTAAAAACAAACTATTGCCAGTCAGAGGACAAAGATAAAACATTAAGCAAAATTATTAATTAATTTCATTATGTTTGCTCCAAAACAGTTTTTACTTACTTATAAGTAGACTCTAGTAAAGTTTGGAGAATATCATCACTTTTTTCTTTTGATTTCCTCCGTTTTTGGATCGCCTTATAGAAAATGTTTTTGATTGCTTGATGTGCTTGGTCCCGGCGCCTATAATTCAGAAATTATAAATTATGCAAAAAAGTAGAAATAATTACAAATTAAGTAGTTTCAAGGCTATTCAATTCTTGCATAGTGATAAAATTCCAGCTAAGGGGGTGGGGAGGGGACCCATTCTATCTTCTAACGTAAATGAAAGCAGAATGGCCTTTTTAAAAACAGAACCTTAGAATTTTAAATTAATTATTTAATAAGGAGGCAGTGTGATTCCAGTTCTAACAGATTTGCTTCTGCTTTCCCATGTATCGTCCTCATTCCAATCCCTTCTCTTCTCCACTATTTCCCTACCTACAGAATCAGAATTGTTCTCTTCCACCTCCCCCAAAGGAATTGCTAAGTAGGACAAAGCCCATTCTACTTTCTCCACAGCTCAGCACTCACTCCATTCCAAACATAGTGTATAACTAAGTATAGTTTCTACCCTCAAAGAATTGCTAAAACTGTGTCTGGGATATAAAGTTTAGTTTTAATTGCTAACTCGTATTAGAATCTAAAGATGAAGAAATATGGAAGTGTATCACTGCTAAGTACAAACAAACTAGCTACAGTAGTAATGGAAGGCTTCATGAAAGTAGGTGGAATTGGAGCTGGGCTTTTTTTAAAAAAATAAGGATTTAAATAAGTTAGCCATTAAGGAAAGATACTTCAGAGCAGGAAGAACTGTGAAATCAAAACAAGTAAGATGATGTTTAAGAGACAATGATCTAAGTGGAACAGGAGGGGGGTTCATGTAGGGCAATGAGACATGACTATAAGAATGTATTGGCATCAGATTAAAGATGGTTTTGAATAAGAGAATAATAATAAAGCTTCAAAACAAAACAAAACAATAATATGGAGAACGTCATGGGAGATTTCTGACACTCTGTCAACTGATGTTCAAATGCCCAATTTACCACAGGGTACTCAGGTAGCCTTAGGCCTGTGCTTCAGTTTCCTCACCTGAAAATTAATGGTCTCAACTAAAAGGACCTTTAAAATCCCTTCTAAATCTAAATCAATGGTCTTATGATACAATCCAAAAATTAATTTGGAGGAAACTTACAGACTGAGGAACCAATTAATTAAGATTAATTAATTAAATCTGGGTATAAAGCAATAGGAGCAGTAGGGTGAAAGCAATGGAATTACAAAGAGATGTTATCAAAGGAAAAACAGAAATCACTATCAGTGATGCGATGTAAGGAAAAAGTCAAAGATGACTTCAGTCACAAAAAGCCATTCCCAGTATTTTGGGGAAATGTTGCTTTTCTATCAATCTTGAAGCACTTAAAAAACTACTGTCTTTCAGACACAAGGGATACACCACCAGAAAGCAGAATCCAGAGCTCACAGTCCATCCAATGTGGAAGCACAATGATTCAAATGGAGCTAGACTACCTGGGTGGTCCTAACAAAGCCCCTTCACCTATCTGCCTCAGTATCCTCATCTGTAAAATGGGAATGACAGCCCCAAGCCCTCACAGGGTGGTTGAGTCACATGAGATATGTAAACATTTAAGTACTATGTACATGCACATTGGCTTTTTACCTTATTATTGCCACTACTTTTACATGTAAATGAGAAAGATACAGAATGATCAAGAAGTAATTTTAGCAGGGAGGACAAACAGGAAAAGCATCCTGGAGAGTAGCCCTTGAGATAAATCTGGAAGGAAACAAGGGATTTAGGGAAGGGGAGAAGGTGAGGAGGGAGTCCCTTCTGGGCCCAGAGACTACGACCATAGAGCACATTCAGGGATCGGCACACAGCCAGCCTGGGCAAGCCAGAGTACTCCCCTCCAAGAAGAGCAGAGGCAGGCTGGCTGGAGCCAAACAGGGAAGGGCATTTTTTACTTTATTTCAGAGACAATGGGAAGCACTAAGGTTTGGGAGAGAGGGGGAGGTAGGAGAGGACAAAAATAACTCTCAGTATTTGGCGGGCATGTATAAGCACTGGAAAGGGGAGAACAAGGTAAGAGGTGACAGGAGCTAACAGGAAGATAGTGTGACTGGATGGGTAGAGGATAAACATCCAAATATATTTTAAAGTAAGAAACTACCAGATTTGGTCTTTGAAAAGATATATGAGAAGAATGAAAAAGCAAGGATGCCAAGGTTACAAACTTGGGTGTGACCACAAAGTAGGCAGACTACACAACAAAAAATGGCAATTTAGGAAAATAATTTTTAAAATGAGCTTGAAATGTCTATGGGACACATCCAATTTGAACTAACAGGTGATCGGTAATGAGGTATGAGAACTCAAGGGAGAGACCAGAGCTGAACGTGCAGATCCCAGGAGTTACATGCACAGTGATAATTAAACCCATAGCAGCTGAAGTCACCAACTAAGAACACACAAAAAAAGAGAATAAGACAATCCTAAGAGACAGTCACAAGGCAATTGCAATAGAGCCAAAATAAAAAGAGCATTTATATAACACTTTAAAGTTTGCAAAGCCCTTTATAAATCTCATTTAGCCTCACAACAATCCTGGAAGGTAGGGTTTATTTTTATCCACACTTCCAGATGAGGACACTGAGGAAACAGTCAATTGAACTGAATCACATATTGAATGTCTAAAGTCAGTTCTGAATTCAGATCTTCCTGAGTCCAAGTCCAGCACTAAGCTGCCTAATAAAACACTCCTTTAAACTAACTCAATATTTAAAGAAGCCCTGTGATAATAGTTTCATATTGGAAGTAAGTATCCCCTAATTAAAATCTTTTATTTGTCAGTTTTTCTTAAAAATTTCCAATATTACAGTAAATGGCATCAGAGGAGAGGCAGTGTGGCCAGGGGGTCAGGAATGCCCCACACATCCTATCTGTCACCCTAGGAAGTCCCTTCTCGGTGTCCCAAGCACTTTAAAACTGAAAGCTAGAGATGCTGCTCCTCTCCATCATGCGAGGAAATAGCTCAGTGGAAGAGTTCCCTCTGCCAATGCTCACCAGTCCCAACACAAAACAGTCACAAAGCATCACACACAGACTCCAAGTCAGATGACTCAGGAAGAGTACTAAGTACCTGAAACTGGGCAAAGGTAGCCATCCCGGCAGGAGCCAGGCAGCATGGCTAAAGCCTCCATCCAGGTCTGCGTATAGCTGGGCCACTTTTTCATTCAGCTGGCTTCTGATTTCTTTTCCATGTAAGCAGTGGCTAGCCGTGAGAATAATAAGCTCAGAAAGGGCTTCAAACAAATCTGAGGAAGAGACAAAAAGTCCATTTTGAGGCAATCTCAGGGTTTCTCCCACCCTTGGAGGCTACTGAGATGTCCCCCGCCAGGCTCTTAATCTGAGCCTGCCCTTTCCATTACAAAAGACATTCAGAAATGAAAGTGATCATTGTTTGGTTTTTGTGAATAAGGTTGGGACCTCACTGGTGAGAGGAGGAGGCCTAGCTTCTCAAGGATGGGACAGCAGGGAATAAGCCCCAGAAGGTTCTATGAAGTTCAAAAGACTCCAGTAGTCCCATCAGTGGGCAGGGGCCACTGACTAAAGCTAGGCCTTGCTGAGGAGGTCAGGACTTATAAGTGGCCAATGAGTGATGGAAGACAAACACAGGAAATGAAGAAAATAGGAAATGGCCCTCAGTTAAGGAAAAATGAGGACTCAAAAATCTCTCCTCTAAGACATCAACAGCTCCCTTACTGACATTCACTATCTAAAGGAGGCACAACTGAGCACCAGAAAAATAAAGTTTGTAACAAAAGGCTTCTCAGCCATATAGAGCAAGTTAACTAAGGGCTACATGCATTATTGTCATAATACAAATCCTATTATTTGAGAGATGGCTACTTAAAGTTGATTATCTGGTCTTCCCATCCCAAAGCAAACTGGGATCAAATGGAAATGTTGTGGCATTTTAATTGTTGGAGGACAAAAACGAAAAATACAACTCTGACAGTGCAAGGGAAAAAAAAAAAAGACTATAAAAACTTTTTTTACATAAAAGCAAGCAAAGGGTTATTTACCCTACGTGCAAGAAGACCCAATGCTCCCTAATAGTTTTCTAAGACATGGACGTATTATGTTGCAATCCAGTAAAAATGTTAGTGACACAGCATCATCTGGCAATGAAATTCATGGCAATTGACAGTAATCCATTTTGAAAATATTTCCTTCATCATAGGTAAAGTAATTTTTCTGGTTAATAAAGATAAAAAATCCGTTTATGTGGATTCTATTTTCCTTGATGTTATTACAGCATATAATTATATTCTGAAGCTGAATTTGAATGTTCAAAGTTTAAAACTGTCCTCATATGAAAACTAAAATTAGTTTCCTCTCTTGAAAAGACCTCTTCTAAATGAACTTTATATTCAAATTTTCTCTCAAATTTTATCAGGTTTTAAATCATAAACTTTACATTTATCCTTACTCAAGTATCTGAGGTAAACAAATTGTAAACAAGCTACTTTAATTTTTAAGTTACATTAACCATATCCAAAATAGATGTTTAAATGTATACTAATTTTGTTTCCATTCCATTCAAGTTCCTTTTAAAAAATACTGAAATTAAATTCTAAAATTTTAAAATTCCTAACAAAAATTCTATTTTAAAGAATTGGTAGGAGGAGGGAAGAAGCTAGGAGGAGGAAAAGACACATCAAGAAATTAAGATACCAATATGAAAATGTTACCCTCACCTTTTAAAAAGCAAAATTTCCATTTTAGAATATTCAAAAAGCAGTAATGAGATACTATTAAAATCTTGCTTACTTTTTTCTCCACTTTCTCCCCAGTTTTCAAAGTATTCCTTTGTTTCTTTTTCGATTATTGGAACATGTTGTTTAAAATGGGCAATATTAAGGCCAGTTTTTAACATTTTCTTTTGTTCCAAGAATACCTTCAAAAAATGAATTAAATATTATAAGACCAAAGAAAATCACATTTTTTTTTACTATAGAAAATCTACTAAACACATCTATCACAGAAAACTATCTTCTGAATAAGAATAAGATTTAAAAGAAACCTATAGCAAAACTGGCAACCCCAAACCCTAAAAATGAAAAAAAAAAGGTACCCTTCCTAATCACTTTGTACCCAATGCCTTCAAGCTGTCCTGTCTTAAATGCCTCCTCTCCAAGTACTCCATGCTTCAACACTTATCCCTTGAACCCAGCATCCAGTTACCAATCCCAAAATCCTTCAGATTTTGCACTGATTTATATGGTTATCCTGCGCCCTTCCCCCTTCTTTGTTCCCTTACACTATTCTCATCCTCCCTGAACCTCTACTAACTCAAGGCTACTATCAGTAGCAACTGTTAAAAAAATAGTCCTCTAAGTAGAGGGTAGATTCCTAAATAACAACAAACTGTTTGAGAATGATTACTTAGTTGCATCATGATTTTAATTGACATGATAGGTTAAAACATTTAATATTAATCCCCAAAAAGTAACACGTACTGGATTCGGCACATCATAAGCAACACCTTTCCCAAAGACTGGCGTGGTGAGACGACCGTACACGTCTTCTGCATTCAGGTCTTCATTCTTGCTGTTGAAGAGCAGGGCAGCAGCATCGCTGCCCAGGAGGTACGTAAACTTCTTGCCCACCATTGTAAAACTAAATACAGGTCCGTACTGGGAAAGAAGAAGGTATATATGTGATCAAAAAAACAGAAATAAAATGCTCATTAACTTTTCTACATTATAGGATCAAAAAATATCTCAGAAATCATCTACTCCAAGAATTACTTGAAATACAGATTCTTTTACAGCAACTCTAATGTCAATACTCAGCTTCCAATGCAGATCCCCCAGTAATAGTAAGCTCACTGTTTCTTAAGGCAACTTAGTGCAAAAGATGTGTCTAATAATCAAGAAAATTTACTTTAGAATGTGCCATGTTTTGCCTTTCTACAACTTATACCTGTTGGAACTGTGGCCTAACTAGAAAGAATGGAATCTAAAGCTTTCCCATGACTCTTTAGCCCTAAAAACCCTTCTTTCCTTGAAAGGAGTGGTCAGTGGAGACTGGAGAGTTCCTTCCTGGCCTTCCATTTGAAGAGGAGGCTTAGTGCAGCCACTCTCATCATTTATTAATCAGTTGGCAGTAAGTTTTCATCATTTCATCACCCCCATTTTTCAGCTTCTTTTTCATGTTTTTTTTTTCCCTCCATTAGACCATGAGGTCTTTTAGGTCAGGAACTACCTTTTGCCTTTCTATCTTCAGCTTTTAGCAGAGTAAGAGCTTAATGCTTATTGACTGACTGGTTTTAAAGAACAGTGAAATGTCTTGTCTCAGACAACAGTCTCAGATTGTCCCTCCCTCTCCCTATATTAGCTTGAGAAGGCCAGCCCCCAGCATGATTTCCAGAGGGAGGGGTTTCCAAATGACCAACATCAATCAGGTCAGTGAAGTCATTTTAGTTTCAATAGTTAGGTGTACATAGGGAGGCACTGAAGGAAATAGTATCTCTGGAGAGAAAAAGGATGTGAAAGACTGGACACTGAAAATGGGGATATCATAGATTATCAAGAATCCTGGGATGAACGAATAAGGGGAAACTTAAGGGAAGTTAATCTAAATTTTACTGATCCACAGGCTTGACTCAAGTAGAAAACTCACCTTCTCATATGCATTTTCTAGAAACTCAATAGGACTTTTCCCAAATGCTATTGCATGTCCAAGGAATGGAATAGGAGAGAAAATGTAAGGTGGACATTTCTGAAAGAGAAAAAAAAGATTAAAACTTATTTTTGGATCCATTTACAACAAATGCAGCTTCAAAAAATTGAAATAAAAGTAGCTGCTAAAACTTAAAAAAACAAAACCCCACAAAGGGTGGACTCCAAATGAAAGTAATTTAAGATTAGCAAAGCACCAAACACTACAGAATAGCCGTTATAAGAACACCAGAGCACAGAATGGAAGACCACTGCATTTCAGATGCTGGGCACAATTGTGGACATTGCAAAAATTACCATTATAAATCTAGGACAAATTTCATTCAGGAAGCAAGAAAAAAAAGTAGTGGGGATCACTTGCTCCAGCTTCTTCTAAAACCTTTGATTTCAGTTTCCAGAATACCAGTAAATGAAGGGTGGATAAAGAAAGATCTAAGAATTAAAACTAGAGGGTTAGGAAGGATCGAAATAAAAGTGACACCTGTATCAGTGAACAAAGGCATTCCAGAACATAAAAAGCCAAGGAAGCAAAAAAGGAGGGAGGCAGAATTAACATAAACTTTATATGAATTTCCCTTTAACATGATACCTTCTTAGAGTACCAAGTGAGATTAACGTCAAAAGAAAGTTCCCTTGATTTCTAGAAATCAAGCTTGGAATAATCAATGGGGGAAAAAAGCCTGCCCCCTTCCCTATGCCCTAGAGCACGTGACCTTTTCTCAACCCCCAAGGCCATCGGAAATTCTCCTCCGGCCCTTAAGCTGCTGGGCTGCCCAGTCTCTGCCGAGAGCAGCCTCTGCCTCTTGGACAGGTAGTGACCACCCCTCCCCAGTCCCGTTCTCCCCTCCCCCCAGTCCCACTCCATTCTAGAAACCTAAATTAAAAGAATCAGATGCCGGATAACATTCCAAGCCCTCCGGCCCAGACCCCTCAGTCCTGTCCCCCATCTCTCTCACCCTCCGGGCATCTCTGTCACTCCCGGAGAGCCGTCACTCCCATCAGAAGCGCTCCTCTCTCCCCCCCAGGCGCAAGTGCCCCGTAAATGTGAATGGGCTGAGTCCGCGGACCTTGGGTGCAGAGGCACCCAGAAAGGAAGTTCTCCCTTCATCACTGCTTTTACGAGCATTGGTCACAATCAATGCCTAAAAAGTCCGCTGCACCCGTCCCATGTTCGCTCCGTCCCTCTAGCTGGCCAGTGCCTCCTCCCTGCTCCATGCGAGGACCGCAAGAAGAAAAGGATGGGCGGGCGGGCGCAGAGGCCAAGGTCAAGGGGCTGAGGGCGTGAGAAGAGAACCGGAGGGCTGGGGAGCCCCGCAGGGTCCCACGCCCTGCCCCTCCGCAGAGATGCCCCCTCCCCCGGCCGGCCCAGCGTGCGCGCGTCCTTACCGCTCCTCCGGCCGGTGGCTCCGGGCGCTGCAGGCGGCCCAGCCCGCGGCGCAACAGGTAGGCCAGGCCGAGCGTGCACACGCAGGCAGCTAGCACGGCTGACAGCCGCCCGCCCAACGTGAACGCCCCGGCGGCGCCCTCCAGCATCCCTAGCAGCGCCATCCCCGCTGCCGCCGCCGCCGCCGAGCCCGCCGTAGCCGCTGCTACAGCCCAGGAGAGAGACCTGGAGGCCGGGGTCGCCATCCCCGTCGCCGCCGCAGCTGGAGCAACTGCAGCCGCCCACCACGGACTGACCGATCGATGGGCCGATGCACCGGAGGCAACCGGGGTGGGAGGCGGTGACTCGCAACTCGGCGGCGGCTGGGACTTGTCACCTACCTAGATGTCCCCGGCCCCGCCCCCCAGTCCCTCCTCGCGCTACGGGTACGTCACATAGGGAGGGGAGGGGTTCTGCCTAGGCCCGCCCCCGCACCGCCTCCGAGACTCAGCACTCCCTCCGAGCGCGTCTTCTTGCGCCGTCGGTGGCGGAGGTCGGGGTGCCCAGGGGGTAAGGGAAAGCGGAGGCCCCCAAGCTCTGGAGTCGGAGGGGCAGGGGCCCACTTGCTGGTGTTTCCGGAGGGGCGAGGGGTGACCCCCGCGAGGCATCCCCGAGGCACTACTTTTTGCGGGGGAGGGGAATTGGCCGGTTAAAGACAGCTCTCGGAGGCAGCGGTGGAGTCGCCCGCCTGACGGGCGGCCGCGATGCTGATTGCACGGGCTCCACCTGAGGTGATGTCGGCTTATGTGACGTCACGGTCACCATGTGGTGGGGGCGTGCCCTTTACCTAGACCTACGCGCTGTATCGGGGCGGTCTCGGAACTCGGAAAAACTTCTTGGTGAGAGGCTCGCGCCTCGGAGGCCTGGCCGAGGGGCGCCCCCTGCTGCTGGGCGGGGAAAGGGCGCGAGCAGAGCCCAGAAGGTCTCTCCGCCCCACCTCCTCAGCAGGAACGAGTCAGAGCGATCAATCTTTCTGCGAGTCTGGCGCCTCGTATCCTAAAGCCTAGAAATCTCCCTGCCCTCTACGGGAGAGTCCGCGCCGTCGCTTGGCCAGGAGCTCTGCTTTTCGCTGGTCTCGCGGTAATGCTGCGATTTAGGTGCATTGAAACTGAAGAGGAAGCGGGCTGAGAGTGTTACATAGAGACAGTTGTCAAGTCGTGTCCAATCTGGGGGCTCCTTGGCAGGGACGCTGAAGCGGCTTGTGGGGGTCACACAGCTGGGAAGTGTCCGAGGGTAGGCCCAACCTCCCGAGACTGCGGCTCCCGCAGGGCCCAGCGCGTCCCTCTGCGGATTAATCCTCGCCATCCTGCTTTGCATATCTTTATTGGCCCTTTGTCCCCCACCTCCCATTAGGTTGTAATCTCCTTGAGGGCAGGGTCTGTCTTGCCTCTTTTTTTCTATCTCCATTTTTTTTTAATCTTGGCATGTAAGAGATCTCACTATATGTGACTGAATTGAACTGAAAATGGGGAGACCAGGAGAGACAGGGAAGCTAGTAAAAGGAAGGACGGGGTTCAGAAATGCTTTAGACATCAAACACTGGACTGGATGATGGGGTCACAGCTTCTAAGGAAAATGTAACAGTAATCCTGAGGCCCCCTGACTTTAGGACTGCTATTATTCTAACAATCTGTCCTAAAGTCTCCTGGCCTTAAGAATATAATAATAGAAAAAATATATAATAATAGTTATTTATTTCTTCCCCTAGATTTTAGGAAAGATAAAGCGGTAATCCTGAGGCCCCCTGACTTTGGAATGCAATTGTTCTAACACTCTGTCAAAGATTCTAAAGTCTCCTAGCCTTAGGAATACAATAGTAAAGTACTACAAACATTGCTGACCTTCAGATAAATAGCGGATTGATCAGTGATAATCAAGTTCCTGAGATAATCCCATTTATTTTCTTGCTCCTTGACCTCTGCTAAAACCTTTTGGAATTTAGTCTACTTCAATTGGGGTTACAATTATAATAAATTTTGCCCCTTGACTTGGAAATAGATTCATACCTGCACATTCTACAGGCAACACACTACAGGCAACCAGGAGTCCCTGGGAAGGGTTGATTTGGGGCAGAGGGTTTGGCTGCAAGTAGAGCATGCATTGCAGTGAGGAGAGGCTTGGGATAGGAAGACCTTAGAAGATCTAAGTGAAAGGTAATGGACACCTGTCTTATGGTGGCACCTGTCGGACATGAAAGGACAGATGTGTAGCTGGAAGACTTGACAATCGATTGACTCTGTTGTGCATATGATTTCCAGTTAGGAATTGAAGAAAATACCCAAGTTGGAAATCTGGGTGAAAGGGAAGGATGGTGGTACCCTTAATAGCATCAGGGAACTGCACAAGAGGGAAGGAACGCAGTATGATAAGGATGAAGAACAAAAGAGAGAAGGAGCAGTTTAGCAAAAAAAAAAACAGGAAGGAGATAATATCTTGGAGTTAACTGTGTCAAAGGCTGACAGCAGAATTGGGAAAAGGCCTTTTGATTTGGCAAGAGGTCATCAGAGGTAATAACAGGAAACCACTGGAACAGATTGAGTTGAAGTTGTCGGGTTATGTCTCTGCTTTGAAGAAAATATTTGCTCAGTGGAGGGTGGATTGGAATAGAAAGAGGCTTGGGGCAAAAGGACCACAGAAGGCTATTGCAGTAAAGAGCTGAGGGCCTTGGCCCTTTCTATCCTCCTCCCTCTCCCTCACCTCTGCCTTTGGATCTCTAGCTTCCTCAAAGCATGAATGCTGTATCCTATGGGGCCTCCCCCTATTACTACTGTCCCTCTTAAAATAAATTCTATTTATCTTAAATAATTGGCAAGTATGTTCCCAAAGCAAGGTCTGCTACTCTAGTTTTGGCGGTATCTCTTCTCTAATGAGAAGAGACTCAATTCCCTCCAGTTGTGTCCTACCACCACTCCACTGTTAGCCATCAGAGAGAATGATAAGTACTCTAATTCCATTTAAGCACCTAACATCAATTTCCTTTTTGAATGGGATATTTATTTCAAAGATATAGCAATAACAACTGTCCTCCCCAGTGCCTTGGGGCACAGTATCTCCTATATTATTGCTATTGTTCTCTCTCTCTCTGTTGCTTTTGAAAACATACCATACTCCCTGTCACCTAGACTCTTGCCCTAGGGAAAATAGTCACATTTAGCATAATTTCTATATAGCAATGGTGTCACTAAAGTCAATTCCTAGTATGACATTGCTGCTAGAGAGATAAGTCCTCAACTCAGTTATCTTTGGGCTGGATCTTGTACCTTAATGTCTAGTTACATAGAGGGCTCAAATTTTTTGAATCTCCCAAAGCTTCACTTAAAAGGAATGTAAAAGCAACAGTCCAAAGCCTCTTCCCATATTGAAGCTATGTTTCTTATCAGTCACAATCATTGAAGGCACCAGAACCAACAGAAGGAAACCAACAATTCAAGTGTGTCCTGGGATGGTTGAGAGGAGACTTCTCAGGAAGGGATGTGGGCTCCAAAAGGAAATGGAGAACAAAACCAGATATTGTCAGTGGGTTTCCCCTGGGCTAAAGGGTCTTATACTTTACCCAGAGTTCCCCCACTATCTGTGGCCCTCTACAATCTTGTTTGTTTTTCTCATGGTTTTTCCCTTTTTTCTCAATTTTTCTTTCCCAACATGACTAATGTGGAAATATGTTTAAAATAATTGTGCATGTTTAATCTATATCAGATTGTTTGTTGTCTTAGGGAGGGAAGAAGTAAAGAGGAAAGGAGGAAAAAAAACTTGGAACTCAAAATCTTACAAAAACGAATGTCGAATAGTATCTTTACATGTAATGGGAAAAATAAAATAGTATTAAGGAAAATGAAGGACAAACAAGAAGCTCCTTGAGAGTGTTTTGGGCAATTGCACCTACCCAAACTGACTACTCAGCAGTCACTCCAAATGATGTACAGAAAGAATGTATTAGAATCTTGAGAAGCGGACCATCCTGGCCTGTGGGCCTGAAAGGACAGCAAAGATACCCAGAGGAGGAGAGTCATTCACTTGAAGATGCTACAACTTTTATACATTTCAAACAAAGAACCCCCCAAAATCCCACCCTTTACAGGCTGTGATTGGTTACATAAACCTTTATCTCCCTATTTGGTCATGAAAAAGGTGATATACAGCTTCGGCCACTTTATTCCTTCTTTGGACAATGGAATGCAGTCCAGGTCTCATCTAAAATCATGTGACTGGAGCCTATAGGCCTGGTCTACTTTAGTTAACAGTCTCTGATCAATATGTGCTTAATCTCTAAGTTCTTCACCTTTCCACACAAGAGCAAAAAGAAAAGAAATATCACTCTGGCAGCTGTGTGGAGGCTGGATTAGAGAGGAGAGCGATCTATCTTGCCCAGAGTTTTAGACCTGAAGCACCTCTTCACACTCACTGTCTCCACTGACCCCAGATGTATCAAACTCAACCTGGCCAAAACAGAGCTCATTTTTATTTTTATTGTTGTCGTCATAAAGTTTTTTCAATCTTGTCTGAAGCTTCCTGACTCCTTGGGAGTCTTCTTGGCAGAGATGTGGAGTGATTTGCAGTTTCCTTCTCCAGAAATATAAGAAGTGTCAGAGCCAGATTTGAACTCAGGAAAATGAGTTTTCCTAATTTCAGACTGGCACTCTATCCACTGTGCCACCTAACTACCAAAAAGCTCATTCTAGGTGTGGAAATTGAATTCCATATTTTTCCTAAGAAATCTTTCCCTTTGAAACTTACCCCTCTTGGTGACTCCTCCATTTCTATTCATGGCACCATCTTTCTTCCAATCACCCAAGCGGCATCCTAGATTCAACTTCCTTTTCACTTGTATCTGAACGAGATAAAATGAGATCTTTCAAGACAGTTGTGAAAATCAAGTAAGGCTTCATCTATTTCAAAGTTTGAATAGGCCTGAAGGACTTTAAGTCAAGGGCATACTTAAAGTGTCTCCTCCATGCTATCTTAAGGACATACTTAAAGTCTCTTCCTGCTATCCCCTCCCTGTTAGCCCCCCAAGGGCATACTTAAGTCCCCTTCTTGTTATCCTCCCTATTTCAGCCAAATATGGGCAACTATGTACTTGTTGGTCAAGTTCAATTTCTTGGATAGTTCCTGCTTTTAGAATGTAAGATCCTCAGCCAATAAGGATGAGGGTCAGTGGTGGGAGGGGGAATTTGCGTTAGGGATAAAAGCGCTGACCCTACCCCCCCCAAGGTGCCTCCTCCCTTCAATTGTCTGCTCGATTGGTGGGACTCCGGTTCTCGAGAACGTAAATAAACTTTGCTTTGCTTCTAGAGATCTATCCAGTTGTTTTATTAATGGTTTCTGACCCACACATATCCAAATCTTGTTGGTTCTCTCCAGCACTCCTATGATTTCACCTCCTCAGTATTTCACGTCTGGTTGCTCATACAACAATCCTTGGAGTCCATCCAGGGATCTCTCCATTGCCAGCCTTGCCAATTGTAACAGCCTCCTATACTCTATGCCTTTTCAGGCCTCTACAATCCAGCCTCCACACCACTCCCAAATCTGTATTCCTAAAACACAGATATAGTTGTGTCCCTCTGATCTGGAAGCTGAAGCTCCATTTTGGCTTTAGGATAAAGTACAAAAGATTCCTTTTATCATTAAACAATTTCACAATCCAATTTACCTTTTTAGGTGAAGACATTCCAATCCAAAGAGCCATTTGGTGCTCCTCCTTTGTAACATTTCATCTTTTGTTTTTGTACTTTTGAATACATACTAGTCATTTTGTAGATGTTTATGGAATATCTTCTTCCCTCACTTTTACCTTTTGGCAGTCTTCACTTCCTTCAGATTTCAGAGAATGAAGTGCTATCTCCTATGTCAGGACCCAACTCATACTACCAAACCATTTATTTTAAAAAATATATACTGTATTTACTTGTCTGGAATTATGTTGTATTCCCCTCCCCAACCAGTAAGATATAAGTAAAGCCAAGGTTGTTCTCACTTTCATATTTTTATCCCCAAAACCTATTGTCATATATGATACAGTAGTGGAATTAAAAAAAAACACACTAATACTATGTATTACTTAGGGCAGCAAAGTAGAACAGTGGATAGAGCACTAGACTCTTGAATTCAAAGCTGGCCTCTGATGCTTAACTAGCTGTGTGTCCCTCCACAAGTCATTTAATCCTATTTGCCTCAGTTTTTTCCTCTGAAAAATAAACAGAAGAAAATGGGAAACTACTCCAGCATCTTTGCAAAGAAAACCTCCAAATGGGGTCATGAAGAGTCAGACAAAACTGAAACTGAATACCAATAAATGTGCTACTTATACTGGGGATTCAAAGAGAAAAGTGAGATGGTCCCTACTCTCTAAATGAAAGAGACACACATTGGAGAATGTAGCTGCAGAGCAGAAGGAAAGGTTCTGGGGACCACGGGATCAGGGCAGCAGGGTAGACAGGCCTTGTTTTCCTAAGGAGGGTATTTTATGGACAGGTATTTTTCTACTTTTGTGATTAATAAAATTATAGATCAGAGAGGTTAAATATCTTTCCCCTAGTGACATGGCCACTAAGAATGTCAGAAGCAGAATTTAAAATCAGTTCTCCACTACCTAGAAGTTTAATCTATCAGTCAATAGACAAGCATTTATTAAGCACTTGCTGTGTAAGAGGCACCATGCTAAGAATTAGGGATGCAAAGAAAAGCAAAAAAAAAAAAAAAAAAAAAATTCCCATTCTCAATAGTGTTTTATTTTTCCAAATGCACTGTTAAAGGTAATTTTCAGCATTCATTTTTTCCCCTGAGGCAATTGGGGTTAAGTGACTTGCCCAGGGTCATGCACTTTCTAGCTATATGAATTTGTGGAACACAAACTTTTGTGTTCCAAACTTTTTCCCTCCCTTACCTCCCCTTTCCCCAAGACACAAGCAATAAAGTCCCCACTCTCAAGGAGATACAGCTGAATGATGGAGAAAATTTGCAAAAAAAATGATACACAATTACAATATATTCAAGATAAATTGGAGATAATAATCAAGAGGAGGCTCTAAGATTAAGGATCTGCATAAAGCTTCTTTCAGAAGATGGAATGTTAGTTGAGACCTCAAGGAAGCTATGAAAGTTGGAGGCAGAGGTGAGGGAGAATGTTCCAGGCTTCAGGAATAATCAGGGAAAATGCTTGGAGTTAGGAAATGGATCTTATGCAAAAAAAGCATTTGATAAAATTCAACATCCATTCCTAATAAAAACACTTGAGAGCATACGAATAAATGGACTTTTCCTTAAAATAGTCAGGAGCATATTTTAAAAACCATCAGTAAGCATCATATGCAATGGGGAAAAACTGGAATCCTTCCCAGTAAGATCTGGAGTGAAGCAAGGTTGCCCACTATCACCATTATTATTCAATATCGTATTAGATATTGCCTCTGCAATAAGAGTTGAGAAAGATATTAAAGGAATTGGAGTAGGCAATGAGGAAACCAAACTATCACTCTTTGCAGATAATATGATGGTATACCTAGAGAACCCCAGAGATTCTACTAAAAAGCTATTAGAAATAATTCACAATTTTAGCAAAGTAGCTGGATACAAAATAAATCCCCATAAATCCTCAGCATTTTTTATACATCACCAACAAAATCCAACAGCAAGAGATACAAAGAGAAATTCCATTGAGAATAACTGTTGATAGCATAAAATATTTGGGAATCTACCAAAAGAAAGTCAGGAATTATATGAACAAAATTACAAAAAAGTTTCCACACAAATAAAGTCAGAGGAAATGGATCTTACACTTACATGGATGAGAGTAAAGTCTAAGAAGTTTGAGAAGATAGGAAGGGACCAAGTTATGAAGGACTTGAAGAGTCAAACAGGATTTGATATTCATCTGGGAGGTAACAGAACCACTGGAGTCGACTGAATGCTTTAGTCAGATATGCACTTAAGGATGATCGATTGACAAATCCCAGCATAGATCATCAGAGGTGTTTGCTCAGTAGATCCAGCTGATCTACCTTGGACAGAATGGCTCCAAGTCTCTCAGTTTGGTGAATCTCACTTCCTCTCTAGCTTATGCCCTGAGAACATGTTCTTTTCACATCTTCCCTCTCTAGCCCACTTTCCCCACTTTGTGCCTTCTCTTTACCTTTTCTCTTCCTCTCTAACCTCCTCATTCTAGCTACCAACTAGACTTGAAGGCTTTTGACAGTCATGTTCAACATCACAGAATCATTGTTTCAGATCCAGGAACGACCCTTAAAAACCACTGAATTCAACTGTAAAATTTTGGGGATAAGAAAAATGAAGCTCCCAGGAGGATAATTAACTTGTTCAAGATTTGAGTGAACATGCATAGGATTTGAACCCAGCTTCTCTGAAGCATTCCTTGATTCTTACAGTAACCTACACTCTCAATAAGCTAATTATCTGGTAGTTGTTCATCTCTGCAATTTTATTTCTGCCAAATGTTTTTGGAGTTGCATTTATTTAGTTCTTGGATATCTTAGTCAATTATCAAATATTTCATATTTTTAATTTTTTTAAATTTCAAATATTCATAGTTACATAGATTTTATCTTCATAGCTATTTAAACCTTGGGTTTTGTTGGTAGTGTACAGGAATTCTAATGATCTATTTTATATTCCAAAACTTTACTGAATTTATTTTAATTTTAGTGGCTGCTTCAGGGTTCTCCAGATTGACCATTATATATCATCTGCCAAAAAAAAAAAATTAGTTTTGCTTTCTCTTTGCCTAAGCTTATTCAATTTCTTTTTCTTTTATCACTATTACTATTGTTTCTCGGGCTGTATTAAATAATTGTAGTGAAAATAGATATCTTTGCTTTACTCTTAACCTTTTGGAAAGTCTTCTAACTTTCCTTATTTATGAGGAATGTTTGCTCTCAGTTTTAGAAAGATACAATTTACTTTAGTAAGGAAAAGTCCATTTAGCCCCATGTTTACTAAGTAGGCTTTAAAAAAAAATAGAAATGAGTATTAGATTTTATCAAAAGTTTTCAGTATCTATTAATTAAATGATTTATTTTATATATATATGTGGTCTTCCTATATTAACAAACACTACATTCTTGGTCATGGCATATAATCCTTTTAACATGTTGTTATAACCTCATTATTAATATGGTCCTAGTAGAGAGATTTAAATGGAATATTATTTTGAGAAGCTCTTGTAATGTCGGAGAAACTGAGGCAGGAGAGAGATTAGAGAGTTTTAATATTTTATTAATGGGAGAGTAAGATTGACTGGACAGGACTCTCGTCTCAGATTATCCAGTCAGACAGAGATAAAGATATACT
Source organism: Antechinus flavipes (assembly GCF_016432865.1). Lineage (NCBI taxonomy): Eukaryota > Metazoa > Chordata > Mammalia > Dasyuromorphia > Dasyuridae > Antechinus > Antechinus flavipes. Next base: position 45,895,870 of record NC_067402.1, on the reverse strand, counting down.
GGGACCAAGGAATCCATGTTGGTCCCAAGGCTGGAAGAGACTGTCATCCCAAAGAATCCAGCGTCCAGTATACAGCCGCCAGCCTCCAGCCTCCAGCAAGGAATGGAGGAACTTCAACTTCTTAAATACCTTTTCTCTAAACAAAGGAAGGGGGTAAGAAGTGAGGAAAAACCTCTATCAGGGAAGCCATAAATCCTAGAAAACCCAGAGACAGGATGTCTGAATACAAAGAAGTAAAGATATCAGTGAGGTATCTTGGAATATTTTAGAGGGATATTGTAAATTCTTGAGGACAGAAAAGAGTCAGGAGGTCTACTCTCTTGTTTATCTTGCTAACAATTTATAACTTTAGAGCAAATAGTCCTCAGTCTTAATAGGTCAAAGGGGGATTTACAGCTAAGGGGATTGAGATGGAACAGTTAAGGAAACTGAGACAAGGGAAACTAGTTCAGGAAAACTGAGTCAGGACAGTTAAAGAGAACTGTGGCGTAACACTCTGACTCCCAAATCAGATAAATTCCCAGGGAAGCCAGAACTTGTTACTTGTATAAGTAACAAGCTTGTGTAAGGTGTCTACAGGATGGAAGGGGCCTCTAATCTGTAGCTGGTTGGAGCCCAGCAGAGCAGGCTAGAGTCAGAGTCAGGAATCAAACAGAAGTTTTAATTTCAAAGTGAGAAGATTGGCAAGCAAACCACATGTACCAAGGCCCTGTCCTAATTGGGGGTGGGGGAAGAGGGGGAGGCACGGGCATGCAGCTTTAGGGTAGTTGAGCTTTGATTTACACATTTGTGACTAGACAAAGAATCAGACAGTGTGGGGTAACAATAGTAGTGAGGCACAATAATGTCTGGTGAGAAAAATTTTGCTCACATCAGGCTTTGGTGTCTGGACTTGTTGCCGTTTGCCTGAGTTCAGGGATCATCGGTTCTAGAAGTGAGCACAAAGTTGTTGTGCCAAGGTCAGTCTTGCTGGGCTTTAGCTGTGGAAAACAGGGTGTCTCCTAATATTTTGGCTTTTCTCCCTTTTGGCCAAAGGGAAGAAGTCTAAAAGAATCCCTAACCCTTATAGCTAATAAAAGAGGGGAAGAAATAAACCAAGATTCACAAGAGGCCAGGTAAGCCAGGACAGGTTTCCTAGGGACTCACCTTGAGGGGAACTAGGCAAGAATTGTGTTCCAGGTGTCATTGCTAGCCTTTGTTTGCTTGCAAGCAGAAAAGGGATGGGCCAAGAATGGAATCAGAGAAAATACCAACTTGTGCTTGAATCAGGGCCCATAATGAAAAGGAAGAGGAGAAAAAACAAGGCTAATATTCAGCCCTTATTTGAAATCTTGGAACTGTAGTCTCATGGATATTGGCTTCGTCTGAGCCTGTATTAGATAAACTTCGAGGTTCATGGAGAGTTCTACCATCCACTCTGAAGCAGGGGCTTTCTTCAGATGATCCAGGAGTCTGCACCCACAAGTTTGGCAGCTGTGGAAGTAAATCAGAAGGACCTGGCAAGGGCTCTTAGAGAAAATATATCAATTTCCTTTTTTTATTCTAGCTTTTTATATATAAAACATATGCATGGGTAATTTTTCAACACTGACCCTTACAAAAACTTCTGTTTCAACTTTTCCCCTCCTTCCCCTCAACCCCTTCCCTAGATGGCATGTTAAATATGTTAAAGTCATATCAATTTCTGAATCTGAGTTTCTGGTCATTATAACATAAGTCCTTAGTTAAGAGTATCTAAACAACACTGATTAATGATCCAGTTTCCCAGTCACACAGGACTAGGTTAAACAATACAATAAAGTTTTCCTCATAATTGCGTAATATTACATTAAGTCAGGTACAGACAGATCGAACCACTTAGAGATTTCACAATTGTTAGAAACATGCTTGATACCGAAATTCAGGTATCAAGGAAAGTTTGTGACAGAGAGTCCAGAAGAATTGGATATTTCTGGCCAGAAGTAGACTCCACCCTTCTTTAGAAAGAGGGAGAATTGGATACAGAAGCAAGACAGGCTTTATGCTGTTAAGTTTGTCACAGTACCCTCCCTTCAGAAAACAAATTAGTCAGTTCTCTTCTGGGTTACAGTCTTTTTAATACACCTGCTTATGTTTCCCCAAAATATGTATAAGCATGTCCCCCCACCCTTGCCATGTGTCCCATGTTCAGTTAATGAGGCTCTAATTTTATGTCATATAATAGGCAACGAGCCTATCAAGCAAGTGCAATAAAGAAAAGCCTTGTTCTGATAATTGACCCTGGCCAGTTTAAGCCAGTTTTTACCCTGGACCTCTTTATCAGAATTTTGTAGCTAAGTTAGTTTCTCCTTCTGAAAACTCATTAGTCAGTAATGCTTATTATCTTACATTACCTTGAAGTTTGCAACATTCTGTGGAAACCTAACTTTTCAATATTTCCCAAACAATGGACTAGTTCTGAGAAGAGAGTATTGATATGTCACCAAGATAAAAAAATGTATTCATAACTGAAATCAAGTCTCTTTGTACTCTAGTGACCTGTTCTCAATATCCATTTAACCAGCACATTTTGAGTTCTTACATGTCTCATGTAGTGATCTGATTCCTAGATAGTTTTTCTTGGATAGTAGGCTTAATTCTCCAAACAGCTGTAAAGAAGGCTTTGCTTCTCTGATTCCAAATCTAGGGGTTCTGAGACAATTATGACAATATAATTTAGTATAATCACTTAAATTTCATTCTTCAATCTTGAAACTTCAGAGAATTTCAGTTTATATACCATTTGCTGTTTCTATCCTTACCTAAATCCTATATTGGATATAAAAATCTTTTTAAAAATTTATGAGGATCTTCTAAGTTATGGGACCCTGCCGAGAGGGTCCCTCCTTTGATGGAGGCCACCTCGACCTTTGATGCACAGTAAGTCTTCTACCATGTAGTAGAAACACCCTTGTTGAGCAAGGAGCAATGATTTGTTGTCATGGGAACGAGTGTAATTGAGGGTCACAGGCAGTTGCTCTTGGAGCAGGGATGCCTGAACAGGGCCTCTCCCCTGTGAGTGAGTTGCTAAATTGCTGCATGGGCTCTCCTCCCATTGGCAGATACCATGCATACACAAAGCCCGCGAGTTGCTTCTCTGAATGGTGATTGGGGATTGTCTACTATTCATGCTGATCACGCTTGCAAAAATGTTTGTCAACAAGACTGTACAGAATAATAAACTGGAGCTCTTTTCACACCCTATTAGTCTCCCGCCCATTCATCTCGCCTCCAAGATCAAAGGGCTCATATGCTATGAGTTCTTAAAAGATGGTGACTACAAGGGTCCAACCATAAAATGAATTCTTCTGCCTTTTAAAAGTATCAGACAAATACTTTAATAATGAGAAAAGAATTTCACTTTCTTTACCATTCTATAATTTATGTCTAAAAGCATATTCTAATTTTGAGAACTTATTACTAAACATACTCAAAGCCTGAATTTCCATGATAAATAAATTTGGAAGTCAATCATATAATCCTATAGCTTTCTCAAAATTTATTTCATTTATTTTCAAAACTTAGATTACATCTTTGTCTTATTACTCTAATCATTTCTGTCATAGGAGAATACTATCATATTATAATTTGAAGGGTTAAGAAGAGGTTGCTAAAAGGTACAATTTACCTTTTATTTTTCTCTTCACTCTAGGATTACTTCTAAACTAGCTGCCTTCCTTCATTGCTCTAAAAGAATAAGGCTATTAACATTTACTTTTAAAACTTTAATAAAATCCAGGCCTTATTTTTTCTTTGAAAATTCTACATAGTATGATGATCAATTCTGATGGACATTGTTCTCTTCAACAATGAGATGAACCAAATCAGTTCCATTTGTTCAATAATAAACAGAACCAGCTACACCCGGCGAAAGAACTCTGGGAAATGAGTGTGAACCACTACATAGCGTTTCCAATTTGTCTGCTTGCATATATGATTTCCTTCTCAGGTTAATTTTACCTTATTTCAAAGTCCGATTCTTCTTGTGCAGCAAAATAACTATGGATATGTATACATATATTATATTTAATATCTACTTTAACATATTTAACATGTATTGGTCTACCTGCCATCTGAGGGAGGAAGAGAAGGAGGGGGAAAGTTGGAATAGAAGGTTTTTCAAGGGTCAATGCTGAAGAATTACCCATGCATATATCTTATAAATAAAAAAGCTATAATAATTAAAGAGAGAGAGAGAGAAATTCTACATGGCCATATCCCAAAACTCATTAAGATATTTCAGAAAGGGGTGAATCTCAGGAGTTCTCCTCTGCAAATTTAAAATGATTAACTTTCATACTCCTTAATCTGCTAAATTTTTAATAATTTTAATGTTTTGTTAGAAAACAAATAGCAAAGTTGATGTTTTTAGGAGTTCCACAAACTTTGATTTTTGGATTTTATTTCTATAATTCCAACATAGCCAAAGCTGAAATGGAAGAAAAAAAGTGTCTTCCAGATTTTTTTTTCCTTTTTTCTTATAACCTAATCTTCCATGGAAAGTCTAAAGTGGAAGTTAATCCTGCTTACTAAGACAATTGTTTCAATTATGAAAATTCATTAATTTTTCCCAGTGTTCTAAACTCTCTGGCTATAGCTTTTAGAAGTTTTTCTGGCTTTCTACATTTTAAATCTTTCAAGGTAATACAATCTCGCTGACAACATAAACATGACAGACATTTTACTTTTTACAAAGACACAAATACAGACAAAACGACAAGATAGATATAGACACAGATACTTTTAACAAAACATGTAGTTACAATCTATACAGTTACAATCCACACGGTTACAAGGGCATACAATTTCAATTTTACAGAGGCGTACAGTTTAAAAAACAGCAGAGGCACACAGAGGGACAAGAAGCATGTAGTTACAATTTTACAGGGGCATGCAGCAAAAGAAAACAAAACAAAACAGAGGGGTGCAGCTTAAGTAAGGATATCCTTACCAGAGGGATCCAAGACAAATCAGGTCATGAGAGAGCCCTAGCATTTTCCTCTCCAAAAATGCAAAGTTGAACCAAAACAGCAAGACTGAAGCAAAAACAAGGGCAGAGGACTCACCAGGGGAGGGGGATCGGATTCCAGACAAATAAATCTCCTATTGGTACCAGAGTCTACTGGCCCTATTCCATGTCCACCCTACTCCTGCCACTAATTGAACCAAACCAGCTTCTAATCTGTGGGTGGTCAGAGTTGAACAGAGCAGGTTAGAGACAGGAAAGGCAGGAATCAAACAAAAGTTTAATTTCAAAGGGAGGGAAATGGCTTGCAAGCAAGGAGGCAAATTGGCTCTGCTCTTAGTGGGGAGGCGGGGAGGGCGGGGAGACTCTACTTTAATGTGCCTAACAACTAACATCATCATTTTCATGCTTCTGTTTTATTTCTCTCTTTTGCTATGTGTCCTTGGGAATGTGTGCAGGGAGAAGGGGTCAGATGGAAAGAAATAGTGTGGAGGCATAAAAGTTAGTAGATGATTGGCCACTAGGCTTGTGGAGATAGAGGAGAAAAAGAGAAAGCCAATGTTGTGAACCTGAAGCTCTAACAGAATGATGGCATCTTTTGTAAAGACAGTAGAAGACCTCTAGAAGAGGGAGATTTGAGATGTCTCTTTTGGTGTTCATTCGTTTCAGTTGTGTCTCACTTTTCATCACCCCATTTGGTGTTTTCTTGGCACAGGTACGGGAGTGGTTCACCATTTCCTTCTTCAGCTCATTTTACATTAGAGGAAACTGAGGCAAACAAGTTAAGTGATTTGCCCAGGGTCACAGAGCTAATAAGTGTCTGAGGCCAGCCTCAACTCAGGAAGAGAAAAAGTCTTCCTGATTCCAAGCTACTGCTGTTTACTGCACCATATGGAGACATTCAATGAATAGCTATTAGGTCCAAGACTTTAAAAAAAAAAAAAAACCAACCCTATTAATCACATCATTAGCTCCTCTACTGCTGATTGGCTTTTTCTTTTTCTTTTTTTTAAAATTTTCTTTTAATTTTCTTTTATAATAATTTTTTATTGACAGAACCCATGCCAGGGTAATTTTTTTTTTACAATATTATCCCTTGCATTCGCTTCTGTTCTGATTTTTCCCCTCCCTTCCTCCACCCCCTCCCCTAGATGGCAAGCAGTCCTATATATGTTAAATATGTTGCAGTATATCCTAGATACAATATATGTTTGCAGAACCAAACAGTTCTCTTGTTGCATAGGGAGAATTGGATTCAGAAGGTAAAAATAACCCGGGAAGAAAAACAAAAGTGCAAATAGTTCACATTCATTTCCCAGTGTTCTTTCTTTGGATGTAGCTGCTTCTGTCCATCATTTATCAATTGAAATTGAGTTAGATCTCTTTGTCAAAGAAATACACTTCCATCAGAATACATCCTCATACAGTACTGTTGTTGAAGTGTATAATGATCTCCTGGTTCTGATGATGTTCATGTAAGTCTCTCCAAGCCTCTCTGTATTCATCCTGCTGGTCATTTCTTACAGAGCAATAATATTCCATAACATTCATATACCACAATTTACCCAGCCATTCTCCAATTGATGGGCATCCATTCAATTTCCAGTTTCTAGCCACCACAAACAGGGCTGCCACAAACATTTTGGCACATACATGTCCCTTTCCCTTCTTTAGTATTTCTTTGGGATATAAGCCCAGAAGTAACACTGCTGGATCAAAGGATATGCACAGTTTGATAACTTTTTGGGCATAATTCCAAATTGCTCTCCAGAATGATTGACTTTTTCTATCTATAAAGTGGGATAACTGCCAAGAGGGGACAGAAAAGTGCTACGTAAAGAAATCTATATTCCTATGGCTCTGTTCTATTTCTGGCGATAAGACAACATTTATCAATGTACTATATAGCAATAGCCACCTAACATTCATCTAGTTCACTTGATGCACATCCAGTTCAAGTGCACTTATCCTTCTTGAGGAAGCCAATTCTACTTTTGTATGGCTTCAATATAAATTTCCCCTAATATCAAGCTCAACTTTACCCTTCTGCAGCTTTCACTCCCTGTCCAAGGTTCTGCTCTGGGGCCAAAGAGAAGAAGGATAATCTTTATGTCTTAGCCTTTCATATGCTTAATGACAGTTATATCTCCTTCCAAGACTTTTCTGCTCTTGACTAATCTCTCCATTTTCATCAAATAGTCCTCATGGACCTAAAGAACAAAGTGTCCATTCTTCCTAGATCTTCTGCCATGTGTTTTTAGGCAAGTGCCATTTTTTCTGCACTAGATCTCACTTTTTCCTACTAATGTAATGCCAGAGAAACTGAGCAAGATAAAAATTAGAGTATTTAATAGTTTATTAAATGGAGAGATATACTGGAACCAAATGGTTCATGGTCTGGTCCCAGGGCTAAATGAGACTGTCGTCTCCAAAAATCCAGCCAACAATTAGAGTTCTCAATGACATATATACATGTGGCTCAAGTGCAGAGGGAAGACTGAGGCAGGGGCAGAGTCAGGGTACTGAGAGCTGAACGGGGATTCTGACAGGGTGGGATGAGCCTCCGGAGAAGGGGATGACAATCAGGGGGAGGCACCCCAAACATGGAGAAAGGCATCTTGATGAGACAGTATCTGGTGTTCTAATAGCTTGGGATGGGGAGAGGCATTCTGATATTATAAAACATAAAATCTTTTATCCTTATCAAATATTCTGATAAAGAGGGATGGGAGGTTTTGCAGAACTGAGAAGCAGGGAAACCAAGGGAGTCAGGATAATTAGGGAAACTGAGTCAGGACAATAAAAGAAAACTGTGGCATAACACTACTACCACCACCACTACTACTATGGATATCTTGAATATATGTCTTATAGGAAATGAATGCCTACATTTTCATGAAATTGTTGCCTTCTGGATATTTCATCCTAAGTGGTGATAGTGACCCTTAGAATTGAACCCCATCCCCCAGAGGACTAAGGAGAGAAGTACTATTAGCCTTTCCTTCCTGGAAAGCAAATTATCTCTCCTAAAACAGTCTACAATTACTTTAGGGTTTTTCTGGCTATTGGGAAACTGGTAATTCACATTGTAGCAGAAAAATAAGTGAGGTCTCCTTCAATTTGTTCTTGCAAAGTTGATTCTTTTGAATCCAAGCACAAAACTTTATATTGATCCTATTGAATTTATTAGATTTGGCCCCAGGTTCTAGATTTGCAAGCTCATTTTGTATCCTGACTCATCATCTAAAGAGCAGCTCTCTCTCTCTGTTTTAATTCCTGGACAAATTCTAGAATAGTTCAATCAAGGTAAACTCTGGTTTTATAAACAGTTATACAGATGGATAGATTGAGAGATAGATGTGAGTGTATAATTATAGCTCTGTTTTTATTTCACTTTGCATCAGTTGCTACATATATTTTCATATTTTCTCATATTCTTCATAAATTTATCTTTTTATGGTGCCATAACATGAAGAGAGAATCATAAAATAGCACAGGGTAAATGGTCTTTTGAGGTTTTTATTTTGTTAAAAGTTATAAAAAAATTTCTGGAAAAAAAAACGATCTGACTTAATAATTTTTTTTAACCAATATTTATTCAAGATGAGCCACTATTTTTTCCCCTGTGCATCCTTGATTGTGTGATTGGCAGCAGTATCTAAGAAATGGATCTTCAGATAATATGCATCTCAAGTGTTTGCATCCTTTAATATGTTTTTATTTTATCTGATTCAAGACCTAAATGGTTCAAATTTGTGGAGATAGTTTTGAAATCTGAGTATTGATTTATGGTCATTGGTTATAAAGAATAAATTTTCTCATGGGTAAAAAAGTTCATTTTTCAAAACATCCCCTCCTCTAATTTTCAAAGCAACATAGCAAGTAAAAAGAAAACACTACATGTACAGCATTTTATCATGGTTGCTTGAGAAGTTATGCCATCAACTGTTGATAGAGCCACCAGCTCATTACAAATATTCCATTATTCTAAAATAAAATTACAGTGCAAATATTCATTTTTATAGACCCAGTGACACAAATGTTTCATAAGCTTTCATTTTATTTCTATATATACTTAGAATTTGAATAACTTGGTACAAAGCTTTAGAGCTGAGACTTTATCAACCAGTTCTTCTATCCCTGTAATAGTTATTATTCTTATAAGCTGGTCTCGCAATACAACAGGATGTAGAGGTGGATCTTTTTCTACCCTCCATATGTTGAGTGCTTCAAGAGTTGCTTCTTCCAATTTAGTATTAATCCTAAAGTTGAGAAAAAAATCTTTAATTTTTATTATCACAAAATTATAAACTAAAAATCATTATCATCATCACCTCCACCATCATCATACTTCCATCTTCTTCCTAGATCTTCTGCCATGTGTTATTACACAAGTGCCTTTTTTTCTGCACTAGACCTCAATTTTTCCTACTACTACTACTACTACTACTACAACTACTACTATAAATATCATGAATATATAAGTCTTATAGGAAATGAATGCATACATTGTCATTAAATTCAAATGTCACACTTTTTATCCTTACCAAGAACACACTAAACTTAGCACTTGTCTCAAAAAGTATACACACACACACGAATGTGTGTGTATTGAATACAAAAATTTTAAAATACATTCAAATTATTAAGTACAAAGTGGTTTGGAGAGAAGGCACTAGTACTTGGGGATATCAGGAAAGATTTTATCTAGAAGAATATACTTAAGGAGAGAATGATTTTTAGGCAAAGTGAATGGTTAAAGTAAAACCATGGAGGATGGGGACTGGAATGTTATGTGTAAAAAAAAAAAAGCTATTTGGGCTGACTTCAGGAGTGGGGGGGAAAGGGAGTAATGTCCAATCGGGTTGGAAAAAAAAGGAAATAAGTATTTATTAAGAGAGAGCCCATTATGTACAGAACACTATGCTAAACTCTGTATAAAGATCTCATATGATCTTTACAATAAATCTTTACAATTTGGGAGAAGAAAGTTTGGATCCAGGCTGGGAAAGGGCTTTAAAAAGAAGTTCATTTTTTTTTTTTAATCCTGGAAGCAATAGGAAGCCATTGGAGTTGATAGAGTAGGAGAGTCTTATGGTCAGGAAAATTCCTTTGGCAGCAGTGTGTGGAATGGACTTGGAGTGGTAAGGGACTTGGAGCAGGTGACCAATTAGGAGGAAGCTACAATTACCTAAGGAAGAAATGTTGAAGCACTAAACTAAGGGAGCCTGTGCATGAAGATAGAGGTGGTGTGGAGGTGTAAGAGTTAGCAGCTGATTGGCTGCATTGAGGGAAATGGAGGTGATAAGGAGAAAGCCAATATGGGAACCTGAAACATTAGCAGAATGATGGTCCCTTCTGTATCTCTATTTAGAGACAGTTAAGGAGAGGGAGAATTTGGGGGAAAGGATTTGTTGCTTTTTTCATTCACTTGTTTCACAATCCTGTCTGTTGCTTTGTGACCCCTTTTGGGATTTTCTTGGCAAAGATACTGGAATGATTTGCCATTTCCTTCTCCAATTCAGTTTACAAATGAGGAAACTGAGTGGCTGGCCCAGGATCACACAGCTAGTTAATGTCTGAGGCCAGATTTGAACTCAGGAAGAGGAGGCTTCCTGACTCCAGGCCCAGTACTCTGCCCACTACACCACCTAGCTGCTCTGAAATGTCTCTAAAATTGCCATATCAAAAGGGTAAGGGACTAGTGTCATCCATCACCAGTACAAGTACTATAACTGCTGTTTGATGCCTTAATTATATAGCCTAGGTATAGGTTAGAGCATTGATCTTCCCAAACATCCCTCTTTGCTCTTCTGACAGTTTATCTGCCTGTTTCTCTGATATGCTTTCAAATTTCAAGTTAGCAAACAGCTAATACAATATTATTATTTCTATCTTATGCTAATGAAAAGGTTTCTAAATTGGAACATCATATTATCTTAATATTAAACTATGTAGATCACAATGTTACTATTCAGGTTTTATGAAATTAAATTGATAGAGTCTCCTGTTCATACTTCAATCCAAAAGGATAATAGTTTACTGAAGCAGAATTATTTCTCCCTTGAAAATAGTAAATGAGCTTGGCTCCTTGACAAGCAAGATTTGTGAAATGCAAACACTCGTGTGTAATGCAAAACATTGTTAATGACCTAGAAGTAAACCACAACCTATTAGAGGACCAAAAAGCAATTGGTCAATTTATAAATTGTTTTTACTTTGTTTTGTGACATGTGTGCATATATGTTATTGTTATTTTGTCGCTTCTTTCATGTTTGACTCTTCATGACCCATTTGGGATTTTCTAGGCAAAGATACTAACTAGAGTGGTTTGCCATTTCCTTCTTCATCTCATCTTAAGGATGAGGAAAATGAAGCAAGCAAAATGAAGTGATACAGGGTCCCACAGCTAGTGGTCCAAGGCTGGATTTGAACTTATGAAGAATCTTTCAGATTCCCAGCCCAGTCTCTATTCATTGTATCATCTAGCTGTATTTCAGATATGTATATCATCAGAAAATATTTGCCACTTATTTAGTATTCTAAAGTTTGCCAGGTATCTTATATGTATTATCTCATTTATATACATGGACACATGAAAGGGAAAACTATAAATCTTATTATGCAGAAGTACTTCTTCATCAGAACTTCAATCACTGGCTTCTTCATTTGTAGCTTTTGGCAGAAAAACTCAAAGTACAATTTAGGGAGATTTTGAGAAACTATCCTGAACAATTTCTGCAAGATTTTCTCTGGAAAAAAAAAAAAAGAACAAAGGAAGTTTTAAGTTAACTTCATTTGACAAGGATTTTACGTTTTAAATCAACACCATATATAATTTACAAGGGATATTTCTATATCTTATTTTATTAACACGCACATGTCTGATGTTCAAAATAATTCAAACAAAAAGCAGAGCCACTAATCGACAGTTTCTCCTATCCTGTGACCATGCTTAATTTGTCTTGGCAATAACATCTTTGTATAACTTTAACATTAAAGATACCTCAGAGACAATCTAATCCAAGCCTATACCCTTCTCCACTCCATATTCTAGTTTAAGAATCTGAAACATAGAAAGGTTAAGTAGCTGACCAAATTCACACAGAATTTATCCCTGAGCCAGGATACTGATTCTCAAATCTTGTGATTTTTCTACTGGTGTTTAAATAGAGCTTTTTTCTCTGTCTCAACTCAAGTAATCTCTGACTGGCTTATGCTGTCGCTAACCAAATTTGAAAGTCATTGTTCTCAACCGTCTGCACTACTTGAGTTTTTCATTTTCCCCATTTAATGAGGAGTCACTTTGGTTAAGCTGATCTTTAGCAAGGATTCAATTTTAGAAGACAACTCTGAAGTGGATGATGAATGTAAATGCAATTTTTTAAATTAAAATTTTGGAGAATGAGGAGAGTGAAAAGGGATAGGAACAGGATTTTAAAAATGGAAAGAAAAAGAAATGAAAGAGGGCTATTGAGTAGCTTATTTTAATTTAAAGAGAACAGGAAAAAGACCAGAAAGCAGAGACAAACCAGACTTTAAAAAAATAACAAGTTGAATATATGCCAGAAACAAAAGCAAGCTGTACATAAAAGTGATCTGTAGTTTTATATACAATCCTCTCTTTCTCCTCTATTATGTATATGGAAATACCCATTTTATTTGGGATTTGTTAAGTTCAAAATCAAAATAAAATACACAAGTGCAGTGTTTTATGAATCTTTCTAAAAATTCCTAATACTGAAGGCCAAATGTCATTTCTTTCTTAACAGAGGAAGGTGACAAAAGTTAATAGAATGCCTAGTTCCTCTGACTCTACATAGCTCTGGAAACTTTGCGATAAATTGTATTAGGAATTGGGACATCAAGATTCTAATCTTTGGCTACTTTGAATTTCGAATGTGTTTGCCTAGTTACTTGTGAATTGTGAGTCCTTTTAGGTGTTTTGCATTTTCTGTAAGGTAGAACAAGATATCCTAGACTAGGTATGTATATTGTAATCTCTAATTCTTATAGTACTTTGCTACAAATGCACATAAGCCAGATTCAAACTATGTACAAGATATATTCAGAAGAAAACTCTGGGGCGGGACAAAATAAGCTAAAGAGACACGTCTTTGGGGTTCAATCACCAAGACTGGATTTGATCTGTGATATTTTAGGGACCTGGGCTATGGGTTATATCTATAAAATAGGAGGATGGAACCAGAGAATGCCATGACAGACTGATTCTCAGGCCTCTTCAAGAGCTTAAGTAGCAATGATTGACAACAGAAGGTAGTATTACCCTGGCCATAATCAGGGTAGTCATCCCACTCCCCTGTTCTCCTCCTTTTATGCTTTGGGCTGGTAAAAGCTCCTTGTTCCACAGGAAGATCTTTTAAGAGGCTTCTCAGTTCAGATCAGTACCCTATCTTACCGCTTATAAACTGATTAATGAAACATTTTATCTCTCTTCTGAGTGGTGGACTATAGGGACAGAATGAGGTATGTCCTGTCATGCGTGTTTTGCTTAATTGTACTTCTTTGTTACAGGGAGAAGGAGTATGTTTGTGTTTGTGTGCATCAGTGTATCTCTGAATATGTATGAAATGGGGCAAGGCAATGGGAGTGGTATTGGAAAATGACAATAATGTAAAAAAAATCCAATATATATATTTTAAAAAGCTTTGAGGAATAGGCAGCAGCAATAGAAAATTTACATAGGATGTTAATATTAACAGATTTTGTGTCAACAGGATGTTATTTCGGAAAGAACTAGTCTCTTTCCTACAACTGTTGGACAAGAATAGCTCTGGTCCTAGTATTTTTAGTATTATACAGATTCAATCTCTTGCTGTTTCTTCTCTTGTGGGAAGTCCTGTTACATAGGACTTATCAATACATATGGTGGTTGTAGAAGTGAACAAGTAATAGCTAATCTGAAGTGTTCCAAAATGAGTGTGAATGAATCAAAGAATGTGTCAGTGAGGTCCTTGAATGGAAGGAATCATTCTTTAAAAACAAAGAAAAAAATTTTACTGATACTCTTCTTTCACATTACTGTCACTTCCAAATGACTATTTTCCAATTCACCTCCTAATAGAACCCTTCCTTATGTGTGGGACAGTATGTCCACAAAACAGAGACTTTCAGAGTAAGAAAAAGCAAAAAGAGGTTTATTAAGATCTTGCAAGAAAGGGCATCTTCCATCTGACAAGGTGGTTTGTCAGCAAAGAAGGGCAAAGCAAAGCTTTGAAACATAAAATTAAATACCCTGAATGCAGAAGCCCCATTGTTTGGGGGAGGTCCAGGCTTATATTCTAATCTCAAAAATCTAACCCAGAAACAGTACAAGTCAATAATAATAAACTCTTAATTTAAATTTCCCTATAGAACTGATATATAAGCAGATATAGAATTCAAAGCCATTCTCCCCTTTAAAAGAAATACTTAAATGTTAATTGAGGAGTGGTAGGAAATAGGAAAGGAAAACTTGCAACTTTTTAGCTGTAGCTCTATTATTATAAAATCTCAAATCACAATTTTGGTTTAAAGCTATATTCCCATGAGATTGTCTTCACTCAGTTAATTCTTCACACTTAAAACAAAGGAATAAAGGAAAACCCCCTAACACATTAACCATATCTAATGATATAAGCCTCATTCCATACTTATGGTCCATCACTTCTCTAACAAGAGGCAAGAATCATGGAAAAGAATCACTCTTCCTTCTCCAGTGGGCTCTTCTACTTTTTGTACTTATTAGTACAGATCTTAAGAACCAGAATTATTGCTATTATATTTTAAACTCATATAATAGGGAAGACAGGGATGATTTTATTCTTATTACTTAGTTGTCTAAGAAACTAGCATTCATTAAGCATCTACAACTGTTGTACCACAGTTTCCTTTTATTGTTCTGCCTCAGTTTCTCTAAATTGTTCTGCTTCAGTTCCTTGAATTGTTCTGCCTCAATCCCCCTGGTTGCAAATCCCCTTCCTGACTATTAGGACTGAGATAATTAGGGCTGGGAGTCCTGACCACTAGCATTCCATAGGCAGATAAGTTACTAAGAGAAATGCTTACATATCTCTTGTTCCAGACTTTCTTCTGACTCTAGTGACTACTCCCTTCACCCCCAATTTATCAAAATTTATGGTCTTACCCTCAACCTGTCAGAACCAAATTGATGGTCCCTTCCTGGAAATTCCTGCACACACCAGTGTTCGGAGACTCTCCTTTTGCCTTTGTCTTCCCTGATCACTTAGAGCCATATATAAATCACTGGACTCTCACATTCAATGCTGGATTCTTTGAGATGAAAGTCCAATTCAGCCTTGGAGGCAGAATGGATTCTGCTCTGCCTCTAGACTCTCTCTCCTCAAAAACTCAAATAAAATATTAAGAACTCTCAAATCTCTATCTTGCCTCAGTTTCTCCAGCATCACACAACTGTGTATCAGAAACTGCGCCAGGCACTGAAGATACAAATAGAAAAGAGTTTATATTCTTTGGGAATTGAATGGGACCAAGTGAAGATTTCTCAAAAAGTTTATGAGATGGATTAGGTCAGGCCCTAGGGCTTAAATCACATGATCTTTATTCCTACAGGGCTGTAGGGTAGGAAAGGTCAGACCCTAGGTCTATGCTCTGGGGGAAGTGAAGGAACCCACAGGAAGTAGACAATGTTGCCTACCACTGGTCCATGGTTTTTCAGTCCATCCAATGAAGAGACTTGGGTCTTTTGCTATTTAACCAGATTCATTATTTCCTGCTCCCCTAGGGCCAGGCACATGCTGGGAGATGGGAGTAAGAAGCTCTGAGTCTGCTCAGCTGATTTGCTCCTTACAAGGACCTAAGAAATGCTTCCTTTTTGTATCTGAAGATGCCTCTGACTTTGGGTCAGGGGCTCCAGCACCTATCCCACACAGAATGTATATGTATGTTCACAGATAAATATGCAAAGGATATATACCAAATCAATACATAGTATTTGGGGAAGGGAGGGAGATATTCACACAGTATTCACACCTAAATGAACCAGGTATAATCTCTAAAAGGAAAGATAAGAATTCTTTAACAACAACCTTTGTTATTTACAAATGATAGGTTCATTTATTCAGTCAAGACACATTTAATAAGTGCAAGTTGTTACTGGGCTATACTCTGAGAATATAAAAAGAAACAATTATTGCCTACAAAAAAGTTACATTGAACTGAGAGGGAGGAGTTAGGGACCATTATATGCACAGAGGAGGCAGGAGTAAATATAGACAAAGTCATCTCAATTGATACTCTTACAGAATACTTATTCATCACCTACCGTCTCTGTCCTCAGCTTTCTGGAGATAATGTCCGATGACATTTAGTACCTTCCCTTTACAGATTTCAGCTGGAGGCTTAACCAAAGGATTCTCATCAAAATTTATTTCCCTCAGTGAAGAAAGATTATTGAGACTATTAGGCAATGTCGTCAGACGATTTCCTAGTAGAAAAACATCAGTATTAAAATTGTTTCTTCAGTGAAGGAAAGTTAGGGAGACATTCAGTGAATCCAAGGCTTAAAAAAATCTAGACCCTGTTAATCACATACAAGTAAGAAATGACCAAGCCAAGAATTTGAATCCAGGGCTTCTGAACCCAACTTAAGACTTGAGAGATAGGGTGAAGGACTCTGGAGGGCTTACTCAGTGAGACTGTGAAATCCAGAGTGAGAACATATATCCCAAGTACTTGGTTCAGGCCTCTGCCTGTGGTTGCTTAATGACTATTTCATGGAATCACCAAAGTTTAGAATTAGAAGAGAGCATACCAGTCCCAACTCCCAACCCTGAAAGACACGCCCAACTGTGGCAACAGCCATCCAACTGTCATCCAGTCTCAGCTTGAGCAATCCAGTTCAAGGGCATCCGCCCTTCTTGAGGAAAACCATTCTACTTTTGGATGACTCCATTTGATACAAAATATTCCCTATTGTCAAGCCCAACTTTGCCCTTTTGCAGCTTTCACTCACTGTGCCAGGTTCTGCTCACTAGGGCCAAAGAGAATGGAGTAATCTTTGTTTCATGTCCTAGTCTTTCATATGCTTAATGATAGTTATCATATTGATGGAATATAGCTTCTAGGGGAGACGGCAGTAGGAAAGTCCTATTGACCTCAGAGGGCTTCTGTTCTAACAATCTATCCATCAATGATTGTAAAAAGTCTTCTGGCCTAGGGATATAATACTATTTCTTCCCTTAGACTTTAGGGAAGATACATTAGTAAATCCTAAATGCTAACCTTAGAGTGCTACTTCTAGGCCATAAAATTAGCGTATCAATGACGTGAAGAACTAAATGTGTCTCCTAGTTCCTTTGCCCCTTGACTTGGATATGGGTTCAAGTCTGCAAATTCTTTTGACATACCTCCCGATATAGGTCCCCAACTTTTTTGGGATCCCTTCTGTGCCTCAACAATATCTCCCTCTGAATCTTTTCTTCTCTGGACTAATCTCTCCATTTCCATAATGTGAGATGGACCCAAGGAACAAGTGTCCATTCTTGTTGCTTCTGGATATTCCATCCTTAATGGTGATGGTGACCCTCAGAATTGAACCCCATCCTCCAGAGGACTGAAGAGAGTAGCACTATTAGTCTTTCTTTCCTGTAAGGTGAATTATCACTCCTAATTCAGTCTACAGTTGCTTTAGGGTTTTGGGCTACCATGACACCCTGATTCTACTCTCATGGAAATTGTAGCCACCTCTATTTTTCCCAGACAAGCTGTTTAAACAAGACAAACAGACAAATTAGGCCTCCCCCAATTTGTTCTTGAACCCAAACACAAGACTTTGGATTGATCCATCTGAATTCCTTTTATATGACTCAGCCATTGATCTCTTAAGGGCCTTTTCTCAAACCTCTTTTTCCTTCACTTCTCTGCAGTCTTCAATATTCTCTCCTCCTTGACACTTGCTTCTCTTTTAGGTTCATGAGACACTACTCTCTCCTGATTTTCCTCCTACCTATGTGACTACTCTTTTTCAGTCTCCTTTGCTGAATTCTTCCTTCAGATCATGCTCTAGGATGATAGGTGCTTCTCAGGATTCTGTTTTAGATCCTCTTCTCTCTTCCCTCAGTGATTTAGTAGATTTCATTGCCATCTCCATGGTGATTATTCTTAAATCGTAAATTGAGCACAAACTCTCTGCTGACTTCTACTCTCACATCTTTAACTACCCTTTAGGCATCTTGATCTGAATTCAAGTCAGTTCCAATGGTCATATGATGGAGAGAGCTATCTACAACCAAAAAAGGGACTAGGGGGGAGGTGGAGGCACTGAGTGTAGATCACAACATAGTATTTTCACCTTTTTTGTTGTTGTTTGCTTGCTTCTTGTTTCTCATTTTTTCCCTCTTTGATCTGATTTTTCTTGTGCAGCACAATAAATGCAGAAATATGTTTAGAAGAATTACACATGTTTAAACCTATATTGGATTATTGCCATTTGGGGAAGGGGATTAGAGGAAGGGAGGGAGAAAAAACATTTGGAATGCAAGGTTTTGTAAGGGTTAATGTTGAAAACTATGCATATGTTTTGAAAATAAAAAGCTTAAAACAAACAAACAAAAAAGACAACTTGTCCAGTAGATTTCCAAAACTTTATATGTCCAATACCCAATCCCTTATCTTTTCCACTAAACCTTCCACTATCCCCTTCTTATCTTCTTCTTATTGTGGAGGACACCACAGTAGAGTCGCCTAGGAGTTATCACCCTCAATTCCTCAGTCTCTCTCACCACTCCCCCTATATCTAGGCTGTTGCCAAGGTCTATTGATTTTACTTTTGTAACATCTAATACATCCCCTTCTCTTTGATATGTGCCAGACGTACTAGAGACCCCTATCTCCTCTTGCCTCAATACTGGCAACAGCCTGTTGATGAGTCTGCCTGCCTCCGGCACACCACTGCAATTCTGCACATGATTTTCCTAAAGCACAGATTTGATCGTATTTTTCTCTTCCCCCACTTCCCTAGTCAATAAATTCCAATGGCTTTTTATTGCCTGGGATCAAATATAAAAACGCTCTATTTAGCATTCAAAGCCTTTCATAACCTAGCCCTCTGCTACCTTGTCAGTCTTCATATACCTTACCTTATTCCCTAGGATGTAATCTTCAATCTAATGACTCTGACCTCTTTGTTTTCAAGAGGCTTTATCTCTCAGCTCCAGGCATTCTTTCTATCCTCCATGTCAAGAACATTCTCCCCCTTCTGCTCCAGCTACTGACCTGTCTGACTTCCTTTAAACCCTAACTAAAATCTCACTTTTTACAGAAAGTGTTCCTAACCTTTCCTATTGCCAGTGCCTTTCCTCTGTTAATTAATTATATTTCATTTATCCTGTATAGAGCATGCTTTATATATATGTTTGCATGTTGTCTCCTCTATTAGATTGTAAGCTTCTTGAGAGCAGAGAGTGTTAAGTTGGTTGACTGATCATGTTGTTCAACTCTCACTGTTGACAGTTTTGATTCGTTTTATTACTCTTGAATTGATTCTTTAGCCTTTTCTCAGTAGAAGTTATTCCAAATCTCTTTTCTCCTCAAACCTTTTGCAGAAGACTTCTCCCCTCTCTCTTCTCCTACTTGAGGATCTTGCCTTTTTACTAAAATATTGAGGTCAATTAATGTGAGCGCTCTCTTCTCTTTCTATTCTCTTCATCTCAAAATCCTCTGGCCCCATCTCCTACATTCTCTTCTTTTCCCCCAGGGTCTATCAAACAGGTGGCTCTTCCTGCCAAGGTCATTCTTCCACATGTGTATGTGATCCCATTCCCTCTTAACTTTTCCAATGGATTATACTTCCTCAGTCATCTCCTTTCTCTGGAATCTCTCTTTACTGACACCTTCCCTATTGACTTCAAGCACACCAAAATCTCTTCTGTTCCTAAAAAACCCCACAAAACTTTAAATTGATCCTATCATCTTCTCAAGTTAATGTCTGCTTACTTGGTCAATTAAACTCCTGGAGAAAAAATTGCTTACACTCAGTGCTTTCACTTACTTTCATTCTCTTCTCATTGACTCTTTAATCTTTTCCAATATGACTTAAGATTTCCTTCCTCAAAGAAAACTACTCTTTCCAAAGTTATCAACTGACAAATCTCAATCCAGCTTCAGAGTTACTAGCTGTGTGATTCTAGACAAGTCACTATTTGCTTCAGTTTCTCATATGTAAAATGAGCTGGAGAAGAAAATGTCAAACCAGTCTAGTGTCTTTGCAAGAACCACTCCCGCCAAAAAAAAAAAAAAAAGTCATGAAGAGTTGGACATAACTGAAATGAGTGAAGAACTATGGTCTTATCAATTCTTATCCTTAATGTTATCTGCTTCATTGAATACTGCTGATACCCTCCCTCCATTTGGATATTTTCTCTATCTAGGTTTTCAAGATACTACCCTTTCCCTCATTCTATTTCTAATGTCAGAGCTTTCCTTTTCCATCTCCTTTGCTAGCTTGTAATTTACATTTAAATGGATGTTTTTCAAAGTTCTTTCCTAGGCCCTTATCTCCTTCTGACACACTCTTAGAAACCTCATCAGCTTCAATGGGTTTATCTAAAATTTCTACATTTCTATGCAAAAGATTTATATAGATTATCTATGTATTTATGTATGTATCTATCTATCCTTTTATCTATGTACAAACTGTCTATTTATGTATGTCTACCTATGTATGTATTTAATCTATGTCACTATCATCTATCTATATAAATTTATATATGCATCTGTTTCCATCTGTCTATATCATTATCATCTATGTCTATGTATAATGATGTATGTTATCTGTCTACCTATGTATGTATGACCATCTATCTACCTATGTAGCTATCTAGGTCTTTATCATTGATCTGTCTATATAACTATCTATAAACCTATGTATGTATGTATGAATCTACCCATCCAGGGATCTCTCTATGTCACTATCATCTATTTGTCTCTCTGTCTGCGAAACTATCTATTTATGAATATATATGCATGTATCTGCCTACCAGTGTATTTATCTATTCATCTATCTATGTATCTATGTAACTATTATCTATGTATCTATCTATCTATGCTCTAATTTCTCCCTTGAATTTTGGTTCTACATCACCATTTCAAATTGGTTGTCCCATCAATATCTTAAATTCAACACATACAACACAGAACTCAATACTTGCCCTTCTTGTCTTCCAAATTTCTTTATTTCTGTGAAAGGTACCACCCTTTCTTCCAGTTCTCAGTTTGACAAGTCAACAAGTATTTTTGAAGTGCTTATCATTGTCAGACATTATACTAAATGTTTTACTCTCACCTTGCTGCACATCCCCCCAAATCTTGTTCCTTCCTCCATATTTTCTGCATCCAATCCTTCTCTCTACACAGTTACCCCTTAGTTCAGGTGTCTATCACTTCTCATCTAGATTATTGTAACTATCTCCTAACTGGTCTCTGGACCTCAAGTATCTACTCAAGTCCATCATATGCACTGCTGCCAAAATAATTTTCCTTAAGCACAGATTATTACTCTCATACTCAACAATTCCAATTTTTTTCCTATTGCCATTAGTTATTAAAGCCTTTTGCATTCTGGCCCTTACCTATATTTCCAGTCTCTTAGGATATTAATCCCCCTCTCATACTCTTTGATCCAGCCTAACTGGCCTTATCTCTGATACTTACACCTGGCTCTCCATCTTCCAGTCTCCATCATTATTTCACCCTCTTTGTCCCATGTACCTAAAACATACTCCTGCTTTATCTCTCTATCTCAGAGTCCATATAAATGAGGATTGTTTCATTTTTTGTACTTGTATCCCTAGTACAGTATCTAGCACATGGTAGATGCTTAATAATTGCTGATTATTTGATGTGCTAAGCACTATGCCAGTGGTTCTCAAACCTTTGTTCTCAGTATTTTCATGTTGTTAAAAAAAACTATCAAGGATCTGTTCAAAGAGTTTTTGTTCACATGGGTTATATTTATAGTTATTTATTTAAAATATTAGAAATTTCCATTAGAAATTAATTCTAATTTATTAGAAATATTTCTATATTAGAAATTATTAGAAATATTTCTATTTCTATTATATTAGAAATTAAAATAAAAATATATTAGAAATTTTATTTATTAGAAATTATATTAGAATTAATTTCTATTAAAAATAGAAATTAGAAATATTTTTATTAGAAATATATATTAGAATATATTAGAAATAAAAAATAATTTTGAATTTGTAGACCCTCTGAAAAGGTTTCAGAGACCCCACAATTCTTTGGACTGCACTTTGAGGACCACCTGCACTATGCCCTCCAGATTAAGGATACAAAACAAAACTGCCATAATCTTGTCACTCAAGGATTTACATTCTGTTGGAGAAACACAGCATACAATGAAGAAAGGAGCTGAAAACAAAATATATTATTTGTGAATGGATGCACAGAACATTTCAAAATGCAACATGGCTCAGTGAGAATCATTTTGCTGAATCTCTGTTAAGGTATGTTGTAAACCTTTTTCTTTTTAAAATATTTTGGTGTTTCATATTTGTTTTCTGATATTATGTTAATAGCATGTGCATATTTCCACTTATTACACCTTTAAAGTGTTTCCTGTTTATTCTTTTTTCAAACGGACACTTGGATGAATATAAGATGGTTCAGTGGGGAAGACATAGAACATCTGTCAGTCAATGTTTATTGTAAATATTTAAATCTTGGGGAATGCAGGAGAAGAAAAAAGAGAAATGAACACTGTAGAAAAGAACTTTTTATTTGTGTGTGCATATATATGTGCATGAAGTAAACACATATATACAACCCATGTAAACATATATATCTGTATATGTACATTGTACATCTACAAATGTGTATATGCACACATATGTACAGTGTTAAGGTCTCTTAAGAGTTACCCTGAACTTGTCTTTTTGAGTTGCCATATTTTCCAGAAACACTGGAGGAGTCCCTGAATGTGTTGACATAATTGTTGTTGTGCCCCAAATGTCCTTGGGAGACGAGATAGTCGCCAGCCAGTCTGTGCCAGGCTGGGATAATACCTGTGTGCAGCTGGGTCCTTTGCACATAAGCGACCCTCCTCTCTTCATAGTCAAGTGTTTCCAAAGGAAAAGAATGTGGCTTTTGCTATGATCTTGTCCCTCCCCTTCGGGAAGGGTTTTGTCCTTTCCCCCATCTTTCCTCTCCCAGTCCGCACCTCTCCCTTCCTGTTCTCTTCTCCTTCTGTCATAAATAAGCATACTTCTGTAAGGATTGTGAACTCTTTTTCTTGTAGTGAACTAGATTTTCACTTAAGTTTTGTGATGTTGTGATTGCTTGTTGATGAAAGGCATGTTTTGTTTTATTGTGCTTTGCTTTACTGCATTTTTTTTTTTTTACAAAGTGAAGGTTTGTGGCAACCCTGTGCCCAGCAAGTCTATTGGCGTCATTATTCCAACAGCATGTGCTCATATAGTATGTCTGTGTCAGACTTTGGTAATTTTTACAATATTTCATACTTTTTCATTATTATCATCTCAGTTACGGTGACCTGTGATAATGATCTTTGATGTTATTATTGTAATTATTTTGGGAAGCCATAAACTGTGCCCATATAAGACAGTAAAAGTAATCAATAAACATTCCCCAATAAATGTTGGGTATGTTCTGACTGCTCCACCAGTTATACCTCATCTCTTTTCCTGTCCTCAGGCCTCCCTATTCCCTGAGACACAATAATATCAAAATTAGGCCAATAATATCAAAATTAGGTCAATCCAGATGCCTAATTTCATTGCTATTTTATTTGTAAGAAACTGCCAAAGCCACCCCAGTCTTCAACAAGCACTACCCTGAACTGCAAGCATCCATCAACACGGAGGTAAGACCTTCTTCCATCCCGAAAAAATGACAACTTTCCCTGACTCCTCAATGATTAGCCACTTTATCAATAAAGTATTTTTAAATTAAGGTATTTACATTTTAAAAATATAATACTACTGAACACTTAGTGAACTAGACTATAGTTTAAACATAACTTTTATATGCACAGAGAAACCGGCAAAATCATGTGACTTGCTTCATTATGATATTTGTTTTTCTGCAGTTCTCTGCAGTGTCTCTGAGGTATGCCTCCATACGCACACACCTCCAGTTTCTTCAGTTCCACATACAAAATCTCCATCTTCATATATGTACGAAACATATATGTACATACTACACACATACCTGCGTGAATACATTCAGCTTCTCTGGCTGAGGCACGTATATTTTCAGGTCAGGAACTAAATCATATTCTTTCTTTGTATCCCTTAAACACATGTCCATTGATTTCACATTTTCTTAAGAATTTAAGAGCTTGCAGCAGCTAGGTGGCACAGTGGATAGAGTGCCAGCCCTGAAGTCAGGAGGACTTGAGTTCAAATCTGACCTCAGACACTTAAAACACTTCCTGGTTTTGTGACCCTGGGCAAATCACTTAATCCCAATTGCCTCAGCAAAAAAAAAAATTAAATTAAATTAAAATAAAAATTAAGATCTTGAAGAAACTTTGGCAGTTATTTAGTATGATGTCATCAGATTACATCTGAGAAAACTGAGACCTAAAAGTGACCTGCTTGAAGTCACACAGGTAGTTAAACAGGACTAGGGATGAAACTCTGATTCTCTGACTCAAACCCAAAGTTCTTACTTTCCTACCATGTACTCTACTGCAATATTGGTGTCCATCTGAGTGGATTTTTTTCATTTCTCATCTTTAAAAGTTCCTCACCTAATCTACTCTTTACCTCTAGCAGACATTTCTAGAAGAACACACCTACCATACTTAATCTCTTTTTTATTTTCTTCAGGACAGAAAGATTCAATACTCACCACTCATGTTTAGATGCTGGAGCTTGTTTAAAGATTCAAAAGATAATGGAAGAAGACCTATCAAGTTGTTATTGGCTTTGAAAGTGACCAAATTTTTTAATTCTCCGATATTCTTTGGAAGTTCTTTTATAGTATTATGTGAAATATCAAGGATTTCAAGCTGAGTCAAATTAGACAGTTCATCTGGAACTTGGGTTAACTGTAACAAAAATTCGATAAAAAGTTATACTTTAGAGTCATCCATATTTTTTTTTTTCAAAAATAGTAAAGGACTGGCAAGGAGATATTTTTAGAAGCAATTATGGGGAGCAGATAGACTCATACTATTATGACTCAATCTACTATAAGTGAAGGTAATAGCAAAGTGGGGAAAGGGGAAAGGAGTTGCTCTATAATGGATGTATTTGGATATATGTATGGAAAATTATTAGCTTTGATCCATACCTCAGCCCATATAAAATCTACAATTATTTCCAGATGGTTTAAATTACTAATATAAACAAAGTTAACAAAACATATAGCATAGAGAAGCAAAAAACCCAGAAGAAAACATTACAACATATATATACAGATATGTATCTATATACTAGTTTTTAGATGGGAAAGATCTTGACTACTAAATCAAAAATAATTGATTTAATCAGACCCAAGATGGATGTATTCAAATATTAAACAAAAAACCAATTCTTTTCCCAACAAAATATAATGTACTTAAATATCTAAAGGAAAGCAACAAAACAGAGAAAATATGGGCTGACCTGAAAGCTTTAATAGCTTGAAACTGCACCAAAGATTTTAAAGCATCCTGTATGTGTGACAAATATAACTAATAAAGGCTATAAAATGTGCTAGAAAATATATAAATAAACAAGATTAAGCTTCTTTTATAGCGGATAAGTGGTCTAAAACAGATAGATTTTATGTAGCTACAAAAAATGTCCTCAGTGAAAAATAGTATAAATTTTAAGATATTAATATGTTAGATATTAAACTAGAAACTATAAATTAGAATGATCTTAAAACTATATTGGTAAGGATATGGAAGATCTAGTGCATTTTTATATTTCTAGGAAACTATATGTTTTTATAAAGGGGAAGGAAGCTAAATATTTCAACCTATAAGTCAACAGTTTCATGCAGATTATTTTTTCTTTTCTTTTTATTTTTTTCCAAAAAGAAAAAGAAAAGAAAAAATAATTTTCCCAACAAAATATAATGTACTTTTCTTTTTTCTTTTTTCCTTTTTTTTTTTTTTTGGGGGGGGGGAGGGGGGGAAGCGGAGAGGCAATTAGGCTTAAGTGTCTTGCCCAGGCTCATAACAACTAATAAGTATCAAGTGTCTGAGTTTGGAGTGGAACTCATGTCCTTCTGACTCCAGGGTTCAATGCTTTATCCCCTGTACCATCAAACTGCCCCTAATCCCAGATCTTGACTGACTGGAATGGTGGATTGAATATAACAAAGTGAATGAATAATAGCAATAACTGTAGAGTCCTACCTCTTTAATTCAGATAAATCTATTGCATGCACACACAGGAGTGGGGAGATTTGGCAAGAAAATGGCTCAAATGAAAAAAGAATTGAGGATCTAAATTCCAATATAAAATGCTACTATCCACATCCAGGGAAAGAATTATGGACACTGAAAGCAGATTGAAGTATACTGTTTTTACTTTTTTGTTTTTTATTTCTCTGGTTTTTCCTTTTGTTCTGATTTTTCTTTCACAACACAACTAATATGGAAATATGTTAAAAATGACTGTACATGTATAATCTATATCAGACTGCTTGCTGTATTGAGAAGGGGGAAGTAAGGGAGGAAAGGGGGAAATTGGAGCTCAAAATGTTACAAAAACAAATGTTACAAACTCTCTTTGCATTTAATTGGAAAAAAATACTATTAAGTTAAAAAAAAAAAAAAAGAATTAAGGGTCTAATAGCAAGTTCAGTATGAGTCATCATGTGATATACTGGCCAAAAAAGTAATGTGGTCCTAGGGTATAAGAACAGAAGTCTACAAATTTCAGCTCAATTTATTTTTGGCAGCTATCCAACAACCATTGTACAAAAATAGGCAAAAAAAAAAAAAAGAGCCTCAGGATTTGTTGAGTGAGGGCTCTGTCCCTACAAGTATTCAAGCAAAGTATCTTTGGCACGGATGCTGTAGAAGGGTAACTGTGTTGTGGGCTGCACTCGAGGACTTTGGAAGTCCTTTCCAACTTGGAGTTTCTATGGTTCTCTGATTTGAGAGAGTATTCCCACAAGCAGCCATTTAATATCTAAAAGGGAACCATGAAAGATAAGATACTTTAGCTATTGACTTCAGTTACACCTGTTAATTAAGCTATTTTTTCCCTGTAAATCTCCCTTATTTAAAGCTGTTTGAAATCTTTAAGTGGAATAGCAAATTGGTTTAATTTAAGTAGCTAAATGTTGTAGAAATCACTGCTGAAAATACAAGCTCAAATATTTTTTCTCTTGATGAGGGGAAAAGTTTTTTTTTTTTACCTTACTTCCATTCTTTTGGCATAACTGCAAGTCCTTCAGGGTAGGCAGATGACACAATTCTATTGGAAAAGATCCAAATCTGTTGCTTGAGAAGTCCAAGTTTTGGATCGCTTGTAGATTCCTGATTTCAGAAGGGACATACTGTATTTGGTTTTCAGAAAGATCAAGTATCTGTAGGTTTTCTAAAGTGCACAGTTCTTTGGGGAAATTTTCAAAATTATTGCCATTTAAAATAAGCACCCGAAGAGAAGTCATATTGGAGATAGATGGTGGAACTTGAGATATTTTGTTCTTACTAAGATTTAAGTAATCAAGGTTAATAAGTCTACATATGTATTCAGAAAAGAAGGAAAGATCATTTTGACTTAATTCTAAATGGATCAGTTGTCTACTAAATGAGAGGTCGAGAGGTATTTCTGAAAGGTCATTTCCATTAAGGTTCAAATATTCAAGAAAGCTCAGAGCACAAAGGCCCACTGGGAAATCCTGTATTTTATTAAAGCTCAAGTCCATTTTCCTTATCTGATTGCAATTTTTAATTTCAATTGGAATGCCTTTGATTGCATTTCCAGAAAATTCTAACACCTTAAGATATTTCATATGAGAGACGTTCACATTAATAGCCATGATTTTATTACGGTTGATGTAGAGTGCTCTTAGATTGTGGAGTCTGTGAATGTTACCAGGAATTATTTCTAAGGCATTGTCACTAAGGCTAAGACATTCTAGTTTAGCACAGGAGTAAATTTCCTGATTTAGTTGTTTCAATAAATTTTTGTCAAGTTGGAGGACCTTGAGCTCTTTGAAATTCTCAATGTTGTGGGAAAGAGATTCCAATTTATTGTCAAGCAGATGGAGCCTTTTTAGTTTCAGCAACCGGAATATTTGCACAGGTAAAAATGTCAATTTATTGTGGTTCAAGAAAAGTTCTTCCAAATTTTTTAGCTGTTTGATTTCTTTTGGCAAACTGCTTATGAGATTTTTTGAGACACTCAGTTTAATCAACTTTGTGAGGTAGCAAACGATGTTAGGAAATATTGAAAATTGATTTGAGTTGAGATCGAGGACCATTAAATTTTTCATATTGGCCATAATTTCTGGTAGACGTTTTAAGCCATTTCCAGACAAGCTTAATGTTTCCAACTTTTCAAGACTTCCTAATATTGTAGGAAATTCCAAAAATTTATTATTATCCAAGAAAAGTTGCCTCAACCAAACAAGTTGTGATATTTCTTTTGGGAGGGAGGCTATGCGATTATGGCAGACATTTAACACACATAGATTAGAAAGCAATTTAATTTCAGGTGGAAGTGCTATTAATTCATTTTCTTTCATGGACAGTACTTCAAGACTTGCCATATTTGACTCTACTTCAAAAGTTTTTATTTTGTTTTTATCTAAATAGAGATATTTTACATCCTGAGTTTTAAAAAGGCCTTTGGGGATTTTCTGCAAATTCTTGGAGATCAGCCTAACCTTGAAGTTTTCATTTTCTGTGTAGCTCTCAAATTGTAAGCTTTTTTTAGTACAGTCTTCAGAAATTTGTGGAATAAACTCTATTATTGTTTCCTCTTCCTCTTCCTCTTCCTCCAACTCCTCCAACTTGTCTGACTCTTCCTCCTCTTGCTCCTCCTCATTTTCTTTTTCCTCCTTTTCCTCCTCCCCTTTTTCCTCCTCCTCCTCCTTTTCCTCTTCCACCTTTTCTTCTTTTTTATCCTCACCAAAATAATCACTCCCCAGCCTTGCTACTTCTTCTGGTGGGACGCCTGCTACTTCTTCTGGTGGGACGCCTGCTACTTCTTCTGGTGGGACGCCTACCATTTCTTCTTCTGATTTATCAATTGGCAATTCCTCAACTACTGCTTCCTGTAATTTGTCAATATCTCCTTCAGTCTCTGGAAGGTTATAGTTTTCATTTAAATCAGAAGTTCTTTGAGTTGATGAAATATAAGAATAATTTTCTAGCTGTGGTGGGATCTCTTTTTCAACATCATCTTCAAGATTTTCCTCAAGGTTTTGTTGTTCTAATTCAGTAGTACTTTTATCCTTTTCTTTTTCAGAAGATAAATGTGTTGTTACAAGATTTTCTTGGTTTTCAGGCAATTCTGAATAGGACATTTTTAAAAAATCCTTTCTAACTGTTCCCTGTGACTTCTTTCACTTCTTCAGCAGCATCCTTTCTTCAAACATATTATTTGTGGGGGAGTTTTCTGCCAATGCAAGATGGTAACTTGATTTTAATGAGTATTTTTACCGATTTCTTCTGAAAGTATAAATTAAAAGGGTAGATGTTTTTTGACAAGAGGGAACATATAGTGAACATTTCAAGTTTATGGACAAAGTTTATGCTCTCAACTTGATTCTATATCAGTGAGATTCATTCTTTGATGAATTCAGAAAATTCACAGTGGTATCTTGGATGAATACTTTGAAGAAGGTTAAATTTATCCCTCAAAAAAAGTGGCATTTTATAGCCTATATTTCCCACATTTCTATGATAAAGTTAATCTATCCCTTTATAGTTACAGGCTAATTCTTTCTGACAATTCCTCATGTAAAGTGAAGATCATTTATACTTAAAGAGTTCCTCTATCTCAGAACCCTATAATTTTATAGGGTTATATGTATATTATATAATTTTATAATTCTATACACATATATAATCCCCTATTTACTCTTATGCATATGTACACATATAGATGATTAAGGCAAAATGGAGAGATATGAGAGAGCAGAGTTAGGACAGAAGCAGCATAGTATAGTGGATAAAGAACTGGCCTTGGTATCAGGACAACAAGGGGTCAAGTTCTACTTCCAACATACACTGGCTGTGAGATGCTGGGCAAGTCACTTCATCTCAGTGCCTCCAGACAGCTCTCCAAGATGAAAATTTGCAAAGTAGGTGCTAATTAGGATGCTCTCAAGGTCAATGAAATCAAAGGTTTGATCCAGAAAGAATCATTCATGCATACATACCATATGTTGTGGTAAAAAGGGAGGGATGACAGTCAGAGGACTTCACTAGTTCCCTTTTACTGAACATACAAAGAAAGGAAAAATCATTATATATTCTCAAAGAGCTGGCAATCTACTTAAGCAGGCAACATGCAAACATCTTTGTATAGATGAAATAGGGTATACGAAGATAATCATATTAGGTTGTTGTTTAGTCATTTTTGTTGGACTCTTCTTGACTCCTTTTGGGCTTTTCTTGGCAGAGATTAGAGTACTTTGTCATTTCCTTCTCAATCATTTTACGGATGAGAAATGAGGCAAATCATGTTAAATGACTTGCCTAGAGTCACATAGCAAGGAAGTGTTTGAGGTCAAATTTGAACTCAGGAATATGAATTTTTTTGACTCCAAGAGCTCAGGGATAGGTAAAGGCTTTTTGAAGAAAGTGATTTTAGCTGGGATTTGAAGGAAGCCAGTAAAGCCAGGAGGCAGAGAGGGGGAGGAAGAACATTCTAGGAATAGGGAACAGTGAAAAAAAAAATTTATAAAAGTAGAACAGAAATTTGAAGGATTTACTGTATTTTACTACACATTCTCCTGCAATAGCATGTATAATTGAGCACCAACTTTACCTAAATTTCCTTTAAAAAGACTAAAGAGAAGGGCTTTGGCTTTTTAGATATGTAGAATCTTTGTTTTGCTACTCTGTAGCTTTGTTTTCTCTTTCCATTTACAATTTTGGGGCTACAAAGCTCTGCTGATTAAAGGCAAATGGGATGGCTGGACTAAGAGTAGGAAAGGATTTCAGAGATTTTCTTGATTGACTACTTCATGTTACAAATGAGGAAACTGAGGCCCAGAAATATTAAACAATCTGTCCAAGATTCAACATGTAGACAGGAAATGGCCAACCGAGCTGGCACTCATTCCACAATCAGTTGTTTCATGCTCCACAATCAGAGACCAATTGCTTCATCTTTTTTTTTTTTAAATAGAAGAAGGTATTGTCTTTCTATTTATGATAGATATTGCCAATTCAACATGAACAGAGCATAGTGGATAGAACAGGACTGATTTCATTGGCATAGGAAATTAACAACCAGAACTCTAGCCAGCTCTCTAAGGCTCTCATGTTGAAAAACTCTGAAGCTGTGTTTGTAGAGGGAGTTTCCTCACCTTAATTTCATTTTTTTAAAAAGATGAAGCAATTTAAAAATGGCAACCTAGATAAAAATTTTTCTTCCATGTGGTGGAGTTTTAGAAATTGAAATTTTGGAAGTATAAAAAGAGATAATGATAGTGGCAAAATCAGATTCCATAACAGTTACAGGATTTAATCTTACTTGAAAATCAATAGTAGAAATTTACACAAACCTCAAAATCCTTTAAAAAAGGATACACAGATAAGAGATATTGAAAGAAAGAGGTATCGAAGTATTTAAATTGTTTAAGCTAGTTCTTGAGTAAAGAAAAAAGTTTAGATGGGAGAGGAGAGAGGGAAGCAGAGACAAAGACAGACAGAGAAGACACACAGAGAGACAGAGAGAGCTGGAGAAAGGGAAGGAGGGAGGGAGGGAAGGAAGAAGGAGTAAGAGTAGGAGAAGGAGAGAGAGAGAGAGAGAGAGAGAGAGAGAGAGAAGGAAAAAGAGGAGAGGGAGAGAAAGAGGGAAGGAGGGAGAGGGGGAGAGAGGAAGAAAGACTACATTATTGCATAATAAAGAGCCAAAATTCATCTTTCAGAATAAGAGATTACCAAAATATTTCTTAATCTGGAAATCCGAGAGTTTTATAAAATATTGTTTAACAGGGCTTAAATTATATCTATTAGAATCATGAAGTGTCAGAAATTTTCAATGATCTGATGAGAATTGCAAGTAAGACAAAACAGTACTCTTTAAGGGAGTACTGCAGAGAGTAGCAATCAAGAGAATGGGAGAAAAAGAAGAAAAGTTCAGATTGTCATTCTTTGGAACTTTCACTTGCCCCCATCATCTCTATTTTCTCCATCTAGAGGCTGGATCAGAAAAGGGATCATCACTTGCCTTGCCCAGGGTAAGACAGAGCTGTCTGACTGGACCTTTTCCCCTTAGAGTGGGAAATGACTTTGACAGCAGCTTTTCTCCTGCTTCTTTGGGGATCTTCATAAATTAAGGAAGTGTTTTAAGGAAATGGCTCAAGCACTCAGGGAGAGAGAGAATAATGAGAAAGGTATTTTGGTACATAACACATTGAACAAAACACAGGATATGACAGATTTGGCATTAAAATGTTTTAAATGAGGTTTTTGAAATTTTTAAAATAGTTTCTCTAGCTTTATGTACTTTTGAAATAATTTGAAAATAAAGAGAATAAGAAAGGAAAATTGGATGGTGAAGTGTTAAAGAAGTAAAGCTAACCTTTTTGTAGTGGCAAAGAAATTGAGTGGATGTCCTTTAGTTGGGAAATACCTGAATGAGTTATGGTATATGAATATAATGGCATATTATTGTTCTATAAGAACTGATGAGCGGGCTGATTTCAGAAAAGCCTGTAAAGAGTTCATGAACTAATACTGAATGAAGTGAGCAGAACCAAGAGAACACTGTACATAGTAACATGTGATGGACCTTGGCTGTTTTCAACAATGAAGTGATTCAAGGTAATTCCAATAGACTTGTGATGAAGAGAGTCATCTGCATCCAGAGACAGAACTATGGAGATTGAATGTGGATCAAAGCAGAATATTTTCATCTTTTTGTTGTTTGTTTTTTCCTTTCCTGTGCTTTTCCCCCCCTTTAATCTGATTTCTGAGGGGTGCAGCATGACCAATATGGAACTTTGTTTAGAAGAATTGCTATATCAGATTGCTTGTTGTCTTGGGGGGGAGGAGAAGAAAAATTTGGAAACAAGGTTTTGTGAAGGTAACTATTGCGTGTATCTTTTTGCTTGTATTTGGGGGGGAAATGTACTTTTAAAAAATGGTTAAAGTAAAAGTTGAAAAAAAGAAAAGCTGAGGTCTGCTTTATTGCTAAAATTTCAAAAAGCCAGACCTCCAAAAGATATGGGGGCAGATGCTTTCTTCTCCACTGGGTATGTCCAGTCTTAAAAGGGAAGCTAGAGATTGAGTTGAAAAATGAAAAGGAGATAAAGACACAAAAAAGGAGTAAAGTTTACCCATGATTTTATGTAAATTTTCAAGGCTGAATCAATATTTTATGATCATTAGTGAAAGTCAAAATTTGGCTGGGATCCAAGAAATATCATGATAGCAGACCAATCCCTCCATTAGTTTTTTGGAATAGTTTCATTCATTGAGTTTGCATTCCCAGCTTACAGCATAGTAGCTGATACAATGCTTGCTGATTGGATGACTGAAGAATCAAAATTACAGTCGATTCAAAGGGTAATGAAAGGAGAGTGGCTGAGACAGGTAAGCAAATGATCCGAGCTGACTAGTCTAAGAGAAGTGATGAAAAATATACTATTATCAAACAGTTCCCTTGAATGAAAAAGGTGGGCCTATGCAGCTGAACTGGTATTTAAGAAATAGAAAAAGAATTCCAATAGTGGGGAAAGGCCCTGTGGTTTTTACCAAAAATACTCCTCCAGGATGAGAAGACATGGATAAGATGAGACAGACACCCTATGGCTTTTCTTCTAAGCATTGAGGGATCATTTTCTTAAATCAAGATATTGTTTAGTCTTTTTCAGTTAGGTTTGACTCTCCATGACCCCATTTGGAGTTCTTGACAAAGATCTTCTGTGGTTTGCCATTTTCCTTCTCTAGCTCATTTGATAAGATGAGGAAACTGAGGCAAACAGGATTAAGTGACTTGCCCAGGGTCACACAGTTAGGAAGTGTCTAAGGCCAGATTTGAACTGCGGTCTTCTTGTCTCCAAGTCCTGCACTCGTTCCACTGCCCCACTTAGCTGCCTTAAATAAAGACACTTGTTTGAAATGTTATCCTGTAGAAGGGTTTTCCTAGGTACTCTATTCTGCCAACAATGACTTTTTTTTTTAATGTTACAGTTTAAAATTTAATTAAATTAAATTTAAAATTGTTGCCCGTTTGAAAAATAAGCAAATCTTGTAGTATTTTTAAGAGGGCAGGCCTCTGCAAACTTAATAATGGCTAAAAATTCTAGGATTCTAGTTGAAAAGGGGGGGGTGAAGAAAAAGGGGGGAAGAAATGAAAAACCTAAGGTCGTCTGCTGTTTCTGAACAACCACAGCGAAGGTGGGGTCAAAGGTAATTTTAAAGGGGAAGAGTATGGGGCTTGCCATGACTACTTGTGTCCTGTATGTTAGGGGGGTGGGATTCTCTTCCGGTTTGGGTTGGACTAGATGGCCACTGGGGTCTCTTTCCACTCCAGTTCTGTGATTCTTAGACCTGGAAAAGAGAAGAGGAAATATTTCACTCTCTCTCTAAAGAGGAGGAGGAGGAGGACTAAGGGTGCAAAATGTTGCACATCCTCTCAGACTCAGTCTAGAGGGTGCAGAATGGGCTGTAATCTGCAGGACCTTACAGGCAGCAGACAGTTGCAGCCATATTTGTTTCCAAATTTAGAGCAGGAAGGGCTTTAGAAATCATAATAGAGATTCTACATCTTACAAATGAGGAAAATGAGATTAAGTGCCTCTTTTTTGAGATCTCACAGGTGGTAAAATGGCAGAGCCTCCGGCCCTGAACAAGTCACTTACTTCCTGTTTGCCTCAGTTTCCTCATCTGTAAAATGGGTATTATAATAATAGCACCTACCTGTTAGGATTGCTTCGAGGATCCATGGAGATAATAATGATAAAGCGCTTTGCACAGTGCCTGACACACGGTAAACACCTAAATGTTAGTTCTCCTAATACTACTAATTATTATTACTCAGAACTCTGGCCTTCTGACTCTCTCCTATCGGATGCTCTTTCCATTGTCCTCGGGCGGACGCTGCTTCGGGCAGGATTTGCTCCCGTTTTCCTCCGTTACAGCGGAGGATGCATCGGCTGCATTGGGTGAGGCTTATTTTGGAAAATGGGAGCCGAGTAGAGGAATAAGGCTGAACGGGGGATCTCACTGGGATAGGGAACTCCCGGAAAAGGGAAATCCCTTTACCAGTGCAGGGCCCCACCTTCTCCGGAACTTCTAGTCCCAGAGGTGACAAGTGCCGTCCCCCCTGCTAAGTTAATTTGAAAAAGGGCAAAGGCCGGGCTGCGGGCGCAGCGAGGGAGCGCGCGTAACGTACCTGGAGAGCCTGCGGAGGCCCCGGGCGCGCCCAGGTGGAGCCGGCCAGGCGCGCGCGCAGCCCTAGCGTCCGGGGCCGGCCCGCACGCTCCGAGACGGGTAGGCGGCGACGGCGGCGGCCTGGGCCTCCAAGCGGGGGCGCACCCGAGAGCTACGGGCGGCGGGGAAGGTCGGAGGGCTGCGGGCAGCGGGGCGAGGAAGCCGAGGCGGCGGGGGAGAGGAGGGAGCACCGTTCTTTCGGGGCCGCCCAGCCATCGCGCTGGGCCCTCCCGGGAGACGGGGCCCCTCCCGGGCTGTTTATGAGATGGCTGTGGCGTAGGCGGTACAAGGGCCCCTGTCCACCTGGCCCGGTGCTCCTGGTCAACCCGCAGCCATCTCTCGGTCTTGGACCCGGCCTGCGTGGCTCGGCCCCACGGGAGCCCGCTGGAGTTGGCGTGGGGTTCTCTTAATCATTCCAGGGTCGGGGAGTCTCCACGTGACCTGCGGCCAATAAATGGGGTAATTTAAAAGAGTGCCAGTTCTTTTGTGATTCATTCGATCTGCTTCTTCCTCTACCTGCTGCTCCCCTTTACTTTTTTCCTGGTTCCCACCAGGAGAGTCCCACTCCCACCACATCCTACTTCGAAAGCCAGGGCCACTCACCCACGCCAAAGGACACACAGCTAGAAGGGGAGGTTCCTAGGGCCGGTACCCAAACCGTTTTACCCAGTCGCAAAGTTCTGGCAAGAGTAACCCAATGATGAAGAAATTAAAGCTATATCATAGTCATGTGAGGGAAAAAATGTTCTAAATCATTGTTGATTAGAAATGCAAATTAAGAGTAGGTGATGAGGAAACCAAATTATCACTCTGCACATGATATGATGGTATACTTAGAGAACCCTAGAGAATCAATTAAAAAACTATTCGAAACAATCCACAACTTTAGCAAAGTTGCAGGACACAAAATAAATCGACATAAGTCATCAGCATTCTTATACATCACTAACAAAATCCAACAGCAAGAGATATAAAGAGAAATTTCATTTAAAATAACTCTATAGTATAAAAATATTTGGGAATCTGTCAAGGGAAAATCAGGAATTATATGAACAAAATTACAAAACACTTCCCATACAAATAAAGTCAGATCTGCGAGGGATGTAGAAGACCCTTACCCAAAATGACTACTCAGAGATCACTTAGTAGAAGGCAGAAAAGTTGTTTATTGAAAACCTCTGGAGGATGAGCTGTCCCATCCTGAGATAAGAAAGAGAAAGCTCGGGGTAGGAGGGCTAAAGAAGTAGTAAAGATACATAGCTTTTATACAAGAAATTTCATCACAAGTAAGAGAGCATTGAGAAGGGGAGAGGGAGGCATCTAATTGGTTGTTGCTATTTGGGGAGATTGGAATGGAAGGTTTCTGTTTCCCTGAAATCTCCTGATTTCTAGGAAACAGAAAGTCAGGCCTTCAGGCTTAATCAAGCAGACATAGGGGAGACACAGAAATAATAAAATACAGAAAAAGAATTCATACATTCTTGTAAGTTCTTCACCTTATCTATTCCCCACAGATCTAAGCAATTGGAAGTGCTCTTTGGTCCAGGGAATAAAATAAAGATGACAATACTCCCTAACCTAATCTATTTATTTAATGTTATACCAATCAAACTCCCAAGAAACTATTTTTCCTGACCTAGAAAAGAATAATTCATCTGGAAAAACAAAAGGTCAAGAATTTCAAGGGAATTAATGGGAAAAAAATCAAATGAAAGTGGCCTAGCTGTACCAGATCTAAAACTATATTATAGAGCAGTGGTCATCAAAACTATTTGGTATGGCTAAGAAATAGAGAAGTTGATCAGTGGAATAGGTTAGGTTCATAGAACAAAACAATGACTATAGCAATCTAGTATTTGACAAATGTAAAGGCCCCAGCTTTTGGGATAAGAATTCACTATTTGACAAATACTGAGAAAATTGGAAACTAGTCTGGCAGAAACTAGACACTGACTCATACAACACAATATACCAAGATAAGGTCAAAATGGGTTCATGATCTAGACATAAAGAATGATATAAACAAATTAGAAAAAAATAGGATCGTTTATCTCTTAGATTTGTGGAAGAGGAAGGAATCTGTGACCAAAGAACTAGAGATCATTATTGATCACAAAATAGATAATTTTTATTAAATTAAAAAGTTTTTGTACAAACAAAACTAATGCAGAGATTAGAAAGGAAGCAATAAACTGGGAAAACACTTTTACATCCAAAGGATCTGATAAAGGCCTCATTTCTAAAATAATTGACTCAAATTTATAATAGTTCAAGCCATTCTCCAGTTGATAAATGGTCAAAGGATATGAACAATTTTCAGATGAAATTAAAACTTTATGTAGTCACATGAAAAGGTGCTCCAAATCATTACTGATCAGAGAAATGAAAATTAAGACAACTCTGAGATACTACTATACACCTGTCAGATTGGCTAAGATGACAGGAAAAAATAGTGATGAATGTTGGAGGGGATGCAGGAAAACTGGGACATTGATGCATTGTTAGTGGAACAGTGAAGGGATCCAACCATTCTGGAAAGCAATTTGGAACTTTCCTTGAAAAGTTATCAAACTGTGCATACCCTTTGATCCAGCAGTATTACTACTGGGCTTATACACAACCCAAAGAGATCTTAAAGGAGGGAAAGGGACCCACATGTGCAAAAATGTTTGTAGCATCCTTCTTTATAGTGGCAAGAAACTGGAAACTGAGTGGATGCCCATCAGTTAAGAGAATGGTTGAATAAATTATGGTATGTGAATGTTATGGAATATTATTGTTCTGTAAGAAATGATCAGCAGGATTTTCAGAGAGATTTAACATGAACTGATGCTAAGGGAAATGAGCAGAACCAGAAGATCATTATACACAGCAACAATACTATATGAGGATCAATTCTGATGGATGTGGTTCTCTTCAACAATAAGAGGATTCAAACCAGTTCCACTTGTTCAATGATGGAGAGCCATCTATACCCAAAGAGAGAGGACTATTGGAACAGAGTGTGGAACACAACATAGCATTCTCACTCACTCTGGTATTTGCTTGAATTTTGTTTTCTTTCTCAGTTTTTCTTTTCCTTCCTTTCTGATCTGATTTTTCTTGTGCAGCAAGATAACTGTATAAATATACATACATATATTGGGTTTAACATGTATTTCAACATATTTAACATGTATTGCACTACCTGCTAGCTAGGGGAGGGGGTGGGGGAAAGGTGGGGAAAATTTGGAACAAAAGGTTTTGCAATGGTCAATTTTGGAAAAAATACGCATGCATATGCTTTAACAATAAATTAATTTCTTTTTTTTTATATTATAGCTTTTTATTTACAAGATATCAGCACTGACAATTGCAAAACCCTTTGTTTCAATTTTTCCCTTTCTTCCTCCTACCCCCTCCCCCAGATGGCAGGTTGACCAATACATGTTAAACATGTTAAAGCATAAGTTAAATACAATATATGTATATATATCCATGCAGTTTAAATAAATTTTAAAAAGAAATACAAATTAAAACAATTCTAAGGTATCACTTCTTTTTTTTTTCTTTATAAAACAAAAAATTTTAATAGGCATATGTTAAAAATTAAGATAATACAAAATTGTTAATAGGCACACATTAAAATTAATATATAACATATAACACAAAGATTGTTAATAGGCACATATTAAAATTAACACATAATATATAACATAAGTGTTAATAGGCACATATTAAAATAAACATATATAACACAAAGGTTGCTAATACGCATATTAATAAGGGCATTTTGGGTGGCACAGTGGCTAGAAGGCTGGTCCTGGCATCAGGAAAACTTCTCTCTGGTTGTTGCTCAGTTGTGACAGCCTTGTCCAGCCCTTGTTGTCCCCATTTGGCCTTTTCTTGGCAGAGATCTTCCCTAGTGGATCCAGTGGATCCACTTTGTCAAAGGTAAAATGACTTGTCCAGGGCTAGGCAGGATGTGAGGCTAGATTTGAATTCAGTTCTTCTTGACTCCAGGTCCTGTGCTCTATCTCTTTTTTTTTTTTTTTTGTGAGTGGATTGGGGAAGAGACATTTATTTGGTCACTCCAAATACAGGATTTGGAGGCACAGGAGTCAAGGGCATGTTACAGTGTGCCTGACCATGAGTCTAAGGTATCACTTCATACCCACTAGATTGGCTGTAAGGATAAGATACCAGACACTGACAGCCTTTCTGGAAATAAACTGCCAAGCATTCCAACTCTACAGTAGCAAAGCTGGCCACATTGTTCAATACCAAGTGTAGCTTGCCAAAAAAGTTATTTTATAGAGAACTCATGCAAGGCATGCCCTCATAAAATGGTCAGATAAAAACCAGTACTAGGACATTCTCAAGCTGTCTCTTTAGAACTTGATAATGGATGGCATGACATGGGAGACATTGGTATAGGACCACCCAGCATGGCATGCCCTCATCAGAGAAGGTACTGTGTTCTATGAGCAAAGCAGAATTAAATTAACCCAAGAAGAAATGTCAGATGCACAAAATTAAAGAAGCTACCCAAATGTTCACATGGACTATTTATTCCTCATCTGTGGCAGAGCATTCTAAGCTTGTATGGGTCTGAGCAGTCACAATCTGACACACTGCAACTCTTAATATAATATCATTTTGGTCCTCTTCAAGAATGAAGAACAACCAACCAACCAACCAATCAGATTGGCTAATGTGACAGAAAAAAAAATTGCTAAATGTTGGAGAAGATGTGGGAAAATTGGAACCCTAATGCACTATTGGTGGAGTTGTGAACTGAGCCAACCATTCTGGAGAGCAATTTGGAATCATGCCTAAGGACAATCAAATTCTGCATAATCTAGCATTATCACTACTAGTGACCCAGATTAAAAAAAAATGGAAAAAGACCTACATGTACAAAATTGTTTATAGCAGTTCTTTATGTGGTAGCAAAGAATTGGAAATAGAGGGGATGCCCATCAACTGGGGAATGGCTGAACAAGTTGTGGCATATGAATATAATGAAACACCATTGTACAATGAGAGTTGAGCTGGAAGATTTCAGAAAAACCTAGAAAGATTTACATGAACTAATGCTGAGTGAAGTGAGAAGAACTGGGAGAACATTGTATATAGGGACAGTAACACTGTGCAATAATTAACTATATTAGACTTACTATTCTCAGCAATACAGCAACCCAAGACAATTCCAAAAGACTTGTTATAAAAAATGCTATCCGCATCCAGAAAACTATGGAATCTGGATACAAGCATGTATCCAGCATTCAAAGCATGCTGTTTTTACTTTTGTAATTTTTCATGGTTTTTCTCTTTTCTGTTTCTTTTGCAATGTGACTAATGTGAAAATATGCTTATGTGATTGCACATGTATAATCTAAATCAGATTATCTTTCATCTTGGGGAGGGGGAATGGGGAAAGAAAAAAAATTGGAACTCAAAAATCTTTTTTTAAATGTTAATAATTTATATGATAGAGGGTGTTTTTATAAAAAAGAAGTCAGAGTATTGTCCCTAAATAGAAGAGGATATGACTTCCAATGAAAAATGAAGTAGCATCAAAATATCTTTTTAATTCTTGATATATATGGGTGCTATCAAACTATATAATTCTTTTTTTAATTATACATTTTTTTATTATAGCTTTTTATTTACAAGTTATATGCATAGGTGATTTTACAGCATTGACAATTGGCAAACCTTTTGTTCCAATTTTTCCCCTCCTTCCCCTCCATCCCCTCCCCCAGATGGCAGGTTGACAAATACACGTTAAATATGTTAAAGTATAAATTAAATACAATATAAGTATGTCCAAACAGTTATTTTGCTGTACAAAAAGAATCGGACTTTGAAATAGTGTACTATTAGCCTGTGAAGGAAATCAAAAATGCAGGCGGACAAAAATAGAGGGATTGGGAATTCTATGTAATGGTTCATAGTCATCTCCCAGAGCTCTTTCGCTGGGTGCAGCTGGTTCAATTTATTACTGCTCAATTGGAATTGATTTGGTTCATCTCATTGTTGAAGACGGACACATCCATCAGAATTGATCATCATAGAGTATTGTTGTTGAAGTATATAATGATCTTCTGGTCCCACTCATTTCACTCAGCATCAGGAACTCAAAGATCTTATAAATATTGTCTTATAGATGTTACCGTGACACATTTACCATGGTAATGTGATTATTGACTGCTTCACTGTCTACAAGGAAATTGGATCATAAACTTCAGAGATACATATTTATCCTCATGCTAACTAATAATACTGGTTCTTGCACTACTTACCGAGTTTCAATGTTGCTAAACCATGGGGATCTAATCTGATACATTTTGCTCTTCTCACATACCCACCAAACACAGAATGTGATACTTTTGCTATTGTATTCTGTTTGACAGGATACATCTATCAATATGAGCTTTGTTTTCATCAGCAAAACTTGATTATAAAAAAATGTATTGATGTGTTTCAAGAAGATCCGGCATGACTGGAGAACAAAAATACCCCATTTTAAACTATTCCACATTCTGTAGGTCGCATTATTAATCATATCATCTATGTCTGCTCATCCTGTGAGTCTTGTTAAAAGCTTTTGTTAAACTATTTCCCCCAATTATCATGATTTATTTCTTATTCTCCCTCCACCTACTAGAAAGAAGAAAAGTAAAGTCCTTGTACCATATGAGCATAGCCAAATAAAACAAAAATGTTTCTCATTTTGCATATTAGCCCCCCTTATCTCTGTCATGAGGTAGGGAATTTTTTCATTAGTTTGCTGGAACCATGGTTGATTTAATTTACTTGAATTCTTAAGTCAGAAGTATTTGATTTTACAAAACTAATGTCATGGTATAAATTGTTCTATTGGTCCTGTTCTCTTCTTCAGTCTGTATTAATCCATACAAGTCTTCCCAAGTCTTTATTTTTTACAGGGCAACATTTTTAAACCTTTAATTCAGCTTTATTTTGAGTTCCAAATTTTCTCCCTATCCCACCCAGAAAAAAACAGAACTTTTTACAAATTTCCATCTTAGCCATGTTTTTTTTTAAAAAAAAAAAAGGCAAAAAAAAAAAAAAAAAAAAAAAAAAAAAAAAGACAACATACTTCCATCTGCACTCTGAGTCCATCTATTCTCTATTGGAGATAGGTGGGTATATGGGTATTCCAGGAGGACTAGTACCTCTGGCATGAGGAATTTCAGTTGCTCATCCATATTTTGTGTCCTCCTGGCACTGAGCTCTCACCTGTGGCTCCAAGAAGCAGCTACATGCCAGTAAAATCTTGGCATATGGG
This sequence comes from Antechinus flavipes, assembly GCF_016432865.1. Lineage (NCBI taxonomy): Eukaryota > Metazoa > Chordata > Mammalia > Dasyuromorphia > Dasyuridae > Antechinus > Antechinus flavipes. The sequence continues at coordinate 45,853,000 of NC_067402.1, read as the reverse complement.
CTAAACCAAATTAAGGGTAATCAACAATCCACAAACCTTTCAGTGAGTTAGAGGTGTATCTACCCCAAGAATATGAAGATTCTTCCTCCTTTCCTCCTGTCCCGAAATGGGTGGATGAAAACAATTTGTTCCAATAGCCACGAAGGCAAGAGCTGTGGAGTGCGTAAGAGCTTGATCAAAATCAAAAATGCCAAGGTCATCCACTGCAACCTGGGCCATTAGGCTTGGACTGAACCTTGCAGATTGCACATGTATTTGCCCAGGGAGTTGTGCTTCATATCTCCCTGAAGCCTGAAGGGCCAGCCCATTTGTAATTACTATAGATCAACTTCATTTGCCTTTTGCTACCAGTCCCCAAAGTCCACATGATTGATGTTTTGAGTGACTTCTTTCTTTCTCCAAGAAACTAATGTAGTTTGCAGTTCATGTGAATACACTTGTGAAGAGGTTCGGCTCCCCTCAATTCCCAGTCAGGGAGTCAAATGATGAGGTTTGGTGCAGAACAGGGAGTTGTGGGAACCCCCTTCTGGTGGCGCAGGTTCTTCATAAATGAACTTACAAATGTGAAAAGTTAAACTGGCAAAGAAAGTTTATTATTAAAGATCTAGCAGACAAATCCTCTAGCAGAGAATGCTTCCAGCAGAGAAATCCCAACAGAGAGGTGAATAAGATCTTATTGGGAAATAGATGAGAAAGATAAAGAGGGAGTCAGGCTGAAAGAGAATATCATTTCAGCGGGAAGGGGTTACAACTATGCCAAGGGGAGAGAGAGGTGCCTTGCCATGGCATGTTAGGTCCTCTGCAGGGAACTGAGCTGAGGGAAGCTTGTTTTATGGACAGTTCTTGGTGGAGGCTGGGAGCAGTTTGAGCTGGAATCAGAATAGAGAATAGAGAATATTGAATGAGTGTCTCTGGGTTAATCTCCAACTCAATAAAGTTGGAATCTTCAGTTTGGGCTAAGTAGGAGAGGTCCTGAACTCAACTAGTCCCATCCAGATAACAAAATGAAACCACTTTATCTTGATTCCCTGGGGCGGGTCTCTCGAGGAGAGCTTAGCATTCCCCCCCAAAGTCAGAGAAAAAGAGTTTCAGGGCTCCCCTCGTCACTAGCATTTCGAAAAAGCGATGGTTATTTTGTTTGCAATTCTAGAGTGCATTATGTTTATATGAACTTGATAATTACTGGTTTCTAAATCAAAAAATGAGATCTTAATTTACTAGTAATTAAATTAGATTTTTTTTAAAATTTAAAAACGTTACTTCTAATATGGCTTGGAACTTACCTTTTTCTTCAAGCTATGGATAAATCTGATCCTTTTGTTATTTTAGAATATGAACAAGTTTCCTTCTCCCTACCTTTGAGATACTAAAATTTCAGTTTCCTTAAGCTTTTATTAATACTCTGTTGATAAGTGATCTGGGGTATTTACCACCAAAGGAGAATCCCAATTTTACTTTTAATCTTTGAAAAACAGGATGAAAATTCAGTGAGATGGCTTTAAAAATACAGTCCAAATTTGGAAATGTTTAATATGATTGTATTGGTATAATCTTTATCAGCTTGTTTGGGGAAGGAGGAGAGGAAGGAAGAAGGGAGAGAACTCAAAATCTTATTAAAAAATGAATGTAGAAAACTATGTATATGTAATCGTAAAAAATAAAATGCTATTTAGTTGGGGGGAAATAAAAATACTGTAACATTTAATGGCATTTTTCTAAATCATTATCAAAGAGGATTGCTACAATATATCTCTTTGTTCCTGTTTCTTTCCCCCATTTGTGCTTTGAATAATGTCAACCTGAAAGACAGGCTTATTCCATAAATCTTAGTCAGATGTGGTTCTACAATTTAATATAATTGGTTGCCATCTCAATTTACTATTGCAACAAAACATACTACTATTACTAGAATTGGCTTTCCTATCACTTGGCATATTTCCACTTGACCAGACTAGCAATAATATTATGTGTACAAGGGTCAAGAAATCAATTTTAAAATTGATCAATCAAGAAGAGCAAAACATCAGTATGGTAGTTTTATCATCTTTTTCTTCAGATGAGTTGCAGCTGATTTTTTTTTACCTTTGGTGTTATGTGGTGAATATAAGCAAAATGTAATAATGACCTAAAGTATCGGGGGCAGGGGGAACGGTGTTATGACACATCATTACAATACATCTGAAAAGCCAAAAGGAAATGATCTGTGGGTTGTTTTTGAAGAGCTCATGTTTTGGCTTTTCGTGTTCCTTGAGGTCATAGCTATTTGGATTTTTTCAAGTCTCAGTGCCTTGCATATATGAGAGCTGTGATGTGATGATGTGCCATATATTTCTATATAATTTGGATAAATATTCAGTATATCTGGCAGGTTTCATTGTTTTAAAACCAATTGTCTTGGACATATTTATTACAACTGTGTTTTTTGAGATATGTCTTCATGATGTTGATGTAAATTGTGTCTCCTTTGACTTTTGGGGGGAAATAATGGGGGTGAATCTTGAAAAACTCTCCTCTGGGAGAGGCCCACCTTCAGGGAATCAAGATAAGTGTTCTCATTCAGTTGGAGATCAGGCCAGGGATATGGTCGCACCCTCCATTGAGTTGAGTCACTTCTAGGAGCTCATACACCTAAGATAAGTGATCTCTTTTTTATTAGAGGTCTAAAATCGGGCATTGTCAACAATTGAGGAATCTCATTCAATTTTGATTTGAAACTGAAGCCTCAGACTGCTAATAAATATAGCACTGAACCCCAAATCTTTGCAGAAGCCGAAACAGGATTCTGCTTGCCCAGGAAGCTCTCTTCTTGGCAAAACTGCCTGCTAGGATTTCTGCCCACTGTGAAGATATTTTCTTCTCAGTGCTAATCTTTGCTATCTTCCTAATAGGACCTTTTGACTAAGAAGTTTAGCTTGCTAGCAAAGCTGGCTTCTCAGTGCCAAGAAAAATCCCTTTTGCAACACAGATTTTGGAGTTTTTGAATTCGTGCTCCTACCAGAGGGGATTCCCCACCCCAATTCTCATATCTCATCACAACTACCACTAACCTCATTACTGTCACTTTCCAGTAGAATCCCCTTGTTTCCAGCAAAGCATCAGTTAACAAATCCCATCAGCCATGGCCATGACCGATGAGGTGCCTGCTTTATTCCATCTCTGTAGTCTACCACCTCTCTATTGAGAAGAGATACATTCCATTGTTAGTCAAGAGTCCAGATTGCATGGAATGGAGTTCTGAAGTTTTTTTTAAGATCATCTTCCTTTAACTTTTCGTGACCCATTGTAACCCATTCTGCCCACCAATGCCTGAAGGTATTCTGGGTACATGTCACTATTATTCTTACTTCCCCATCATTGCACAAGCCAGTCCTGCTACTCTTTACCTGTCCATAAAAAAACTTAGCCTGGCTTTTTTCTTTTTGTGAATTCCTCCATGGACTTCACTTGCCACAGCCCTCCCTCCTTTCTCTGAATTCTATTTTAGTCAGTACCAGAAACTTTAACATTTTGTTTTTCATTCTTTTCAATCTGGTCTCACTCTTCATGACCCCTTCAAGGGTTTTCCTGGCTGAGATACTGGAGGGGTTTGCCATTTCTTTCTCTGGTTCATTTTACAGATTAGAAAACTGAAGCAAATAAGATTAGGTAAATTTGCTGTTTACTAAACTTCTAAATTGTTTCATGTGCTAATTCACATTACTTTTGCTTCTTCCTATAAATTGCCCTTGGGTCTGAAGGACACTGGGGACAGGGAAAGGTTTTCATATTTCTTTTGTAATCACATTTTATCAAACACAAAAATATATTAGTTTCAATAGAAGTTGTTCCTTAAAAAAACAAACCAAAAAAAAAAAAAAAACCCAAAAAAAACCACCAAAACCCAAACTATTAGGTAAAGACTGAGGGCAGCATATATACAAGCACATATACATATGTGCCTGATGGAGGAGTCTTTTCCTGGTATCACAAGGTAAAGAAGTAGAGAGGGCAGATCTGTCACGATGGTAACTACTTGAGGTGCTTAAGAAATAATAGGCATCTTACTACAAAGCCCTTCACTCCTTTCTTTCCTATTCAAGGCTAAATATGGCTGCTAGGATGTGAGCAATGGCAGAGGATCTATGGGAATACTTTGCTAAATAAGCCAATCAAAAAGCATTGGTTAAAGTTGCTTACTTGGTGATGGGCACTGTATTAAGTCCTGAGAACCTAAAAAAAAAAAAAAGCAAAAATAGTTCCAGTCTTCAAGGAACTCGCATACTAAACAGGGTAGACAATAACTGGGTACGTCCAAGATACAGAATAAATGGGAAGTAGTTTCCAAAGAAAAAAGGAATAGTAGGTAGGGGACTAGGAAAAGCCTTTTCCAGAAGGTGGAATATGAGGTGAGATTTGAGGCAAGGAAGACAAAGAAATTAAAGAATTACAAAGAAGGAGAGCATTCTCAGCTTGATGGACAGGCAAGGCAACAAGTACAGAGTGGGAGTGGGGGATGATTGATATCTTTGTGAGAGAACAAAGTATGCCACTGTAGCTAGATCGTAGAATTTCTGGGGGATAATAAAGTAAGAACAGAAAGACAGCAAGGGTCCAAGTTGTAAATGGCCTAAATGCCAAACAGTACTTTCTTTATGGTCCTAGAGGTAAGAGACCCATTAACATTAACTGTCTGGCAGAGGTGATGTGGTCTGAGTTGAGGATGGATCAAGAAATGAGATATGGACCCATTAGGAGGACATTATTGCAATATACCAGGCAATAAGTGATGAGGAGCCTCTATAAACAAACAACAAACAGTGACCAAAAAAATCAATTAAAAAAAGGTGAAAATACTATGCTTTGATCTACATTCAGTCTCCACAGTTCTTTCTCTGAATGTAGATGGCACTTTCTATCACAAATCTATTGGGATTGAGGCCATTAGATTTAGCAATTAAGAGATCATTAGACTTGGGAGATGTTTAAGTTGAATGATAAAGTTGTAAACTAGAATGCAGAGGGTTTATGAAAATAGATGAAGTGGAGGTAAAATACAGGATAACAGATCGTGAGAATTTTTTAAGTTTAGGAGAGATGTGGGGCTCATTGTAAGCAGCAGGGAAGAAAAAATTATTGAAGACTGAAGAGTGGGTATGATAGTGAGGGCAATCTGCTGGAGAAAACAAGAAGGGATATATCAAGGTTGCATGTAGAAGAATTGTCCAAGAAAGGTCACATCTTCATTTAGACAGCAGGAGATTGTGGCCATGGGAGGAGTGAAGGGAGATTAGAGGAAAAGAGGGAGATTTGGCAAATGAACCCAGTTTTTCTAAATGAGGTTCTTAATTGTGAGGCTAGGAATGCTGGCATTTGCCGCCCGGAAAAGGGACAACGCACAGAATTAGCCATAGTTACTACTATAGCGAGGACATATGGGACAGTATGTCTATATGTGATTGTTCCTTGTTTTAATTCTTTTAAAATTTAATTCTTTTAAAAATTTATAAAGCAGGGGGAGGGGGGGGAAGGAAAGGGGGGACAGCTAGGTGGTGCAGTGGATAGAGTACCAGTTCTGACCTCAAGAGGACCTGAGTTCAAATCTGGCCTCAGACACTTAACACTTCCTACCTGTGTGACCCCGGGCAAGTTACTTAACCCCAATTGCCTCAGGGAAAAAAAAAAATTTATATATATATATATACACACACACACACATATATATATATATACATACACACACACACAGACACACACATATATATATATATTCCCTAAAATAGGGAATTCATTAGGAAGGCCTAGAAGGACTGTCTTGATGCACTTAACATTACTTTGCTTCCACATTTTACAATCCAGCCAAATTACAGTTTCTTACTTCTGTCACTTAGTTTTCTGTCTCCATGTCTTTGTAGTAGCTATCCATCACTGCCTATCCTGAAATTTGCTCTCCTACCTTCTACCTTGCCACCTTCAAGTTCTTTTTTTAAAAGATGTAGTTCAAACACTATCTTCTGGGAGATCTTTCCTGATTGCTGGTGCCTTCCCTCCCAACTACCTTTAACTTAACCACTCTAATGGTATGTGTAATTTATTAACTTTTGATTTATACTGTTTTATCTATTTTTCTATGTACTTTCCTTCCTCCTCCTTAAAATATAGCTTGTTTTGTCAGGATCAAATCATTCTGGGTCTCTGGATCTACAGTGTCTACCTACCACAATGTCTGGCACATAGTACGTATTTAATAAATATTGTGGGCTTAGTGTTAGTGTAATTCAGTTTTCTCAATTTCTCTAACTATTCTGAATCTGCCTTTTGCCCTCTGGGATTTTAGGCTGTTTCTCAGCTGTAGGTATTACTCTATGGAGCTCAATGTCAAGGAACTGAAATACAGCTCATGGGAGGGAGGCAGTGCAATAGATGCCACTGGGTATTGGGGGTTTCCAAGCTTTATAAACGGGTAAAGGATTGCACAGTAGCTATGAGCCATGTGGAGTAGGGAGGAAATGACTGAGTGACTTGTTTGTTATCAGGCTTCTTGTTAGCAAGAGAGGCAGTTTTATGGTTTGAATACCATAAGAGATCCTAAATCCCAATCAAAACTATTGGAAGCAGTGAATGAGAGGTTTGCCTTTGTTCCTATTGTTACCTGATCTACACAGATGTCAGGGTGAAGGCAACAGGAGATGATTCTCTAAGCCTATAGGAGCATGGGGGAGAGGTTGAAGATGGGGAAATATGACATCTATTGCATCACTGTTACATTACAAAGGCTTAAGAATAAGAAGAAAATTGGCTTTGTATTATCCCACCCTCAGCCAGTCTCTCTCCTTGCTCCATCATAGATTACACTTTTTAGAGGTGATAGAGGAAATGGCTAGAAGCTATTCATTGGCTAACAAGGTTGAACATTTGAAGATTTCCTTACATCAACTGATCAGGTTTTATGTGTTAAATTTATACAAATCTTTTCCAGTATACACGGTTATATTTTTCCTTTAAAGATCTCATTTTGGGATGGGACCTGTTGAAGAGGTTAAACTATTTAGTTCAATACCAATGGGAACTAAAATGCATAGTTTTTATGCATTTTAAACTGCTCTAAAAATAAGACATACTTAACAATCAAAAAAGAAACATGTCTTTATGCCAACATATTAAAACCTACCAAATGATTTCTTATATTTATTGCTCTAATGTCCAATTACAAAAATTTTGCTTTATTATTTGCGTCACCCACATATTTCTTTTTTTTTTTGCTGAGGCAATTGGGGTTAAGTGACTTGCCCAGGGTCACACAGCTAGGAAGGGTTAAATGTCTGAGGCCAGATTTGAACTCAGGTCCTCCTGACTTCAAGGCTGGTGCTCTAACCACTGAGCTGCCCCACACCCACATATTTCTTGCCAAAAAACATTAATAAGTGGGAATGTTCAGGAATGTATATGTATATATACATACACACACATACATATATGTTTAAATCTTTATAAGAAAAATATTTATGTTAATTGTGATTTTATGGATATGGCTTTCAATAGTTTATATCAAGAATCACCTGGATAACATTTTGAAATTATTGAGAAAACATGTATTTAAATACCTTAAGCAGCTTTAACATCCTAGTGGTACCAGACAAACCTTTTACTCTGGCCAAACCAATTTACCCATTATCTCTTTTGATCACCTTTCTACTTTCCTGCCTTTCTACCTCCATTTAAAGCTTGGCTTTGGAATATTTTCTCCTTTATTGTATGTACACAAACTATTCAAATGAGATTTGTAAAATATTACAAGCTTAGGTAAGTTTGCTATATGGTATGGTTCTTTAGGGAACTGACAGATTTATATCTCCCATAACATTCAACAGTATAACTTTTATCTGATATGAATCTTACAGGCACAAATAAATAATATCTGCTGAATTAAGAATAATCTCAGGCTGAATTAAGAAATTCCATAAACTCTTTTTTTCTCTGAAAATTTAGAATTCCTTCTATAAAAATTAGCATATGAAACTTTACACAAGTCATTTCATAATCATTTCTGACAAGTCACTACTTTAAAATGTTATTCTGAAAAGCAGAAGTTATATAAATGCATGTATTTATGTGTGAATATTCAGACTCTGCAGAATAGTTAACACTAGCATTATTGCCTTAGAAACTTTGTTTAAGTTGTTGAAAGATTAGTTTCCAAGTTAAGCATAGAGTAATCAAATTATCCAACTTCACATCAGAATTAATTGAACTAAGTAACCAACTTTCTGATGATACACCTATTCTGTACAATAAAAGAACAACTGATTCATAAAAATAATTCAGGTACCAATAAAACATAATTATCGACAATCTAGTGACCATCATTTATAAAATTTGCATTTAATTTTAAAACAACAAAATTTTCCTCTGGATTCAAGAGGAAAAAAGAAAAAACTTAAACACCTTAAAAGCCAGATATACTTTTAAACCAAAGTTCTGGAAGAAAGTTAGTTACAAAATTTTCAGATTACAATAAAATGTTCTTAAATAACCTGTTGCATGATGTGTGTGTGTGTGTGTGTGTGTGTGTGTGTGTGTGTGTGTGTGTGTAAACACATTTTTATTTCATTAAATTTTAAAATTTCAAGTAGCTTTTGATATAATACTTCAAAAAAGTATATTAAAAGTTTTTAATTTTGTTATAACTACACTCTAAATTCTCTAATAGAAGAAACTTCTCTGTAAAGTTTAAAATTTGATTTATCTAACAACTTGCTAATAATCTTTTTTTTGGTGTCAAAATTAAAATGGCATATATCAGAGAATTTTAAAAATAGTCATATTACACAAATACACAAAGTAATAGATTCTGTACAACATAAAAAATATACATACATAATACAACAGGCTAAATATCTTGATAAAGCTGGCAGTCAGTGAAAGAAATCTGTGTTCACAAGACTTCTTCAGAATCATTCATTTCTCTCAGTAGGCATTAACTGTCCATTAAGCTTCAAGAGCAGTTTTACGACAAGACCTGCCTACAAAAGATGTTAGTATGAAATTGATCATAAATTAATATATATAAAATATATCTATGGCAAAGTAACATTACCCATTCTTTTGAGAGCAGCCTGTTCCTTGACAGAAAGCTTTATGGAGCAACTAAGAAATGACTGACTATTGATTAATAAGGCTGCTGAAAGGACTGATAAATAACCCAGCTGGACGAAGCCAAAGACTGGAGGGGGGAGAAGGACATAGAGTTTGCAAGAAGGAGATGAATTGTTACTACATTGGCAAAATAGCCCATGCACGTGGCCAATTAAGATAAATTGAAAGGAAAAATTAGTAGATGCTCAAGGCAAGCTCCAGATCTGCCTTTTCTAAATAAGGACAGAGCTTCATATTTTAAACAAAGGAAACCTCTCCATCTTGCTTTTAAAACATGTTACTTTAAGTTAAGCACTTACATAGGAGAGACTTTTTGAAATGAAGTATTAGTGTTTTAGTTTTAAAAGAATGGGCTTTAACAAATACGGCAATTTGGTTCTATCAGTTATCTCTTAACATTAAAGGAAGACCTACCTGTTTGGTGTGTACTATAAAGCTCATTTTATTTTCCAGACTGTGAATCTGAAAGCAGGTATCAGCATCTCCCAACTGCCACATAAAGCAACCATATTTGAGACTGATGAGTAAAGTCTACAATAAAATCGGAAATGGTCATTGATTTTAGATAGTAACACTGGGCTTTTGATTGGAAAACTTTGGAAACAAGGTAGTCTCCAATTAAGTCTCAGTGGAAGAATTACATTTATAGCATAATAAAATAACAATCACAATGACACTCCTTGGTCAGCAAGAAAAGGTTAAATCATGCTCATTATATTCTGTTTTAAGAAGGATAACTTCTATACATCAAAAGACTATCCTCATTTTAGGAAACTTTCCATAAAAATTAGTGCAAATTTAACATATATGTGACTTCTAGGGATATATTTCAATTAGCTGGAAAACAGGCAAACTAATTTGACTAAAGTTATCTTCTTGACAGATCTGAATTATGCAAAAAAGTTAGTTTTTTAAAACTTTAGTTTATCACAATTATTTACTTTTTACTTTAGTGTCAAAGGCAAAACAATATTTTCCTTCAAATATACTTATTAGAGGATTCAAAAAATAAACTGAAAAGATTTCTTAGTTAAAATGATGGTGCTATTGAATACAAATGGGCATAAATACATAGTGAATAAACTTAGAGCTTCATGATACTTATTCTAATGCTGAGCCTTCTCTCATAGGGAAAAAATATTGTGAGATTGATAAATGATTTAACATTTGAAAAACTTAAGCCTTTATACATTAGGAATTTTAAAAATTAGCCTATTTGTTACTTTAACTGATATGAAAGGTGGGTCCTATTTCATTTGGACTGTCAAAAGCAACTGCACATTTATTTACCTTTGTTTCCATATTAAGGAGATGTAGCCCTTTTATATTTACGCCTACATAAACTCGAATGACTTTATGGCTGCTAGAACTTGCTTTGGTAAAGACTTGTCCTGTAAAAAATGCTGCTCCATATGTAGGAACTTCCCAGCAATTCTGTAAGAACATGCGTTGAAGGTGGTGCATTTCCTTACTGACACCTTCACTTGTACTAAGATTCTGGAAGCCGAGATGAAGGGGGGCGAGGGGGGATGGGGAGGGGAGAAGAAAAAGGTTAAATAATAATAAAATTTCATTACTCTAACCATCACATTACAATGCCACAAATAAAACAATTTCACATAACCAGCACTATTTAAATTTGAGAAAATTATTTGTGTCTTGAAGATTTTCTCAGATTTTGGTTGGAAATTGCCTAACAGTGACCCAGAACTATTCTCTTCTAATAGACCCAAACTATACAAGTATATATATATATACACACACACACACATATACATATATACATACACCTTTAACGAGATAATTAACTAGGAATTCCTCTTAAAATTCCAGGAAAGTGACAATTACCTAGTTAAAAGCACATTTCTTCCTAATATGTATCTATTTATGAAGTCACAGATTTGATTGGTCAGGGTCTGTCCTCCACCAAAGTGATGCAATCCTTATTTCAAATTAGCGGATTAGACAAGATGTCTGGGAGATCCCTTTCAGCTTTAAATCTAATAACCTCTAACCCTTCAATCCCTTCTTCTCCTCCCATGATTTTCCCAGTTTTGAGAATGGCTTCAACAGATTCACTTCATTTTTGTGGTTATGAGATTATCAAATTAAGAAAAATATTTAAAAATTCCAAGTTAATAAAATATCAAATAGTATATAAAGAGTTTTAAATATTTCTATTAAGTGCTTACCTTGTATTCGTGAAGTATTCTATTTGTCCAGTGAGGTGCCTTACTTTTCAATTTGGTGATTGGAACTATGGATTTTAGATTTTCTTCACTATAACAAACAAATCAACATATGTCAAATAAATAATTTATCAGCAAAGTACAACAATGATTCTGTCAAACATAAAATTAAAATTTTAAAATGTTAATTTCAAGCTGAATATCTAAATATATTGTAAACAATCTTGTGTGATTTAAGTTTCTTAAAGGCAAGAATGGTTTCAATTTTGCCTTTATATCCCTAACATATAACATAGTGCTTAGAACATAAGAAGTACTTGACGAATGCTTTCTGTTTGGTCTGTATAGAACCAGACAGTTCAACTTAAAAAAACCATAAACCTAGCCTTTCATGTTCCATTTAGAATACTGTTATTTCCTTCTGTCATTAGCTCTAATACACCCCCCCACTTCCACTCCAAGACGCTGCAAAATTCTGTATCAAATCAATTTCTTAAAAATTCTCATAGGCATTATTTCTAGTAACTGGAATGTGTTTAAATTAATCAAATTATCTTTATGTAATTAATGTAATTTAAATACTTACTTGAGGAAACCTTGTTTGTGCTTTTTACTTTCATAATTCCCATAAACTATCTGCAACAGTAGACTTGCCAGTGTTATCAACTTAGCATCAGGAGATGTATAAAAGCCTTTCAGCAAATTATATCTGGCTTCATCAAAGAGAATAAGAATGGCTAATGGGTCTTCAATCTTTGCAAGGGGAAAGAAAAGTATGATTAACATACTATATTTTCTTATTACAAAGTCAGCAAAACTTTTCAGTTTACTAAGAGGGAAAAAATAAAGGTACTACTTGAACATCAGTGAGGTATTGCTACTGAAATTAATGACATTATAAATATGGGTAATTTCCAATATTTAAATTAGTTGTAATATTTTGCTAACGCTATACTATCTTTATACCTTATATGTTGTTAAATCTCTAGAGTATCTAAATATATCAGTTATATACAAATGTTTCTTTTTTGTTCTTCAGAATAGGCAAAACTTAAGATAAATATTTCATAAAAATTCTAATTTATAATGACATAAATAATGGTTGTTTTTATACTGGATATAACTAAAATGAAAATATCTTTATCTAGCTAGCTAGTGATATAGTGGATAGAGTATCAGACCTAGAATAGAGATCCTGAATTCAAATTCAGGCCTCCAACATGGAACTAGCTGTGTGATTCTGGGCAATTCACTTTACCTCTCTGCCTAAGTCTCCCCATCTGCAAAATGGGGATAATTAATGATATTCTCGTAAGCAGCAATATGGGGAAGTAAGATTTTTTTTATAAATATGGATCAGCAGGCATTTTCAGTCATGTTCAACTCTTTGTGGTCCCATTTACCATTGCTTGGCAGAGATACTAGAGCAGTTTGCAATTTCCTTCTTCAGCTTACTCTACAGATGAGGAAATTGAGGCAAATGTGGCTTCCTACTTCAGGCCCAGAGCTTTATCCATTATGCCATCTAGCTGCCTTAAGTATGGATAAAGACAGTGAAATTTTTATGGTTTGAAATTTTTTGAACTTATTTGCAAATACTTTTAAAAATGAAAATCACTGTAGAAAAGAGACAAAATGAGAAAATCTGGGCTATATTTTTTGCTGCCATGAAGTTACTTGATCTTGAAATGAACTATTTTCTCCCAATTTCTACAAGTATTATTAGACCCTCATACCTATTTTATCTTCCTTCTAGTGGATCTTAGTATCAAGTCATTACCTTGCCAAATTCATCCCACATTTAGCAGCCAAAATAAGCTTCCCTGAGTGCTATTTTTAAAACTGCATTTCTATTTCTGAAATTCTGTTTAAAAATCTCTTAGGAATCCTATTCCATATCCTACCTTTCTAGCTCAACAAGCAAGCAGTCCACTACACTGACACCATTCCCCCCAATCTAGCCAATCTTATTTTTAGTAACAAAGGCAGATTTTCTACTTTAGAGAAGTATTTTTTCTACTTTAGATGGCTATCAACAATGTTTGCAGACATCTTTTAGCTATTTCTAGATGTATAATTTCCTTTACCCACAAACTATTATGCATTCGATTCCCTCCTCCTTTTTAAAACTTATCTCTCTAAGGAAACATTCTTTGGTCAGTTCTATAAAAATTATCTATTCTTTATTTTGCAAATTCTCAGGTCTTACATACCTAGTGTGCAATATATTTAAATCTATAAATCTCTCTTACATTGTAGCTTCTTAATTATTGTTAAGTAGCAAAAGAAGCTATGCCATGTGTGAAGAGTAGAGAGAAGGTTAGTTTGGCTAGACTATAGACCTAGTAGCAACTTAAGTAACAAAGACTAACTAGAATGATATATTGTTTATCCCATTCTCACATGACATTGATTTCTTCTGCAAGAGCTATGTAGTTGGAGAACTTTTCATTCCACACAGCTAGGAGAGGATGAATATAATTATATGTTAACATCTATTAAAATTGTTTTTAAGTTTTAAGTTTAAGTTTTAAGTGAAAGTACTTATTCTGTTTATTTATATTGTTTATCCAGCTACCTCATAGCTCCTCTGGTTAGTTCGTCTAAATTTTCTGTTATCTGTCCCCAAGTACTTAGTAGAGTGCTATATGGTAGGAGGTACTCAATAAATAGAATTACTTAAATGGAATCACTATCATGAGGATTTATATGCAAACCTTTTTCTCAACTTCCAGTGGAAGTCTCACATCTCTTCTTAGGAAAAGCTGTGGCGTTTCCCTTTGAGGATCCAAATTTGTCAATTCATTCAATATTTCTGGCCAGTCACGAACATGTTGTAAAGGTTTGTGATAGGGCTTCAGCTGAAGGCCTGAAAAAAAAAAAAAAAAAAGCTTTCCTTTTAGAAATGATTACATAACAGTGACTCAATTTTATCTACGCATAAGAATTGCAAGGAAAATAATTAATCTAAAACCTGAATTCATATAAATTAGAGGACAATCCTTCCCTTCTTTAAAAAATAATATACAATAAGTATAGAGCTACTTCAGTTTAATGTCATCTTATAAATAATTTGAAAATGCCTTAAAACAAAACAGGAGATATTAAATTTATCCAAAGTCCTTAATAATCTCAAAGCACTTTTTGATTATATTCCAATTGATAGATTTTACAAGAATCACAAATATTTTAGCCTTTAGAGAGATCACTGAGTCCAACTCTTTCATTTTATAGGCAAGAAAAGAAAAGGGAATTGTCTAAAGTCATACTTAGTTAGTGGCAAAAATGGAAACAGGATCCAGCTTTCTGCCTCCCAATCTAGTGCACTTTTCACTATATTACACTTTAAGATAATTAGACTCCAGATGACCAGTCTAACCAGATTCAATCACTTCCCTAACAAATCAACAGATATGGATTACTTTTCCTTCATGGTAAAAATATGCACAATCAAATCAAGTTTTAAAAAAAATAAAAAAAAATACAGTTCTAACTGTATTTTGATAGAAAACTATTAAAAAAAACTTGATTATGGAAAATAGAAAAAATATAAGAGTACTTTATAAGGTACTTCACATATAAAAACAAAAATATGTTGGAATCTTTACAAACTGCTAACTCATTAGAGTTGATAGATTATTGATGTGATCTTACAAAGAAGATGTTTTGGGCCAGAACCTGAAACAAGACATTAAGTTCACAAAGAACTCCAATGAGTAAAAGTGTGAACACAAGCATTGTATCAATTAGTTCTACTTAGTACCTTGTTTCAGGTTCTGGCCCAAACCATCAACTCTAATGAGTTAGCAGTTCGTAAAGATTCCAACAAAAATAGAATAATAGAAAATTTAAAAACCATTTTGAGACTGATGGTGTTAAAAACACACATCCTCCTTAGACAATCTTTGCTCTTTTGAAGTCACTAAAAGAATGTTAGATTGGGGAATCAGGAGATGCTAGGTTCAGATCCTTGTTTGTAAATACTCTCAAATCATAACCCTAAAACCTTAGGGAGCTTTCATTTCTTCATCTATAAAACACAAATTATAAATATTCCCATGTATATGTGTATTGTAACATAATTTGCATAATGTAATTATGTAATATATAATGATATATACATGCATTATATACCTCACAGGCTTCATAAAAGGCTCAATTAAGATACAGACATAAAGCACTACCTAAATGCTGGTTATTACTAACAATGAATGAAGGAGTGAATGAGCTCATTATTAGAAGATTCAGAATGACAGAAATCTTTATTTGAGCTGGTTCGTTTCCCAATTCATCAGTTGTGAAGGCTGGTTTGGTTGTGCTTTCTCTATGACCATTTTGCTCTACAATTAGCCCATCAGCAGGAGAAACGAGGACAGTAATAGTTGCCCTCCAGGATGGTGTTGGGTACTGAGGAGGCCTTCGAGAAACACCTGTAGGGCTCACTCCTATTAGCAGGGATATGGCTGGGTCAAATGCCCAGGTAGGCCAGAGGTGGCAAAGCTGGGAAGAGAACTTTTTTTTTGTTATACTAACATGAGAAGAAAAAAATTTCCATGGAGGTAAGGAGAACAATAAGAAAAATGGTATCTCCTCTTGATTTATAAATAGCCAGGCCAGCCAGTACACATGATCAGATGAGATTCCTTACTGATTCATTTTACAATTAAAGATATGATCTGACAGTTGAAGGTTGTCTCTTTTACATAGGCAAGGTCTGTATTTTGAATACATGAATGAAAAACATGGATAAAGAATCATAATTGAACTGATAGACTAGGAATGCAGATCAAAGAATATTTCTCTCACTAATCTTATTCGTGTTGTTTTTTCCTTTTGATCTGTTTCTTCTTTCACAACTATGATTAATATGGAAATAGATTTTATATGTTAGCACATGTATAAATTAGATCAAACTGCCTACCATCTTCAGAAGAAGAAAGGGAAAGAAGGGAGAAGAAATCTGAAATTCAATCATACAAAAATGAATGCTAAATTCATGTAATGGGGAAAAATAAAATATTTTAAAAATAAAACAAAAAAGAAAAAAGAATCATAATTTCTACCTAATTAACTATGTTTTGACTTATTAGTATAATGAATTTTACTATCATGCTTTTGCATTTTCTCTATTACACAAATACTTGGACTTTTTTTTCCCCTAAGGCAATTGGGGTTAAGTAGACTTGCCCAAGGTCACACAGCTAGGAAGTGTTAAATGTCTGAGATCACATTTGAACTCAGGTCCTCCTGACTTCAGGGTTGGTGTTCCATCCACTGTGCCACCTAGCCGCCCCAATACTTGGACTTTAAAAATGAACTTGATCTGACATTTATATCGGATAGACTCTATGAATAAGATCACTAAGTATGATTTTAACAATATACTATTTTTTTCTTTATGAGTGGCAAACTTTAAAAAATTCTCATCTTAAGAGTGAAAATTTCTTGAAATACTATTTTATATCTGCAAAATACATGAAACATGTTTCGGATGTGATCACATTTTATATACATTCTCTGTGTATACACATGCGTATGCATGTGCATACATACAGATTGTTCAAAAAGTACCTGATCACATGTACACATTATTTGCAATTTTTTCTTCTTTTAAATCCAAGTTTTACCTGAGTGAAAAAAAATCTTCT
Source organism: Antechinus flavipes (assembly GCF_016432865.1). Taxonomy (NCBI): domain Eukaryota; kingdom Metazoa; phylum Chordata; class Mammalia; order Dasyuromorphia; family Dasyuridae; genus Antechinus; species Antechinus flavipes. The sequence goes on along the minus strand of NC_067402.1, from coordinate 45,836,031 downwards.
AATAGTGATTTAGACAGAAGAGCATTAGGTTACGTTTTCTTGAGTCAGAATACATTTCTTTTAAAACTTCTGAAAATTTTTGCACAAAGTTCAATTTTCTTAGGAAGAAACAGTTTTCACCTTCAGCTCTTTATTTCTTTCAAAAATAGTACTACTTTAAATTCTTTTGCCTTGTAAAAAAAGCAATCTCATTCTTTCCTTTTTATTAACTCCTTTCTAAATGAGAGAATTATGATACTAAAATAAATATGGAATGTTTGCTAACTATAATACTTAAAAAAATAGATGATATTCTGAATAAATTATGTGATAACAGCTCCTTTCCTCGTTCGCAATGTGACAATTAAATAGTTCTAAGAGACTGAATTCCAGGATAAATTAAAATCAATTTTACTGACTACTTCTAAAAAGCAGTTCCCTTGATTGTCATTGTCCCCTCATTAGCCATCAAGAGAGCAAACCTCTTGAACTTTTGATATTTATAAAGCCTTTTAAAAAAGGATTTCACTTGAGGGTGAAAAGCAGCTCTGTCTGATTGGTTGACAAGAGTGATGAGAGGTGGGCAATAAATTAAAACAAGGCTCTTGGGGTCCCTGACCTGTGTCACCCAAATCTTGGTTAATAGAGACATCAATTTTCACATCATTTCTTATGACAGAAAGAAAGAATCAACACTTCCTCAGACCAATCAGGAAAAACACAATGAACAGGAATACATCCAATAGCTTGAACTTAGAATTTCTTTTGCAGTCTGTTAAGATCTTGGCCTGAGTAAATTTTTCAGAGAGATTTCTTACACTGATTTGTTTCTGGATGAAATAGCAATGGGGAAAACCTTAATCCTAATGTTAACAATTACTAAATATAAGAGAGAAACATTCATTTCTCACAGTAAACTGCCAAACACAAACATAAGCCTAATTTTTTTCACTAAGGATTCACACATCATTCCCTCCATTTTACAGATGGAAAGATTCTTAATATTAAAAATAACACTTAATCTTTAAAAAAAGCATAAATACATAACAAAAGAAATGACAAAGAAGAGAAAGTACAAAGAGCAAAATAAAAGTAGCAGATTAAGACAGGAATTTTGAAAATATTGGATTTTCAGTTTTATAACACAGTAGACTACCCTGCCCAGGGCATTATTTTAAATTTATCAACAATATTTACAATATAATAAAACTTTTCTTACTGAGATTTTCTGAACAGATCCAAATAGTGAAATACTGCTGTGTTTCATGAGAAAGACGCATTCCTTCCATAATCTGTTGTACTGTGGTATTGTTCCCATGTTTTAGTTCAACAGAACGGTAAGATCCATCCATTCGATATATCCGTACCTTTTCATACTACGGTAAAGAATGAAATCATATGCTATATTAAACAGATTTCTAATATGGAAATATCATTCAAACTGGTTAATGGTCAAGTAAGAATTTTTGGGCCACATTTATTGACAATTATCCATAATATATATACATATATATTTGGTTAAGAGTACCTAGCAGCTGGTATGATTTGCTCATAGTCACACAAAATATATATCCACAGATATATAGTCTCCTTCTTAAGCTTTCTGCAAGAAATTTTAAAAACCTCAAAAGCTGGTATAGGAGAAATCTTTAGGAGGTCCCATTTAGTAGTCTAAAAAAGTTTGGTTAATGACTTAAAAATCAGTAGATGAGGGGCAGCTAGGTGATAACAGTAGATAGAGCACCAGTCCTTAAGTCAGGAGGACTTGAGTTCAAATCTGATGTCAGACACTTAACACTTCCTAGCTGTGTGATCCTGGGCAAGTCACTTACCCCCAATTTCCTCAGCAAAAATAATTAAAAAAAAAAAATCAGTAGATGATAGGAGCAAGGATGAGTGGGAGATGGAATAGATTTCAGGCTTTCCTGGCCTTGTGAGATACAAAGAATGGAGGAAAAAGAGGGTTTTAGGAAATGTGGTATCATAGAGGAAAGCCAGAATTTCATTAAAGATGGAAACTCAAAGGTAGGGAGTTTGTGAATAATGGAGTAGAGACTATCAATGGAAGAGGATTACGCAAAGGGTAAACTGTGTAGGAATGGAACTGAGGATGAATATAGTAAGTGTTCTATTAGAAGCAAGATAAGCATGCCACTTTTACCACAGGCAGGATGACCAATACTGGGGAACCAATACAATCAGAGGCTGATTGTTGTGGTCTAATCTGGAAAATTAATTCACCCCAAAATTATAATAAATGGATTCAGAACTGACATTTCAGAGTATGTGCCTTCACAAGATCATATTCTTTGGGGATGCTTTAGTCCCCTTACTCCAAACCTTTGTCCCCCTAATTTTCTACCATTCTCAACAAATGAACCCTTCATCCTTGGGCAAGGTACATAACCTAATGCAGTCTTTTCTGCTTCATGCTGTTAAATCTCAGTGAAGAAAAAACACAAAACGAGTTGACTGCACTTACCAAAAATTCACACTAGATTGCCTCAGCTGGGCTGTCATTAATGATCAATTCTCCTAGTCTTCTTTTATCAACTTTTCATTTCATTTTTTTTTAAACAAATGCTCCAAATTTTCCCTTCTTGCCATCAACCCTGCTGCTGACCTCCACATTTACAAAAGGGTACCTACTCTGAAGAGAAGGGTGAGGCCATGGAACATGAACATTCTCAAACTCTTTCCTCATTTCCTCTACTTGTAGACAGAGATTCGTTTTTCATAATGCTATTCAACCACCACCTCAACTTAACATCTGAGTTCATGATCTTTACTCCATCTTAAATAAGTCTAACGTGGAAGGACAGGCAATAGATGGAATAATAGAAAATCTAGAAGAGTCCTAGGTTAGGGAACTTTTGGGAGATTAGGGAGAGATGATAATCTCTGATAGACAAATGAAAGAGCAAGTAGAGAAAGATTAAATATGTAAGAGGGAAAGGACAACCAAAGTGAGGTCATTGGGGAATTGGGCAGAGTGGCAGCAAGACAACTGTCTTAGGAGGGATCAGCCTTCATGTGAAGGCTTGATTTACAAATGCATTAGAAATCTACAAAACAAATTATTTACCAAATAAATAAATAAGTTTCGAGGGGAAAAATGCTATTTGGAGGGAAGGATTGGGACACAGGTTTCTGAATATGGTAACAATCATTTAGTCTTTCAAGGAAGGATATTCAGTAGGTAAAGGTGAATAGAAAGGACATTCCATGCATGGGATGGAGGCAAGAAAGTGGATGCTTGAGACACAAAGTGGCCTAGGAGGTTTCTCCAATGTTTTTTTTTTGGGGGGGGAAGAGGGGAAAAAGAAGGGAGGGGAGGAAGGAGAAAGAGGAAAAAGGAGGGGAATGAATGGGAATAATTCCCAGTATGTGTGCATTAAAGCCCCAATTTAAAGTAGCTAGGACAGAAAACGGTTTGAATAGTAATCACAGATAGAGGCCGAAAGAATGATGGGCCCAGAATCAAGAATCAAGAACTTCTAGGTTAAAATCTAGTTCGTAATTTTTGGCAGTTGTGTGGCCTTATACAATTCATAAAATCTATAGGTACTTTCTGTAATTAAGACTCATCTAATAAGTCATAGAAGAGTGGTGACTTCTTTTGGTGGAGGAAATTCTCAGGACATAGCTCCTTTGGTTGATGGAATATTGACTACTGGGGAAATCCAATATTTTTGCATGCCAATAACATTATTTGGGGGTAATGTCAATAACTCTGTAGTAATTTAAAATAAAAATTTGTTACAGGACTAAGAATACACGCATAAATGTCCAGTATATCCTGATTATACATGAGAGTCCTATAAAACATAGACATAAAGACACTTAATAAATGTTAATTAATTGTCTGGGTGTTTATATGTCTGTGTATATGAGAGACTGTCTAGTGAATATACACTCAAACACATCACAATAAAAGACTGCTACATAATGAAATACATAAGTTGTAACAAAAATTCTTAGTCTAACTTTTTAGAATATTGAAAGGCTTTAAAAATATATATCTTTTGTCTTTATAACAGTCATTTCAGCCCTTTCCTTCTCAGGAGGGCAACACCCAAAGCAAAAAATTCAAGTCCCTTTTTATCATCCCCATTGCCACTAGATGGCATGGGCAAACAGCAAATCCAAAGGAGGCAAGCCAAGCACAGGGTAAGCTAAATCATGCTGAGGGACTTCGGAAAGGTAAAGTGAAGGGGATTGAAAAGAATGAGGGATGCTGGTGGCTTTTTTCCTCTAGCATTTTCCTCTTCTGTCCTCCTTTTCTCATTTCTCAGGATCTAATCTGACTGACACTGAGTAGATATTGTGGGGCAGTGCTACTATATCTCGGAGTTAAATTTTTTTCCCCAAATAACAAATTTTCTCTTCCATCCCATTGCAAAAAAAAAAAAAAGGAATCCCGACACTTGTAACCATATAACATGAATTGTAAGCCTCACTGGCAGGCAAGTCCAGGAGCCCGGGCTCCTAAGGACCTTTCACAGACCCCACTCCCAGTGCCATAGCATGGTCAGGAAGGCTGAGGGGGTGGGGTACAGCTCTCATTTTGGACAAAAATGCTTCTCTCCTCCCTGTCAAATAGAATGTCTACTGTGTCACAAAGTGATAATACAGAACTAGCTCACACTGTGCAAGAAACAGGAGTTTGCTGTAATCCTCCCTGACCCTGACCTTTAATTCAGAGAATTAATACTGTTATCTGACAAACTAAGGTATATTCTACTGTGTTGCAAACACAGAAACATGTTAAAACACATCCTATGTAAAAGATATTTACAAACAAAAATGATTGTGATAGAACGATTAAAGAATTTAGGTTTGGCTAGAAAGAAAAGGATAAGGAATTTTCAGATGGCTACATGGCTACAGGGAAAGAAAGTCATAGAAAAGGTGTCCAAAACCAGAAATACTTAGCATCCTTGGGGAGAATGTGGGAGGGAGAGTGACAGCCTAAAGAAACCAGAGTTTGTAAGTGAGCAACAGAAGTATGCAAGCTTAGTGTGGACACAAAATACTCCTATCATACGGTGGGAAGTTCAGAAGAAAATAGACAACAAGAAAGATGGTTGGCATGAGGCAACAGGAGAAATGCCAAAGATGCCAGATCAAATACTGGCATCTTTTAAAATTTACCACTAGCTATATTACACTAACATCCCTTGTCCCCTTGAATTTCTAACAGAAAGCTGCTGATCAAGCTGGATAAAGTCCAAGCCCTGGTAAGATCTTGGGATTCATCCAGGATTTGAACCAGGGCTCTTTCAATCCTGAAACTAAAGGCCTTCTGTTGCTCCAGGCTGCTCAGAGTCACTGGAGACAGGTCACAAGATTGAGTTCCTACACTCACTATAAATTCAAAAGATACTGAAACTGACATATCCAGTTAGTGATAGATTTGTGGTAAAAGTTATGTTGCATCTGTGGGGAAAGTCTATATTTGGGTGTGGACAGAGTAATATAAATTCTTGGAGTCAGAAACGATGGGTTCAAATCCTGCCTCTCAGAGTTTTCAGAATGATAAACACATCCCAATAGAACCTCACTAGGTTCAGTCCAAGATCTAAATAATTAGAAATCTCCAACATGGGCCCTGAGCATCAAATTCTACATTGCACCTCATCACACATGCTGTTTTCCATATGTGTTAACCTTGTTTTCCAAGATGGGCTGGGCAGGGTCACATTTTATTCTTCTGAATCCTTGAAAACACCAGCAAAACACAAAAACAAAGAGAAGACCCTCAACAGATACTTGTTGATTGATAAAAGAGAAAGATGGGGTTGATAATACTTAAAATAACAATTTAAATATGAATTTTCTTCAGAAAGTTATTTTCTATAGTTTTCACATTTTTGACATATGAGTCTAATAACAACATTGTTCTTATTGCCTATCTAAGTTTCCTTCTGGTTGCTGATAATCCTTTATTCCAACATTACTTTGTGGTGGAAGTGAGCCCAAGTTCCAAAGAGCTACAGCAGCCAAGCTTTCTCATGCTATAAAAAGTGCTACCAAGAAGCTGTACTGACAGCACAGTGTGCCCAAGGCTGCTATGTGCTGCCCTATCTGCAGCTCACTGCCAGGCGTGTCAGATATTCGGGTCAGGAGCACCTCCTCTCCTCCTCCCAGCCCCAGGAACTCTTCAGGGCAAAGTAAATCTGTGATTTATATTGTTGGAGAGCATGCCCACAATGGGAAAATTTTAGATTATTTAAGTGCTTGAGAAATAATATAAATTAAAATCACAATAAATTTCAATTCTTTCAGCAACATAATACATTAAACAGCAATATGATCTAGAAGTGGCAGATAAGTGGCAAAGTGAATAGAGTGCTGGGCCATGAGTTCAAATCCGGACCCAGATACCTGGCTGAGTGACCCTGTGCATTTAAGTCATTTAACCCTGTCTGCCTCAATTTTCTCATCTGTCAAATGAGCTGGAAAAGAAAATGGTAAACCATTTCAGCATCTGTATCTATGCCAAGAAAACTACAAATAAGCTTACAAAGAGTCAGATAAAACTGAATAACAAAAATCTAGAACCATGCAAAAAGGATATATGAAAGCCTATTGTCCATCCTAAGAAACAACTAAATGCAATGAAACCTCGCTAATTTGTTTACATATATATGTATATATGTATATATATGACTATATATAGTTGGTAAGCTACATTGAATGAAAAAAAATTAGGGAATTTTTAAAAGAAATATATAACTTTTAAGCAAATGCAGTAACTTGAAACATAATAATATAGTATACCTTAATAGAAATCTTGCTTTAATGAAAACACACAAGTTTTTGGAGCCACTGAAGTGGTCAAGTCTACCTAAAAATAATGTTGACTTTACCAAAAAATAAAAATATTCTAAGCATTTTAAACATTCTTTCTACAAATTTTATATTTTTGATTTGTCCCACCAATGAGAAGTACTTGCCAAGCAAAAGCAAATGTCTATATAACTGGAAAAATCATAAACATGGAGTCATCAGAGTAATGTAAAAAGTGTTTACTAACATGTCAATTCTAATCACTCAGCTGTAATATCTGGCCTCTTGCCTCAGATCTGGAATGGGGCATTCTTAATAGCTTGCCATCAGTAACCTTTGTCAAAGGCTCATAAATAATAGATAAACTTAAAAACATGACAGCTCAAATCTGTTTAAAAAGACAATTCCTACTGGTTTGTTTATGGCTTCCTTCAACAGTTTTGCAGTCTCCTCCCAGTCATTCTGTTTGTTTTCTTCACAGACATTTAAAGGAGACCTTCCTTGCTGGTCAATAATGTGCTGCAAAGAAGGAAAAAAAAAAAAAGAATTGTAAGTATCATGCTATTTTCTAAACAGAAAGTTCACTGATGACTCCTACAGCTTCTCCCAAATCTTAAACTTTGAATCTCAATAATGCAATAGTAAGGCAGTATTATTGTGCCTCAATTTACAGCTACTATTCACTAACTACTTTCTTTAGTCTTCAGTTTGTCTCTTAAGAAATTCTGAAGTACTTAACCATTTTGTATATGTTCAATGGCTAAGGGTCACAAACTTTGTTCAGTATCTATTGTTTTCTGATTATAGATACAATCAAGGGTTTGCAAAAGTTATTTTATTTTTCTCTTAAGTTATTTTATTAATATGTACCCTAGAAGCAGAAGGAACTTTTTTATTTTTATTTTTTTTTCTTTTACAACATGACTTTTATTATTTTTTTTATGATAGTTTTTTATTTGCAAGATATATGCATGGGTAATTTTTCAGCATTGACAGTTGCAAAACCTTTTGTTCCAATTTTTCCCCTCTTTCCCCCCACCCTGTCCCCAAGATGGCAGGTAAACCAATACATGTTAAATATGTTAAAGTATATGTTAAATACAATATAAGTATAGATGTCCATACAGTTATTTTGTTGCAGAAGAAGAATAGGACTTTGAAATGATGTACCATTAACCTGTGAAGGAAATAAAAAATGCAGGCAGACAAAAATAAAGGGATTGGGAATTCTATGTAGTGGTTCAACTCATTTCCTTGAGTTCTTTCGCTGGATGTAGCTGGTTCAATTCATTATTATTCAATTGGAACTGATTTGGTTCATCTCATTGTTAAAAGAGGGCCACGTCCATCAGAATTGATCATCATATCGTATTATTGTTCAAGTATATGATGATTTCCTGGACCTGCTCATTTAGGTCAGCATCAGTCCATGTAAATCTCTCCAGGCCTTTCTGAAATCATCCTACTGGTCATTTCTTATAGAACAATAATATTCCATAACATTCATTTACCACAATTTATTCAGCCATTCTCTAATTAATGGGCATCCACTCAGATGCAGTTTCTGGCCACTACAAAGAGGCCATAAATATTCTTGAACATCCAGGTCCATTTCTTTCTATAAGATCTCTTTGGGATCTAAGCCCGGTAGAAACTCTGCTGGATCAAAGGATATGCACAGTTTGATAACTTTTTGAGCATAGTTCCAAATTGCTCTCCAGAATGGCTGGATGTGTTCACAATTCCACAAACAATGTATCCCACATTCCCTCCAACATTTTGCATTATCTTTCCCTGTCATTCTAGCCAATCTGACAGGTGTGTAGTGGTATCTCAGAGTTGGTTTAATTTGCATCTCTCTGATTAATAATGACTTAGAGCATCTTTTCATATGGCTAGAAATAGTTTCAATTTCTTCATCTGAGAATTGTCCATGTCCTTTGGCCATTTATCAATCAAAGAATAGCTAGATTTCTTATAAATGAGAGTCAATTCGCTATATATTTTGGAAATGAGGCCTTTATCAGAACCTTTGACTGTAAAAATGTTTTCCCAGTTTATTGCTTTCAGAAGGAACTTTTTTATAGGAAATCACTAGAATATTGGTTAAATGTTTAACTAAAAAAGCAAAACTTGCATATAAATATGAATTGTTTTCATCTATGTTTATAAAATGATGAATAACTCTCAATGTCAAGCCTCTTGGAAAGACTAAAATTGCATATTGTGCCATTATTATTTGTGTAGTCACTCTTCTTAAAAAGTGAAAGCAACTTACTCTGTCCACTTCTGGATGGTTTAGAAGGATTTGCACTATTTCAACATGTCCTCCTCCAGCAGCAAAATGAAGGGGAGAACTAAGCTGTCCATTTAAGAGGTTTGGATTACACTTTCCTTTTTCTAACAGTATGCGAGTGGCCTCAACTTTTCCATACCTAGAGAAAACAGAACTTATTAACTACAAAAATCACCTGTGATTTATTTTTTAATCCTATTTTTAGACAATATTGCAAAGATTGCTAAGGTTTTCTAGGACATATAACAAGGGATTAAGACATTGACGTAAATGTGTATGGTGACTAAGGTTATTTCTGAGTAGTTCTGGTTCAAGCTGAGTGTTTCTATTTCTGATGAACTGGGAGAAAACATCACTTCTAATATCAACTGAGGGGGAATGGAAAGGAGAGAAATACAAAGTAAAAGAAAGTAAAAGAAGGCATCTGCTTATGTTTTTGTTCAGTTGTGTCTGACCCTGGTGACCTCATTTGGGGTTTTCTTGGAAAGGATACTTTGAGTGGTTGGTCATTTCCTTCTCCAGCTCATTTCAGAGAAGAGACACTGAGGCACACAGGATTAAAAGACTAGTCCAGGGTTACATAGCTAGTGTCAGGCTAGATTCAGGAAAATAAGTCTTCCTGATTCCAAGCCTGGTATTGTAGCCACTGAACCACCTAGCTGTTCGCTTAGAAGGTAAAGATAAAGAAACATGTCAGAATTTATAAATGGGGCAATTAAAGTTAATAAACAATTAAGGACTTAATTCAATAATTGCAAAAAACCTCAAGAAAACAAGTCCATGAAAAAGGTCCACGTGGTCTCAGTAATATGATATAAATTTGGATCAACAAATTAAGACTAACGAAGTAAAAATAAAAATTAAATCAATAAATATTCATTAGGTGTCTATTAGTGCAAGATATTTTTAAGGTCTGTAGAACAAAGTAGTATAAGATATGTATGGTCCTTTCTTGTAATGTTCTGACTAGCTTTCTGGAGGGCCTTTGGACCAGCCTTGGTCTCAGCAGAATAATCACCAAGAGAATAGTCGGATAAAGTCCAAAGTCTTTATTGTTTCCTTCAGTCTCCCAGTCTGTGTCAGCAGTCTCAGTCAACCAGCCGGGCTATACATCCAAATGTAATGTCCTACTTTCTAGAACCCCCCAAGTTGGGGTGACAAAATGTACTATTGCTTTCTAGAGCCCCCACACTGGGGTGGATTAAACATAATGTCCAAACTAGCTCTCTGGAGGATCTTGGGACTAGCCCGAGTCCTTGGTCTTAGTGGAAAAGTGATGAAGGCAGGACAGCCAGTATGAGGCTGGTCAAGTCTCCCCCCTCCCGGACTTTGTGGCTGAGTTTGCCCCTAGTTTATACATTCTATTACAATTAAATCAATTCATCATCCTGAGTATAAGCCAATTATATTATATTATATTATTTGTTGTAAGATTAAATCAATCATACTGAACTAGAGAACTATTAATCACCATGCTAAACTAGATAACCATTGACTTATCAATTCCACTGAGTTAACACCTTATTGTAAGAATCCTTGCCTCAAGTATATTTCTCCAGAGTTCTGGCCCATTACACTTTCCCTAATGGAGTTCACAATGTGGATGGGGAAATAAGATAAAAATGAGAAAAACTGAGCTATACAAGGTTTAATTAACAACCTAATACAACAGTATGGTAAATATTATAATAGAACATAAAAAATAACAGAAGAGTTCAAAAGAGGGAGAAATTACTTTAGGCTAAGGTGAGCAGGAAAGATTTTACTAAAGAAGCAGGAAATGAGGCCCAGTCTTGTAGATAGTGTAGAAAGTAGACAGGAGGTAAGGAAGCGGAAGGGCGTAAATGATCTGAACAAAGTGAAGAGTCAAAAAGAAGACTGAAGAGCTGATGCTTTTCCTATAATAGCCTAAGCAGTAGACACTTCCTTAATCCACATCTGGCAAAACTACCAAAACAATTTTCTTAAGGTAAGTTCTGACCATGTCAAGCCAGAGGGTTTCCTATTGCCTTCAGAAAAGACGTCCTCCATTCACCTTTAAGATCCTTTGTAATCTGACAAAAAGTCTCTGGGCTTCACATTTTTCCACTAGAATCTGGTCAAACCTGACAACCAGCTGACCTGAGCCTGCATCCTTCACATCTGGAAGGCAGCCATTGCTCATCTTTGCTTCCATCCACGGGCTGCTTCCTCCTAGACATTTCCTATTATACCACTCAGTGTACCCTCTCTCCACTTTACACATGGCATTTTATCTTGATAAAAGGAATCTTGATCTTCTCCCTATCTCTAACTTATCTCACACTTCTCTGAGATACTAATCACATCTTTTCCCATATCATCTCACCCCCTTTTCACTGGTAGAATAAAAAATTTTTGAAGACAAGCACTTGTGATATTTTAAAAAATCTCTGCATACTCAATAACTTGAAAAAAAGACTTATAAGTATACTAATTGATCTCTAATCTCACCTAGTTCGGAATTCTCTCCAGTGATACAGATTGCAATCCATCAATCCTCCCCAGCCTTTGAGACACCTGTCTATGCTCTCTCCCAAATTCTCTGGAGGGAGTTTATATAATGAATTGGGATCTTCCTTTCTCCAGAGGAGTATTCTGGCTATCTACCTGTCATCCTCTGTTCTGGCCATGTGACCAGCCCAACTTTTCTTCCTGTTACAGTTATTTACATTAGTAAGTAAAACTGGAATATTAATTCCAATATTAATAATTGTCAGTTCATTAAAGAACCAAAGATAATAAGTACATGGGGATACTTGAAAATAGCAACTCCTCAAGACAGCAATTGCTATCTTTTGATTTTTTTAGTTAATTACACAAAGCACTAGGACACTGTAGAAATGAAACAAACATTAAATAATTATAATTTAAATAATGAAATCACAATAATTACAAAAATATAGAATGTAACCATATTTTTAAAGAAAGATACTTACCAGCATGCATAATGAATAGGTGCCCAGTGGTCATTATCTAGCTGGTTTACTGAAAAACTATCATTGAGAAGACGGTTTAATAATTCTGAATCTCCTTCACAAGCACTTCGATGAAGAGGGAAATCATCTACCCACTGATGTTCTCTAATAATGATAAAAGAAATGCAATTCAAAATGTACTTGAAAACAAAAGTGAACATACCTGTATTACATTTGGTAATTTGCCTTAAAAATCTATTTTAAATTTAAGCAAAAGAATGACTATTTTTTGGTGAATATTCATTAATATTTTATACATCATGGTTTAATGGGCGCGAATCCTTCCTTTCAATGATGCAGGATGCAGCCATTCTACGACATGGCAGCCAATCTTTAAGACTGATTGGAGGAACTTTGTGATCAACCAATTAGGCTGCTCCCTAGGTGACAAAATTCATCACTGGGCTCATACTCAAACTTTTTCCACAGCTTGTGTCTAATGGACACGAGATTCAAGAACCAAGGGTCACTTCTACTCCCCAGAAAGGAACTGAGAGGATTTCAGTGGAGGATAGAAGATGTATCTGTGTATAATGAACTTTAAACAATAATTTTAGCATGGGGCTTCAGGAAAAAGAGAAAAAAAAGAATGCAAGTAAAACAGTACTTGTCTTCTGTAACACTGCTCATGCTTCTCTGCCACTTTTCTTGCTTAGGAATCTGAATTTTTGAATAATCTGGAGCTCCAAGGCCAAAGTATGGATTTATTACCACTTTATCTACCTAGTAGAGGAAAAGAACCAAAAATTTGAACTATGTAAGTTATAAAGCCCTCAAACAAAATAAGTACCAATACCTGTTATTGTGATGTATATAACTGATAATAAAGGTTTTATAGAGAAAAACAAATGGACATTTATGGACACTGTTATATTGCTTTGGAAAAAAGATGTAATTCTTTCAAATGTTTACTTACCCTGTTTGTATACTGCAGATCTGACCCAAACAAAGGATTATAGATACAAGTATCTGCTTTTTCCAAGGCTAACATCTTACTTTTTATTTCTAATGCACTATAGCCCATATGAAGTGAATTTTCTATCTGGCTTGGTTCAGTGGCATATGCTGGGTTGATGACATTAGTTTTTATCCGCTCAAGAGGAGAAGGTCGGAATAAAGCTGGAATGAAATGAGATTGTGCATGTCGCTCATCTAACCACCTGAAAAACAGGAAGGACAAACCATAGTAGTGCTTGTCCAGAAGTGAAGACAAACAAATCAATGTGCTACTTACAGAACAACCTTTTAACAATATATAATCAAACTGCCTTGATGGAGATTTTTATTATCATTACTAGCTAAATTATTTACTCTTTGTTTTTCTGTTGCTTAAAGCACACAATAACAAGCTTCTTTTTTAATATTCTCTCTTTACATTAGTGATAACACCTTCTTTTTAAAAAGTATGGTGTACTTTGTAACTTTCATTATATTAATCTCCATAAACACCATTATAGCATGAGTGGGTAGCAGCCTTATTTTATTTTATTTTATTTTATTTTCAGTCTTATTTTATTAATGAAAAATTAAAGATGTAGGAATTATGGGACTTGCTCTCTAATAGAGTATTATCAAGACTACCCCATAGCAGGGCCCTAGGCCACTATGCAACTGCCATCCTTGTCATCACTTTAAAGAATTGAGACAATCGACTGCAAAGCAATAACATCTGCACTGAGATTTGTCTAAAACATTTGTGATTCTGTTTGCAGATCCATGATTTCATTTGTGTAAGAAATTGCTGGTGTGGAAACTCCCTCAATAACTTAAGAGAATTCAGAAACAAATATACAACAGAGCATGTTACATTACCAAGGTACTCTCAAAAGCTGGATGTAAGCTAGTATTTTTCATGTTTGAAGAATATTCTGAGAATATTTTAAATAACTTGAATTTTTTTTTCTAATGACATTTCTTACTTATCCAGAGCAATTAACATTCTTGCTGTAAGAGTGGCAAAGTGAGTGCTGGATTCACTACAGACTCGCATGATATCTTGTAAACAGTAGAAAACTGGACATCCTGGACTATATGAATATTTAGTATTATCTAAAAAAAAGGGATGAAAAAAAGTAATCAGACTTGTGAAACACAAGATTGCACACATTCTTCATTTTAAAATATCACTTTGTTAAAACTGCAAAGCATTCATCAAACAGCAAATCATTCCTCAAATGAACACAATATTATTAAGAAAGAAACCTGGAAGATTTGACATCAATTTGTTTCTTCTGGCTCAATGATTCAGAAGAATTCTAACTCTTGTGATCTTTTACCATCTCTTAAATAAAGGCCAAACTTTAACTCTAGGCAAAAGAGAGTAGCTATACTCTCCTTCCTAAGGCAATCAGAATGGGCTAATAACATTTTTTTCTTTTTTTTTTTTTTTTTATCAGATCTGTTATTTCATTGATATATAGAACTCCTGGAGAAAAAATGCTTTCTTCTAAAAGCCGATCAGCATCGTTTTGCAATTTAGTGCCATGGATTTATGGGGGACCCTGAAAGATTAAGTAATTTCACAAAGCCAATGTGTATAAGATGTAAAACTTAAATCCAGGATTTTTTCTGAGTCTAAAATCAGTTTCCAACCATTATGCTAGGCTGTCTTTCTTGCTATCACAGTCAGGCATTACACAGGTTAGCCCTGTACAAATCAATTTCTAATCAGGCTTGGATTCAAAACACATTTTTTACATTTCATATACTTTTTAGTTTTGGCCACTGATTTTTGTCAGGTACACAGTTTCCCTTTAAGGCGGGTGTTCTCTTTGAGCCTTGTATGAAACAGACTGTCACTATATCCTATTGAGTCATAAATATATGTCTGTTTTCCTCTTGTCTCCTTATAAGAAAAGTTCTTGCTTATGATATGACTGCTATAAAACTAACTCCTTAGCTGTCTTTTCTTGGGGCTACCTTCTATCTCACATTTTAAAATAAGAATAAAGAATAAAACTGTTTCAAATTTCATTTTGCTTGTCCATTACTTTCTTTAAAGTGAAACCGGAACTAATTATTTTCTTTGATGTGTATGTTTTTAGACTATAAACATCATCATTAACATTCATACAATTTTTCCAATAAACATTAATTTAGCATCTAAAATTTATATGGATTCAAAAGAAAACTGTACCTTTGACAACTGATGGAACAATAAATAAAGATGCCTCTTTGCCCACTTTTTCTCCATCGAGAGGAAATTTCTTCATTAATACTACTCGTTTTCCTTAGTATATATATATAAAAAAATCAATTTGCAGGATATAGTCAACTCTTAAATCCACAGTAACAGAACTGACAAAACATTATATTACTACAACAATAAAGGATATTCACAATAGAGATAATCAACTTAGCTAGTTTGGGGCCACAGCCTAATTCTTTAGTAGGAAAATTTGGTATGTGGAGCAAGGGAGTAACCTTGATCCAGTTAGGGACTGGGGTAGCTGTTTATCAGGACAAGGCTTTTCAGATTGGATATCAAGGATGCTTTTATGTTTCAAGACTGTGAAGCCCTAACAGCCTGCTCTTGGAGGAGGGGACTAGAGAGTGTTGGCTGGAAACTGCAATGCCATAAAATCAGCCTTTGACTATAGTGCTAGCTGAATCTTTTTCTCTATATTCTGTCTTCCTTCTTGACCCCAGGCTTTTTTTGAAATCCTTTTATTTGCGGGGGGGGGGGGGGGGGGGGGGGGTAGCGAATTTGTTGGAACTGGGGGTTGGGATGCTACTGCTTGCTTTAAATTTTAACAATATCCTATTCCAGTCCTTCACAGAGAGTCACACAAACTTTGTCTTAACTGTTTCATCTTTGAAGATCTCTTTCTCGTGTCTTTGACCTTACTATTCCTTTTTCATTCCTGTCCTGAAGCTGGACTAGGGAAAACTTCTCCTTTCCCTATAAAAATGTCCACATCTTAAGAAAAGGGCCTGTGACATAGATACAGTAACTGGATAAGTTACAAGGAGGACATATGGATAAATATATGTATCAAATATGAGAAATTAGAGTATATTCTTACCTAAAAATGATCTCAGTATTTTGTAAAATAGAAAATTTAACAAAGTAGAAGAGGGGATAAAGATTTTTCTAATGCAATTCCAAGGAAATGAAACAAGGATTGCCTTTGCTATTCTTTAAAAAAAAAAAAAAGTGATATTCATTTTATTTTATCATTTCCTGGAATTATTTTCATTTCAATGCAATAAGAATTCAGTACTGAATTAAAAAATAAATCTTATAAAATATTCTGTGGGTTTTTTTTTTTTAATCTTAAAAATAACACTATTTTAGACAAAAAATATATATGCTAAAAAAAAAAAATCAAATGGTATATGGTGACTACTTGATTAGAAGTCTGAGAATTCCCCAAAGGCCCTTCCTGTGTCAGCCAGCCAGAGGGATTTGTGAAGCCCTATCTCAATTCAGAAAGTATGACATTCTCTATAGACTTGATCTCTCAAAAGGAAGAAATGATGATTAAAAAGTCAGAGCAGAGGGTAGGCAATTCTGTTCCGTTTCATTATCATGGAACTCTGCTGACTTATATTGGACTGTGAGCCTCCGTTCCCAGTTGTTCTAGATTCTGTTTTGTATTCCCTCATTTCCCATCTGAACTCTGCCAAGATCCTCTCATCCAGTATAAATTTCTGAAGCCTAAATCTTATCCCTTGATTCTGTTTCAGCCAGTACCTGCCTCCCTTTATTTCCAACTTTTTGACTGTAACATTGGTAACCCAGCTGGACAAAAAGCACCTGGGGGGTTTGTTCTTTCAGCTTTGGCCAAGTATCCTGCTTCATCTTTAGATTCATGGTATCTGTATGGCTTATCTTTCAAACCTAAAGAAACCTTGCCTGTTGTGACCATTTCTTACATCATTAATTCTATGGCTTGATCTTCCCTGTTCTATTATTGCTCACAATCTAGTGGTGACACTTCTTTTAACTGCCCATTTTAAGCACTGTAATTATATATTGTAAATACATATTATATAATTATAACTATGAGGCAATTCAAGTATGATTTGTGGAATCAACCATATTACTAACAGTTACTACATTTTTACAAGGTTCTCTTAATTGGATCATCAGGAAATAGTTTCTTGAATGTATTAACATATTTTCCTGTCTTAGTAAATATGGGTACATCCTGTATATGCTTCACTGTTAACAAGATGAAATGTTACAGGGAGCAACTGGTTCCACAGGAGCATGACTTTTGCACATATGCTAACTAATATGCCCACACTATGGGGGCTCAAGTTTTAATTCAAATTATTAACAACCATATAATTTAGTCTTGGGATATGATTAAATGAGAATGGTAGAATTTTGTGATGTTAGAATAAGGTTGGTTATAATATGTTAACAAGATTATTGTAAAATAATATTTTCAAAACAAATACATATGCAACCTTCCTATATAATCTCTAATCACAGATTTAGAACTGAGAAGAACCTTCAGGATGATATACAGTAATTTCTTTTTTTTTAAATTAAAATTTGTTTTATTTGTTTAATATTATTAGCTTTTTATTTTTCAAAACACATGCAAAGATAGTTTTCAACATTAACCCTTGCAAAACCTTGTGTTCTAAAATTTTCTCCTTGCCTCCCTTCCTCCCTCCTCGAATAAGTAATCCTACAAAATTTAAACATATGCAATTCTTCTAAACATATTTCCTTGGTTTTCATGGTATTCAAAAAAAATCAGATTAAAAAGGAAAAAATGAGAAAGAAAAAAGTAAGCAAACAACAAAAAAGCTGAAAATACTATATTGTGATCTACGTTCAGTCCCTATAGTCCTCTATGTTTCTGAATTTGAATGGCTTTCTCCATTTTAAAATTACTGGAATGGGCCTAAATTACCTTATTGTTGAAAAAGCCAAGTCCTTCACAGTTGATCATTATATAATCTTGTTATTGCTATACAAAGTTCTCTTGGTTCTAATCATTTCACTTAGCATCAGTTCATGTAAGTTTTCCTGTTCTTTTTGAAATAAGTTTGCTGATCATTTCTTATGGAACAATAATCATTACATTAACATACCATAACTTATTTAGCCAGTTTCCAATTCCTTATATTTCAAAAAGGGCTGCTAAAAACATATTTGTACATGGAGGCCCTTTTCCCTTTTTATTTATTTATTTTTTTATTATAGCTTTTTATTTGCAAAACATATGCATGGGTAAATTTTTCAACACTGACCCTTGCAAAATCTTCTGTTCCAAATTTCCCCTTCCTTCCCCCCTCATCCCCTCCCCTGGATGGCAAGTAGTCCAATACATATTAAACATGTTAAAATATATGTTAAATGCAATATATGTATACATATTTATAAGTTATCTTGCTGCACAAGAAAAAGCAGATTTAGAAAGAAAAAAACCTGAGAAAAACAAAAATGCAAGCAAACAATAACAGAAAGTGAAAATGCTATATGCAACTCCTTTTTAAATAACTTTTTTAATGGATGAGAAAATAAGTATTCCAGAGAAGTGATTGGCTCAAATAATAAGTGGCCAAGACAGCCTGTGGACCTGTGTCCTTTGACTTGAAAGCCAGTATTCTTTCTAATGACCCTTGATCTTTGTAGTTTTCCTAGAATCTTGCTTTTCTTTCATCTCTCACATCTAGCTATTTACCAAGCCTCCTTGATAATAATTCGGTAGTAGTTATAGGAGCTACCTCTTATGGTGTCATAGGCCCAATGCCACGACCAGTCCTTATTCACTTCCACTTTGTACTTTTTTGCTTCTGTGACTTTGCTGGAATGTCCTTCTACTTCTACATGTAGATGCTTAACTGAATTATTACTGTCATTTAAAAAAATTTGCTTTATTATTATTTGCTTTATTCACTTCTTTCCTTTTTTTTTCTGAAGAGTACAATGTTCATACTGAATAACTTAAATGCTCAGTGGTTCACAATTTTTATTTTCTGTCAAAACCAAAAAGGTTCTCAAATAGCTTTGTCTTCCTACTAAGCTTTTTTTTTTGTCCTTTACAATTTTTAGGCATTTCCAAAGAGAAAGAAAAATGGCGAAAGTTAAATTATACATCGGTTCTTCACATTAATGTTTAAAGTACATCTCTCACAAAACAAGTCTCTTACCTTTGATACCCTGATTGGCAGGAGAAATTGGTTTGGTAGTTTCTACTACATAATCCAAAATGCTTTGTGTTATTTCACTACTCCCCTGAAGTTTAGTTTCAAGTAAAACCTTTTTCCTTTTTTTCTTTTGTCCTTCAATGGGAACTTCAAGCAACAAAATCTTATAAAAATACAAAGCAAAGTAGGGAAAAAGAAAAAAGTTTAATATAGCCACATTATATTACATCATCACAGAAGTCCTTGTAGAATCTAAGTAATATTGGTCTGATGGGTTTTGGATAACCAAACCCCCAACGGCTTCTACTAAAATTCTACTCCAATGTTTCATCTGAAATGGTGATAGGTTCTTGATTTTTAAAGGTTCTCCCTATTAGAGAGAAAGAAACCTCTGAAAAGTGCTATCATGACCACAGTTTCAAATATGGGCTCCAAAATTGGACTATATGTCTATTATTGAGGAATAACCTAGCTAAGTTTGGAAAGATTCATCAAAAACTGACTGCTAATTCGTCAAAGTATTTTTGAACCTAGAAAAACATGATGACCACGTAAAAAGGCATATAAGAGCTGCAAATTACTCTGCTAGAGGAAATGCTCAATCATGGATCCCCAAAATATTATGTGATCTAGAAACAAATCACATAAATTAAATAATAGAGAGGAAAGTTGAGTGAATCTAGGATGCAACTTTCTAATGAGATTCTGAAACTCATTTCACAGAAAGATGACATTTCTTTTGTAATAAAGTCTGCCCTCCTTTATTCCATTCAAAAATGGCAGAAAGATAATGTAATTAGTAAGTCAAGATTAAAGAGTACTTTAAACAAACATCAAAATAGAATTATAGTTACAATACTGTAACAACAGTATTGAAAATGACACATTTTAAGTATCAGTCTCTTACTTCATATGATTTAGCTCGATATTCCCGAGAATTGAGACTGGCAGTATTCTTTGGACGAATGACAGCAACATATGCATCTTCTATATTTTCTGGATTTCCCATGGCTTTATTAAAAACAAACAAAAAAGCAAAAAAGGCTCATAAAAATCAAACCCCACAATTTCTGAAAGAATAAAATAAACAAGAAACTATAAAATTGATAAAAAGGTTTAAAGTAAAATATCTGACACATTTCCCAGACATTGATTCTGATTATTTTATCTTCAATAATTTTTACATTCCATTTTCTAAAACTCATTAAATCAAAATATATAGTATATAAGAGGTATGAATAGGCAACATAATTCAGTAAGATTAGGTTTCTGTTCAATATTCTGAGATTATGTTTCTATTCAATAAATCAAGCCTAAGATTAAGGATAATTATTTTCTTTAAGGTTTAATTTCTTCATGTGTAAAGTATACATACATGAATATATTAATGGAGGTTCTCATAGGTTTTTTTGAACTTAGATTGAATTTTTGAATAAACTGGCATTAGTGATTTAATTATATTTTCTGCCTTTTTCTAAACCACGGAGATGCATTTGAAAACAGTAAATTATGGAACTGGTATTAGCATTTGCTAGCTAATTATAACATGGTATTGTTTATGCTTAACTATTTAAAATAAACAATAACAATACAGGTGAGAATCAGGAAGTAAGAGAGATCCTGAATCCATAAAATAAATATAATTCACTTTGTTCATAGGTGAGACGCATGGAGCTTTTTTATACTTATTTTAAATGTAATTTTAAGTTAGAATATAAACTAGTAGCAAAAGAATGTAAGTTAATAACAAATATAAGCTCTTTTGCGAAAGGATTATTGTCTGTAATCCCAACAACACACAGTGATTTGTTTATAGTAAAAGCTTAAGAGAGGTTTGTTAAATTTAACTAAATTGATTTCTTAGGCAATGAAGAAAAGAAACTAGCAAAAAGAGAATATAGTGCAGTCGACAATTGCTCAGAAAGGCAGTGAAGAAGCAAAAAGGGAATAGCTGAAAAAGAAAAACTGAAAAGTATAGTAATTTGGGGACATTTGGTAAAAGGGGAAATAATCTTATACACCTCTATCTCGGAAAGCACTGAATCATAGTTCAAACAGAGGAACAAATGCTCCTATGGATGATCATGAGTCATTAATGTATCTTCAATATAATCTGTTTAAGCAGCAAGAGAATCATGTGATCTTAGAAAGATTTCCACTCAAAATGATTTATGGAAAAAAAGTTTTGCTATACTTTTCTTTCCCATTTACATGATAGAAAATAATGTCTTAAAATTATATTTCTAGATATTACTAATACAAATTAAAAACCTGATTTTTAAAAAATGTCAAACTACTACTACACCAATAGAAAATTGTTTATTTCTAGGAAAATATTTTTAATAATATAGTAATAGAGGAGAAATTTACATTAATTTATCATTGCTGACCAAGAACAATATCACTTTAGAAAACCATTTCCCAAAATGCATTCCATAAGATATGCCATGAGAAAATTCCCATGCTTGTGATTTACCCTCTAAAATATCAAAATTCATAAATACTTAACACATGAAACAAAATTTTAATATAAAAGTGGTTTTAATTTCTCGTATTTTACTTCCAAATTTCACTTACTTCGCTTTACTTTAGAAGTGGATATTATCCTAAGTTCCTAGACTAGTATCTGTGGACTTTGTCAAATTTCATACCCCAAAGGTTTTCACAGTACAGGTTTTGGAAATGCTTTCAAATTTTTGACTGCACTTTAGACTGATATTTCTCTTCATTGGAAACTAACAATAATGTAGTTCATATGGTGACTCATTTAAATACAAAAAAACCTCCATCAGATCTAAATTTTACCTTATGACATCCAGGCTTTACTTGTTCTTAGGGGGAGGTAACAGTTCTTTCTGAGACTCTCAATCCGGCACTTAGTGGCATTAAATTAACTTTAAAATACAGAAGGAAAAAATACCCACAATTAAAAAAAAAAGATTTTTTTGTTATTTTTTCCCCATAATTAAGCTTACTAGATACTTAAGAACATTATTTTGAACTGAGGGATTTGGTAAAACACTAGGACAGATACAATATCTCTTTTGAGAAAAAGATGAAGACTAATAATACTTAATAATAACCACATTTATATGCTGCTTTAAGGTTTGCAGGTTACTCTTCAAATATTATGTCATTATGATCCTCAGGACAACCCTGGAAAGTAGTGCTAGCATTATTTCCATTTTACAGATGAAGAAACTGAGGCAGACAGTGACTTGTCTAGGATCACATACTTATTAATGTGTTTAATAAGGGATTTGAACACGTCTTCCAGATTCCAAATCAAGGACTTTATGCTCTGTACCATCTATCTGCCTAATATAGTAATGTGTCTCAAAGTAGGCAAAAGAGAGGCACATTTTGCTTTGCTAAATTCAATCTTATATTTTCAATTGGGACAATCAAATACTTGAAATCTATCACCTTAAAAGGATACAGGATTCCTGAAGACAGACATTATACTACATAAATTCTCTGTTTGTTACAATGGCAACTACAAATAGTATTATTTAGATACTGCATTCAACACAATATTTATTGAGGCACTTTGAAAGTCACTGTTAAGATTACAGAAGGTCCTTTGAAAAGACCCTATTAAGGTATGTATGAAAGGGATTGCTAGTATATTTTCCCCTTATTTTAAGAGTAAGACAAATTCAGGACTATATTACTGGGAAATCATTTAACAGAATCAGGCAAAGAGATGATTTTTGGAAGAGACCTCTGTGGTCAGTCTGCTTTGGTTCTTGATTAAGAATACCTTTCATATTCCTAAGTAATTTTGTGGTCTCTGTTTGATGACTGACAGCCCCGTGTGCCAGGTAGTCCACATTTGAACAGCTTGACTTGCTTTTATAAAGCAATTTCTTCTCTACTATTTTCATGCTTTAGACCCAAATCCAAACTTCTCTCTTCTATCCAAGAGCCCTCAAACACTTCAAGACTGCTGTCACATTCCTCTTCTTCTGTAGGTTTACAATCTCCTGTCCTTTCTAGAGAATGATGCCCAGGAAAAAAACCCAGTAATATTAATGTGTTCTGATCAGGCAGTGGGATGATCCTTTCCCTGATTCCAGACACAAGGTACTCTATCAATGCAGCCTAAGAGCATATTAATTTGTTTAGATGCCATGTCACTGGGTCCTAGTGAGCTTATAAGTGCATTAAAGATGCCAGATCTTTTCTATATGAATTCATCTGGTCAAAGACATATTATAAGTATGCTATTGATTTTTTTTAATCTAAGCATAAATCTGTTGAAGTGTTATGTTTATCTTTATTAATTTTAACATCATTAGATTTGGGCCACTATCTTGGCCTAGGGAGATCTTTTTGAATATTGTCATCCAAGAATAAATAATAGCAGTAACAGCATCTACCTAACAGTGTTTTGTTAGGATTAAAGATAACATATGTAAAGTGGTTCACTATATGTTAGCTCTTATTATTAGTATCCCAATCTATGAACCTTCCCCATCTAGCTTTATTTGATCTATAAATGTGTTAATTTTAGAAAGTAACTGGCAAAAATGTTGAACAAAACATATTTTATTTGCATCATGACAACATAGTAGACTTGATTGGGACCTGGGCAATCTATGTTTAAATCCCAAATGACACATGATTACGTCTATCATGATTGGGCAAGTCAATGATTTCACAGGGGGTTGGACTAAAAGTCCCTTCCAGCTTCAGCACTGTGACCCTAAAGTGCTCCAGATAATTAGTTCTTGAGGTACCATGCTTTTTAAACCTTTCTGCTAAAAACCCGAAGCCCAAGGAAAGGAACCACCATAATTTCTTCTAAGTTCTTTTTTAGCAGGTCCTATATAAATTCCTGTTGGCAGCTTTAGCAACAGCCTAGAAACAAACGGAGATGCCTTAGGTTTCCAAACACAATTCAAAGCAATTGTAAAACGAGGGGATTGGACCACATGGTCTCAGGTATAATTCTATCAAGGAAAATACATATTTATTTATAAAAATGTTTTTATTATTTATTGTCTCTGAATTGGTTTTGGCTAAGGATTTTGCTCAATAGATGAACTATAGTTGATTCCCAAACATGATTAAAAAAAAAAAGATAAAAACATGAAGGATGTGATATATACCATTTTTAAAAATGGCCAACATTACTTTCCCCAACTTCCCACATTTTAAAAATGAAACATTTTTAAAAATTTAAAAACAATTATGAACATTATATCTGGGACAAAGTAAAAGGCAATGAGGTAGTTAAATTGAGATAGAAATCAGGGAGAAGAGTAAGTACTGATTACCTGAAAATTAAAAAAAAAAAAGTTGTATAGTTAAGGCTAAAATTTATTTGGCAAGAGATTTTGAGAGACTATACTGAGAATGTTAAGAAAATTAGCAAAAAATATCTGTGGTCTGTAATATTTAGCTTCTGATGACCAGGTAAATTTCATAAAAGAATGATTAGATGAGGGATTCAGAGTGAAAACAGACAAAATCATTTGTTTACTCTTCCTTCACTAGGTCTTTTCTTTCTTTCCTCCTTTTTATTTATCAGCTGAAGGAACAGCTCTTGCAGAATGATTAGAATGTGCCAGATTTTTTTTTTTTTTGGGGGGGAGAGGTTTGAAATTAAGCAAGTGGGATCAATGCCCCAGAGTTGAGGTGTGGCTCTTTAGACAGATCATTATCCAAATATTTGAAGGAAGACTTTTCAAAGATGTAAATATCCCAGAAACATTTTAAAGATTAAGTGTGTCAAACTGACCCAAATCTTTCTCTCTGGAGCCTTCCAAATTCCAAACTTCCCTATTTTTGTTGAAAGTAATCAGTATCTTTCCAATGTTTCAGATTGTAATGTAGGCATTATTCTCAACCACTCATTCTCCCAAACCCCAGAAATCCAGTAAATTGTCCAATCTTGTCTATCTTCACAACTCTCTCCCAACACAACATAGGTCTCCACTCATGCATCCACTGACTTCAGGCCCTAATGACTTCCCATAACAGTTTCCAAACTCGTCTTCCTACCTCAAGTCTTTCATCACTCTATTCCATCCCACAGGTATGCTTCTTTGTTAAAGTAATTTTCCTTAAACACATAGCTGATCAGATGACTCCCTTATTTAATCAAGTCCAATGGCCTCTAGATAAAACAAAACAAATCAAAAACCTTTGTCTATTTGGCTTTGAAAGCATCATACAAGTTGGCCCCAAATTTTTGGATATTACTCTTTCTTCTGTACTCAGCAATCCCACCAAAGTAACTTTTTCACTTCCTCACAGTCATGCCATCTTCTGTTTTAAGGTCTTTGAATAGCCTTCATCTATAACTGGAATTCACTCCTTTTTCCTTGCCCCAGAGTTCATCAGCCACTTAACATTTATGAAGCATAGTTTGAGGGGACCACAATAAAAAACTATGTACAAATAAGTTATATACAGGATAAACTGATAATGATCAATAGAGAGAAGGCACTGAACTAGAAAAGATCAAAAAGGGTTTCTTGTAGAAGGTGGAATTTTTAGCTGGCAATTAAGAAACCCAGGAAGTACAGAAGAGACTTGCATGCATGGGGGACAACCCAGCATCAGATGAAATGTTCTGTTTTTAGAATGACAAAGGCCAATGTTTCTAGATTGAAGAGGATTTGTGAAAGGATTTGTGGTGGGAGTAGGATCAAGGTATTAGGTATAAGAAAAGTGGGAAGGTAGCAGGAAGGCAGAGGTCCAAATGCCAGAAGATTTGATATTTGATCCTGGAGATGAAAGGAAGGCATTAAGAGTTTACTGAATTATGTGTGTTTGTGTGTATGAGTGTATGTATATATATATATATATATATATATATATATATATATATATATATGGAATCTGTACTCTAGGAAGATGAATGGATGATGGCTTGTGGGGAAGAGACTTGTGGTAGATACAGGCTATTGCAATAGTTCAAGTGTTAGGTATCTGTACAAGGGTAAAGGTAGTATCAAAAAGGGATTAGGGATTGGGATTGGGAGTAGTTGAGAGATGTCATAAAGGTAAAATCAAATGTTTTTGGCAAACAGATTGGATATGTGGGGTAACATCTAGGTTTCAGGCTTTGGTGATAGGAAGGAAGGTGGTGCCCTGAGAATTGTAACAGGGAAGTCTAAAAGCGGGGAGGGGAGATGAATTCAATATTGGACATATTGAGCTTCAGATGTCTAAGGGTCAACCATTCTGAGATGTTCAATAAATAGTGGAGATGTGAAACCAAAGGTCAGCAGAGGGTGTGGGGCTGGAGAAGACTTCAGAATCATCCACAAAGACATATTACTGAATGAAAGGGAACTAAAAAGATCACAAGTCTAACAGACATTAGGAGAAAAGGGTCCAAGGCAGAACCCGGTGGCCCCCCCAAGTTTAGCAAGTGTGATCTGAGTGAAGAGCCAGCAAAGGACACTTGGAAAGGAAAGAGTCAGAGTGAAGGGAGAAAAATCAAGAGACTAGTGTCATGAAAACCTAGAGTAACATTAACAAGGTAAGCAAGTGTCAAAGGCTGCAGAGAGGTCATGAAAGATGAACATTAAGAAAAGGGCACTCAGAAACTGGAAACTGAGTAGATGCCCATCAATTGGAGAATGGCTGAATAAATTGTGGTATATGAATGTTACGGAATATTATTGTTCAGTAAGAAATGACCAATAGGACGATTTCAGAAAGGCCTGGAGAGACTTACACGAACTGATGCTGAGTGAAACCAGCAGAGCCAGGAGATCATTATATACTTCAACAATACTATATGATGATCAATTCTGATGGACCTAGCCATCTTCAGCAATGAGATGAACCAAATCAGTTCCAATGGAGCAGTAATGAACTGAACCAGCTATGTCCAGTGAAAAAACTCTGGAAGATGACTAAGCACCATTGCATTGAATTCCCAATCCCTGCATTTTGGATTTCCTTCACAGGCGAATTGTACAATATTTCAGAGTCCGATTCTTTTTATACAGCAAAATAACGGTTTGGTCATGTATACTTATTGTGTATCTAACTTATACTTTAATATATTTAACATATACTGGTCATCCTGCCATCTAGGAGAGGGGGTGGGAAGGAGGGGAAAAATTGGAACAAAAGGTTTGGCAATTGTCAATGCTGTAAAATTACCCATACATATAACTTATAAATAAAAAGCTATATTAAAAAAAAAGAAAGAAAAAAATAGAAAAGGGCACTACATAGGGCAATTCTAAGATCATTAGTAACTCTGGAGAAAACTTTTAGGTGAATGATAGGGTTTGAAGACAGATTTTATTTATTTAGTTTTAGAATTTTAATAGCTTTTTATTTTTCCAAATACATGTAAAGATAGTTCTCAACCTTAATTTTTTTTATTAAAGTTTTTTATTTTTCAAAACATATGCATGGACAATTCTTCAACATTAACCCTTGAAAAACCCTGTGTTCCACCCCCTTCCCTCACACCCTCCCCTAGATGGCAAGAAATCCAATATATTCAACCTTCCATTTTTGCAAAATTTTGTGTTCCCAGTTTTTCTCCCTCCCTCTCTCCTATTCTCTCCCATAAACAGCAAGCAATCTGATATACATTAAACTGAAGTCAGAAGTTAGATAGTGAATAAAAGATTGAAAGGAAAGTAGAGGTATCTCTTGTAGATGGCCTTCTCAAGGACTTTAGTTAGCCAGACAAGTCAGAGAAGATCTAGGATAACAGTCAAGGAGAGAGGGATGGATGATTATTTTTATTAAAGTAGATGCTTTTTATTAAGCACCTAGTGTGTGTGTGAGGTACCTGAAATACAAAAAAAAAAAAAAAAAAAAAAGGATTAGGAGGGGAACAGAGATTGAGGGATGTTGAGAGCTGCAATCTCTAAGCTGATTGGCAAAGCTCAGCACTGAGCTCAATCGGGTACAGCATTCATGCAGGAACAGCATTTCCCTCTATGATTCTCATTAGTGGACTACTATTTGGAGAAATCAGGATGGAATGGGTTTATTGTGTATATATTAAAGGGATTTTAGCCTTGGCAAGAAGAGCTCTTTCTTCTTTTTATTTTTTTTATTTTTATTTTTTTTAAATTTTAATATCTTTTTATTGATAGAAGGCATGCCAGGGTAATTTTTTACAGCATTATCCCTTGCACTCACTTCTGTTCTGATTTTTCCCCTCCCTCCCTCCACCCTCTCCCCCAGATGGCAAGCAGTCCTTTACATGTTGAATAGGTTACAGTATATCCTGGATACAATATACATGTGCAGAACCGAACAGTTTTCTTGTTGCACAGGGAGAATTGAATTCAGAAGGTATAAATAACCCGGGAAGAAAAACAAAAATGCAAGCAGTTTATATTCATTTCCCAGTGTTCTTTCTCTGGGTGTAGCTGCTTCTGTCCATCTTTGATCAATTAAGGCTCTCTTTATCGAAGAGATCCACTTCCATCAGAATACATCCTCAAACAGTATCGTTGTTGAGGTATATAATGATCTCCTGGTTCTGCTCATTTCACTCAGCATCAGTTCATGTAAGTCTCGCCAGTCCTCTCTGTATTCATCCTGCTGGTCATTCCTTACAGAACAATAATATTCCATAACATTCATATACCACAATTTACTCAACCATTCTCCAATTGATGGACATCCTTTCATTTTCCAGCTTCTAGCCACTATAAACAGGGCTGCCACAAACATTTTGGCACATACAGGTCCCTTTCCTTTCTTTAGTATCTCTTTGGGGTATAAGCCCAGTAGAAACACTGCTGGATCAAAGGGTATGCACAGTTTGATAAGTTTTTGAGCATAGTTCCAAATTAGAGCTCTTTCTTCTTGCGAGACAAAAATGAAGGAGGAAATAGTGACAGAAGGCATCAGGATAATAAGTATGACAGGAAAAGGATGAGTTCTTCATAAAACTGATCTCAATTTTTCCCCCTGTACAATATAAGGAAGGTTTTCAGTTGGGGGAGGGAATGGGGAAATGAAAAGATTTAGAAAAGACACTGTGGTGAGTGAGAGAATGAATTAGGAAAGCCAAGAAAACTTCCCTTGCAGCAGTGAAGGCTCTTCCTTCAAGAAGCAGTTTGTGAATATTTTCAACAGGAAGCTTTCCCTGATTCCTCCAACCAATAGTTTCTGCCCTCTCAAGCAATACTGTATCTAAACACTTAAAACACGTTATTCTTTGCACTAGATTACCTACGATAAAGTTCCATTCAGCTCCAAATGTAAGTTCTATGTTTATGCCCAGCCATGTGCAACAAGAACAGAAAGTACTAGTTTATTTGGAGAATAAGAAGTCAACAGTACTCTATTCTTGGCCAGTACTGATTAGTGTGTTGTGGTCCACAAGGTCACAGTCAGACAAGAGTGAACAATAGAGTAAGGGATGAGCATTATAGGTTGGCTGGCATGCAGATCATATGGAAAAGACTAGTTCGAAAAAGGAAGGCAGCACAAGATTTGGGGGGCTTTGAATGGCAAAAGAATCTGAATTTTATTCCATAGCCAAGAGAGAGTTATGGAAGGACTTTGAACAAAGGAGTAATGTGACTAGATTTCTGTTTTAGGAAGACAAGTTGCTATGAAGAATGGTTTGAGGAGAGGTAGAGTATAGAAATGAGAAGACATTAGAATCACAATAGCATAATGGAAAGGGAGGAAAGGAAGGAGATATAAATACAGCAAAAATTAAACTTGATACTGAATATTAAAAGAGAGGGAGGAAATAATGAAATACAGCATCCAAGTTTGGAACTTATAGGAATTTGGATGGATTGAAGTGTTGTTGATATATAATGAAGTCAGAAGAGGAACAGACTTAAGAGAAAACATAATTATCTCAGTCTACAAGTTCAATTTTCAATCCTCATAAGACATAGAGCTAGAGGTGTCTTACAGGCAGCTGGAGATGTCCAACTACAGACCAGGAGAGAAATGAGTACTTTCAACTTTTTAACCTAGTGCCAGGTATTACCAGGACTGAGGTGAAGATAAGCAAATTGAATTTGTTGCATAGGGTAAATGGAGTAAAACCTATCAATGGGCATTTTTTAAAGTGCATTCGAAGGGGGCCACCCACCCCATACTTTGCTGCTTTTACTTTCATTGTTCCCCAGACTAGAAAGTCTTTTCCTACCTTTACTTGCTGTACTCCCACTACCTATTCTTAAAGGCCAATTAAAGTGCATCATCTCCAGAAAAAAACAAAACAAAACATTTTTGTTTTTTAAAACCTTAGCTGACTTTCCCCCACGGAATTCTCCACCTTGAACTTCATAAAATATTTTGTAACTTTTAGATCCTTATCAAAAATACATTTTGTACAGCAGCTATCTGGGTTTGATTCACACATCCTTAAGTAGACTTAGCTCTAAGAGGGAACCAGAATGCGTTCTTCAAATTTTCCAATTCTCCCAGCACAGGGATTTGCACCAGGTGCAGATACGATAAATACT
Organism: Antechinus flavipes; assembly: GCF_016432865.1. Lineage (NCBI taxonomy): Eukaryota > Metazoa > Chordata > Mammalia > Dasyuromorphia > Dasyuridae > Antechinus > Antechinus flavipes. The sequence goes on along the minus strand of NC_067402.1, from coordinate 45,805,420 downwards.
TAAAACAAAACAAAACTGAATAAATAGTTCATAGCCCTCTCTCTCCTCCCCATCCCCACTAGGTGAATAAAAGTCTTGTAAAGTAGGAGCAGTTAGAACTTGGTCATCTCATGTCACAGAGATGAATGGACATGCTTGCCAAAACGTTAGTCCGCAAGCTTTTATTAAGCACCTACTGTGTGTGTGAGGTACTTGAAATTAAAAAAAAAAAAAAAAAAAAAAGAAGTGGGAAGGGAATAGTGCCTGCTCTTCATCCCGGGTAAACAACCAAGAAGCAACCAGACTGAGACAGGTCGCGCTGCGGAGGGGGCGAGAAGCTTAAGGCGTGAGGAGGGGGTATGAGCTCCACATGTGCCCCAGGAGACCGGCTGTCACTCCCCAAAGGGCGGAAGCCCGGATTAATCACCCGCCAAAAAAGGGCCGCACCCCCACCCAATCCAGGGCTCTTCCCATCCCTCTATTCTCAGTCCCGGGTTTGGAGACTGCTTTTCCTCCCCTCCCAGTGCTTTCTTCATCCCGGTGTCTGGGGTCTGCTCCCCACCTCCTCCCAGGGAGCTTCTTCCCCGCATTTCCCATCCGGGATCTACTCTCTCCCAGCCCAAAGTCCGCTCTTCCTCCCCTCTCAATCCTCTCTCGACTCCCCAGTCCCGGGTTTGCTCCTCATTCCTTTCCCCACCCCGAAATCTGGAGTCTGGGTGTGCTCCCCCATCCCAGGATGTGCTCCCCCTCCCGGCCCCCGGTCCAGGCCCGGCCCCCGGGGGAGGAGCGCAGGCCGCGCGCGATTCTTACCCGAGCCGCGCGGGCAGGGCCGAGCCGATCGGGGAGGGAAGACGGCAGTCGCCGCCTCCGCATCCCCGCCCTCGCCTACGACGATCACAACGGCGCAGCCCGACTTCCGGGGCCAGGCCGACCTATAGCCACCGCAGCCCCGGCCCCTCTTAACCCAGCGCCGCGTCTTCCTCCGGTGCCTCGGGCTGCGGGCTGGAACCGCCTACCCCGGGTCACCGCCCCGTCCCGCCCCGCCCCGCCTCGCCTCGCCCCGCCTCCTGGGAAATCCGAGGAAACCACTTCCGGGGTCGCGTCCCCTACACTCCCGGCACGGTCGGCGGTCGAGATTCAGTTTCCGGGTTGCCGGTCTGAGGCACTGCTCCCGCCGCCGCCACCGCCGCCGCCGCCGCCGCCGGGGCTGCCAAGGTTTGCCATCGCCAGCCTCGCCGCTCCTCTTGCCCGAGCCTGCTGTAGAGCGCGGCTCGTCAAAGTGGTCGGCCTTGGCGGGAGCGGAACGTGAAGGCCGGGCGGGCTGGCGGGCGGCGGCTTGAGGATGAGGCGGACTTGAGCGTGAGGCGGCGGCAGGAGCCCCCTCCCCCAGCCCCCCGAGAGGCGCAGCGGCGGCCCGGAGACATGGGGGGCGCCCGCCCTGCCTAAGGCCCCGAGCTGCGCCCCGGGCCCCCTCCTCACCCCGTGACCCAGTCCGGGACGAGGAGCGGGGGAGGGGAGGGAGGTCTGGCCCCGGAGCCCCTGCCTCCAAAGAGACAGGACAAATCCCCGGTGCGGAGCCCACCGAGACCCCCGGGTCCTGCCCAGCCAGCCTCGGTGAGTTTCGTCCTATCGTCGCCGCACCGCTCGGGAGGGATCCCAATCTCCGAGACCCTTCTCCCTAAAAAGAGATCTGGGCGCTTTCTTGGGGTGCTGACCCCTAACTAAAGGTCGGGGGCACTCCGGAGGAGGCGCCGGTGGTGTTTGCATCACCCGGCTGGGACGGTGGGCTCCTTCTGCTCAGTTGGAAGAGGTGATAGACTGAGAGGCCCTGCCGCCACATTTCTCTACAAAAGCCGAGTTGGGGCCGGGTATACGGTGAGCCTGTGAGATGTTTTCCCCTAGCTTCCCGGGGTGGGATGGGTCGGGCGGCCCCCGGGGCGAGGCCCAGGATGTAGCTGCTCCATGGCCTTGGTGGAGGCGCCTACCTCGAACTGTGGCCGAAACGGACGTCTCGGCTCGGTAGCTTTGGGAGCGTCTCGGCTATAGCTGCTTCTTGGGGGTTGTCCGAAACGCGCAGGTGATTTGGGAGGGCTTGCAGAGGTCGCCAAAGGGACTTTCTGCGAATCCGTTCGCATTTCGTTATTTTAAATTGTCAACTACAGAACGGGACAGTCTTGAATATGAAAGATTTTCTTGGGCAAATTGTTTTGTAGACTTACAAATATCTTGTCGGATTTAATACACTCAGAGTAATAATTTATAATTTTCCAAGCCAGGAAACTCAGCTCTTTTTTTTCCTCCCTAATAAACTTAAGTCAACCGTCTCCTTCTTCCCAGCAGATGACACATCTTGTCTTTATGCCTGTGATTTTCCTGCTCTTGTTAGGAAATTTATCTAGGAATTGTAGACATCTTTAATATACAGTTGATTTGGATTCAAATTTTTCATTCGTGTTTATAGGATTAGCTTTTTTAAATGAGCTAATGTGTGGAAAATGCGTAGGAAACTTTAAAACACTATAGCTTTACAAATGTCAGCGATTATTTTTAAATTGCAGAAAGTTGTCGAAATTAGGCGATTTTAGAATAAAATGTTGATGAATTCAGTTATGAAATGATCTTGAGACTTCATCACTGTGGTATTCCACCAGATACTATAGGAAGCAAATTAAATTTTTATTAAGAGATGATTTGGTTAAGTTAAAGACTAAGTTTTTATTCTGTTATGTAGATTACTAGTATAACATCCCCCCATGTGTAGTCATTTGAAAATATCTGTTTTAAAGATTAAAATATATGGATTTCTCTTAAGCAAGCTTTCTTGGAACTTGTAATTTCTGAATTTCTTTTACTTGGGTTTTTAAGTGCTCGTGATCCATATAATTCAGTTTGAAATTGACCTAGAAGAATTATGTTCAGGAACTTAATCTTAACTATATCAGGAAGTGTATTTTACTGGTTTGTTTCAGGAACAGAGAGCACTGTTGTGGGTTCAAGCCGCAAGTTTGTTTTGGTTTTGAATGGTGAAAATGTCCAGAATCTTCAGGGGAAAGAGGAGTAGAGTATTGTAAAGAACTTGTAGGGAGATAAGCAATCATATGTGGGGGAAACTTTGATCAAGAAACTTAGTTTCTACCTTCTCCTGGATATCTTCTCACTTTTCTTTTCTCTTTTTTGCTAGGAGTCTTACATGTTCACTGGATGAAAACATTTGAATTTCAGATTTCTAATTATTTTTTGAACTGAGTTTCTGCTCCGCATTGTGGGGGATCTGACTGATTTGTGTGTGTGTGTGTGTGTGTGTGGCAGGTTATATGCTTGTTGATAACATTGCTCCCACTTTTGTGGTATCCTTACTTCAGAAAGAGCTAGTTTCCTTTTGTTCCTGATTTCTTCTGTTGTGTAGTGGCAAGGACTTGTGTAAATGAACTACAAGGTAATTTTGAGTTAAATGATTCAATAAATGAGTGGTCACTAATTTCCAATTTAGATTGATTTAGATTTAGATAAGCTATGTCTAGAAGGAAGCTGATAAATCATTTCATCTAGCTTTATGACATAGGGAAAGAATGTCAGACTTCAATTCAAATTCTGGTCCTCGCTTGTAGTTGTTGGATCAATAAATCAGAAAGCCTTTAATGAAAGCTTCCTATAAGTTAGGTTCTGGCTATATAAAGATAAATGGAGCAACTCAGCTTCCAAAAAGCTGAAATTCTGTTTTGGTATACTGCATGTTCACAGATAAATAAATACTAGATATATTAAAAAAGTAAATGCAGTGAAGGAGGGAAGAGTTTGAACAACTATTGGAAAAGGGAAAAGCCTTAACAGGCCAGCAATCTTAATAAGGTCATGAATTCAGTGAATCTGTAAGGTTGTTTTTAATTCGGAACCCAAGAGTACGGAAATGCTTATTTTATAGCTAAAGAAACCTGCTTGGGAAAAGTCAATTCATTTCCCCTAGGTGTCAGAGCCGGCCCTTATTTCTCCCTTTTAGTCTAATATTCTTTTCATTCTATCCCTACTGATGTCAGTACTTACACTGTCTGATTTCACTGGAGTGGATATTCTGGTGCTTATCTGTTTTTTCTTAAAAAAAATTTTTTGTATGTACAATGTTTTTAGAACATAATAAGCATATAATGAATAATTATAAAATGAATCAATTCTTGAAACTTAAGCAATCAACAAAGTAGCTTGGTTGGACGTGATGGGTTTCTCGATGTTTTAGTGAAGCCCTGCTATCAGAAGATATCAGAGGAAGACTTTAGTGTAGGCCTATGTTCACAATGAGTAAATTTTGCTCTCATTCTCAAATATGAATCAAAACGAACCTAATAGGTAAGCCCTAATAGCTCAATTTTGTCTACTAGGATTATTAAAACTTCTTAAGTACTTTTAAAAAGGCATTTTCTCTTTAAAGTTCATTTATATGAAATTTGCAAAAACTAATTAAAATGCTAGCTTTGCCTTTTTTAAAAAATATATTTTTAATTTTTTTTTTTTTTTAGTAGAATTAACCCAAGGAAAATTTCTCTGTTTATGTTGAAAGTTTTGAGTTTTTTTTTTCTTATGAGACATTTTCTCTTTAAAGTTCATTTACATGAAATTTGCAAAAATAATCTCAAATGCTAGCTTTGCTTTTTTTTTTTTTTTTTTTTTTTAGTAATTTATTAAGATAACCTGAGGAAAGTTTCTCTGTTTAGTGTTGAAAGTCCTAATATTTTATTATTTTATTGTTTTCTTATAACTATTTTAAGCAAATCAGTATACAATTATTAAGCATGTACTGTATGCTAGGTGCTTGCTAAATGTTTCTGAGAAATACAAAAAGAAGCTAATCACTGCTCTCCAGAAGTTTGTTAGCAGATCACAGATTTAGAGCTGATGTATAGGTTTTTGTGTCCATGCCTCTTATTTAACAGAAAAGAAGAGTCTAAGAGAAGGGATGAAATTTGCCTAATATCACACAGATGATAAATAGCAGTACCTGGACTTTTAAATCCAAGTTCTATGATTCCAGATCTACTATAGGAAATATCCACTTCGCCAAGTTGTATTTGGGTCATTTTGTTTGTTTCCAATTTTTAAAATTTAATCTTCACATCTAATAACTTATTTTCTTGTTCATGTTACTCACAACCTCTGCTTTGAAACTTATTTGATCATCTCTCTCATCTTTGAAGTAGCCAAGCTACTTCAGAGGTTCTATTCTGATGAAGCAAAAGATTAACACCAGATGCCTCTAGGCTTAACATTTTTTTTTATCTTTTGAGATTCTGATTTATGTTTTTTAAGAAGATAATGTAGGAAGAAAGGAAGAAATTCTTAAGCATCTATTATGTATCGGGAGCTGTACAATTATTATTTTGTTTGAACCTCCAATAAACTCTGAGGTAAGTGCTAGTATTATTCCCATTTTACATTTGAGGAAATCAAGACAAATAAGTGAAGTGACTCATCCAGCTAGCAAGTATCTGAAACTGGACTTAAACTCAGATCTTCCTGACTCTAGACCCAGTGCCTTTTCACATGAAATGAAAAACTTGTAGAACGGCTGCTGTAGTCCGCTTGTGAAAATTTCATTTGTAGTTTTCTTAAAACAGTTTCAAGTTTTCCTAAAACACAGAATTGATAATAACTATTAGGGCCCTTTTCAGTCAATTTCTAATAGAAATACTCCTATTTCTAATAAAACAAAGAGGTTAATTATCCTTTACCCATTCAGTTTCAGTGAACATTTCACTTTTAACATATGTCAAACGCTAAAAATTCTCCTCAATGTAAATGTTTATTAGCCTTTGTTCTTTTTTTGTGAATTTTTATTTCTTTGAATATTTTCCTCTATTATGTATATTGGTATTCTTTTACGTTTTTGTTGGTTTCATTTTGCTCAGTGTTCAATAAAGAGCCATTAAGAAGTAATTGATGAATTCATTATCAATTATTGTTTGAGAGTTATCTGAGTATTCATGATTTTCCCATAATAACTTCTTCTAGATCTAGAGACTTAGCTAATTTGGGTTTTTCAAAAGTCTTTTTGAGCTTATTTTTATTTTTACCCTGCTCACATTCCTGTAGTTAACTAGCATTTATTAAGCCTGGTGCCTACCATGCTAGGGCAGTGATGATACAAAGAAAGGCAAAAACAACAACAAAAAAAAATCTAGCCTCTGTTTTCAGGGGGCTCATGATCTACGGAGGAAGCTAACATGCAAACAAAGATATAAAAACGAGAGAAATACAGGATAGTTTTGAAAGTAATCCCAGAGAGGAGGCTTCTTGGCAGAAGGTGGGCCTTTAGTTGAGACTTGAAGGAAACCAGGAAGCAGTGATGCAGAGGGAGAGATATTCAATTATGGAGGACTGCCAATGAAAATTCAAGGAGTTATGAGGAAAATGTCCTTCCTGCTCAAGAACAGCTAGAACATTAGTATCAATGAATCACAGAATATAGAGAAGTGAAGTAAATTAGAAAATATTAGAAAGGTAGTGAGGGAGGCAGGTTATGAAGGACTTTAAAAGATGATAAACAGTGAATTTTTACATTTGATTCTAGACCCTGTAGGGAGAAATAAATTTATTTAATTGGGGAGGAGGTGATGTTATCAGAACTTCAGTTTAGGAAGATCAATTTGATTGCTGAATGGAGGGTGCTCAGGAGTGTGAAGAATCTTGTAGTATATAGGCAAACCAAAAAGCAGGTTAGGGCTAGAAAAATAGATAAGAATAATCTACGTAGAGATGAAAATTGAATCCATGGGAGCTGATAATCGAATGAAATAGTATAGAGGGAGAAGAGAACAGGGCTTGGGACATAACCTTAGAAGGATTCCTACAATTAGCAAGCAAGATCTGGATGAAAGGCCAGCAAAGAAGGGAAAGAGGGAACAGTTATACGGGAGAAACCAGAGAGGCCAGTGATCAGAATCCTAGAGAAAAGAGTATCAAGAAGAGACTTGAGTGACAGTGTCAGGGGTTGCACAGAAGACAAGGAAGATGAACATTAATTAATGGCCAATACATTGGGCAATTAATAAAACACTGGTAATTTGGAAAAGTGCCATTTGAAGGATGAGATCAGAAAACAGTCTGCAAAGAGGTAAGAAAAAAGTTGAGTGAAAAAGATGTGAAAACAGCCATTGTGGATGACATTCTCAAGATATTTAGTTGCTTCAAAAGGGAGGCAGGATAAGAGAGATAGCTAATGGGGATTAATGGATCTAGTAAGAGGTTTTTAAGATGAAGGAGAGATGGGCATGTTTGTACTGATCAGGGAATCAGCTGGGGGAAAGGAAGAGACGGAAGATTAATGAGAATAGGGATGACAGAAAGAGCAATCTCCTATACAAGATGAGATGAAATGGGGATCATTTATGCATGTAGAAAGCTTATTCTTGCCAAGAATGTCTACCTCTTTATGTGAGATAGGGATGAAAGAGGAAATAGTAAGGAAAGGCAACTGAGTGATGTGAGATGAGGAGAGAAAAAAAAAGGGACTAATTCCTTTTGTTGTAGTTTTGCTTGCTTTTCATTCTATATAGATTTCCCACCCATATTCAGTAGTTATCTCTTACAGAAAATGGCAGTCCATTATATTTATTTACCACAATTGGTTTATCTGTTTCTCAATTGAGTGATACAGTGGAAAGAGCATTGTAGTCATAGGATCTGATTTCAAAACCAAACACTGACATTACCTATGCAATTCAATCTTGGGAAAATTGTTTAATCTCCCTAGACCTCAGTTTCTTCATTTGTAGGGAGAGGGAGGTTTGGCCTTGCAGGTACTTTCTAGTTCAGTTATCTATGATCCTGTTAGATACAGTTCAGGAATCTACTTTGTTTTACAGTTCTTTGTTCTTAGAAAAAGTGCTGCTATAAATATTTTGATGAATGTGACATCTTTCTTTTAGTCATTAATCTCCTAGGGATATATGGGAAGATAGATTATGAGAATTGCTGTGGTCAAAAACTAGTTCACTCTGTGGTCAACCTGGTAGTGAACCTCTCCAAATAGATAGGGTATATAGTCTCTCCTTGCTTGCACCCTTCTGAATCGCCTTTGAATCCAAGGTGTTGTGTTGTGTTTTGTTTTTTTAAACGGAATTGACCTTTACCAAATAAGGTTCACTAGTTTCAGAGTTTGGGTTTCTTTGAATCTTTACAACTGTTCTTACATCCTGGGAAAAAAAGGTCTTTGGCTATATCAGTAATACAAACCCAATTCAACAATTGTTTGTTTTTCCAAATTCAATCAAACCTTATTTTTGATGTCTGTATGATGTCAAACAACCAAGTTAATTAATTTTTCAAGTGCTGCTTTTTAATATCTCAAAGACACAGCTTTATTCTGACTGTAAAATGAATAGTCATGGGACATACTATTTTTTTCCACAGAACCTCAATAAGGGATATCGCGACTATCTAGACTAATCCAAATCTTAACAAGAATCCATTCTACATACTTACTGTGTCAAAAACTAGCATAGCATTGAAGAGTCCTTTGATATGATCAAAGCATATATTTAACACCAAGAACTAGCATTGTTTGAAACTTTCCCAGTACAGGCAAAGGAAGGCAAGGATGCCCACTATTTCCACTCTTAATTGATATGGTTCTAGAAACACTAAATATAGAAAAAAGAGAACAAAATTTTCCTTGCTTGTAGATGGTGTGATGGTTTATTTAGTAACCCAACAACAAAACCTAATTTATTCAATTAATAATTTCAGCAAGTATCTCTTTATGTTAAAAAAATGGAAATAGAAATTTTCTATAATTTATAAATCAGAATCTATATAAATCTATGCAAATTTATATAAATCAGAAATAATAGAAATTATTAAGAGTAATTACAAAATGTATAAAATATCTGGGAATTAATATATAAAGATGTTTAAAAGATCTATATAAATACCACAACTATATAACTGTTTACAAAAATGAAGAGATACTTAAATAATTGGAGACAAACATTATCATGATTGCCAATATAATAAAAAATGATGACACTACCAAATTAACTTATGTATTTAATACAGTACCTCAAATTACCTAGGGCAATGGTGTCGAGCTCAAATAGAAACAGACCACTAAACTGTACATAAGCATCCCCACAGGCCTCATATTGATTTCATTTTAAAATGTAATATTATCTCTTTTATTTTTATTTAAGTATTTCTCATTTTTTAAATTTTATTAAAGCTTTTCATTTTCTTTTTTTTTAATTAAAGCTTTTTATTTTCAAAACACATGCATGGATAATTTTTCAACATCGACTCTTGCAAAACCTTTTGTTTCAAATTTTCCCCTCCTTTCTCCCCACCCTTTTCCCCAATTGCAATTCTTTTATATATATTTCTACAATTATTGTGCTGCACAAGAAAAATCAGATGAAAAAGGAAGGGGAAATCTCATTTATATTTTAATGTTATATGACACTTGGGGATGATATGGGCCATTTGTGGAACTTGTGTTTGACATCCTTGACCTCTAGTATATTCTGGAAATGGGCAAAACAGTTGCAATTCATTTAGAATGACAAAAATCTTTTAATTCCAAGTGAAATTAAAAATAAAGTATAAATAGCATTCTAGACTTTAGATGATAGTAAGAAAGTAGTCTTTAAAACTACTAGTGAAGTGGAGCAGACTGAAAAATGAAAATGGAAACAATCATAAATACATGTTTGATAAATCCAAGGATATAAATTATTAGAACAACTCCCTTAGATATCATTTGGGATTTTGTACATTTTATCACTTTGGAGGTTATTTTTAAAACGATTTTTGTATGTATATAATCAGTGATGAAGATTGTATAAGAAGTGGGAACAGCCATTTGAATCAATTATCAGTGATGAGTATTTAAAATAAAAAACCGTTGAAAAACTGATCTTGGAAAATTTGTTTGACTGGGAAGATGTCATCACAAAATATCATTTGTGAAAGCTTGCCTATGCCTTCCTTCTCACCTTCCTCAGTGAAATCCTTGATGTGTGTGAAAATTATTCTGAAGATTTTGCAAAGATAAGCAAATGGGCATGTGTGTTGATAGTTGTTAATATTTTCTTAAATGCCTTTTTTCATAATAATAAAGTCAGTATTTTTTCTAAATGTTTCTGATCTCTCTTCAAATAGGTGATGTGAGATTGATTGTTTTTTTCTTACTACTAAGGTGATGATTCTTGATTATTATAATTTGTATGACTTTTGTTTGTTACATTGTAACTTTTACATAGCCTATCTATCTTGGCACCATATTGTTTGCACTGCAGCTGTTATTCTTATCTCCACCATAAAGTTTGAATTCCAGACATCAAGTTCTTAAATAAGTGAGGTAGTATGTTTTGTTTTGTTTTGGGGTTTTCTGCCCCCTTTTCATGTATTGTCTTCTCCATTTAAACTGTAACTTTATTGAGGAAGGGAATGTATCCACCACACAATATCTAGTATAACAGCTTACATTTTCTATCCATCCATATAGTTGTATAGTTATCTCTTTCTCCTTCACTAGTGAGATCAAAGTTTGATTTTAATTTGAAGCCAGTAAACTTTTTGACTTATTATCACAGAATACTTTAATAAAATATATTTTTTTTCATTTTTAAAACATCAATACTTTTGTTTTAACATGAGAGCTTCCTACCTAAATATTCTGCACATTCCTTTGAAAACCATTAGCATAAAATGTAAATATTGATTTTATCTTTTAGTAAGTTGATTGAATATCAGTGTTATTTCTGGTTACACAGATTACATTTTGAGGTTTGTCATTGTAATATTTTTAAGTGAGATTATTAGATCCTCAGAATTTATTTTTCAGTGCCTTTGTAATAATACTTGTATTTAGTAATCATTATAATAATATAAATGGGAAAACCAGAATCTATTTATATGCAGTACTGTGATGACCTTGTTTAGCACCCTGAATACATTAGAATCAGCCGCAGGATAAGCAAAAGTCCTTGATCTTTATTCTTTGTTGAAGGGAGAGAAGAGGAATGGACACAGGAATCATACTCCCTTGTCCTACTCCACCCTCTAATCCCTCCTCCAAAAATCTCTCTTTAGGCTAACAGATCAAGCCAGCACAGAGTAGTGGGCAGGGCCATTCTTTATCTAAGTTTATGCTAATAGCGTATTGTCCAATTGGTAATTAGCCTTAAGTGCTCCAGTGCGTCAACTCAATTTCAGCCCATTACACAGTACCTTGTGGAAATTTACTTTTAAATTTTATTGATACTTCTTTTGTTTTTACATAACTCATATGTAGCAATATATTCTATATCTTTCCTATTCCTTTAAACAAAGAGACTATTTTCCAAAACTAAGTATCAAGTCAAATCTCTTAGAGGCTAAAACTTGGTCATATCATTTTACCACACTGAATTGATTTGATTGCCTATTGTTTTGTAACACTTGACTTAAGGCTTTCCAAGTAAGGAATTTAAATGCCTAGCTGATGTTACTCAGTAGCTATCTACCAACATGATTTAATTTATAAAAGAGCCCTGGAGTTGAAATCAAAAGACTTAGGGTTGAATATACTTAATGTATTTTTAGACAAATTCCTTAAACTGTCTGCAAAGGGGAAATACACTGCTTATTTTCATATTGGAAAGTGATAAAGATTAGGATGATGAAAAAACTAGAAGGAATGCAATATGAGGACTGATTAAAGGAAAAAACTTCCAAAGAGAGATTTCCAAAAGTAGAATGGATGTCTCAAAAAACTGAGTGCCCCATTAATGGAAGTCTTGCTATAGGCTGAATGACCACTTGTTATCATATGGTAATGGGGATTACTATTTAGGAATGACTTATTTGAAGTGTGAGGTTCTTCTAACTTTTAAGTTTCTGTATTTCTAAACAGGATTGTTGTAAAGAAAAGTACTATATAAATGAATCATTATAAGGGAAAACAAACAAAAGATCCAGTTTCCCCTGAAATAACAGATTCATGCCTGTCACTCCTGGATCATTTTATCTTTAGTATTTAGATTTCTTTTTTGAAGGATAGATCTTTTGAGTAGATTAAGTATATGTTAAACATTTTTTAAAAATTCATTACATTTAATATTGAACACCAACTCAACCAGCCAAGTGTGTTTAGTTAATTTTTATTTGAATTACTTTCAGTAAATAAGTTAGAATAATTTATAATCATTCTTAAGACATTAATAGGATCTTTATTTGTAGATATTTATTCTGTTTTTCCCCTCTGATATGATCTTAGTGTGCATTTCATTTGAGTTCTGCTTTATTTTTTTTTTAACATTATTTCAAAAAGATCTAAATCTTGGAGTAGTATTATTTTTAAGTGATTCAGGCTACAGATACAGTAATGGAAGTAATGGGGCAGACATTGTGACTATTTTTGTAATTTTTACTGCATTTTTATCTAATGACTTGACAAAAAAAGATTTTTTAAGTTTGTAGGCTCATAAGCAATGATAGAGTATACCTATTTTTCCCTACTTACCTCTAACATTGAATTTCATTGCTCTTAATTATTTTTATCAGTTTGCCTGGCATGTTAGTGTCTGATAGCCTTAATACTTGTCTATTTGATTATTAACATTTTTTCAAGTGATTAACTTGAAAAGTTTTTTTTAAAGTAATCTCCTTTGACCATTTATGTATTGTTTATTAAGAATGAACACTGACTTCAGCAGTTCTTTTATTTTTAAACATCAAAACATTTGATTTAGCCATATACATAATTAACTATAAAGTTATGGGTTCAAGTCCTTTTCTGAATAGATTATCAACAAATACTTTAGGTTACATTTATTAATTATTGAATATTTTTTCAATTTTTATTTTTAGAGGTTTATTAAATTGTGGTCTTTTTGCACATATGTAGTTGGATGTCTGCATTTATTCTGCTCCATTAATTTATTTCTTTTTTTCCTTGCACCTAGATTGTTTTGATTATAATCATTTTTGCCTTCAGTTTTTATTTTCATTCTTGTCCCCCTTTTCTTCCCCACTTAAATTTCATTGTAGTTTAGTCTTTTGTAAAGAAATTTCTGAGAATTTAAATAGGTATTTTTATCATAATATCAATAACAAAAATAAACAATGGAACTTAATAGCACAGTGTTTGATAAACTGGAAACTATTTTTTCCTTAGGAAAAAACTGATAAAAATTTCTGGGAAAATGGAAAAGCAGTCTGGTAGAAATTAGGCTTAGAGCCACATCTGATAGCATATTTTACAGAATATTTTAAATGAATGTCAATTCGGTATTAAATAGTACACTTAAGAAAAATAGAAGAGAAACAAAGACTTTTCACATGTATGCCTAGAAAGTTGTTCTTTTTTAAAAAATTGTATTTATTCTGAATTTAAGAAATTAAACATGAAGCTGAATTTAAGAAAGAAAACAAGCATTTCTATAACAGTTGAATAGAAAAAAAGTTGAAACTGGAAATTAATTTACAACTTGCTTGCTTTTAATAGTTATGTAATTTTTTTTTCTTTCCTCCCCCCAAGATGACTTCCATTAGATACAAATGTGTGTGCAAAATCATTCTGATGAAGTGCAAATGATGAGGTTAATGGTAGTTGTGATGAGGTGGGAGAATTGGGGTGAGAAATACCCTCTGATCGAAGGCACAGGTCCAATGAGAAAGAATTTGCAAATCTGAAATCTGTGTGGCAAAAAGGGATTTATTGGTACTGAGAAGCCAGCTTTTGCTAGGAAGAGAGACTTAGTGGCAAAGTCCTATTAGGAAGATAGCAAAGGTTAACACTAAGAAGATCTCTTATAGTGGGCAAGGTCCTGTTTTAGGACATCTTGTAAAGATATCTGGGCATGTAGGCCTAGATATTTTGGAGCTTGCTTTGATCTTTGACCCAGAGACAAGGGCCAACTCCTGAGAGACAGATTTTCAACTCAATTTAAAATTGAATGAGATTATGCATTGTTGAGAGTTGTTTGTGGCAATTCAATGGAGAGTTAGTGACCAAGATCTCCAATTAAATGAAACCACTTCACTGGGAGTTGTCAGGCTTTTCTCAAGCTCTGGGAGCTCCCTGAAGGGGATACACATCTGGTCATCCCCAAAAATATCAGTTTATGTCATCCCCCTTTGGGCCTCTTCCAGAGGAGAATTTGGACAGTTTAAGGATTCACTCCCATCATTTCTATATATTTACTTATCATTTCTTTTCCTAGATACAGATATACAGATAGCATTTTCCCTCATAGGTCCTTTGTAATTAATTTGGGTATTCATAATAGATAAAATGACTTATTCATTCAAAGGGTCTTAAAACAATGATGGTGGTATTATATATAACATTCTCTTGGCTCAGCTTATTTGCATATTTTTCTAAGATTCTCAAGCTCATCATTTCTTATAGCAAAATAGTAGTCTTCCATCACAATCATATACCATTTTGTTAAGTCATTCCCCCTTTTGACAGGTATCCCTAAAATTTTCACATCTTTGTCACCACAAAGAGTTATAAATATCTTAGAACTCAATAGATCATTTTCCTTTTTCCCTAATCATCTTTGGAAATAGGCTTGGTAATTAGTTATTGCTGGGTCACAGTTCCAACAATTAGTGTTATTAATTTTTTCATATCCTTTCCAGTATTTGTCACTTTTCAATCATTTTAGCAATTCTGATAGTTATGAAATTATATCTCAAGATTATTTTAATTTACGTTTCCTTGATTAGTAATGATTCAGTGTTTTTAAATATTAATATTTTAAAAAATGATTTCTTAATTGGAAAACTGCCTATTCATATGGTCATATTTGACCATTTATCAATTGGAGAATGACCTGTATTATAGACTTGATAATGTTCTTCATATATTTGAGACATGAAATCTTTATTTGAGAAATTATATTTAAAATTTCTTCCCCTAATTTTCTGATCTTGGCTATATTTGTTTTATTTGTACAAAATCTTTTCAATTTAATATCAAAATTATCCATTTTACACCTCACTGTTCTCTCTCGTTTATTCATGAATTGTTCATCTATCCATAAGTTTGATGTGTTAATATATTCCACGTTCAAATTTTCTTGCAGTATCTCTATCTGGGTCATTTTGTGGTAAATGATATAAGACACTGGTTTTGATGCAATTTCTGCCATTGCTTTCTCCAGCTTTTCCAACAATTTTTATCAAATAATGAATTCTTATCCCCAAAATTTAAGTCTTTACATATTTGTGAAACACAGGTTACTAATAGACTACATGTCTGTTATGTTTCCCTGATCTATGTTCTGTTTCTTAGCAAGTTCTAGTTGGGTTTGATGATTACTTCCATTTAATATATAAGATCTGGTTTTGTGCTTAAGTTCCTTATTTGACATATTTTTTCATTAATTCCTGTATCTTTTGTTTTTTTCTAAATGAATTTTATTATTTTTTCCTTAACTCAGTAAAAATAATTTTTTGATAATTATTAATTTTATTTATTTATTTTAATAATTATTTCCAAATAATTTTGGAAATTACTCTTAACCAAACAAGGGAAAGAGGCAATTTCAAAAGATAAATTAACTTTGATTATAATCATTAGACCTATGATATGAAGGGAAGCAGCTGAAAGAGAAATTTTTTTGTCACATTTCTCTGATAAAGGATTTGGTATCCAAAATGTACCACACACCCACCTTTCCATTGATAGATAAGTGGTTAAAGGATATAAACAAACACTTCCCAGCAGAGTCTTTTTCTGCATCTATTGTCATACTCTTATTTTTTCAAGCAGCTTTTGCTTTATATGTTTTATCAAAAAGTGGCAGGGTGAATAGCAGATCTAATGTTAGATTTAGAATGACTTACATTGAGATCTCAGCTTCTGACACAGATTTTCCCTTTTTGATTATTTCTCCAACTTCTTAAGATTGCATTTTGTGCAGAAATCCATTTACTGATGAAATTATAGTTTTGGACAATAAACAAAATGTTGACAGGTTTTCTGACATTAAATTTGAATGCTTAGAAGTTTTAAACCATAAGGAGTCATGATAAATAACTGTGTATTGGCTGTATTCTCTTGGTTAATTTTTTGTTAGTTTGCACTCCCTATTAATATGATCCCAAATGTTGAATATACTACAATCATTTAGGGAAACTTGTTTATAATTTTCTTTTTTTAGAGGTTTCTTGGTCAAAAATTTAACAGCATATTTGCCTCAGAAATGACCGGGTAATGGGTGTGGGAGTTGTGTGTGTGTGTGTGTGTGTGTGTGTGTGTGTGTGTGTGTGTATGTCTGTGTTTATACATATCTTTTCAGTGGGAATTACCTAAGATAATGATCAGAGATTGTTTTATTTCTAATACGACCAACTGGCTATTGTATTCCTAAATTTAAAATATTGGAAGGTTTGGTATAGTTTCACTTTCTCTTTCATGTTGTACACATGTTCTCTCTTCATCTTGGCCTTCTGGCTTTTCTGACTTCTAGTCTCAGGTAGAGCCATACCTTCTGCAAGAAGCTTTCAAGTCCTCCTTAATCTTAGCACTTCCCCTCTAGGACACTCTTTCCTCCCCCAATTTATCCTATCTGTATTTTGGTTTTGCTTGGTTGTTGGCATTGTACTGTCTTCCCTATTAGGCTTTGAGGTCCTTGAAAGTAGGGGCTGAATTGTTTTGTTTTGAGATTCAGTATCTTTTTGTCCTTCTTTGCATCTACAGAGCTTATTATTAGCAAGGTACCTGGAGCACAGTTTCTGCTTAATAAATTCTAGATGTTTAACTGCAGTGATCCTGAATGTAGGCTCAGTGTTGTGGAGAACTAGCCTTGCAAAATTCAGAGATTTATCACCAGGTGGATTGCAGTGTGAGATGAATTTTTTTTTTTTTTGAAAATCATTTATTAAGTTATGGAAAGTTGTTTTTTTTTCTATTAATGAAGAAAGAAGTATTAGCACTGATAAAATTCCATATCTTTGATTTACTATTGAAGAAGGTTTGATTTTAATGAAATTCAGATCACTTTATTCCAGCAAGAAGACTGGAATTGAAGAACTTATTTTATACAAAGAGTTGCCATTAAAAAACAGGTTTAATTCATTTTTCATAAGATTTCCTTTAAAATTACATTTCTGGACAACTTGCAAAGCTTTTGGAGTACTTTTGCATATTTAAAAATGATGTCCCATAGGATCCCAAAATGTAGGTTTGAGGTTTCCACCAATTTGTGATCTTGGGCAAATCACTTAACCCCTCTGAACCTTACTTAGTTTTTCTGCCAAGAGACAGAAACAACTAAATTTAAATCCAGTCTCAGATATTTAATGTTTGTGTGATCACCAGAGGCAGATCACTTACTCTCTCTTTGCCTTCCTTTCCTCATTTATAAAATGGGGATAAGAATAACTCTGTGTTGTTGTGATGATCAAATGGGATAACACTCTTAAAAGTAAGATCTTAGTTATTACTATTATTCAGTAAAGATAATTCTTACTTTTAGGGTACATAGAAATTTATTTTTACACAGAAGTGTTTCTGATAATATGATTATTCATGTTTAAAGTTAAGTACTGCTAGTAGTTATCTATCCAACCTCCTTATTACACAGATAAGAAAACAAGTGAGACTGAGAAATTAGCTTGTCCAAGATTGCAGAGGTGGTGAATGGCTCAGATTTCAACATGTTTTCTCTGCCTCGGAACCATCATTCTTTTTATTTGGCCAAACAGTTTCACGTTTAATGATAATTTCTTAAGAAAGAAGAGAAAGTAGAGTAGTATATGTTGTTACATTTAGACAGTATTCAGAAAGTTATATATTTATTTTTAGCTTTAATATTTTAAAGAACTGTGTTTTATCTTGAAGAAATAGTTTATATAAGATATTTCCTTTTCTATGAAGCATTGCTATATTTTCCTAGAAATATGGATGGTACATTTTTCTATTAAATGGAATTGATCCTTGAGCTTCTGAAAGGGTATCTGTATTTGTAAAGAGTTTTAATATTAAATTTTATTAAATACTCAAATAGCTTTAGAAATAGGGACAATAACATTACTACATAGATTCATTTTGTGTTTGACTATCCAAATAACAGTGACATTTATATTGAAACCTGTATATAGAATGGTACAGCCAAGAAAAGACCTATGGGCCTAGCTCATTGCTCTTTCTCTAGACTGTGTTAATAAGACTGTGACATCAGAGGTAAATCAGCCAATCATCTGCTCAACTGTTGGTTAAATGATTGTGACTTCAGAAATAAACTTAGTAGAGTTCCTTTGTTTTCTGTTTCTCTTAGGACTGCCCTGTATAATACGTAATGGTCATGACTACTTGGTTACCTGAATTTTGGATGCCCTCAAGGAAACTTGCCCAGATGGTTTACTCTCTAAAAAATTTATTTTATGTTTTAATTTGTAATAGCCAAGTTATTTTAAAAACAGAACAATTATACTTTACACATATATATTGAGTGATCTCTTAATTCCAATAATGTATATTTTCCTTTAATTCTTCTTTTCACCATTCTCTTAGTCCATTACATTTCTCCCTATCTTATTAACCTGTAGGATCTTTCTTCATGTTTATCTTCATTCCTTTTTAATTAATGAACATACCACTATATATTCTCGCCTATAGCTTGAGTTAATAAATATATCCTAAACACATGCTTGTCCATCTCTTGTCTCATTCTTGCTTAAATAATGAACTTTTCACTCTTTGTTTACATTTTCTGAGAATAAAACCATATATTTGCATTTCTCATCAAAACTTTTATATCTCATCAGTATAAGAAATCGCTAAAGAGAAATTTTTGTTTAGGCAGTCTTCAGAACTAGTGATGATAAATATTTTATTAAAAAATAGATTATAAATCATGAACATTGTGAGTTGTGTTTCATGCTATCTTCCTTATGTATCTTTTATTCTTCCTAGAGTATTCATATATCATTGACAGTATAAAGAACAAACATTATTATGAACCTGAAGTTCATCTTTCCTCAAAAAAAAAGTGAAATTATTTTGTTTAAAAATAGATGATTTTTTTTTCATTCTTTCTCTCCCTTGAATTAGAATGAACTCCAAATTGGTATTTTCCAGAATTCTAATGAATAGGCAGATGATTTTGAGATAAAATTAGATTCCTCTGAAAGGAAACTGCTCCAAAATTGTTTGACAATATTTTTTTTAAAGTATTCATTTTCAGCTGCTTTATTTCAGCAAATAAAGGCGTATTTAAATTGAGCTAAATTATTATGCTTTAAAAATTACTAGTTTTATAAAACCTAACATCTTTACACTAAAGTTAAAAATCCCTTTTGACCACTGAAAGAAACTACATACACATTATATATAAACACATATATTTAATTTTCTAATGACACAATAGAGGGGAAAAGGAGATATTTATACCAGCAGTCATCATGGCTTTGGATTGTTGTATAAGCTTTCTATATATGTTGGCAGAATTTTTTCCTTTACAAAAAATCTGGTTTCTTTAGAAGTAAATATGGAATCAAAACTAACTTGCTTAGTTTTAAATTACAACATATATGTGGATTGGGTTTTTTTCCTTTTTAAAAAAATATTTTATTTGAAAAAAACAGAAAAGAAATACCAAATTAAAGCAAAATGAGAGAATATTGTCCTGTGCCCAGCAGAACAACAAATTACCAGATCAAAAAAGTATATGTGTGTATGTATGTTTATTAGTAGAAGAAATCATATTTATGATTGTCTTTTTTCTTTACTTCCTTGTAAATTCTTCTCTGGTTCTCTGCTGCAAACCTTATTTACTTTCCCCGCTTAAATTCCCCACCCCCAAGCAAGTTGCAGTTAAGAAAAGATATATTTGTGTATACATATGTAGATATATGTCTACATATGTATACACAAATATATCATATATATATATGTATATACTCACACCCACATACACACATGCCTTGCTGCTGCTATAATTAAATTCTGCTCCATAACTTGCCTTTCTTATTACTTAACCTTCCCCACCACCACCCAATGATCCCTCCCTTGTCTTCTTTCCTCATCCGATATTTCCCCATCCGCCCATCCCTCCCTCCTTATTTCTTTTTGGAAAGTGCTATACCCTTCATGGTATATATGTAGTGTTGCCTATTTAATTTATTCCCAATGTGAGTAAGTTTCCAGAACTACAACTCCTCCTCCCCCATGCTTCTGTGTCTATTTTTCCTCTGTCTATCCTCATTCATATAACATAATTACTATTTGTATTTTAACTTGTTATGCCTCAATTTCCCTGGTGGCAATTCCCCTTTCTGGCCATTAGGACTGAGATAATTAGGGTTGGGAGTCTGGCCACTAGCATTCCAAAGAGTCATAAAACTCCAGATAGCTTATCTCAAATATTTGGGCATTTTCTGCTTCAGACATCCTGGCTCCTAGCTTCTTTCCAACTTATCAGAATTTATAATCCTTCCTCCTTACTTCCAACCTGTCAAAACTGAATTTATGGTCCTTTCCTGGAACTTACTGATGACTAGTACTCTACTCCACTCGCCTTGTCTTTTTTTCCCTAATTGCTGGAGCCCTATAAGAGTCTCTGGAATCCCTTGCTCATTTTTGGATGCTTTGAGACAAGAATCCTATCTACCAGCTGGCTAAAATGGCTCAGCCAGTCCAAATTCTTCCTCTATTAAAATATTAAAAAACCTTTAAACTCGTGTTGCCTCAGATTCGCCAGCATTATACACTCTGCCCCAGTCTTTCTTTTGAGCTATCCTATTGTTGAAGTAAATGTTAAGCGTGTATGTAATATACATTTTCCAATGTTTCTCATTAAAAAAAAAAAAAAAAAAAAACAGTTTATCCATGTTAAGTTCCTTGATCTTTCATACTTGACTCTTATATGTTAAATTTTCTTTTAAGTTCGGGTTTGGTTGCTAGAAAGCCTAAAAATCTGATCTGCAAGTTCGTTGAATGTCCATTTTTTCTCATTCAAAATTATAGATAATTTAGCTGGATATGATATTTTCAGCCACAGGCCTAGTCCTTTTGCTTGTCTATAGATATGATTCCAAGACCTGTGGTCTTTTATAGTAGCTACTGATAAGTCTTGTACAATTCTAATTGTAGGTCCAGCATATATTTGAAATCTTTTTCTTGTTTCTTGCAAATTTTTTTAGTTTTTCTTAAATGTCTTTCATTTGATTTTTTTGAATTCTTTTTTTAGTTGTTCTATCAATTCTCCCTGGGTAGGGAGCCATTTCACATTACTCTTTGGAGTAGAAGATTTTTTTTTTTTTTTAAACTACAAGTGTCCTCTGAAGATGAACCCTGGTTTTCCCTGCTCCCATAGTAAGTTTCTGTGGTGAGGTTCATTCTTTGCCAATTAAATTTTTTTTTTTCATGAGTTGTGTATTAGTGTAAGCACCTCTAATCCTGGAGTGGGAGGATGTTGCTTCAAGCTTCCCTTCAGCTCTACTCTTACCAGGAACCCCAAACAAGAACTTCCCCCTCCTGCAAGTGCCCACAGCCAGAAGTGCCTCTACACTATCTGCTGGACCCTATGTTTTTTCCAATCAGGTGAGGTTCACTTAGTTCCTTTCCTGCTGAAGCTCTAGCCACTCCCAGCTAGCCCAAGGGGACCCATCTTGATGTATCTTCAGATCTAGCCCAGAGGTGTTGCACTTCAGACAGATTAATCCCCAGTCCAGGGCCTTTCTTCAGATCTTGTCAGACTATATGCAAAGGCCCCAGTTCTGCCCTAAGTCTGATTTTTCTTGAGTATATGTTCACCCTGAGATGCAAATTTGTTTTGTTTGTGGGAGAAATCGAGAGAGCTTGAAATTTACCAACCTACTCTGTCTTCTTCCCAGAATTTCCCCTCCCTCACTGGATTTTGTATTCTCTTCAGAATAGAGGCAATTTAGGGATGATTTTTGCTACATGTTCCTAATATGCTAGAAGTAATGCTAAAAACTTTAAAACTTAGTAATTGTATAGCAGATTACTGTATTTGTATTCAGTCATAAAACAAGCTTCATGTAGAAGAAAGCAAGAAAAATGGGAAATGAGGTAAATGGGACCAGGTGAAGATTTTTCAAAAAGACTGGGGTAAAGTAGGCCAGATTTTAGGACTAAATTTCAGGAGTACATTATCCCTATTCTCAGAAGGCTATAAGGCAGAAAAAGTCAAACTCTAGGTCCAAGCTTCAGGAAGTAGACAGTGTTGTTAATCATTAGTCAGTGTAACGACGAGGTGAGCCCCGAAACTTCTCTTTCTCTCACTCTGACTTTGGGGGCAAGGCTAAGCTCTTCCTTGAGAGACCCGCCTTAGGGAATCAAGATAAAGTGGTTTCATTCTGTTATTTGGGTAGGACTATTTGAGACTACCACCATTCCTACTTATCCCTAGCAGGAGATCTAGATTTCTAT
Source organism: Antechinus flavipes (assembly GCF_016432865.1). NCBI lineage: Eukaryota > Metazoa > Chordata > Mammalia > Dasyuromorphia > Dasyuridae > Antechinus > Antechinus flavipes. The sequence goes on along the minus strand of NC_067402.1, from coordinate 45,783,066 downwards.
AGACGTCTATTGAGTTGAAAATTAGCTCAGGACCACTCCTAGTAAACTGTCCCAATCTACCTGAAATCTAGGCCTGGGGACAGTAATCTCATTCATTTGGAACTTCTATTGAAAGATTTTGGTCTGATTTCAGTCACCCCCAGTTTCTAGCCAAGGTTTCAATTATAAAAGAGGGCAGCTAGGCTCAATCCTTTACAGCCAAGGCCCAAAGCAGCAGTCATGCCAAGGGATTCAATGCCCACTGGAAAGACATTCTCTTTTCAGCGTTAACCTCTTATCTCTTACCTCTTTCCCTAAAGGACTATGCCCTCTTTACCTTCTTGCCAGGATTTCTCTGCTAGGATAGTATTTTTCTGCTAAATACTTTATATTCCCTCTGTCCAGACCTTGTCACCGAGGAATTCGGTCTTTCTAGCAAAGGCTGACTTCTCAATGCCAATAATAAATTTCTTTTTGCCAGTTTAGCTTTTTGAGTTCGTAATTCATTTATGAAGGACCTGCGCTGACCAGAAGGGGTTTCCCACGACTCCCTGTCCTACACCGAACCTCATCATTTTTGGCTTCCTGACCAGGAATCAAGGGTAGCCGAACCTCATCAGTTATTTCCTTTTCAATACATCCAATGAATTTAAAAGTCAGCAGAAAGTGGGGGTTGTACTTGTGTTTTTTCTGCTATATAATCCTTTCTCTATTTCCACCATGTGCCACACCCCATGCTAGACTGTCCATTTGATGTACAAGGACTTGTGTGAGACAGGTACTAAACCCCCTTTCCCAAATGAATCAGCAATATCTTCAGGTACAGAAAGAAATCATTTATTTAATCCCTGCAGAGAGAGACCCAGACACACCTGGGAGCCATCCCAACTCCCGGCCATGTGCTGCTGGAACCTGGCCAACTTCCACCTTGTCCAGAATTTACAAGCAAAAGACCCAAGCCTTCTCATTGGATAGTCTAAAAGGACTTAACCATCCTTGACCAATGGTCACCAATGTTGGCTGCCTCCCACAGCCTGCACTTCCTGCAACTTCATTATCTCAGGATTTAAAGTTTATCCCTCTGGAGATCATGTGACACACACCCTCTTCCCCCCCCCCCCCCCCCCAGCTCTGGGATCATATGATTCAATACTGAGAAATACTTTATCCAATCAATCCCATTCAGACTGAATACATGCTTTCTGTTTTTATCCGGAGTTGCCTCAGAGTGATCAGTTTGGGTAAGGGAAGGTCAAGCTCCCCATCCCATACATGAGGGAAAGGGAATTGGCATTTATTAAGAGCTCTGGTGTCCATAAAATCTTTCTTTTTCGTTTTTATTTATTTGCTTGCCTGTTTTATTTATTCATTCATGCATTCATTTATTTTTGCTGAGGCGATTAGGTTAAGTGACTTGCTTGGGATCATGCAGCTAAGAAGTATTAAGTTTCTGAGGCTGAATTTGAACTCAGAGCATTGGCCCTAAAGTCAGGAGAATCTCTCTACTGCACTATTTAGTTGCCCCTATAAAGAAAAGGAGCTGAGCAGTTCTTGGGCCCAAGGTGCCGGAAAAATGAAGCTTGGTGACAGCTTGGTTATTTGACTTTTCCTTCAGTTATATGATAGTAGATTAGAAATTTCTAAGAGGAATGGGCTGGAAGCATAAAGTAATAAGATAAACTATAGGAAGGTGAGAGCAGAGTGTAGAATACCTAATAAAAAAAAGTTTTGAGACTTTGCAGAGAGAGGAACAGCAGTCTATTCCACAATAAATCCCAAAGTAATCACTGTTAACTTCTTTTCATCAAGAAAATGTTAAATGATGTAATAAATAAGACATTTTAGGGAAAAAAAATCATCACAATTTCTTTGGAAAAAATGTTGTGGGTAAGTAATTCAGTTGCAGAATCATTTATTATTGTTATGGGGGGTGGGGGAATGCTTGAAGCAACTGATGAAACTTTGAAGGGGCAGTAGACTTGCAGTCACAGATGAGTTCAAATCCAGCATCAGCTTGTTATGTGGCTTTGGAGAACTTCACTTAACCCATATTAACTCAGTTTCCTTATCCTTTAAAATGGGCATGGTAATAGTACCTACCTTTTAGAGTTATTACCAGAATCAAATTGTAGGGTCTTAATAATCATGTATTTCCTTCCTCTTCTTCCCTCTATTGTTCATTTTCCTTCTCCTCTTTTTGATTTTCAGTCTATAGATAATAATGGGGGGAAAATTTCCCTTTGGCTAATGAGTTGACATTAACTTATATGAATAGCCATATAATTTATTCCTTATACCAGGTAAATTAATGTTGTGTAATAAGTAGAAAGATATACTAACAGATTATCACAAACAGCTTTGTATTCCCTTTTTGGAATGTTTTTCACCAGTAAAGTTCATCAGAAACCAGCAAGCAACTGCCTATTTTTTTTTCTTTTTATAATTGAAATATCCTGTGCCATTAGGAGAAAGGTCTGAGGGTGAGTAACAAGAGAAACTAGATTATTATTAGAGTCCTCATCTGCAAGCATTCGCTTAGTGTATCACAAGGTGCTTTTGCTAATTGTTGGTGTTACAAAGAAAGAAAAAAAGCTAAGCCCTTGCCTTTGATAAATTTTCATTCTAATGGGAACTATGTCTTGGAAACATCTATGTACATATCGATATATTCTGTGTAAATCTTAGTGGATGGGGAGAGGTCAGGAAAGGCCTTTGTAGGGCTCTGAACTGAGTCTTAAAGGAAGCCAGAGTTGTCTCTTAGCTTTCTTCCTGAATTTGTAGTCAACCTATAGTTAAACCTGAAAGTTCAAATTCTGCTTTAGATACTTAGGAATTTAATGTCAATTCAATTAGTTTCTCTTTATCCTGAGTTTTTTCATCTACCAAATAGGGATAACAGCACTCAGCTCACAGTGGTTTGAAAATTAAATGAGAAAACATGTGCTTTTGCAAACCTTAAAAGGGCAACATAAGTTGTTTAATAGGAATATGATAATTTATTATTCTTGAAATAGCTAAACTGTCAGATGAATTTTTTCTGTCCATAGTATATATAACACTGTTTATACTTGAATAGTACTTTTTATTTTGAATGAAGTTGACGTAGTGGGAATAGCTTAAACAAGTCTAACCCTTGAATTTAATTTTTAATGAGTAAAGTAGTTTGTTTGCTAGGTTAACTTTAGGTTGTCCTCAGCATACTTTGTCTTTGTATCCATGAAAATAAGTTCCAGAAAGTGTCTCTAAGAGTTCCATGTAATATACAATGTGATAAGTGCAACTTTAATTTTTTCTGGTCACACTTGTAACAAAACACTTCTTTACTCATTTGATTTTGTATTTGCTTGTGGCAGCAAGATCTACTTTCAGTGATTAAACTGGTGTCTTCTTCCTTGATTCTTTGTGGAATAGTTATATTTTTCTTCTGAATTTTGTTCTTTCCATAAAATGTATCTGTTATATTACTGTTTTAGTATAAGGGATAGCAGAACTAGGTTCAAATTCTACTCAGTTCCCATACCCACCTCTAACTCTTAAGAAAGTCATGTTTTTCTAGGTCTTAGTCACCTCTGAAACTTAGCTATTAAATCATAACTGGATTGAGGGAAGAAATCCCCATACCAGAAATCCTCTTTTTAATCTAGCTGACTGTGATGATGTTAAAATTGTCTTCCTGATGGTGACATTCTTTGTTTTTTTCTTAAGTGTACATAATCTTTTAAATCTCTAAAAATTAGATCAGACATAATTTTAACAAGAAGAATACTATAGTATAACAATGTAAACCGGAGACAAGGTTATTTGTGTTAGAAAAGTAAGTACTGATTTTCCAAGGAGCCTGATACATAACATAAAGTTAGTGCTGTATATTTTCACATTTTATTATTATTATTTTTTTAAAGAGAACAGAAGACTTGAGTATAGCAGCTGAATTTTCTTCATAGTAGGCATTCATTGGTGGTATGTACCAATGGGTATTTTGAACTCTCTTTCTCTTGAAGCACTGGATTTAGAACCATGGACTTTAAGCTGAAAAAGTCTTAGAGGTCATCCATAGCAATCCCTTCATTTTACAAATAGAGAGATATAGAATTTAACGAGATAAAATGAGATCTTTCAAGACAGTTGTGAAAATCGAGTAAGGCTTCATCTATTTCAAAGTTTGAGTAGACCTGAAGGACTTTTAAGTCAAGTGCATACTTAAAGTCTCCTCCCTGCTATCTTAAGGACATAAGGACATACTTAAAGTCTCTTCCTGCTATTCCCTCCCTGTTAGCCTCCTAAGGGCATACTTAAGTCCCCTTGTTATCCTTCCTATTTCAGCCAAATATGGGCAACTATGTACTTGTTGGTCAAGTTCAATTTCTTGGATAGTTCCCGCCTTTAGAATGTAAGATCCTCAGCCAATAAGGATGAGGGTCAGTGGTGGGAGGGGGAATTTGCGTTAGGGATAAAAGCGCCGGACGGTACCCCCTAAGGGGCCTCCTCCCTTTGATTGTCTGCTCTATTGGAGGCACGCCCGTTCTTGAGAACGGAAATAAACTTTGCTTTGCTTCTAGAGATCTATCCAGTTGTTTTATTAATGGTTTTCACACAGAATTGACTCAAATTTATAAGAATTCAAGCCATTCTCTAATTGATAAATGGTCAAAGGATATGAAGACAATTTTCAGATGAAGAAATTAAAACCATTTCTAGTCATATGAAAAGATGCTCTAAATCACTGTTGATCAGAGAAATGCAAATTAAGACAAGTTTGAGGTAGGAAGTACCACTATATATCTTTCAGATTGGCTAAAATGAAAGGAAAAGATAATGATGAATGTTGGAGGGAATGTGGGGAAACTGGGACACTAATACATTGTTAGTGGAACTGTGAACTGGTCCAGACATTCTGGAGAGCAATTTGGAACTGTGTCCAAAGGGCTATCAAACCATGCATACCCTTTAATCCAGCAGTATTTATTTCTACTGGGCTTTTATCCCAAAAAGATCATAAAGGAAGAAAAGTGACCCACACATGCAAAAAAATGTTTGTGGCAGCCCTTTTTGTAGTGGCAAGAAGCTGGAAACTGAGTGGATGCTCATCTGTTGAAGAATGGCTGAATAAGTTGTGGTATATGAATTATTATGGAATATTATTGTTCTATAACAAATTATCAGGATGATTTCAGAGAGGCCTGAAGCAACTTAGATGAATTGATGTTAAGTGAAATGAGCAGAACCAGGAGATCAAAAAGAAGATTATGATCAATTCTGATGGACCTGGGCTCTCTTCACCAGTTCCAGTGGTCTTGTGATGAAGAGAGCCATCTGTACCCGGATAGAGGACTGTGGGAACTGGGAGTGGATCACAATATAATATTTTCACTCTTTTTGTTGTTGTTTCTCTCTCTCTCTCTCTCTTTAAATTTTTCTTGTGTAGCATGATATTTGTGGAAATGGGTTTGGAAGAATTGCACATATTTTAACATACAGAATTACTTGCCATTTAGGCGAGGGGGTAGGAGTAAAAGAGGGAAAAAATTTAGAACACAAGATTTTTTAAGGGTGGATGTTGAAAATTATCCATGTGTATATTTTGAAGATAAAAGGCTTTAACTAAAAATAAATGGAGAAATTGGTCCCCTGACAGGTTTAAATGAGTTCCCTCTAGTTACAAAGCAAGTTGGTGATAGAGCTGCGACAGGAATTTAGTTCTCCTTGATCATCCTCTTCTTCATCCCATTAAGTAGTATTTTAATTATATACTTTGCTGCTTGAACTAATTAAGTTTTTAAATTGACAGAGTTGGCATGGGAATGATGTTATAATAAATCCAGATGATCCTAGGCAGAAAAAAGATTCCCTACTCTTGTCCTAAAACATAGGTATGATTGTGTCATCCTTCCCACCTAACATTCCTATCTTCCACCTGAATCAGCTTCATTAATGCTTCATTACCATTTCGATAAAATATTCAGTCTTCTGTTTGTCATTTAAAGTGCTTTTGAACAGGATTCTCCATTCTCAAGTCTATGTCTTTACATCAACTATCCCCTATATCTGTAATGCTGTCTCCTCATCTCCAGTTATTTTTTATCTTTGACTTCTTAAAATCTTAGTTTAGATCACATTATTTGTAAGATGCCTTTCATGGTCAAGCTTCTCTGAGATCACCTTCCATGTCATCCCTTTATCTATAATGTTCCTATTTTTTTCCATGTTGTCTCAATTAGACTGTGAACTCTTGGAAGGTAGTGACTGTGTAATAGCTTTTTTTGTGCTCTCCAGCTTTTAGCACAGTGCTTGGCACATAGTAAACATTTAATATATGTTTATTCACTGACAGTTGAGATCCCCAAATTTTCAATTTTGTAAGGTTGTTTGTTATTGCATCAGAGTGGATGGATAGGACCAGGGGATACTGCCAGAAAGTGGGCAAAGAAGCAGTGTTTAAGGGGAAAACATTACCCCTTTACCTTGAGTTATTGTAACAAAAATGAACTCAACCGGTAATTAATAGCCCAGTAACAAAAGTTTTCATTTTTTTTATTTTTTAGGGGAATTCTCTTGAGTGCTCTATTCCATCATAAATAAATATTTATTTCATCAAAAATAAAAAAATATTTCAACAGTAAAATTGTTTTGAAAATAAGTGAATCTGATCGAGAATTTGCTTTAGACCTAGTCTTAATCTTCTAGATCATTATGAAAATTAGTTGTTTATAGTATTGTAGAGTAGGCATTATATTAAAATTTTTCTGGTACCATTATATGCCCTGAAAGTGACTTTTAAAAAATCTCTTCCCCTCATGGCAAAGAGGTGGAGGACTAGCACAGAATATCACCTGCATTGTCTGATGCAGTCCCTTTATGGATTTGTTTGCTTGGTATTTTTTATTTGTCATAAAGGGTTCATTATAAAGGGAAGCTGTTGAAATGGTTGCAACCAAAAGACAACAAGAACTAATAAAAATATTTTTAAAAATTTAATTAAAGGTATTCTTTTTATCTATCTCATTCTCATTAAGTTAGTTTGCAGCATGTTTAAGTAAATTAAACCAGCGGACAATAACTTTAACTACCTTTTTGTAAATTTAATTATCAAGCTGAAATAATATTTCCCAAATTTTACTTTTGTGTGGGTCAGAAACCATTAATAAAACAACTGGATAGATCTCTAGAAGCAAAGCAAAGTTTATTTACGTTCTCGCGAGAATCGGGCGTCCCACCATCGAGCAGAGAGTCAAGGGAGGAAGCCCCGTAGGGGGTAGGGTCGGCGCTTTTATCCCTAACGCAAATTCCCCCTCCCACCACTGACCCTCATCTTTATTGGCTGAGGATCTTACATTCTAAACGCGGGAACTACCCAAGAAATTGAACTTGGCCAACAAGTTCATAGTTGCCCATATTTGGCTGAAATAGGGAGATTAACAAGAAGGGGACTTAAGTATACCCTTAAAGTCCTTCAGGCCTACTCAAACTTTGAAATAAATGAAGCCTTACTCGATTTTCACAACTGTCTTGAGAGATCTCATTTTATCTCGTTCACTTTTTTCACTTGAAAGAAGGGGTGTGTTTTTTTGTTTTGTTTTATCTTAATAATCCATTGGGTTCTCTGATTTTTTTAAGAAAAATGTTTTTAAAATATTCTCTTATCTCTTGTATTAGCATATGCCTCAAACTTAGGTTCCTTGTCAACTATAACCTACTTTTCTTTTAAACTTTAATTATTTCTCAATTATTCCTTTTTGCTGCTCAGTAATGTATTTTGGCTTCCTGTTCCCTTAGGGTAAAGTCCAAACTCCATAGGGTAGTATTCAGACCTCTTTCCAATTTAACTCTCCCTTCCCATTTTACCTTTCCAGGTATTATTCCTCCACAGAAATTCTGCTCCTTCAAATTGGTTTCCACTGTCCAAACAAACACATTTTTGCTTTCCTGCCTTTGTGACTTGGTTCATTTTCATTTTTGATCAGAAATACCCTCTTTATTTACATTGGATAATGGAACTCCTAGAATTTAAATCTTAGTGTTATTTCAGAAAAAATTGATGATTTTAAAAATTGTTTAAATTTTATTTTGAATTAAACACTAACAAAGTGAGCATTTATGTATATGTAATATATCAGAAGAAAAGGCTTTTACATGAAATTATAAGTCTCCATTAAACATAATTTATTTTTCTTTTGAACATATAACTAATATGTTACTTTAAAAGCTTTTCCCGCTCATCAGTTTATTCTGATCTTTTTTTCTGTGCATTTTTAAAAAGAGCTTCTTCAGTCTCCATTCCTCCTTCCCTCCTGCCTTCTTTGGGATGCTACCCTACCCTACCATAATCCTAGTTGAAAAAACAAAAGAAAAAAACCCCTTTTAACAAATATGCATAGTAAATCAAAGTATATTTCTACATAGGTCATTTTAGAAATTTTATTTTCTTATTTCAATCACTTCTCCCAGAAGCATGCTTTGGCATTAATTAGTTTTCTGGAATCATGGACTGGTCATTGGAATGATCAGAATTATTCATCCTTTCAAGAGTTGTTGTTTTATTTATTTATTTATTTTTTTAAATAATGTTATTGTATAAATTACGGTTTTGGTGAAGGATACTTATTCATTCAAAAAACTGTTTTTGACTCTCTGTAAGGCAATATGCTGAATTATATAGAAGATCCAAGGCAGAAAATTAATCTTACAGCTAGGGTAACCTGGGAAGGCTTCAGGAGGGAAGTAGAATTTGAACTTTGAACTAGTCCTTAAAAGACAATATGGTATAATGGAAAGAGAACTGGATTTGGAATCATAGAAACCCCCCCCCCCCCCAAGTTCTAATTCCAATTCTGCTAATCATTGCCTGATAGATCCTGAGCAAAATACTTTAAAAATTCATTGGATTTCCTTACCTGTAGAAGGAGGGTGGCACATTAACAGATTGTTAATAAATTCATAAATTGGTACTTCAGAAAGCAATTTGGAATCATCCCTCAAAGTCACTAAACTGAATACTCTTTGATCCAGCAACATCCTGTACCCCAGAGATGAAATAAAAGTCCTATCTACAAAAATGTTTATTGCAGATTTTTTTTTAATGGAAAATAACTGAAAATCAAGCGTTGTCCATCAATAAGGTAAGAATGACTCAACAAATTATAGTATATGAATGTAATAGCCTAATATGGCATATAAAAACTGGCAAAATGATTAGTTTCTGAAAAATCTGGGAATACTTGAATGAATGAGCATTCTTTGTCATTTTAGGAAAATGTAATACATGTTTATGAAGTAACTTTATATTTAATTTTTCATCAACAAAACCATATAAAACCAATTCATAATTTTTTTAGAGTTCCTTAATATTTTAAACGTAATTCCAACTATGCTAATCATCACATACTCTCTGAGTATGTACTGTGTACATAACACAGGTGTAGGATGCCAATTAGAAGTAATAAGCCAGATAATATGTATACAATGTTCTAATTCTGCAAAATGATTTGCCTATTCCAATAGAGCACTATAACTACTGTGTATAGAAAATATTATAGGTTGGTAAGGAACCCAAAGCTCTATCTGCTTTCTAAAGAAAGTATGTATACCCTTTGTCTGTAAGGAATTTATACTGTAATTCCTTCCAAAAAAAGAACGCACATAAAGTAAAACAAACTGTACTTCATGTAATTCCTGATATGTGTTACCACATAATGGATTTTGTTGTGGGAACTAGATTTCAAGCCACATGAGGGTTGAGACACTCTCCTCCCTACCATCTATATTTATTAATTTTTATCCCTCATTCTGCCTAATGATGTCTTGTAGTCAGTGGTTATTTTGTAAAGACCTTTGACAATACCTGGGACATACTTAAATTCTTTGTTGGCGACCAACCTAATGCTGCAATATAGACAGTAACTGTAGAAGGATGGAATGTTGGTAACTTTATGCTCTTACCATAATGGTGTTTTGTACATTTTTGAAGAAGGAAGTTATGAGGCTTTGCACGGCATTCCAAGAAGATTGAAGTAAGTGAAGAATATGTGCTTCTGATAACATAATGAACAGACTTAAGAATCTGCTATCCAAGCTATTTTCTCCATTGCAGTAAAGTTGGGTAAAATGACAAATCATATTATTCTTGACAGAATTTCTGGGCATCAGTTTCCATTTCTGTAAGAGATTGGATTAGATGTTCGAAACTATGTTTAGGTCTAAATCTTATTATTCCATCTTCTACCTAAAACAGAAGATTATTTATTCCTAAAATAGTCACTTTGCACCCAACCCCACCCCTTCTTTTAAGTAAGGACATATTACATGGAAGCATTTTCTCCTCTCCCTCTTTTAAAATTTTATTATGTTTTAAGGATCTTGCTAATCAAACTTCATAGAATCAGTTGCTTTAATAAATAAGAGCTGTCCCTTCTCTAGGGTTAAAAGCAGACACTATTCCAGGACAACTGAACCAAGCCACCCTAACTTCTCCTTTCCCTGGAGTTTACTATAGCCAGTGCTCAGAAATTTGTGGATCCAATCACAGCTTCATGCCTATGGTTACCTTGTGGCACTATCATTTTTCCTGATAAACTAGGAATATCATCACAAATATGATGTTTTAGGAAGCTTTATTGTTCACTAATATGCATGATAAATTGGAGAAGAAAGACTGAAAACAGGAAAGCTTGATGGGAGGCAATTGTAGATGTGTATAAAATGAGTGTAAAAGATATAGCTAAGGATGGTTATAATAGGAATGGAAGAAAATTAAAGACTGAGAAAAATCAGGCCTTTCCAGTGGGAACTTAGTTTGAATTGCTACTCCGGCAGTAATCCTATATATGATCTCAGTGATTTATGAACTCACAGCTCTTAGAATTCTTCTAATCTATATCTATTTGAGTGTTTATTGTAATTGCAAAAACGTTAAGTGACAACAGAAATATATGGGTAACACTATGATTTTTTACAAATGAAATGAAGAATAGGAGGAGATTTGTCCTGGCTTCAGACAAGATTACGTCATATAATTTATATGGTTTAAAAGTCCTTGTTGGAAGTAGCATAATTTTGAGAGCAATGAATGATCAAGTCTTAAGGTAACTAAAGAATAAACAATGAAAACTACTGCCCCACATCCCTAATTTCCCACCCACATAATGTTTTTAAGAATAATATATGCATAGGATATCTAGGTGGCACAGTGGCTAGAGCTTCTATCTTGGAATCAGGAGCACCTGAATTCACATTCCATCAGACATTTAGCAGCATGATTCTGGGTAAATCACTTAACTCCAATCGAAAGACCATTGAAGGATGGAAAACAATTTGTTTCCATTGTATTTATCATTTGTTGGTCATGAAAATGTGTTTGATTCACTAAAGGACAGTATTTCTTTTTTTGCTGAGACAATTGGAGTTGTGACTTGCTCAGGGTCACATAGGAAGTATTAAGTGTCTGAGGTCGGATTTGAACTCAGGTCCTCCTGGTTTCAGGAATGGTCCTCTGGACAGTATTTTTTAAAAGACTGAATAAGCTGCCTTCCATATGCATATCAGTTATAACACAATTTTTTGAGAGATATGACAACAGAGATAACCAGATCAAAAAACAGTTTCTCTAAATCTAGAGTTCTTAGTACTCATGAGGTCTGTGTATAAACTTCAGGGATATGTAAACTTGGGGGGGAAATACATTTTCCCCTACTAATCTCTACTTAAAATGTAATATTTCCTTTCTTTATTTAAGAATATGATTCTCAGAAGGGGCCCATATGTTTTACCAGACTGCTAACGGTTTCCATGGCACAATACAAGTCAGTGAGATCCTCCTGATGCTTTTGTTTGAAGATAGCATTGTATTAATTGTATTAAATCTTGGAATATTTAGTCTCTTGAATGAGCTGTATAAACTACTCAAAAGAGGTTAGCTATAACAGGAAATGGCATGCAGAAATACATCAGACAGCATACATACAGCATACATAAATATACTATCAGTTCACAGTAGGATGTATGTTATTCTAGGAGGACTAGCACCTTTAGTGTGAGGGCTGCCCCTCCATCTTTTGTACCTACCTATTCATCCATTTGTCACCTGTGGCTCCAACCAACTGGAGCATGAGCAGCTGCCGCATACCAATAAAATGTCTTGGCAGACAGGCTAGGCCAGATTGAGGATAACTGCTGGGCCTCAAATCCTTCAGTGAGATAAGAGGATATCTGTCATTAAATATGTGAAGATTTCATCTGATGAAATGGGTAGGTATGAACAGTTTGTTCCAAGGACTGTGAAGGTAGCTGAAGCAAGTGCTGTAGATACTTAATAAGCTTGGTCAAACATCAAAGATCCCAACATCATCCATCCCTTACTACTGCCAGTTGCTCTGACTGTTGTCTTGCCAGTGGACTTCCATGATTCAGGAAGAGAGAATGGAGTAAGATGTCTTTGTGCAACTCTGCCTTACCAAATCTAATTCATGCACAAATCAAAACACCACCTCATAATGTCATTGATCCTCTTCAAAAACAAAGGATAAACTACAGCAGTAAAAAGAGTACAATGCTACTGTCCAGATTGACATGTAATTCAATGGACAACTGATAATATCGGAGTTCATCCACTATTATTATATCTTGGACAGATGTTTAAATTGGCAATGAGTTGGGTCAAGGATTAAGCAATAAAATTAATAGGATGGATTTCCTTTGAGAAATTATAACATTCTTTTAATGACTTCAAATACTTACCTGAAACATTACTCTCTCTATATTTTTTGCTGGGACAATTGGGGTTAAGTGACTTGTCCCCCAGAGTCACACAGCTAGGAAGTGTTAAGTGCCTGAGACCAGATTTGAACTCGGGTCCACCTGATTTCAGGGCTGGTGCTCTATCCACTGTGCCACCTAGCTGTCCCACATGCTTCTATATATATATTTTGGGGGGGTAGAGGGGAGAATTTTTTTTAATCATTTATTAATGTATTTATTTTTAATAACTTTTTATTGACAGAACCCATGCTAGGCTAATTTTTTTATAACATTATCTCTTGTACTCCTGTTCCGATTTTTCCCATCCCTCCACCCCCTTCCCCAGATGGCAAGCAGTCCTATACATGTTAAATAGGTCATAGTATATCCTAGATACAATATATGTGTGCAGAACTGAACAGTTCTCTTGTTGCACAGGGAGAATTGGATTCAGAAGGTAGAACTAACCTGGGAAGAAAAACAAAAATGCAAACAGTTTGCATTCATTTCCCAGTATTCTTTCTTTGGGTTTAGCTGCTTCTGTCCCTCATTGATCAATTGAAACTGAGTTAGAGCTTCTCTTTGTCGAAGAAATCCACTTCCATCAGAATACATCCTCATAAAGTATCATTGTTGAAGTGTATAATGATCTTCTGGTTCTGCTCATTTCACTTAGCATCAGTTCATGTCTCTCCAAGCCTCTCTGTATTCATCTTACATGCCTATATTTTTAATGCCAGAGTTCTTATGCTATGTAAGTATGAATCACAAAATACTATAGTTTCAAAGAATTGGAATTGAGTACCATCCGAAGGGCAGTACTACGTATTGTGTGGGTTTGATCAAACTAAGGCATATCATAAATATCTAATTATGAAGAAGAATCAGTTTAAAAGCTATCATCAAAGAAACATATGAATGAAAAAGGACAGAGAACTGATCATATTGTAATGATAGCCAGCCCATTTCTATAGCATATTAAGGTTTGCAAAATGCTTTATATATATTATCCCATATGTAATATGGGATAAAATATCAAATATACTATTTGATCTTAGGAGGCCAAGGATAGCCTACATATGCCATTGATATTCTGCAGGTATCATTGTCACTTGAAGAGGGGCTGCCAAGACTTGGACAAGTGGAACAGGACAGACAAGCTTGTATGAGTGGCTGGCTGTGTTCTTGAAAGGAGTAGTCCCATCCATGAAACCACAGATCTATTTGAATATTTTAAGAAAAGATAAATTAGAGTTTATAGCTTTTGAAAGAAATCTTTCCTTTGAAAGGAAAAACTGAAGTTGTAATTACTAGACTTAGATTCATATATTCTTGCTTTTCTCTTTGGAAATTATCACAATTTTTAAAATTATATTTAGATATTACAAAAAATAAAGGATAAAATCCACCCCTTTAAGTTGCAGTGCAAAATGGAAGTACTTCGTTGTTTCAAAGGTGCAAAGTCAAGAAAAAAATGTGCAAGCACAGTAAACGTACTCAAAATTATTTTAAATATTTCCTGATATATTGTATTTGGATAATATAGAAATCTATTTTTTATTTCAACTTTATAAATAAATGAAGAATTTTGTTCTGGCACCTTTTGCAATATCTTCATTATCTATAGTCTTCTGTTCTTTATCTTTTGGAGAAAACATTCTTGCTTTCTCTTTGAGCCTTAGTTTACTCATCTGTAACTGAGAAAGTTGAATTAGATGTTTCACTAAGGCACTTCACTACTTTTTTATTTTGCTATTTTATCTTTTTTATAATTATGTAATTTTGATTAGCTGTGCCAGTTCTGTAGTAGTAAGGAACTGAAGTGTGGTTATGGACCACTGTCTAACTTGTTAAAAGAGAATTGGAAACAGGAAATTTGAAGTTGAAACGAAAGAGACCACATCCACATAAATTATAATTAGAGATAAAATAAGCATTTTCAGAGTTATTTGGGGGATATTGCTCTCTTGCCTTGATACCTCTACATAGTCTACCTTGAGCATATAAGAATTATGTGCAGTGCTTGCATGCTTCTAGGTAGCAAAGTTTTCATCACCTACATTAGCACACACTTTAGTGCTCAGAAGTTTATAATTCAAAGAGGCATCATTATTTAGTAAATCATTTTGTAACTATAAAGAATGGAAGAACATATGGTTCTATAAGGAATAGTAAAGTAATTGTGTGCTTTGTAGGATAAATAATCGGTTTTTTAACGTGAAACAGTTGAGAAAAGTTAATTCTTATATAAAGCAAGATTAAAGTATTGCTTATGTTTTCTTAAGATTCTAAAGATTATCCAACCCTAATTATATCCTAAAAATGTTGCTGCATTCTCAGGTAGGATGGTATGTGGTTTTTTCCCCTTAAATTATGTTGTACAACTTCTTTTTGATGAAGTGTATGTTATTTTACAGATAAATCTATGTGAATGAAACCTGTAATTTGCAAACAAAAGCTGCATCTCTTGCTTAAAAGTGAGATTAAATTATATGTAATTCATCTTATACATAAAATACTAGTTATTTTGTTATTAGAAAAAGGAAGATAGGTCCAAACAATCTTAATGCTTTCAAACATTTAAAAGAGGTCTTTAAGTGTGTCTTCAATGGAAGGTTTTCTACTGAAAAGTGAACTACCTATAGCATTCCTCAGCTCAAAAGGGTTCGTGACTAAAAAAAAAAAAAAAATCCTGCTTCAAACTTTTTCTAGTCTGGCTCCAGCCTCCTTTTCTAAATTTATGACCTATTACTCTCCCCATGTGATGAAGCCAAAATGACCTCTTGGCTGTCTGATCCAGCATCTCCTACCCCTTCCTTTCATACAAGCTCTTCTCATACCTAGGGAGAGATCCCAGAGCATGGGAGTCAAGAAACAGGAGAGCTCTGTACCTGTCAATGAAAACAAAGTTAATATGTGATCATTAAGAAGAGTGATAGTGGTGGACAGGAGCAGCAAAGCCTGTTTGTAAGTTATATATAGAAGGTGACCCTTGAATTTTGTATTTTAAGGGGATTAGAGATTCTGTGAAGTAAAAATGAAGTGAGGGGTGTGCATTTTAGGTGTGGGGGATATACAGTGGTCGAGAATCTTCATGAAAAACAGAGTAGTCCAGTTAGGTTGTATTATGGAATGTGGGCAAGAGAACAATAGACTAAGGCAGATCATATAATTTCCCTGGTGATTGTACTAGGTGATCTTTATGGTCCCTCCTATCTCTTACTCTTTGATGCTCTAAGTTATATCCCAAGAAAATGATAATTTCTTGAAGGAATGCCAAGAGAATGTTAGCTGCTTGGTGGGGAGGGGAGGGAAGTGGGGGGTGGATTGTCTTAGTGATGCTTTTTCTTTCTTTCTTTTATATTTGTTCCTCAGTGTTTGCCTGTTGTCTGGTACAACATATTAAGAACCTAAGTGGTTTTTAAATGATTGAAAACTGTAACAGTCAACTAACATTTACTAAGTGCTATAATGTTCCAGGCACTATAGTAAGCCCTGAGCATAGAGGGAAAAATGATCCTTGCTCTTAAGAAATTCATAGTCAAAAAGGAAAAAAGCATGCAAAATGTTTGTGGGAATTATATTTGTATGCATTCATTCACAGAATCAACAAATTGGGGACACCTTATAGGGAAAACACTAAGATTAAGGAAGGCTGGGAAAGGCTTCTTGTAGAAGTAGAAACTTTCATTGAGACTTGAAGGAGGCCAAGGAAATTGGGGGAGGGGGGGCGGGAAAATTTGAGGTAGGGGGACAACCAAAGAAATGTTCATGTTGAGATTTTGGCATGTCATTTTTAAAGAAACATAGGATGTCCAATGAGTACATGGAAAGGAATAAGGAGCAAAGAGATGACTAAGGTGATAAGGGGCCAGATGATAATGGTGGTAGAAGCCAAATAGAACTTGATTGCTCTTGGAGCTAGAGGGAGAATCTGAAGTTTACTTATGAGAACATGATAAAATCAAATATTTAGGTAGTGTAACAACCATGCCTAAAATTCTTAAGACAGATAATTTACCTTTTGTTTCTGTCATCCTTTGCTCCCAGATCATTTGTAGAAAACTGCCTGGAGAGCTCTGTAGCCACCAACACGTTCTTCTCAGGGCCAGTTTCCAATGAGAAGTTTGTGATCAACATTGAAAATAACATGCATCTCAGATAACTTTGGAATTTACCGGACAAATCAAGCATCTAGAAAGTATTGGGTGTTATAATAATTCCTCTGATGTGTGAATCTGTTTAAGGTTTACAACAACTTACCTGACAGTAATCAACTTAGGTAAGAATGCAGATATTATTTTTGATGAACTCTCACAATCTAGAGGTAACAATACAACATATTGAGAAAACTAGTTCCTGATATGATAATCTCATTTTAGAGTCAAGTCTGTATAATAGAGCCACTTCTTTTTACTAGGCCTTCAGGTTCTGTTCATCCTCATGTTGACCTTGTTTCTTATCTAGGTATCCCCTCCTAATTTTAACTTTGGCCTTATCCTTTATGTTCAGTAGTCAAAGAAATTAGATGTGATCTATAGCTTTCTATTAGTTATTTAAGGTAGTAAGAAGTGATTTTAAGTGGTAGAGAGCTTACCATTAAGTTGTTAAGCTGCCTGACCCTTCGTGATTTCATTTTTATGGATTTTTCTTGGCACGATAAAAAAGTGCTTTCCTGTTTTTTTCTCCAGGACCCCCATTTTTATAGTTGAAACGGAGACATACAGATTAAATGACTTGCCCAGGGTCACAGAGCTAATGTTTGAGCTGGGCTTAAACTCGGGTTTTTCTGACTCTCAGGTTCAATACTTGTTCTATCTATTGCCTCACGTAATTGCCCTAGCTTCCTGACACTGTCCTAAAAATAATGATTTTGTAAATTGTTCTATTGATCTTTTCTGTTGAATAGTATCTCATATATTTGAACACCTTCTCCTTTTTTAGTTTGAGATTGAACAGTTTTGCTTTTCTTTCCTTCACCCAAGAGTTAAGGTTCAGTTCTATACTATGTATATAAGGAAAACGTTCAGTGATTTCAACTGCATCAAATTGCCCACTGCAGCATGAGTTGTGTCCACGTGACAGCAGTAGATAAATTACAGGGGTGTTCAAACAGATTTTCCTTGACTCAACAAGGAGACAAGTTGGAAAATTTGTATTTTAAAGTTCATTTTATGGGGCAAAGTACAAAACCTGGGCATAGTTTTAAGACAGTGTGGACATGAAATGGTGTTACAGTTTAACAGAAAGTTAATTTGTGCATCATTAAATATTTGAGTGAATTTTCTATTTAAATAAAAATTTTTTTAACAATCTGGTTTTCCTCCTGTTGTATTTTTCAAAGCTACAGTTAGTTTCTAACTTAGTTTCTTAAGGGAAAGCCTCTTTGTGAATATTATTTTACACTCTAATTTGAAATCTTTTTCTTCTTTAGAATGTGAAGCATGTTGCAAAAGTACTCAAGAAGTGGCTGAAGGGGAAAGGGACAAGGTGCCACTAGCTACCAAGGTAACATCATGGGAAATACAACCACCAAATTCCGCAAAGCGCTTATCAATGGAGATGAAAACTTGGCCTACCAAATATATGAGAGCAACCCTCAGCTAAAAGAATCCCTAGATCCAAATTCGTCTTATGGGGAGCCTTACCAGCACAATACTCCATTGCACTATGCTGCTAGACATGGAATGAACCGGATATTAGGGTAAGTGTTACTGTAATGATACATAGCTACACACACACACACTCTCTCACTCTCACTCTCACTCTCACTTTTTTTTGCAAAGCGCTTGGGGTTAAGTGACTTGCCCAGGATCAGACAGCTAGTGAATGTTAAGTGTCGGAGGCCTGATCCCAAACTGGTACTCTCTCCACTGTGCCACCTAGCTTCCCTGTCCACTCCCCACTGCCCATTTTGCCACTGTATTTGAGGCATGCCTTCTGAGAATTAATAAATCGGTATTAATTGATTTTTTTCCCCCTAGAATATTTAAATGATCATGTAGAAGTATTATGGTGGGGTATATAGGTTATTGTACTTAGAATCCGAAAGGTATGAGTTCAAATCTTGTTACTGATAATCTGTGAGACTTTGAACAAATTGATTTATTTCTTTAAGTCTCTGGAAAATCCCCAAGATTTATTTGTTGAGATGTAGATAGTTGTAGGACAGTTGGGGGAAGGAGTGAGTTCTTCCACCTAACATTCCTGTCCAAGCATTTATATATTAAGGAATCAAAAGTAGTTTATACATTTTCGTTAGATATTTAGTAAGAATTTCATTTTCCATAATACAAGTCTTTGAAATGCAGAACATTTTAATTCTACAAAAGTAAGACACTAAGGATTAGTTGTTGAAAAGGCACTGAAAAATAAAAATATATATATTTACTTCAGCTTTACTTTGATACTTTGAAGGATACATTATATCAGTGTTGATACTCAATCCACCAGAAATATTACTCTTCTGTGACTTCTTTTTATAGTTTTTTCTCTGTGTTTTCTTATTAAATGTTTCCTATAGATTTTTTAAATATCTAGAGTATGGATTTTGAACCTGGGGGCCATGAATTTTAAAAATATTTTTAAATAAATAAACATTTCCTTTGCAATTTTGTGTTTTTTAATGCATTTAAAATATTCTAAGAGAGGTCTCTGGGCTTCATCTCACATGCAGAAGGGGCCATAACATTAAAAAAATTTAATCTCTGATCTACAATCTACTCACATGGTTCATTTATTGTCTGTTCTCTATGCTGCATGACTCATCTACTGTGTGAAAGAGGTCATATCTGTGCCTGGTGACCATTGTGACTACTTCCCCTCTACGTTGGAGCTTTTCATTACCCTTTGAGTTACTTCAGAGCAACTTAGAAAAAACATTTTTTTGATGCTCCATTTTAATAGGATTATTTTTCCTAGTGATGCTATGTGACTATTAAGGAGTTTGGGATCAGTTAAAGCAGGGTTTCTTAAACTTTTTCCACCCGTGATCTCTTTTTGCTTGAGAAATTTTTATGTGACCCCTGGGTATATGGGTATACAAATAAAACATTTACTGTTCATCATAATTTTGCAATCTTCACATTCAGTTAAAAGAGCCCCTTATGGAAAGGCTCAAACCACAGTTTTAAGAATCTGGGATTTAAAGTACTTCTGAGATTTTTCCAAATTGCAACCCAGTCATTGCTTATTTCTGAGCCCATCCGAAGCACATGTCCAATTTAAACACATTGATATACTTCTCTGATGGGCTGTTCATTCTTCTTCATGTCATGCTATAACATGAAGTCTTTTTTTGTTTGCTTGTTTGTTTCCTTTAGTATGTAAAGCATCAGTATCCCAAATCAGTAAATACATTAGAATCTTTTACCTTGTAACTTAGTTATGTAACCCATAACTTTAGAAAATCACTTGTGAAATCCTGTGACTTCTATCATGCTTTCAGAGTACCTGCTTTATAATAATGTAAAGTATTATAAAAATATTTTGGAGATGAGAAAGCCAATTGAGTTCATAGTTGTGGACCTCTTGAGTTACTCCCTTCTTTAATACAGTACTTGGTGATTGTCTTTTCCCTCTCGTTATTTTCCTTTCTTTGCAATTGTTAGAACACTAGGTCCTCATGGGCGCAGGGCCTTTCTTTGTACCTGATATGTAGCATAGTGCCTATAACTTAGTATTTAGTAGTGCTTAATAAATATTTGTTTAATCACTTTGAAAATTGATATCTCAATGTTTTTAAAGCTATATTATATCCATTGTTGATTTCTTTTGTATATAAGCCTGGTCATTCTTTTGGACTTTATCCTAAGTATTAATACTACTTTTTGACGTAGTTTGTTTGGTATATAAGTAGGAAATTACAGATGTTATATTATTACTAATGAGAGTAGATTACTGTAAAAAAGCAACAACAGTGCCTTAATACTAGACAAAGTGATTTAAATTCCTATGAGTGATATGAAAACATTCTCTCTGTGACATCTCTATTTTCTTGGTTTCCTATCCCAGAAACCTTTTTCATCATCTTTTATGGTGATATCCCTTTCACTCTTTCTACCATTGAGTTCATTTGGTTTCCTTTCAAAATTGTTTTTTGATGTATCTTCCCTTTACCATCAGTATAGTTTTGTTCTTATCTATTCAACAAGACTGGATTACTTCAGCAGCTTCCTAAATAGCTGCTCAATTTTTTTCAGTCTCTTCTTTCTATACATAATACATGCTAGACTAACCTTTCTAAAACAGTCACCTTCTTAATGAAGTATTTATTAACTGTAACACTAAATCTCTTCATGATTTGGCCCAAGTTTATCCTTTCAAGCTTTATGGGTTTTCACTTATCAGCTCTCAATTCCAATCTAGTATTTCTTAAGTCTTCCACAGAAGCATAGTAATGCCATCCTCCCTTCCTTCTCTAATCCTAATGTTACTACTGTATTTTAAAATGTTTTCTTTCCTTTTTGACTGCTTATCCTTGAGAACCTATTTTAATTTCATTTCTTCTGTGACACTTCTTCCAATTACTTTCATTTATATATAAAAATACACATACACATATATAATATATGTAAGTATATAGGTAGATATACATACATTTTTAAAAAAACTAAAATAGTATTTTATTTTTTCCCATATTGTAAATTCTTATAATTGAAGAGTAGTATCTTCTGTTCCAATTGTAACTCTCAGCATACATCGATCAAAATTTTACTAAGTTAGTAATGATTATTATTTTCCTTAAAAATAAAACTTTCTGAGCATAGGGACTATTTCTTTTTGTATTTTCTCTCCAGCACCTATCAGTCATTAATAATTTATTAAGCTCTCACTATATTACAAACTTGGGATACAAAGAAAGACAAGAGTTGCTCGTCTTAAGCTCACATTCTAATGGGGAGGAAAACATGGGAATAACTAGGTACACTGAAGACATATGACGAGTAAGGTAGAAGGTAATTCAGTAGCAGGGGTAGAGGTGGGGGGAGGAGTCTTTTTACAGAAGTGGGACTTAGCCTGGGAAGGAAGAAGCAGAGGGGAGGCTATGGAAACAGGCGATAGAATGTCTCGTGTAGGGGAGTCTCTGTAGGCCAAGGTAGCTGGATCATAAAGTATATGTAAGAAGATCTGAAAGGTAGGAAGGGGTCAACTTTTAAAGAACTTCAGAAGTCACATAGCATTTTACATCTAATTCTAGAGAAAGATAGCAAGCCATAGGAGCAGTCATCATCACCAGAGCTACACTAAAAAAAAATCTCCTTGACAATTGAGTGTCCAGTGCATTGGAGTAGTAGAGGTCTGAGATGGGGAGGCTAGTTAAGGAGATTGTAACAAATAGAATTTGTATAGCACTTTCATTTTTGCAGAGTACCCTATTACATACATTGATGTTATGTGTTTTGATACAAGGATGGTGACTTGGTGAGTGGAGAAGAGGGGACACATTTAAGAATTGTGAAGAGAGAAAGATTATTTGCTACGGTGTACGTGGATTTCAAGCATGTATGTTAAACTGCTTGTGTGGGAGAATAGTAGTACCCTTGGCAGTAATAAAAAAGTTTGGAAGAATGGATGTTTTGAGAGGAAAGACAGTGAGTTTACTTTGTACTCATTGCATTTGAGATGCTCAGGACAAATCCAGTTTGAACTATCAAACAGCTAATGATGGAGGTCTGGAATTCAAGAGAATTTTTAGGGCTTGAATTAGAGATTGTTGAATCATTTGTATAGAAATGAGAATTGGGCAAGAAGAGTTGATTGTGGTTCACTAAGTGACATAACGTAGAGGGAAAAGGGAAGGGGATCTAAGAGTTGTAGGAGAGAAATCTGAGGAGATGCATGGGATCAAATTGTTGTAGGTCCTCCCCTAAAGATTGTTGGCCAGTAATTTTACGTCCTATTAGACCCAAGGAAACCTATCTCACAACAAGCAGAAGAATAGGTTAGGAGGTGGAAATGGGACCTAAAAAGGAAAAAGTCTTAACACATGGCTTGGTGCTGACAGTGGTTCTTGGGCTCCAAGGGAAACTGACAAGGATATCTTAAGTTTCACTTATTTTCATTGTTAAGTGAAACTGTAAATATATCTGTCCTCCCTGTCATTCTTGTAAGTCCCTGCCCCCCCCCACCCCCCCCAAAGAAAAAATACTACAACCAAAAACCAAAAGCCTGATTTCACAAGTAATGATAATGAGCCAAGCTTTGAATGATGGCTAATTTATGGATTCTCACTTATCAACACTTGATTGCCAGAATTTTAGCATTGCAAGACTTGAGCACATTGCTTTAATTATAATCAGATAGCTAATTTGCTTCATAGGTTTCTTCTTTACCCTTAACAACTCTGACTTTCTTAGAGTTATTTGCCTTTGTTACTTTTTATTTACTTTAAATTAATAATTGCATTGGAACAAATAATTAACTCTGGTTACTAACTTTAGGATATTCTGTTTGGTACTGCATAAAATCATGACTGAGGATTTTTTACCATGTATGTCAGCATGGTTTTATTGAGTACAATTTGGAAACTTCTTCAGAATTTTATCCCATGTTTGATTCTATTTTCCTTTCCCATATGAGAATTAAAGCTACTTTTCCTTTGTCTTGCATTCATTGTATTTAACCTGGCCAGATTTCTGAACTAGTTGGTAGTCATCTTAATTTTACCATTCTTTTGCATGTGACTCATCGTCCTAGTGCTTCTGATGTCTGTGTATAGTATCAGTATGAATTGATGCTTTCATATAAGTTTGACTACTGAAATCTGAGTAGTGTGGAGGACAAGACTAGACTTGCCTATTCATGATTTGTTATCTGCTAAGGCAGAATAAAAAAATATTAGACCGCCTTGTTTTCTCATAAATGGTAGTGTGGCAACAACAACAATGGTTCCATCTCTTTAGACATAGCAATTGCCTCTACTAGAAAGCAAATCCCCCCTGCAGCAAGATTGATTAGTAATAGAATTAAATGTCTGCTATTAATACCTTTCCTCCACCCCCCACAAATAATATTTTATGAATATTTTCTTTCAGTGAAGATGGAGTTGACCTTAAAACAGTCTGATGTTTTAAATAAATAAATAAGTAAATAAGCTGATGGCTTATCAGCTCATAGTTATAGAACTATTTGAAAAGGCCTTAAAAATCACCTGGTTTCACTTTATTTTTACAGATGAGGAAGTTTAGCAAACTGAAACAAGTAGAAAAGACTTTAAAATCATTCTCCTTGAAGAATGGTAGATTGCCATCAAAAACTAAGTCATTATTTGGAAACTGGTGTTCCTTACTGCCTTCTGTGGCAAAAATTCTTCAGATAATACAATCAATAGAGTTAGAGAGGAATGAATATTTAGAAATAGTCTAGTACATTTCCTTTTCCCTGATCTTTCTTATATTTAACAAGTTTCTGAATTATAGGAAAAGCCTTTCTATTTTGAAATAGTAAATATAAAAATAAATGCTCACAAAGTTGAGAACTTAGAGAACTATGACATTTTTAGCTTTGTTTTAGCTTTTGTTTGTTTGGGCAAAACTGGGTAGTTGTATTGGTTCTTCCTCTCACTATCTTTCTTCTTCCCCAACCCCAATGTTGGGGAGAGTTGGTAACAACTAAATTTTGGTTCTAGTGAGCATCTCTGAGCAGAATTACCCCATGATATTTTGTAGTACTATTGCCTTAGCTTTCTAGCTGTATTCCCTCATCCATACACTCCACCCCATCTCTTTTATTCCATCTCCATTTTTTACCCGTAGATTCAGTGCTCTGACTTTAACAACTTCTAGAACTCATTTCAACTCCAGGCCTAGAATGTTCTCCCTTCTGTTTCAACTGCTAATTTCTTTTTTAAGTATCAGCTAAAACCCTACCTTCTGCAGAAAGCCTTTGCCAATCCCTCTTAATTCTAGTGCTTTCCTTCTGTTAATGAATTGGGATTTATCTTTTATGTGTGCACATATACATACATGTGTGTATGTACGTACCTTGCTTATATATATTTATTTGCATATTTACTCCTTTTAATTGTAAGCTCCTTTAAGGGCAGGGATTGTCTTTTGCCTCTTTTTTGTAAGCCCAGTGCTTTTTTGTGAACCGATGTGCTGCATAATTTTGGCAAAGGTATATTAAAGAATTTTTGTAAAATCTTAGCTAATTTTCTCTTAATAATCTAGCAATTATGTTTGTTTTTTTAGAATTTGAGTGTTTTTACTTTTCATATTATAAAGAATAGAAATATATTCTAAAGAATTCATTTTGTAATGTTTTAGATTTTTAAAATTATCATCAAAAAGTCTACATAGGAGACATTTGGCATCAACAGCTACAGTGAGTGTATTTTCCACAACATAATTTGGGATGCATGGAAATTCCTTTTTTAAAAAAGTTAAAATATGCTTTCTTTTCTCCTCAAAGTCCTCTTGGAAAGTACAGAATAAAGGAGGACAATGCTCCTGTTCTCCAGCATCTCTAAACTGAAATTCTGTTGAGTTTGGAATATATTATATTGTCCCAGTTTTTATTTGAACAATAGATAGTATTAGGGTCCCCATTTTGGCCCTGGTTTTAAAATTTTCATAGTATATTAGTGGTCAATACCTTTAGCCAGAGGTCCTCAAACTTTTAAAATAGGGGGCCAGTTCATGTCCTTCAGACTGTTGGAGGGCCTGACTATAGTAAAAACAAAACCTTTGTTTTGTGGGCCCTTAAATAAAGAAACTTCATAGTCCTGGGTGAGGGGGATAAATGTCCTTAGCTGCCACATCTGGCCCGCGTTCCCCAGTTTGAGGACCCTTGTCTTAAGCATTAGGAATAGTATTCTGTGTGTCTGTTTTTTCTTAGTTATTAGTATATTGGCTCCTTTTTATTACAGTATCATTTATAAAATGTAAATGGTTTAATTTATTAAAACATTTTTGGATTAATGTTATATTTTCTAAATTTTCATATGTAAAGTCTGTCAGTGGATTTAAGTAGATCTTGCGATCAAATATATACTCTGTAAAAATTTATATTAATAATAAAGTGCATTTGTAAGGATTTTGATTCACTTCATAACACTTATGTTGAAATTCCAAATATCTTTCTGTTAAGATATCAGTATTAATTCAAGCAGTAAATTTTTATTAAATGTCCATTGTGCTTATCAGGTTCCTTGTTAAATACTCAGGCTCCAAATAAAATTAAAAAACAGCCCATCACCTTCAGGAGTTCACAGTCTAATGGGGAAGACAACATGTAAATAAGCTGTAGATAGGATAAATTATAATCACAAAGGGAAACCATTAGAATTATGGGGGAATTAAGAAGAACTTCCAGGGAAAGGTGAAATTTTAGCCAGGATATGAAGAAAGTCAAGGAAATCCGGAGGTGGAGATGAGAGAAAGAAAATTCAAGGAATTGGCAAAATTCCTTGCCAATGAAAATGTCAGTGCAGACCTAGCTTCCATCCATGCTTCCTTCTACTCTTCCAGCTTTGAGGTGGATATCTCAGCCTCATGGAATATAATGTCATTCACATCAAACTTTCTAGGAAGTTGGATCTTAAGAGAAGACCTTGAAGAATCTAATCATATCCGTTCTTCCTAACCACTAATACTTTGCCTGAATTTATTCCCTGATGGTTAGCATACCCCAATTCCCTTATACACCCTCCATTGACTGATCTACAAACCCCATTCTGTACTGCCCTCCTTGTTCCTGTCATTTCAACTATAGTGTGCTGGAGAGTGTGGCTATCAAGACCCCTAGTGTTCAACTTTCAGAAAGAACATTTACACCTTGGGAATTGTAAATATTACCACCAGGAAGGATTTGATTTGTTGTTTTGTTGATGGTCATAGACTTAAGAAAGTGATCGACATGGCTGATTTAGGATCCATTTCCCCCATCCCCCTTCCCTCTATCCCCCTCCAGTCATATCTAGTTGTTAAGCATTTATCATCAAATCTTTCACTTCAACCCAAGCCTCATATGTTTCACTCATTTCCACTGAGACCTCTAGAATGCCTACTCTGTAATGAACAGACTTTTCTTGCTCCTTCTGTTGAGGTCTAGATTTGGGGTACTTAAATAAAATTAGGGTTTAGTTGAGGTCTAGTGGCAGGTTTGGGGTACAGGGAGTCAAGCAAAGCTCCCCTGCAACTACCTTGGATTCGGCGCAAGGATAGGGTAGTAAATGGAGTCTAGTAGCGGCGTGAGTCCCCAATACAAGCATTTATTGGCCCGAGAGTTAGATTGATAAAAGATAAAAGAGGTTTATTATTGGGTAAGCAAGGTTAAAGTATAAGCGAAGGTAGAGATAAGGAGGGCACCGGACAGAGGGTCCTCACATGGCTAGCATGTTTGGAATCTCTGCAAAGAGGGGTTTCCAGTGTGGCCTTTTTATAATAGGAGACTTAGCTCGAGGGGCTTTTGGGTGTAGCCCCAAAGTTGGTTCAGATCCAGGTGGGGTTGGGACAGATCCGGATCTTCTATTGGAATTTAAAGGGACCAGGATTTGTGAGTCAACGGGTAATTACATTCACTAGGAGGGAATGGAAATCTAGAAACTAATCTTTCCCACATCACTTCTACTTTCTAATATGATACCTGACCCTCTCCTTATGACCCTGCTTCCTTCTTTACCCTTTCTAATAGAGGTTGCCTTATATCATAACTTCTTTTCATAGTCATAGTGGGAAAATTGGAATATTCCTTGTTCCTCATTGCCACTTCTAGACTTTTCTTCTGTTACAATAACTCAATACCTTCTCCTTTATTTCGAGGTTCACAATATACAGATTTGTTGCTCATCCAAAACCTGGTATCTGTTATTTATCAACTTCCTCACATACTCTGCTTCTTTCCCTAATGAATTCAGTACCTGATTTACAATCCTTTTCTT
This sequence comes from Antechinus flavipes, assembly GCF_016432865.1. Classification (NCBI taxonomy): domain Eukaryota; kingdom Metazoa; phylum Chordata; class Mammalia; order Dasyuromorphia; family Dasyuridae; genus Antechinus; species Antechinus flavipes. Next base: position 45,755,474 of record NC_067402.1, on the reverse strand, counting down.
GAGCCCAAATCTGGCCTTAATAATTAGGGAGTCCAAAATACATACTAAAAATGCCTCAAATACTTTAACTTCTAGTTTCTTAGTCTGTTCAATTTCTATGACCCACTTCTCCACCCCACTTGCATTACACATATCTTTATGTTCATGAATTTTTAAAGAGCCATATTTATCATAATCTTTTATCATTCCATTTTGCTCTATTTCTCTTTTCTTCTTAGTCACTCTGACCTCCATTTTCACCATTCTTTTTCAGTTTTTTCCTAAGTTATTACCCACATATTATCTATACTCTTCTTTTTTCCCCCTTTCTCTACTCCTTGGTGAACTATTTCAATCTTACACCTTAACTATGCAGATTAGGAACTAGCCACCTAAGGCATAAGCTTGCTTCTTAATTGCCTCACTCTGAGTAACAAACACTCAGTGGATAGCAAGTGAGAATCCAAGGCTCATTGTTTTTTTGTCTCATTGTTTCTATACAATTTCATAACTCACTAACTGTTCCTCATTTTCTATTCATGAATTTCTTTAAGCTTGAAGCATTGTTCAGCTGCAAACATCACTTACTAAGTAATTTAAACTTAATTTTGTTGTGCCTGTCCATGACTAGCATTAGAAAAGTACTTCAAAAGTTTAGATTCCTAAGCTCCTGATAATTAAGAAGTATCTATGGCGACTTTCTCCTTCAATTAGGCAGTTGGATAACACAGGGAACAAGAGCTAGATAGTCAGGAAGACTCATGTTCAAATGTAACCTCATTCAGTTACTAGTTGTGAGACCCTAGACAAATCACTTAATTTCTTGCCTATTTTCTCATCTGTAAAGTGAAAGGATTAATAGCACCTTGAACATGCTGGGAGGATCAAATGAAACGAAAATAAGTGCTACATATATATTAGCTATAATTATAATGATGACAGTTTATCCTATTCCGGTCAGCAGAAATAAACAATTGAGCACCAAAAACCTTGTGCACTATCACTCATTTCTAGGCCCAGAAAGGATAAGACACCTTTAGACACCTAGGGAATTTCTATAATGCTCTATTGATGAGTTTTGATGAAGGATAGCAATTAGTTTTAAATTGACCTTTATTTTCAAAATTTGTCTTCTTTTGGTTTCTTTTGTAGAAGGAATATTTTTATATTTTTCTGTCTCATTTTTAGATGACAAAGTTGACTTCAGTGTATGATTTTGGACTACAGGAATGACAAAACATTTTGTAAAAAGGTGTTTTATACTCGTTGAGGTGTTGGATTTTTTTTGTTTTCATTCTGGAATAATTTGTCTTTGAAGTATAAATCTTATATAGAGATCTGCATATCAAAAGATGAATATCTTATATAGAGATCTGCATATCATAAGATAAAATGGATCTTTGTTTCATTTGCCAAATAATACGTGAAATACTTTGCTTAAGCCTGGTTAATCATTTAGAGACATTGCTTTTTATGAAGGATGAGCAACCACTTCCCAAATAGAAATCCACTTTTTCTTGTAGAAGTTAGCAGAATCCATATTTCATTAATAACTTCTAATGGACTCATTGTTTGGTTTATTTTGTTTACCTAATAGCCAATAGCTCCTTTTCCCCAAATATATTGATTTTAAATAGCTTTCTTGGAAGTTGTTCTCTAAAGTATTAATGGTTATATTTCAAGAAACAATATTAGCTACCATGATCAGATAATCAGAGGCAATATAAATGTCTACCATCTTGTGCCAAAGTCTTTCCAATGACCCTAACTTGTAGAAGAAAAATACAACTGAAGCAACAGCAAAAAAATGAAAACCCAAACTATTAATAAGACGCGATCTTCACACGATTGAAATTTTAATCAGAAAAATGTCCAAGATATTTTTTCATCATCTTATTTGTTATTGTTTAAGGATAGCCCCTTATTATCTCAGGAACTGTTATATGTAATAAAAGTTTGTGACTGCATAAATTTTTGTAATTTTTTTTTCATACTAAATAGTATACTTACCAATCTGCAATGAATCGTATGCTAATTTAAAATGGATATCGAATTTGAGGCCTTAGATTATCCCTTTGAATATAACATGTGTTACATAAGAAGAAAAAAATAACAGATTAAATGCTTACTAGCTCTTGTACTTTCCCCCCTTTACCATTATAGGACCTTTCTTTTTGTTAGAGATGGAAATCCAAATAAGCGGAATGTGCACAATGAAACATCTATGCACCTGTTATGTATGGGGCCTCAAATTATGATCTCTGAGGGAGCCCTTCATCCTCGCTTGACACGTCCCTCTGAAGATGATTTCAGAAGAGCAGATTGTCTCCGGATGATCTTAAAATGGAAAGGAGCGAAGCTTGACCAAGGCGAATATGAAAGAGCAGCCATTGATGCTGTTGATAACAAAAAAAACACACCTTTGCACTATGCTGCTGCCTCAGGGATGAAAACCTGTGTAGAGGTAAAACTTTAGATGCTTGTGCTTCCATTCTGTATAGCCAAATGTGTGGCAGAGTTCATATCCAACAACTGCCAGTAAGTTAATAGTTTTACCTGTCTTGATATTAATGGAAAGAACATTGATTTTGGAATCAGAAGACCTCAATCCTGTCTCTGATATTTATTAGCTTGTTTGTTTCTTTAAGAAAAGGGCTCCCTTCCCACCAGCAGGGTATAGTACCAAATACAGCCACAATGCTCAAGACTTGGGAGAGGGGAAGAAATGTGAACAAAACATACTGTCACCTCACTTTACTTCTTGTGTATTAATATATTGGGAGAAATTGCTTAGATTAAGCAAGCTTCCCTAGCAACCTTTATAATGAAGCCATGTTTTTGTCTTATTAGAAACTTATTTAGATGTAAATCTTTCTTCATAAACAATTAAACCACAAAAGAACAATATAGTTGTAACTTGAGTATACTCTGGCAAGTCACTTCTTTGTTGTAAATGTTACCACTCCACACCTACCAGGGTAATGGCACTGTAACAGAGCTCCTTTTCCAGATATGATTCTGACAGAACTTGGCTACTACTATGGCTGCCTTCTTCAATTGTAGTATTGATGAGGTTTAGGTTTTGGGGTTCCCTTTAGTAGGGAACCAAATGATAAGGTCTAGAATTTAGGGAACCAAAATGACATTAGGATTTCTGGTGGTCAGGGAGTTAAATGATATGGCCTAGTGGCAGGTTTGGGGTTCAGGGAACCAAATGGAGAGGTTTGGCTCCCCTGCAACCCCTTGGGATTCCGAGGAAGGATAGGAGTTTGGGGCACTCCCTTTTGGTGCTGCACAGATTCTCTGTAAAGGAATTTACAGACGCAAAAACTAGATTGATAAGAGGTTTAATTGTAGGGATTGGGAAGTAAGGTTAGAAATCCTGACAGAGAGGCATAAAGTCTCGTTAGGGAAATAGGTGAGGATACAGAAAGGATAACACTGGAAAAGAATATTATCCCAGCAGGCAGAGGTTTTCCATGGCATAGCCTGGCACGTTTGGAACCTCTGCAAAGAGAGGATTTTAGTTTGGCTCTTTTATAATAGGAGCTTTGGCTACAAGCTGAAGGGGGCTCGAGAGTGGAGTTCTACAAGCTGCATTTCTGCTTAGGCTGGAATTTGAATAAAATTCAATGAGTTTCAGGACTGAACCGACCCCATCTAGATAACAGAATGAAACTGCCTTGTTTGCTTTCCCTCACTGAGGCAGCGTTGAAGGAGATTTTCTCCTTCAAGGATTTTTAGAGCTTTGTGGTCCCTTCTTCAGTATGGACATGTTTGCTAGGGGAAAAAATTTCTTTGTAAATCTAAAAATGTTAGCATGCTGGGGGGGGATCAAAGAGGAAATGAAAAACAATACTTGATCTGAGTTTTACCTTCTGCTGCAGAATGCAGCATTTATAAAGATTAATAAATGCCGGGTAATTTGAAGAGGGAAAGAGCACTTACAATCCAGGAGATTAAATCTCATCATCTCATGTTTTTATTAAATGCGCTTTTTTTGGGGGGGGGGGGATGGGAGGGGGGGGGGGCTGAGGCCTTTGAAGTTAAGTGACTTGCCCAGAGTCACACAGATAAGAAGTTAAGTGCTCATTCTATGCCAGGTACTGTGGTAAGTGCTGGGGATACAAAGAAAGCAAAAAAAAATCATTCCTTTTCTCCAATAGCACACATTCTATTAGGGACTTGTACACAATTGTGTGTATACAAGATATTTTCTGGGTAAATTGGAGGTAGGATCAGGAAAGATTTCCCCTGAATAAGGTACCTGGGAAACGAATGTGAACTATCTGCATTTTTGTTTTTCTTCCCGGGTTATTTATACCTTCTGAATCCAATTCTCCCTATGCAACAAGAGAACTGTTCGGTTCTGCAAACATATATTGTATCTAGGATATACTGCAACATATCCAACATATAAAGGACTGCTTGCCATCTAGGGGAGGGGGTGGAGGGAGGGAGGGAAAAAAAAAATTGGAACAGAAACGAGTGTCAATATAAAGTAATTATTAAATAAAAATTAAAAAAAAAAAAAAAGGAAGCTTAGGAATTGAAGAGAGGACAAAGGAGTGCATTTTGGCAATTCCCAGTTGTCCAAAAATAATCCCACAAGAAGTTTCCATTTCACTTGATGGGGAGGAGATAAAACCTAGCCAAAAGGTTTATGGGAAAAGTTACAAAAGGGGAAAAAATATTTGCAGAAGCAACATCTTGAAGGCAGGAAGTGGAGTACTGTTTTGAGAATAGCAACTAGTTCCGTTTAATTGTAGTGAAACAGCTTAAGTGCTGTCTTCAATACAAGAGGCAGTGCTTGAGCAGGCAGTGATATAGTTAGGCCTGAACTTGAGGACCTGCAACACGGAATTGAAAGGTAAGATCAGTTAGGCTGACTCACACTGGAAGTATCATAAGGCACTCACCAAGGATGGTAACTTTATAGACCGTAGGTTAGTGCTTGTGGTGGTACAACCAACAAAACATGGTAGTTGACTGGATATGTGGGTTGAGAGCAAATGAAGACTGGGGGACAACCATGAGATTTTGGCTTTGGGTGGCAAAGAATAGTGAGGTTATAACCATCATAAGTTCCAACTTTTCATACAGGCCAGAGAGAATAGGGGAAAATGCACAAGTTTATGTTGAAGATGCAGCTTTCACTGACTTTTAAACACTGGTATTTTCCCCCTGCCATTTAGAAAATGCTGTGTCTGTAGCTATCCTTGATATTGTCATGAAGTTCATTGTTTTAAGTAGGATTCTTAGAGATATAAATGCATAGTTAAAGCCATCTAGGTAACCTGCTCTGCCATAAAACATCTCACCTGGCTCTTCTTTGTAAACACAGTTGGTTCTGCAGGATTAAGAAACAATTTAGTAAACATTGGTTCAGAAGCCTGTATTTAGCTTTGTTTTCATATTAGAATTTTTTAAGACATTAAATGAGAATTCTCTTTTTGTTATCTTATTTATATATATATATATATACACACACATACATACATATACACATATATATGTATATATGCATAGGCAACTAAGAAGAGAGAAACTGATATCCTTTTTATGCTGCATCAACTATTGCCTTTTTACACCACATAGCAATTACTGTTTTGATGACCAACATTACAAGTTGCTTAATAGAATTCATACAAATATTCTGGCTTCCAAAAAAGTTTTGTCTGAGTTTTCTATTAATTCTAGTAGCTTCTTGGCTTGTCCTTCATAATCTCACTTGGCTACAGTCACATTCATGCTAAATAACTATAAAATTGGAGGAGCATTCTTTTCTGCCTTTTTCTTTACAATCTTTAAGGTTGAGAAAGCCAGTAGTTTTCATCTCTTGTGCCTTGGAAGGAATGAGTTGATTTCCCAATGCCTGAACTTCTTGATAAACTACTCTCTTTAGTAACTTATCACATTGTTTTCTGTTGTTGCCATTACCCTCTCTCGTTAACTGTTTGCAGCTGACTGATGATGTATGTCATTTGCCAAAGGCAGTTCAATAGGGGAAAATTGCCAATTGTTTAGAGCCTGATTTACAAGTATATTGCAATGGTTTTTATTCTTTATTTGTCTTAAAATATACTCTTGTAAAAGTAGATTTAAAAAAAAAAATTTGCGTTTTTCCAGATGTACCTCTGTCTTCCTACATCTACCTCCTCCTAAAGAGACTATCTCATATAACAATTTTTTTTTATTATAGCTTTTTATTTACAAGACATGCATGGGTAACTTTTTGACATTGACCCTTGCAAAACCTTGTGTTCCAACTTTTCCCCTCCTTTCCCCCACTTCCTCGCCTAGATGGCAGGTAGTCCAATAGATAACAAATACTTTTTTTAAAACATGTATTCTTAAGAGTATTAAAATTTTTTAGTTATATTGTATATAATAGTAAAGACTCAGGCCCAACATAGTCTACAGCTGCTTTAGTGAATGAATTGGAGAAGTATTTTTAGTGATTGTTATGTATCAGGCCCTGTCCTACATTTTCATAGTATAAATTACAAAAAGGAAAACAATCTACCCTTAAGGCATTTGAATCTTAATGAGGAAAAACAGTGAATACAGGGTAGTGATAGCCAGAACAGATATTTTACTCTTGAAAGTAACAGAGATGATGAGTGGAATTATAGGAAAATTGATTGGCATGCCCATTCCAGGAATGGTTGTATTAGTTTGATGATTGTTCCCAGAGCAAGGAAGAAAGCAAGGTAAATGATAAATTAGAAGAAAAGATAAGATAAAGATGCTGCATTTAGATACATGAATTTAATAATCCTGCTCATTTAAACAAACTGTACTTTTTAAAAAATTGATACATAGAGTAAAAACATTGGCTTTGGCTAAAATTATTTTTTTATAATTCTTTAACTGATACATGATTCACCGCAATAAGATGGTTGAAAAAGCTAAGAAAACATCTTGTCTCACAGAAACTTGATCCTTACAAGGTACAAGATAGCCACCAAGGACAGCACTTCTTTAGTATACAAGCTTCTTTGCAAAATACTGTGGAGGAGGATAATGGAAAGTTAAAAGCAATATTGCTTTATAAGAGAACACAAGCAGTTGAAGAGAAAATTAGCTTGAAGAGAGTTTGGCATACTATATAGACTAAAACAAAACATCCTAAAAAGATGTAGTAGTGCAAAATGATGTGTGAACTGAAACAGAACTTTTGACATTTTTGCAAATTGATCTGTTTTCATTGGTGATGATAGTGACATTATTACATTACTGCCTGTGTTAGTATGTTACAAAATGATAAAAGATATTAATGTACTTAAGAAGATAAAGTTGGATAGGAGTTCACCCTGATCACATAGAAGAAATATGTATTCTGTAGATTCTAAAAGAACAAACGTTCATATCTAAATGTGCAATTAGTTATCTATTTTTAAGGTAATTTAAACAAAAGATTCCAAAAGAATAAAAAAGATCATAATTCTTTTATATGTGACCATGAAGAACATAGCAGCTACCGTTGTATATTCCTTCCTGCTTTTAGTTTTTGTAACATTTTATGAGAACAATCTATACAGAAGCCAATGTATTGATTGATTTATTTTGCTTATATTTATTGGTACAAGGGAGAATTTCTATTTTGAAAAAAGAGGGAGAAAGGTTTATTCAGTGGGCAGCTAAGTTAATAATGGAACTATTTCACAACTCATTTCTTGCCTATATAAAAATGTTCAATAGCATTTTTCCCCCTTTTGTAATATTTCCAATAAGTCCTTTTGTCTGGGCTTTGTTCCTAGCAACCAAGGTAATGGTTCTTTTTAGATAATTGAGAATTCCTCAAAAGTCTAATTATGAGTTCAGAACTCATGTCACCAGGGCCCTGGCCCATAGGTATTCCTTACTCTCTTTATTCAGATCAAAAAGTGAGACTTTATTGATAAGTTCCTTTAGAAGACAACCTCAAGTGCAGCCTAGCTGAAAATTCATGGAATCTCACCTTCATTATAAGTTAAACATTGAATTCTGTTTCCACTTCTTAATTTTGTGATGTCAACTCTTACCCCAGCTGTTTAGAGAACATTGTAGCCAGTGTTAACAAATGAGCAGAAGAGACTGGTTACTACCTCTGTAGTCTGTGAAATAACAAAAGGAATTCATCTTCTAGACAGGGATTGGACTAACTGGCTATAGTTTCTTCTATCTTATCCCTAAGATTCTTTAAATAGAAAAAAATTAAATTTAAGAGCACTTATTCTCCACCACCTCCGATACATGTCAGATAACCCAGACGGCAACTTTATGTTTAAATATAGTACAGCACATTATCAACAATGTTATACCCAAGAATTAGCATTAAAAACAACATAGAAGACATATGACAAGAAAAGTAGGTAGACTGGACTTCTAGCAATGATAAAAGACAGATTGACAGGCTAATAGATACATCTCTTCCTTCAGTATCCCTACTTACTATTTCTTTGAGAGGTTTATGAAGCAATTACAGCCAAAAAAATGCTCAGAATGAAGCAACATGGAAGGTTGCAGTCTTTATTGGTGATAGGAATAGTCACATGTAATGAGATTATTGATCATGAAAGGACTTGTATAGATTTCATCTTACAGGTTATATGAAATATTTGACCAATAGTCAGTGATTAGAAAGAATATAATATTTTCCTTAAAGCAAGAATTTATAATATTTTCTGCCTTAGTAATTAAATCAAGCTTTTCAATAATTATTTCACATGCAACTTAGCACATACTTTATCATAATCTTTTATACTTTAAAAGTCCTGGTCTCTAAGACTACATTTAAAAAAATATTTTTGGTATGCCACATGATTCTAATGAAACCTTCCAAGAAATTTAATATGGTGTGTGGTAGGTCCATTCTAAAATAATTAAAATAATTAGTCTCTCATACTGACTATCAAGTAAATATAAAAGGACAGAGTGCCTCTGCTTTCCTATCCCTTCCCATATGGTTTCTACTTTGTCTACAAGTATATCATGTCACAAGATAAGGTTACATGCATTAGTAGCAGATTTAAGAGACTGCTTTTCAATGCTGTTATCAACAAAACATCTTTAGTTATATATAAAGTGCTTTTGGTAGGATCATATGAATTATCTTAGCTACCTTTATTAAATACAGAGATCATTTCAACTTACCTTATTGAAAAAATTGGCTTTGAATAGCACTCCATCAATTTTAGCATGTATTTTTCCTCACATTATACTTTCTTTCCTTACATTTAGCAGTAAATATAATTTAATATTACATTTTGTTAAGCTGAGTTTTACAGAGAAAGCATATGTATGTGTAATTACATGCAAATCACATGCAAGATAAAAAAGGACAAAGAAAATGGAATAATGGTTTTCAGATTCCTTATAACTTCAAACATGATTAAATAAGTTGAATAGAATGAAATATGACCTGTTATGTAACATTCATAAAATCTTTGGGAGGAAAGAAATCTTGAGAAAATCTCACAATCTTCTACTGAAAAGAAGATGGGAGAGACTCAGAGACTTATCAGATCTCTCATGACTGGTCTTATCATCTGTTTGCTTTTATTCAGGCAACTCTGTCTTTGTTACTCCATTTTTTGTTGTTCTTTATGTTAAGTATATGAATAGAAAGATTTGAGGCTTCAGCAAAGATTTTATTTTTCATTAGAATAAAATGCATCTCAGAAATATTAACATTTTATTTATTTTGTTTTAAAAGGTACATAAAAGGATTCTAAAACTGGGTACTAGCTCTACCTCAGTCACTGTCTCTTTTAACTTTAGTTAGGCAATTGAGCACCTCTCTTCCTCAGTTTTGTCAAATTTAAAATGAGAATGTTGAATTGAGTAATCTACAAACCTCTTCTGGTGCTAAAATTGTGTGATCTTATGATGTCATAGTGGTATCATAAAGTAAAATACTTAACACTTTAAGTACTTTGATTTGAATAAAATCTTTGTTGTTGGTTAAAGACAGAAAATTCTGTCTCAGCATGATATTCAGTGATTGGCATATATATATATATATATATATATATATATATATATATATATATATAATCTTAAAGGATGGTCTTAATTGACTAAAGATTTTTTGATTTAGAGAATTAGAATTTTTGATTTTTAAAAAAAATATCTAATTTTCATTGTTAACCTCTTTTTTAAATGTCATATTCACTTTAAAGTATCTTCTTTTCTCAGCAAGCTATCCTTTGTAACAAAGATGTTAATTATTTTAGAATGGACCTCCCATATACCACATTGCCCATTGAGTTTCTTGGAAAGTTTCATTAGAAATACTTGCATAGTAAGCATGCAATGGTAGAATAAAAAGAGCATGTGTATACTCATTAGCTACATCACTTGGTACAGGGCAAGAAATCTTTAATCAGAGACTTACTATAAAAGTTTTTGGGGGCAGCTAGGTGACACAATGGATAGAGCACCAGCCCTGAAATCAGGAGGACCTCATTTCAAATCTAGTCTCGGACACTTAATACTTCCTAACTGTGTGACCCTGGGCAAGTCACTTAACCCCAATTTCCTCGGCAAAAAAAAAAAAAAAATTTTTTTTGTAACTGAGTTTTGAAAGAAATGTTGAAATGAATAAAATTTATAATATGATTGAAAAGTGATACCTTTAGAGTCTCCTTTCTTTTAGTGTCAAGTTGGACATAAAATATCTGTGGACCAAAGGAGCAAGATCTAAGCAATGGTCTATTCTTTTGTCCATTGTTTCTTTGCCAGATTGAAGTCGAGTTGGGAGTTCAGAGAAGGAGTTGACAAGGCTGGTGATAGATGAACTGTGATGTAAGAGATAACAAAAGTTAGTGTTGACTTTATATTCATTCCCACTTTCATAACATTCAATTTTTATTATTAATTATAGAACTATAAATATTTTTGCTTTTTGACACCTTCATTACTTGTGTGCTCTATGAAGGAGTAAAAATTGCATTAAAGAAGACAAAAGCCAGGAAAAGCAGTTGAATCAGAACCAGATATGTAGATGTAAAATCATGCCAAAGGCAACATAATTTCAAAAGTAAGAGAGGAATTGAATTTTCAAGATAGCCAAATGAAAAGAATGATATTAACAGCTCTCTGGCAGCAGCGCTCAAAAAAAAAAGATCAAGTTTGTAACTAAAACTCACAAGCCTCTCCTGTCATGCCTGTAAATTCTTGATGAGAGTGATAAAACACTTTTTGATAGCACATCACGTGGAAAGTCGTCTACTTGTCTGATAGGTATAGAAAATCCAAGATTATTATGTTTTTCTCTTTTAAGTTTTCGGCGTTAGAAATCAAAGCCTTAAAATTTGTTCTCTATCAAGTTGTGTCAAATGTCTTTTAGAAAAACAGTGATGAATACATCAGACTTGTGTGTTTACCACTGTCATACATAATGTCACTTAAATGCATATAGAACACCAGGTCTTTTAATTGCTCCTTTTTGCCAACAGCATCATAGGAATTCCAACAAATCCCAGAATATTAACCTCCTTAATGAAATCCTTGACTGACTCAATAATTCATATTGCAAAAATCAGTTGGATGAAAATTTTCTATTGTCTAGGTATTATTTGCAGTTGGATAATCGGCCCATTAGTACATGTGTACTGCTTATGAACAGTGATCTGAACCTAAAATTAAATACAAAAAATGAAAAATTAGGTTGGATTTTTATCTTGGGAAATTCAAGAATCTCAAGCATATCCCTGTCAGTAAAACCTGATTTTTTAACATCTATATTCTTTTAGTGTGATATGTTGTACAGCTACAAATTATGCAGTGTCAGAATATCTTAAGAATTAAAACTGTAGGTGGTCCAAAGACTATTGTGGTAAGGTTTCAGCATATGCCTTGGGGTGTACGGGGAAAAAATTTAAAAAGGTTTAGATCCAAGAAATATGTAATCATTAAAGGATGTGGGTCAATTATGTCATGAGTACAAAGTATTGCAGGCAGACAGCCTGAGTGGTTCTTTGGTATTCACAGAATATTAAAATACTTAGAGAAAGGCTAATCATGCAGTGTAGAGATTTTCCTCTGGAGATGATAGAAAAGAATTTTGTTTGATGAGAAAGTATGGTTGAGATATAGTTTGTACTATTTGGAAATTGGTGTGATTATTGTTATAATTATCTATTGAAGTACAAGGTGTCCCAAAAGTCTTAATGAATTTTTAATCAGTAAAGTTTTATATTGAGTAAGTTCTAAACTTTGGTACATGAATAACAATTTATTATTCTGTATAGAACTGCAAATTCAGTAGCATGGGAAGTCATGAACCGATGCCTTTAGAATTGTAAAAGCTTTATTTGACGACAACATATAAATGGAATTAAAAATTGAAACCGAATATATGAGATAGTTATAATGACCAAGTCTTTTTTTTTTTTTTTAAGTTGTTAAAAATGGAATCTTCCTTTCCTCTTTGCAGAGAAGGAAATGTATGTGGAATGTTGCATTTACTCTCCAGTACTATAAATAGGTTGACTTTGTTCAGTTACTTTTTTCCTTTTTTTGAAATTTATTGTTACAAAGGAAAGGTCATTGTGTAGGGAAAGGGAACATAATACTCACGTGCAGATGACAAAGATAAAAAAGGACAAAGAAAATGAAATAATAAAAAATATAGTGAAATTGCTTAATAAATCAAGGACTCAATTTCATCCACTTCCATTTTTGTAAACAGAAGAAAACAAAAGGGAGAGAATTCAGCAAAGAAAACATTTTTCTTTTTCTTCCCACTCATCCCCTTTTTTCACTTTTTTAAAAATTAGATTTTTTTATTTTTTTAAAAACTGAGTCATTTTATCTCCCCTAGGCTAGCAGTATAGGGTCTAGTTCTGGGTATGAGGTTAGTTACTCTGATCAGCCCAGAAGCTTTGACCTGCTTTCTTTTCAACCTGAACTATTTCACCCCTTCTTAAACAACATGGTTACCCGTTGTTCCTTGGGGCTTTCCATTTATATTAATGCTATAATTAGTATGTATAGCTAGTTATCTTAGCCCAGGATTATTCAGAACACTTCTGAGCTCAAAAAATGCACTAGCAGGGTAGCTAGATGTTGCAATGGGTAAAGCACTGGACCTGAAGACAGGAAGGCTTGAGTTCAGATCTGGTCTCAAAATACTTAACATTAACTGTGTGACCCTGGGCAAGTCACTTATCCCCAGTTGTCTTCTCCCCCCTCCAAAAAAACCAAAAACTTCAGTCTTCCCAATACCTGGAATTGAAGGCATGAGCTACCATAGGTAGCAAGTAAAACTTTTAAAATAATTTTAAAAAATATATACTCAGGGGGCAGCTAGGTGGCGCAGTGGATAGAGCACCAGCCCTGAAGTCAGGAGGACCCGAGTTCAAATCTGGTCTCAGACACTGTCTAGCTGTGTGACCCTAGGCAAGTCACTTAACCTCAATTGCCTCAGCAAAATAAATAAATAAATATATATATATACACACATACATACATACATACATACATACATACATACTCAGACTGAGACAGGTAAAATAGAAAAAAAAATACTACAATATACATACATACACACACATCTAGTTTCTGGTCTATTCACTTTCCCTTTGACAGCATGAGATACTGATTTTCTTCTTTAAAACTAATTGCTTATCACTTTTTCATTTGTTCTTTAGGCTTTAAAATCTGCAATTAAAATTTTTTCCATATTGATGAAATAAAAGTAAAGCAGATTTAGGGCCATATACTTTAAATTTGTTCTAAACTCGTAGATTAATTTTATTGGGGATTTAAGACCAATTAATTAAAACATTTATGTTAGCCATCTATTAGAGAAAAGTTACTGTATTAGGTGATGTGGTATATACAGATATTAATGGAACATGTATCCTTAGTTCTATGCTGGTAAAGTAACAGAAGTAAGTCTAATAGGAAGTCATAATGTAAACCTTTTATCATTTAAAACCATAATTTTTATGTTTGGAATCCCAGAAAGTAGACAGACATGTACTAGTCTGAGCCTGTTGTGCACATTGATTTTTGTTTTTTGATGGGTATGGTTTTTTGGTTTGTTTTTGTTTTTAAATGCCTGGCATTGGTTGGGACTTTGGGGAAGATAAAATAATCCCTGTAGTCCCTGTGTAATAGTGGACTTGCAAACTAAGACCCAACTGACTGGGCCTCCAGGAAAGCAGTTTAGAGCTGAAGAGACTGACTGCCATGACATTTCGAAAATATTTTCAACATTCAAGCATTAGTCTGCTCAATAGCATCTGAGTGACCCAGATGATACTAGTCCTACCAAGGAGTCATCTACCGACATATACCTGCTATAGGTATTAAGGGTACTGAGAAGAGAAACATCAAGAACTTTCTGCTTTACTCTTTTTTTTTTTTGTAAAGGATGATCAAAAAAATTTTCAAATATTTAGGAAAAAATTTAGTATTTACTGTAGTTTTGTTGGGCTTGTATGTAGCAAAATTCTTAACATTTGACAGGTCCTTTCAAATATTGTGCTTTACCCATTTTTAAAAAATGCAATTAATGGTGTGTGCTTGTAGAATATCTTAGAGCAACTATAATTGGTCAGCTCAGTAAAATTTAGGCCTTTCCAGTTCCCACTCCTTCCCCATATTTCAGTCAAATTGAGTATTTCAGCATTAACTGGCAACTGCATCTTATGTGTGATGGATCATAAACAAATTGATCTACCCAGTATATTTGTAGAGTATGAGAAGGGATTAATCCCTAAGGAGAGAAAACCAGCTGCTAGGGCTTGAAGGCTGATTTCCTGGGTGGGCGTAGGATTATAGTAACTAAAGGAGGTGAAAATGAAGCCTAGTTTTTTTATTATTAAACTAGCTTAGACTAGGGTAGAAGCTGATTTCCCCCCCTTCCAGAAGCTGTAGTTAAGTTGTTTGAGTTGTGTCCAACTCTTAGGGACCCCAATTAGGATTTTCCTGACAAAGATACTGATGAGTTTTGCCTTTTCCTTCTCCAGCTCTTTACAAATGAGGAAACTGAGGTGGCTTGCTAAGTGACTTGCTTAGAGTCATAGTTAGTACTAAGTGTCTGAGGCTGAACCAAGTCTTCCTGGTTCAAGATCAGCATCTAATCCACTGGGTCCATGGATAACACATTGAATGAGAAGTATAGTTTATGCAGTGGGCCTCCTGGCTACTAGGACCCTACTAATTATATATCCATTCTTCTGAGCTAAACTTAAACTTAAGAGGTTGGAGATCAGGGTTTTTTAACTTTATGACTTCTTAACGTTTAATATGACGTCTTACATATACTAGATGCCCAAGAAATATTTGTTGTATTTCTAGATAGCTTTGATAAATGATAAGCCCTTGTTGTAGCTGAACAAGAGTAATAATGACAATGGCCTCAAGACTTTTCATTTGTTATAGGGAACTCTATAAAGATTTCCATTTACTAATGGAGACCAACACATTCTCTATTATTTATAACCTTAGAGAATTGCCTGAGACACACAAGTTGTGTAATTGGTCCGGAGTCACATAGCTAATCTGTATAGAGAGGTATATTTGACTTCAATCTTAGCTGTGCTGTCATCTCTCATATCTTACACTTAGTAAAATCTTAAATACTTTTAAATTGTGTTAAAAATGAAATTCTGATATTGATGTTAACTGCCTAGATGTATGTGTGTAGGTATGTATATATACAATAAATGCATAGAGATTGCTTTTTCAGACTTTTTAAAGGACTACTTGAATATCATGTGTGTTTTTACCTTCATTTAAAATCTGTGTTATTGATTGATTTTAATATTTTTTCCAGCTTTTAGTAAAACATGGTGGAAACTTGTTTGCTGAGAATGAAAATAAAGATACTCCTTGTGATTGTGCTGAGAAGCAGCATCACAAAGACCTGGCCCTCACTCTTGAATCTCAGATGGTTTTCTCAAGAGATCCAGAAGCTGAAGACATAGAAGCTGAATATGCTGCTTTGGACAAAAGAGAGGTAATCTCATTCAGAGAGAGATCATTTTGTTTTCTTTTTATCAGGATGTGTATTTTCTCATCTTACTGCTATAGCAGATAGTAGTCATGTTGATAGGTAACCTTAATCTCTCCTAAAAATTTTTTTTAATTTATCTCCTTCCTTTTCTGCCCACCATGTACTAGGAAGTCTACCATTTGACATATAGATACATGTGATACTATACAAGTTTCTATTTTTTTCTGTAGTGGTGGATAGCATCTTCCTTCATGGGGTAATACTTTGAATAGCTTAATCAAAGTCTTCAAATAATATTGCTGTTACTGTATACTATGTTTGCTTGGTTGTGCTCATTTCACTCTTCATTGTTTCATACGTATCTTGATATTTTTCTAAAATCAATCTGTTCATCATTCCTGCACAGTAGCCTTCCATCATAATATACCAGCTTGTTCAGCCATTCCCCAATTGATGAGCATCCCTTCAATTTCCAGTTCTTTGTAACTACAAAGAGAGCTACTATAAATATTTTAAAACATAAAGGTTCTTTTCCTTTTTCTCTGATCAGCCTGGAAAGCAGAGAGTGGTATTGCAGTGTCAGAGGATACATAGGTTTATAATTTTTTGAATATAATTCCAGATTGCTCTCCAGAAAGGTTGGCTAGGTTTACAATTCTTTCAGCAGTGTATTAATATACAAATTTTTGTATATTTCCCTCCAACATTTGTCATTTTTCCCTTCTATCATTTTAGCCAATCTAATAGGTATGAGATGATAACACAAAATTGTTTTGATTTGATTTCTCTATAATCAAAATTGATTTAGAATATTTTTTCATTTGTCTACATATAATATTGACTTTTTCATTGAAAAACTGCCTGTTTGTATCCTTTGAATATTTAGCAGTTGAGGAATGACTCATTCTTTTTTTTTTTTTTTTTAAACTTTTTATTGACAGAACCCATGCCAGGGTATTTTTTTATAGCATTATCCTTTGCACTCACTTCTGTTCCCTTTCCTCCCTCTACACCTCTCCCTCCCCCCCCCCCCCCCCCCCTCAGATGGCAAGCAGTGCTTTATATGTTAAATAGGTTACAGTATATCCTAGATACAATATATGTGTGCAGAACCGAACAGTTCTCTTGTTGCACAGGGAGAATTGGATGATTTAGTAAACTTATTTCTAAATTTTATCAGTTTAGAATCTTCATAGCTAAAAAGGGTTATTGTGAGGACTAAATAAGACAACATATAAAGTTCCATGCAAGCTCAAAAAATTGCTACATAAATGTTGCCTCTTAGATCTACTATGACTATATTGCTAATATCACCAATTTTTACATTGTCTCCTTTGTTGATAATATCCTCTATCCCTTTTTTTCTATTGTACCTCTCAGTCCCAAATTCCCATAATCATTTTGTTCTCATTTGCTGTCTCTTACTTTTATGCCCTTCCATCATCCTGCATTATAGAGATTCCTCCTAAGAGCCAAAATTTCCATTCTTCTTAGACTTAATGTTGTTCATAGGAACACAGTCTAGCTCTGCACCAATATCCTATAGATGATAACCATTGTAAGATTTTTATATCCTATTACAAAATATCCCTCTCTTCATTTTGTGAATATTCTTTAGTAGGAACATTTCTCCCTATTGATTCAAGATCTCCTCTCTCCTCCCTCCTTCAATTCTCTCTTTGTTACCTTATCCTTTTTCCCTATAGCTTGACTTTTTTTTTTCCTGAGGACCGCAGAAATTATCTTCCCTCATTGTTTGCTCATGAATTTGATTTATGTACTTCTGCATTCACTTTATTCTTTCCTTTTCTTTTGATGTATGTTCTCCATTCTTTAAGTTTTTAATTTTAACTCCAACTTTTATTGGTTTTGCTTGGTATTGCTTTATTTTAACCTAATAAATGTTTTTAAAAGATTTTCCCCTAATAGTTTCTCAGAATGATATAATTTATTTCATTATTCTGTATTTGGTAATAGTTTATTTTTCTTGTGTTGCTGTTTTGGGATGTTTGTAAATCATATGTTTTTAAAGGATTTTTGAAGGACTTGAAACATAATTGTCTTGCCTCAAAAGCCTGTTCTCTTTGTATTACCACATGCTGCTTCCTATTCTTCACAATAGGAATATAGAATAATAGTAATATTTTAGTAAATAATAAAGTTTTTTTTTTAAACTTCAGTTAATCAACATCTGATTTACTTTTGATTCTGTTCTTTTCACAGCCATATGAAGGATTAAGACCACAGGATCTTCGAAGACTGAAAGATATGCTGATAGTGGAATCTGCTGACATGCTTCAGGCCCCATTGTTCACTGCTGAGGCTTTACTCAGAGCTCATGGTAATGACAGAAACATAGTAGCTTTCAGATGATTTAAGTACTTATATGAAGACTTATAAAGTATATACTTATACTTTAAAGATAAGTAAAGATTTTTTATTTTTAGTAACAGCAAATCAAGCTTTAGGTAATAGATTAGTTAGGGAATCAATAGGTATTGATTATCTTATAGATTCAAATGAGGGAAACAGAAAAGTATACGTGGGATTTTGTGGTTTGTAATCTGCTTTCATGTCATTTACAATGCCACATTTTAGCAAAGAGTATAGTTTAAGCACAGTTTAGAAAATAGTTTCCAGAGTCTAGTCCTCCTTTTTTGGAATTACCATCCAACTAGAAAATGTTCATGATATATGGTCGTACTTTATTAAAATTTTTAAAAGAAAATGGTTCCAAGGGTGTTCATTTTATTTTATGTGAGTATTTTTTTATTACTAAATTATAACCACAACTGGAATTTATTTAGTTCTATAAGATTTTAGTTCTTTAAAATTCTTTATAGGTAATATCTCATTTGAACAATACAATTACCCTATGAAATAGATTCAGTAAAAAGAAACAGAATTGAAGAGGTGATTTTCACACATGGAATTTGAACTGGGGTCTTTGTGTTTGTACCTCCTACACTCTTTACAACAGCTTATCAAGATTTACAGCTTTTGAAATGACTTTTAAAACTTTTGAGTTTTATAGACAAAAAAAAAATTGAATCTCTTAAAGAGGGTTAAATGGCTTATTTAGGATTGCATAGATTCTTTTCTTCTGAATTTGCAAGATTACAAATTTAGAGTTGAAAGGTCATGAGTAGATACTGGGTCCAACCTCTTTATTTTATCCTTTAAGGAAACTTAGGTCAGTAAAGCTAAATGATTCCACTCAAGTCCATCCATCCATGTGATAAATGTTAGAGTTGGGATTTGAATGAAGAATCACTCATTAAACAGTTATTATTTGCTGTATAGTGCATTGACTTCTAGAGATTCAAGTACAGGAATGAAGGCAGTCCTTTTTCTCCCTCAGCCTATGTTCTAATGGAAACAGTAGTAGTAGTAGTGAAGGAGAAAGATCAGAGCCAAAAGAAAATAGATTGATATGGCTTTTGCAGGAGTAAGGCAGAAGTGGCTTTCATTATGGCTCTAGCATTCAAAGAGGGAGAGGCCTGAAGGTGAGGATCAACGTGGCTTGTAATAAAAGTTGCAGAATCTAGCCAGGCCCATGGATTCACACAGGACTGAAGCTACCACTACTCAAGTTACAAGTGTGAAAAGTGATTTATGCTCCAGGGTTTAGTTCCTTAGATCTTGGATTTCTAATTTGAACCCAAGCCTTGAAGCAACCCAAATTGTCTAAATACAGAGTATTCTGAATATTTTTGAAATACAAACATGGAATATAAGAGAAACCTGGAAAGATAAATATACAATGAACAATCTAAGAGCTAAATGATGATTAAGTATTTATATTTTAATAGGAGAAAAGATCATTGAACAAAGATCATGGGTTTAGTTTTTTTTAATCTTTATTTTAGTTATTATTTATTCCCTCCTCAATGCTTGTAGAGGGACAATGATCTCTTCTATTAAAATATAAATACTCATTATTTAGCTCTTCTTTTAGATTGTTCATGTATTTATCTTTCTAGGCTTTTCTTAATATTCTGTTTGTATTTCAAGAATTCTTCTCATCTTTTTTTTTTTTTTTTAACCCCAACAGTAGTAGGTAAAAGTGATCTCTATTAAAGAACTATTTTTCCTTATAGAATTATATTGCATTTTTCAGGATAAGCTTATCTTGCCTACAAGTCTCCAGTTATAAAAGTAATTTTCTGTTGGTGTTTTATTTTGACATATTTCTCATGGAAAATATTGACATTTTTCAGACTGTCTACTGTTTGTGTGTGCTTTCCTATTTTGTCAGCTTAGTGTTATATATTCTTGTTTCAGGAGGTATTTTTTTTTTTTTTATTTCAGATTTTCTTTTATTTCTTAGAACCACATTTCTGGGTGGTGTGGCTGATTTCTTTTCTATACAGTATTCTTACGGGAAGCTACTTACTGGGGAGCCTTGCCTTCTCTTAACCGCCCTGATTTGAGACAGGGATGTGAACAAACACACAATTTTCACCTTCATTGTTGCCACTCAGTTCTTTTTTCCTCAGTTCTTTCCCTGGCTGTACTTTGTTTCCTTCCTCATCTTGATCCCTCAGTGTACCAGTTCTTGGATCATACTCTCTGAGATTTTTCCCTACCATGCTTCAGTCTTAAAGTCCTACAATTTGCTATTTTTGCTCCTTATGTGCTGCTGAATGAAACCAGAAAATCATGAAACTGCCGTGAACATCCATTGCAAAATTATGTTACATAAAATAAATGAGGCCATCTGTTTATATCTTCTTAATCAATTCACTTTCCTATTCTCTACAGTTGCTATTCCAAAACATTTTATTCATCCTTGAAATCTTCCATATCTCCCACTACTCCCAGTTTTCTTAGCTAAGAATCTGATTTTACTATTTCCCTGAAGAAATTGGGAAGTCACCAAGTTCTTCCTCATCTCACATTATCTCAATGCTTTCTCCCATTATTTTCTTTCATAACTGGTGTCACATGTCTCCCCCAAAGAAAAACTTCTGTGTTTGCAAAAGTGAGCCTTTTCCCTCCTGTCTTTGCTAGTAGATTGTTCCCATTTTCCCTTATGTTAACTTTTTGCATTCTCGTTTCTAATCTCATCATTCCATCAAAACTGCATTCTCCAAAGTTAGAAAAGATCTCTTATTTGCATAATCTAATGACCTTTCTTTAGTCTTCATTCTTGAACTTTCTGCAGACTTTTGACACTTTTCAGTCACTTTTTTTTTCTTCTCTCTCTGTTTTCAGCATAATGTTCTCCTGATCCTCCAACTAATAATATGACCTGTTGTTTTCTGTTTCTTTTACTGAACATGTCTTCACCAGCATCATGCATGCAAAGGTAGAGAGTCTTTTCAGATACTTTTCGGGGTTCTCTTCTCCATTTATTTAATTCCCCTGGCTTCATTTATCTTCTCTTTGCAAATGATTCTCAAATCTATTTGTCCATTCCTCTTTCTCTACTACCAAGTATATATTTCTAACTGTCTTTTAGATATCTCAGCATGTCTAAAACTTGTCCTTAAACTCCATTTCCTCTTTTCAACATTATTATAGGTGTTGAGGTTATCACTATTCTCCCAGTCACCCAAGCACTCCTCATATTCTATGTATCCAGTGTGTGTTCAAGTTCTGTTGATTCTATCTCTTATGCTACTATCATCCTTGTTCAGGCCCTCAATACCTCTTAATTGAATTATTGCAATAGTTTTGTGGCAACTTTTATTGCTTCAGGTCACCTCCTACTCCAGACCATCTTCCATGTATCTTTAAAATTTTTCTTTCTAAAGCACTGGTCTGATCATATCATGATTTTAGTCATGACCGAAATCTTCTTTTGTTTCTTATATCCCTCAGTACCTGACCTGCTTCTGTCTTTCAGATCTTGCATCTTAATTTTCCTCATGTACTTTTTGGTTCAATGATATTGTCCTCCTTGCCATTCCTTATAGATGACACCCCATTTCCCAAATCTGCATTTTCATTGGATATCTTCTATGCCTGGAATTCTTCCCCTTATCATCTTAACTTCTTTCTTTGAATCTGCCAAAGTCCCACCTTCTACCTGTGAAGCTTTTTCTGATCCTCTTTAATCTTGTCTCTCCCCCAATGGATCGTGAGCGACTCAAGAGTAGAAACTGAGTCTTGTCTTTCTTTCTATACCCATCACCTACCATATGGATGACACAGTAGGAACCTAATTAATGCTTGCGACTTGACTTGATGTGCACATCTCTAGCACACACATTCAGTAAATCTCTTAGGAGAGTTCCAGAATGAGAAAGAACATTAGGATATTAAAATGGACAGATCCAAAGCAGAAGACTATTTATGATTGCTCACAGACCTTAGCCCAGAGCAATGACTTAAATCATTTCACTGTAGACGAACCAAAAACTTAAAGCTGCCCAGAATTAGCACTGAAAATAGTGATATGAAAAAATCAAAGCTTTGAAACAGTATCCCTTACACTCTAGCAGAACCCATCTTTAACATTAGATTACAAGTTAAGGAATAGGTTGGAAAAATATGCAAGAACTAAACCAAACTTAAAAGAACCTGTCCATAAAAACCTACGATGCTCACAGGGAAGATCAAAATGCAAACTCAGAAAAAGATAACAATGTCAAAATAGCTAAATAACCTAAGAAAAAAGAATTTTCGAAATCTACTAAGAGAGGTAGAGGAAAAAAATAAAAGAAATGAGAATGATGAAAATCATGAAGAGTCAGCCTCTTGGTAAAGGAAGCACAAAAAACATGTAGGAAAATGTACAGAAATTCCACTTTAAAAAGTTAAGGTGTTGTTCAGACAAATCCAACTCTTCCTGGCTTTAGTTAGCATTTTCTTGACAAAAGATACTGAAGTGGTTTGCCATTTCCTTTTCTGGTTCATTTTACAGATATATGGAAACTGAGGCAAACAGGATTAAGTGACTTTCCCAGGATCATACACCAACTAAGTGTCTGAGGCAAGATTTGAACTTCTGAAAATGCACCTTCTTACCCTAGGCTCAGCTCTATCTATTGTGCCACCTACTATAAGAGGCCAAATGGAAAAGAAGGGACAAAAACTCACTGAAGAAAATCCTTTAAGGATTTGTGGAAGCTAATGATTCCATGAAATCAAGAAATTATATCAAAAGAAAGAAAAAAATAGAAGGAAATGTGAACTATCTTCTTAGAAAAGAGATGGAGGATAAATAATTTAAGAATTATTGTATTACTGAACACCGTGATCAACTAGACATCATATTTTAAAAAATCTTTTGAGGAAAACTGTCCTAATATCCTAGAACCAGAAGGCAAAACAGAAATTTAAAGAATCTATTCATCTCCTAATAGACCCCCAAAATGAAAATTCTCAGGAACTTTTTAGTCAGATTACATAACTGCCAGGTCAAAGAGAAAATATTGCAAAAAGACAGAAACAATTCAAATATTGTGGCGTCAGAGTCAGAATAACTAGATAATTTAGCAGTTTCTACATTAAAGGATTTAGAGGGCTTGGAGTATGATATTCTGAAAGGTAAAACACCTAGGACATAACCAAGAATCACTATTCCATGAAACTGAGTATAATCTTTCTTAGGGGTTGAGGGGGGATGGGGATATTATCAATGAAATCAATGAAATAGAGGACTTTCAAACATTTTTGATTAAAAAAAGACCAAAGCTGAACAGAAAATTTCATTTTCACGCACAAGACTTAGGCATGAAAAGATAAACAGAAAAGAGAAATCACAAGGGATTCTGTAAGGTTAAATTATTTATATTCCTACATGAGAAGATGATACTTATAACTTGTAACTTCACCACTATTAGGAAAATTACAAGGATTATAGATTGACTATGATGAGATGATATTCAAAAAAAGCCAAAATCAAATGGTGAGAAAGAAATGTACTCAGAAAAGAAAAGGAAGAGGTAGAATGGGATAGATTATATCACATAAAAGAGGTGTGAAAGAGCTCTAACAGTGGGTTACAGATAAAATGTGAATCTTATTCTAATCAGAATTGGCTCAAAGAAATAACAATAGCTTCACCTGTCCTATCCAATGGGGAAGGAAAAGGGAAGGAGAACTGGGAGAGGTGGTAATGAAAAGCAAAACACTTGTAAGGAAAGATATAGTGAAAGAAGAGATGGAGTGAGGGAGCAATAAAAAAAAAAAAAAGAATAAAATTGAGGGAAATATACAGTAATTGTAACTAAATGTGAATAGGAAGAACTCGCCCATAAAACTGAATAAGCAGAGTGGATTAAAAATAGGAATCTTAAAATATGTTGTTTATAAGAAGCACATTTGAAACAGAGACATACACAGTAAGAGAAAGGGGCATGTGCAGATCTGTTATGCTTCAGCTGAAGTTAAAAAAAGCAGGAAAACCAGTCACGATCTCGGACAAATCAGAAGCAAAAATAGATTCAATTAAATATAAATGAAATAAACTATATCTGGCTGTAAAAGGTATGATATTCAATGTAGTAATATCAATACTATTCATATATGAATCATGATATAGCATTTGAATTCTTAATAGAAAATTTAAATGAGTCATGGGAGGAAATAGACAGCAAAACTATGCTAGTGGGTGACCTCAATTTTCTCCTTTCAGAAACAGATAAATCTAATTAAAAATTACATAAGAAACTGAGGAAATGAACAGAATTTTAGAAAAGTTAGGCATAATGTGCCTCTGTAGTAAACTGAATGGCTATAGAAAGAAATACACCTTTTTCTTAATAACATAGACAGAAAAATTGACCATGTATTAGAGCATAAAAATTTCACAAGCAAAAGCAGAAATATTAAATGCACCCTTTTGAGATCATTTTGCAATAGAAATTATTCCATAAAGAGCCATGGAAAAATAGATTAAAAATTATCTCTAAATGCTTACATCAATAAAATAGAGAAAAGCAGATCAATAAATTGTTCAGAACTAAAAAAACCTAGAAAAAGAAGAAATTAAACATCCCTAATTATATATAGAATTGGAAATCCTGGAAATCAAAATAGAGATGAATAAAAATTGGATGAAAATTATTGAACTAATAAATCTAGGATATGGTAAAATCTATTTTATCTAATTATATTCCAGTAAATCTTATCTGCATGAAATGGTTAAATATTTACAAAAATATACATTGCTCAGATTGACAGAAAATGGAATATTTAAGTAACCCCATATTTGGAGAAGAAAAAATTTCAATGCCATCAATGAACTTCCCAAGAAAAAATCCTCAGGACCAGATGATTTTACATATGCATTCTACTGAATATTTAGAGAACAATTCCAGTACTATATAAACTACTTGGGAAAACGGGCAAAGAAGGAGTGGTGTCAAAGTCACTTTATGACAGATAATATTGTCTTGATTTACCTACTTAAATCAAAAAGAGCAAAATGGAAAATTAGAGACCAATTTCCTAAATGAAGATTGATGCAAACAATTTAAAATGCTAGCAGAGAGAATGCAGGACTGATTCAGTATTAGGAAAATTTATCAGCATAATTGACATGTGGTAAACCAAAAGAAATCATATTTGTCTCAATGATGAAGAAAACATTTTTGACAACATATAAGTTCCATTCCTGTTAAAAATGCTAGAGAATGTAAGAATAAATGGCGCTTTCCTTAAGTAATATTTAGCTAAAACCATCAGCAAGCATCTATAATGGGATAAGCTTCCAATAAGGTCAGGAATGAAAGAGGACTATTATCAGCACTGTTATTCAGAAGTATTGTAATTGAAATGGAAGTTGTAGCAATAAAAAAGAATTGAAGGAATCAAATAGACAATGAAGAAACAAAACTGTTACCATGCATATGATAATAATATACATAATCTTAGAGAATTAAGTAAAAAAATTAGTCAAAATAATTTAACATTAGCAACATTGTATATGATATAAAATATACACAAATCATCAGCATTTCTAGGTATTGCCAGTGAAATTCAGCAGCAAAAGATAGAAAAATTCAATTTTAAATGATAGTTTATAAAAATAAGAATAGTTGATTGTTGTCCTTTGTTCTCAAATAGGACCAAAATAACACCACTGTGTTGGAGTCAAGTTAGTATGTCCGACTCTGACCTATTAGACCAATACAAGCTCAGAATGCTCTGCCACCAATCAGACTCAAATAGTCTGAACATTTGGGGTGGATTCTCTAACTTTGAGCATCTCACATTTCTTCTGAGCTAATTCAATTCTGCTTCATTCGTAGAGCACAGCACCTTCTGTGATGAGGGGGCACACCATGCTCGGTAGTCCTATGTTAGTTTCTCATATAGTCAGTTCCAAAGTTAGTGGTAGACAATAAAAAATACTTTGTAATCTACCTGCCAAGAGAAACACAGGAACTTTATGAGTAAAATTACAAAAGTCTTTACATACAAAGTCAGTCTAAACAGTTGGGTACATATTAATTGCTAGGCAATGTAATAAAAATAATTCTACTCAATCTGTTTTCAAACTATCAAGAAATTATTTTAGAGCTAGAAAAGAAATAATAAATTTCTTCTGGGAGAATAAGAGATTAAGAATATTGAAGGAATTAATAGGAAAAAAATGTGGAAATGCAAATATCTCAGTAAAATTGCCTAGCTGTACCAGATATCAACCAGGATTATAAAATGGTAATCATCAAAACAATCTGTTACTGGCCAAAAAATAAAGCAGTAGATCAGTGGAATAGATTATGTACACAAGACACAATACTAAATGACCATAGTAATTTTGTCTTTGATAAACCTAAAAAAAAAAAAAATCAAAGGATTTGGAACATGAGCTCACTATTTGACAAAAACTGCTAGGAAAGCTAGAAAATAATTTGGCAGCATCTAGTTATACAGTATCATCTCACATTGCATACCAAGCATGAGGTCCAAAGTAGTACATGATTTTTATATGGACAAGTTAGGGGAGCCTGCAATAGTTTACCAGCTGAATATATGAATAAGGGAAGAATTTAGGAACAAAGGAGAGAGAATGAGCTTTACAAAAATATAAAGTGAATGTGTTTTTTTAATTAATATTAAATTAAAAAGTGTTTATACAAACAAAACCAAAATAGTTGAGATTAAAAGGAAAGTAGAAGAGGGGAGGAAGAAGAAGGATTTTTTTTTTCTTTTAGCAAATATCTTAGATAAAGGGTTCATTTCTTTTTTTTTTTTTTTTTTTTTAAATTTTTTATTTAATAATTACATTATATTGACACTCATTTCTGTTCCGATTTTTTTTTCCCCTCCCTCCCTCCACCCCCTCCCCTAGATGGCAAGCAGTCCTTTATATGTTGGATATGTTGCAGTATATCCTAGATACAATATATGTTTGCAGAACCGAACAGTTCTCTTGTTGTGTAGGGAGAATTGGATTCAGAAGGTATAAATAATCCGGGAAGAAAAACAAAAATGCAGATAGTTCACATTCGTTTCCCAGTGTTCTTTCTTTGGGTGTAGCTGCTTTTGTCCATCATTTATCAATTGAAACTCAGGTCTCTTTGTCAAAGAAATCCACTTCCATCAAAATATGTCCTCATACAATATTGTTGTCGAAGTGTATAATGATCTCCTGGTTCTGCTCATTTCACTTAGCATCAGTTCATGTAGGTCTCTCCAAGCCTCTCTGTATTCATCCTGCTGGTCATTTCTTACAGAACAATAATATTCCATAACATTCATATACCACAATTTACCCAGCCATTCTCCAATTGATGGGCATCCATTCATTTTCCAGTTTCTAGCCACTACAAACAGGGCTGCTACAAACATTTTGGCACATACAGGTCCCTTTCCCTTCTTTAGTATTTCTTTGGGATATAAGCCCAATAGAAACACTGCTGGATCAAAGGATATGCACATTTTGATAATTTTTTGGGCATAATTCCAGATTGCTCTCCAGAATGGTTGGATTCGTTCACAACTCCACCAACAATGCATTAGTGTCCCAGTTTTCCCGCATCCCCTCCAACATTCATCATTATTTTTTCCTGTCATCTTAGCCAATCTGACAGGTGTGTAGTGATATCTCAGAGTTGTCTTAATTTGCATTTCTCTGATCAATAATGATTTGGAACACTCTTTCATATGAGTGGTAATAGTTTCAATCTCATCCTCTGAAAATTGTCTGTTCATATCCTTTGACCATTTATCAATTGGAGAATGGCTTGATTTCTTATAAATTTGAGTCAGTTCTCTATATATTTTGGAAATGAGGCCTTTATCAGAACCTTTAACTGTGAAAATGTTTTCCCAGTTTGTTGCTTCCCTTCTAATCTTGTTTGCATTAGTTTTATTTGTACAAAGGCTTTTTAATTTGATGTAATCGAAATTTTCTATTCTGTGATCAGTAATGGTCTCTAGTTCATCTTTGGTCACAAATTTCTTTCTCCTCCACAAGTCTGAGAGATAAACTATTCTATGTTCCTCTAATTTATTTATAATCTCGTTCTTTATGCCTAGGTCATAGACCCATTTTGATCTTATCTTGGTATATGGTGTTAAGTGTGGGTCCATGCCTAATTTCTGCCATACTAATTTCCAATTATCCCAGCAGTTTTTATCAAATAATGAATTCTTTTCCCAGAAGTTAGGGGCTTTGGGTTTGTCAAACACTAGATTGCTATAATTGACTATTCTGTCTTGTGAGCCTAGCCTTTTCCACTGATCCACTAATCTATTTCTTAGCCAATACCAAATGGTTTTGGTGACTGCTGCTTTATAATATAATTTTAGATCAGGTACAGCTAGGCCACCTTCATTTGATTTTTTTTTCATTAGTTCCCTTGAGATTCTCGACTTTTTATTGTTCCATATGAATTTTGTTGTTATTTTTTCTAGATCAATAAAATATTTTCTTGGAAGTCTGATTGGTATAGCACTAAATAAATAGATTAGTTTAGGGAGTATTGTCATCTTTATTATGTTCGCTCGGCCAATCCAAGAGCACTTAATATTTTTCCAATTATTTAAGTCTGACTTTATTTGTGTGGAGACTTTTTTATAATTTTGCTCATATAATTCCTGACTTTCCTTTGGTAGATAGATTCCCAAATATTTTATGGTATCAACAGTTATTCTGAATGGAATTTCTCTTTGTATCTCTTGCTGTTGGGTTTTGTTGGTGATGTATAAAAATGCTGAGGATTTATGGGGATTTATTTTGTAGCCAGCTACTTTGCTAAAATTATGAATTATTTCCAATAGCTTTTTGGTAGAATCTCTGGGGTTCTCTAGGTATACCATCATATCATCTGCAAAGAGTGATAGTTTGGTTTCCTCATTGCCTACTCTAATTCCTTTTATATCTTTCTCGATTCTTATTGCCGAGGCTAGTGTTTCTAATACGATATTAAATAATAATGGTGATAGTGGGCAACCTTGCTTCACTCCAGATCTTACTGGGAAAGGTTCCAGTTTTTCCCCATTGCATATGATGCTTACTGATGGTTTTAAATATATGCTCCTGACTATTTTAAGGAAAAGTCCATTTATTCCTATGCTCTCAAGTGTTTTTATTAGGAATGGATGTTGGATTTTATCAAATGCTTTTTCTGCATCTATTGAGATGATCATGTGGTTTTTGTTTGTTTGGTTATTGATATAGTCAATTATGCTAATAGTTTTCCTAATATTGAACCAGCCCTGCATTCCTGGTATAAATCCTACTTGGTCATAGTGTATTATCCTGGTGACAATTTTCTGTAATCTTTTTGCTAATATTTTATTTAAGATTTTAGCATCAATATTCATTAGGGAGATTGGTCTATAATTTTCTTTCTCTGTTTTCAGCCTACCTGGTTTAGGTATCAGTACCATATCTGTGTCATAAAAGGAGTTTGGTAGGACTCCTTCAATCCCTATTTTTTCAAATAGTTTATATAACATTGGAGTTAATTGTTCTTTAAATGTTTGGTAGAATTCACATGTAAATCCATCTGGTCCTGGGGATTTTTTCTTAGGGAGTTGATTGATAGTTTGTTCTATTTCTTTTTCTGAGATGGGACTGTTTAGGATATTTACTTCTTCCTCTGTTAGTTTGGGCAAGCTGTATTTTTGGAGGTATTTTTCTATTTCATTTAAGTTGTCGAATTTATTGGCATAAAGTTGGGCAAAGTAACTCCTAATTATTGCTCTAATTTCCTCTTCGTTAGTGGTGAGTTCTCCCTTTTCATTTTTAAGACTAACAATTTGATTTTCCTCTTTCCTTTTTTTAATCAGATTTACTAAGGGTTTGTCTATTTTGTTGGTTTTTTCATAGAACCAACTCTTAGTTTTATTAATCAATTCAATAGTTTTTTTACTTTCAATTTTATTGATCTCACCTTTTACTTTTAGAATTTCAAGTTTAGTGTTTGACTGGGGGTTTTTAATTTGTTCCTTTTCTAGCCTTTTTAATTGCAAACCCAATTCATTGACCTTCTCTTTCTCTATTTTATACAAATAGGCCTCTAGAGATATGAAATTTCCCCTTATTACCGCTTTGGCTGCATCCCATACATTTTGGTATGATGTCTCATTATTATCGTTTTCTTGGGTGAAGTTATTAATTATGTCTATGATTTGCTGTTTTACCCAATCATTCTTTAGTATGAGATTATTTAGTTTCCAATTATTTTTTGGTCTACTTCCCCCTGGTTTTTTGTTGAATGTAATTTTCATTGCATCGTGGTCTGAAAAGGATGCATTTACTATTTCTGCCTTACTGCATTTGAGTTTGAGGTTTTTATGCCCTAATATATGGTCAATTTTTGTATAGGTTCCATGAACTGCTGAAAAGAAAGTGTATTCCTTTCTGTCTCCATTACATTTTCTCCAGAGATCTATCATATCTAGCTTTTCTAGTATTCTGTTTACCTCTTTGACTTCTTTCTTATTTATTTTCTGGTTTGATTTATCTAATTCTGAGAGTGCAAGGTTAAGATCTCCCACTATTATAGTTTTACTGTCTATTTCTTCTTGCAGCTCTCTTAGTTTCTCTTTTAAGAATTTAGATGCTACCCCACTTGGTGCATATATGTTTAATATAGATAGTGCTTCATTATCCATGCTACCCTTTAGCAAGATGTAGTGTCCTTCCTTATCTCTTTTAATTAGGTCAATTTTTGCTTTAGCTTGATCTGAGATCAGGATGGCTACCCCTGCTTTTTTGACTTCACCTGAAGCATAGTAAATTTTGCTCCAACCTTTTACCTTTAACCTGCATGTATCTCCCCGCTTCAGGTGTGTTTCCTGTAAACAACATATTGTAGGATTCTGGCTTTTAATCCATTCTGCTAATCGCTTCTTCTTTATGGGGGAGTTTACCCCGTTCACATTTATGGTTAGAATGACCAATTCTGTATTACTTGCCATCTTGTTAACCCCGATTTATGCTTTCCTCCCTTCTTTCCCCTTTCCCCCCTTCCAAGTATTAAGCTTGTGAGCACCCCTTGCTTCTCACAGCCCTCCCTTTTTAGTGTCCCTCCCCCCGCCTTAGAGTTCCTCCCCCTATCTTACCCCTTTCCCTCCCAGTTCCCGTATTCCCTTCCGCTTAGCTTATTCCTTCCCTTTCCACTTTTCCCTTCTCACTTTTCAATGAGATGGGAGAAGTTTCACCATAGATTGAATATGTCTTAAGATTTTTCACTTAAAGCCAATTCTGAAGGCAGTAAGATACCCACTATATTCATCCCCCTCCATTCTTTCTCTCAGATATAATAGGTTTCCTATGCCTCTTCATGTGATGTACTACCCCCACTTTACCCTTTTTCTGGTACAGTGTCCTTTCCACATCAATTTCTAGAACAAGGTATACATGTATTCTTTATACATCTATATAGTCAAAATATAGTTCCCAAGATTAATCTTTACCTTTTTAGGTTTCTCTTGAGTTCTATATTTGTAGATCAAACTTTGTTAAGTTCTGGTTTTTTCATCAGAAATAGATGAAATTCGCTTACTTCGTTG
The DNA here is from genome assembly GCF_016432865.1 of Antechinus flavipes. Classification (NCBI taxonomy): domain Eukaryota; kingdom Metazoa; phylum Chordata; class Mammalia; order Dasyuromorphia; family Dasyuridae; genus Antechinus; species Antechinus flavipes. The sequence goes on along the minus strand of NC_067402.1, from coordinate 45,723,613 downwards.
AATGTCCATCTTCTTCCCTGGAAAAAGATGCTCATTCTCGCTGGGTAAGTTATTTTTGGTTGCATACCAAGTTCCTTAGCCTTTCGGAATATCATATTCCAGGCCCTTCGATCTTTTAATGTGGATGCTGCCAGATCCTGGGTGATCCTTATCGTGGCTCCTTGATACTTGAATTGGGTTTTTCTAGCCGCTTGCAATATTTTTTCTTTCATCTGAGGGTTCTGGCATTTGGCCACTATATTCCTTGGTGTTTTGATTTTAGGATCCCTTTCAGTGGGTGATCGATGAATCCTTTCAATGTTTATTTTTTCCTCTGTTCCTATGACTTCTGGGCAGTTCTCTTTGATAATTTCCTGGAAGACAATGTCCAGGCTCTTTTTTTCATCATGTTTTTCTGGGAGTCCAATGATTCTCAGATTGTCTCTCCTGGATCTGTTTTCCAGGTCTGTTGTCTTCCCCAGAAGGTATTTCACATTTTTCTCCATTGTTTGATTTTTTTGGATTTGCTTGACTGATTCTTCTTGTCCCCTCGAGTCATTCAATTCCACTTGTTCAATTCTGATTTTCAGTGAAGTATTCTCTTCACTCACTTTTTTAAAATCTTTCTCTAATTGTCCAATTGAGTTCTTTTGTTCTGTGGAATTTTTTTCCATTTCGCCAATTTTGTTTTTTAGAGAGCTGTTTTCTGTTTCCAGTTCACTAATCCTATTTTTCAAGGATTTTACTTCTTTATCCACTCTCTCTTTAACTGACTTCTCCAGGCTCTTTTCCCACTTTTCTTCTAGCTCCCTTGTGAGAGCCTTTTTAATCACTTCTATGAGCTTCATCTGTGCTGAGGAACAGACGCTCTCCTCCTTTGGGGAATCACCTGGGGACTGTCTGTTTTTAGTCTCCTCAGGATTTAGAGTCTGCTCTCTATCTGTATAGAAGCTGTCAAGGGTTAAAGTCCTCTTCAGCTTCTTGCTCATTCTGTCTATTAATCAGAGACAAACTAGCAAAGAAAAACAGAAAAAACTGGAGTCTTTCTTTGGGGGGGGGCTGGGTGTGTTATCGAGCTTCCTCTACAGACTGCAGGGGGCAGCAGTGAGGCACTAGCAGGACTGTGCTGCGCCTGCGCTCTGAGATCCCAGAGCGTGCTGAGTCACTGAGGGGGGGGAAGGGGGGGGGCGGCCAGGTCCTGAGAGACTCCAGCTGTTTGCGGTTGTGTTCTTCAGCCCCGGTGTTTTTAGCTTCTCTGCTGGGCTGTTGACTTGCTGCAGGTTCCAAACCTGTAGCGAAGCTCTCCCCGCAGAGACGGCTACGATCACTCCCCACCCCCTCTCCAGTCTGCTCCCGTGCTCTCACTGCCGCTGCCCGCCGCCTGCGCCCGATCTAAAACCGCCCCAGCCCTCCAGTAAAGACAGACCTTTCTTGGCGGATCTCAAGGATGGCTTCTCTTGGTAACTATTTGTGGGTTTTTTTCAGTCAAGCATTGATTCAGAGGCTTGTAATGAAGTGGATAGTGAGAGAAAGCGCGGAGCTTATGCAACTGTGAGCCTCCTCTCCGCCATCTTAACCGGAAGTCCTTCATTTCTAAAATATATAAAAAGTATAGTCAAATTTATAAGAATGCAAGTAATTTCTCAGTTAATAAATAGCCAAAAGATATGCACAAGCAGCTTTTTAGGCAAAGAAATCAAAGGTGCTTATAATCATTTGGAGAAATAATCTAGATCACTATTGTTTGGAGAAATGCAGATTAAAACCACCCTGAGATATCCCCTTATACTTTTTAGATTGACTGTGACATAAAAAGAAAATCATGAATGTTGGATAATTGGCACATTAATGCATTTTTGATGTAGTTGTGAACTTATCTAACCTTTCTGGAGAGTAATTTGGAGCTATGCCCAAAGGGCTGTAAAACTGTGCATATACTTTGACTCAGCAATAAAGTCAAAAGGATCTGTTTGTATGGAAAAAGTTAGTAACAACTCTTTGTTGTTGCAAAGAATTAAGAGTTTGAAGGGATGCTTTCAGTTGGAATGGCTGAACAAGCTGTGTTGTATGCTTATAATGGAATACTATTGTACTGTTAGAAACGAAGAGCAGAATGATTTCAGTAAAACCTAGAAAGACTTGGGTCAACTGATGAAGAGTAAATTGAGCAGAACCAGAACATTGTATACAGTCATTTTATACAGCAGATCATATAATTATGAACTATCATTGACTTAACTATTCTCAGAAATAGTAATGCAAGAAGACATTTCCAAAGGACTTGTCATGGAAATCTCTACCTACCTGCAGAGAAAGAAGTGAAGGAGTCTGAATAAAGATGGAAGCATACTGTTTTTTTACCTTTTTAATTTTTGGTGGAATCTGTTTTCTTTATAATGTTACATAATATGTAAATATGGCTTAGATGATTGTGCATGTATATCCTCTATCAATGTGCTTGCCTTCTGAGGAAGGAAGGAGAAGAGGAAGAGTATTTGAAACTCAATTTATTTTTAATGTTAAAAATTGTTTTTCCATGCAGTTGGGGAAAAAATAACATTTTTAATAAAAATAAAATCCCCTCAGTAAAAATGATAATGATATTCTTATCTCAGAGGATTGTTGTGAAGATCAAATGAGACAGTATTTGCAAACTGTTTTGCAAAGCATAAATTGCTATATAAATGTATTATCATCAAAATTCTACTACACAATACTAAAAATACAAATATGAAGTGAAATTACATTGGACTTATATGTAATCTGGAATCTTCAGTATTTACAATGAATTTTTTCTATATTAATGTTATGTGTCAACTGATGAAAGCTATTCTTCAATATGTCCTGACTTAGTTATAGAAAGGTAAACTGATTTAGAAGTATTTTGGAACATCCTGAAGTTCAAAGACCCTAATATATTGTACAATAATATGTCTCCAATAAATAAAAAGCAATTGGATTCTAAGTCTGAACTGTCAGGATTAAGTGAATCTTCCAATTAATTAGGAAGCTAGCATTTTGTATACTGATTGAAAAGAAAGAGTGATAGTGTGGTACAGTAAAGAATTTAAGTTCCATCATTCCCACCAAATCTATATTTCATCATTACGTAAACATTTCTGTACAATATTTTTACTTTCAAATATTACTACTGAATTATCCTTGACAATTCAGTTTGCTTTTTTTTTTTAATTGGTAAAATGAAGGAATTGATCCATATCATCTCTAAGCTCTTTTCTTCATATAATCTGATTTCATGAATATATTTTCCTAATGGTTTGATACATCATATATAGTATATATACATTTATAAAACAACTCATTTATAGTCCTTTAATGTTTCAAAATATTTTTCTCATTCTGTTATCCCCATTGTGTAAAGAAGTAAGTCTCTGAGAGTCTGACTCTCCTAATGTAAATATCTGAGGTGACCTGGATCTACTCTTCTGATTCCATGAATTATGTGCCTATAATATATTTATGTGTTTACATTTGTAATGAATCTTAGTCTTAAACCTCATTCAGGATTAAAAATTTTTTTAAACTACCCTATTTTATTTTTACTGAGCATTATCTTTATTATTTTTGTTAAGATTGGGACAGGGAAAAATTACTTGAAGCATGGATGTCTAATCCAGAGAACTGCTGCCAACGTTCAGGTGTTCAAATGCCAACCCCACCTCCAAGTGGATATAATGCCTGGGATACACTTCCTTCTCCTCGAACTCCAAGAACAACTCGCTCTTCTGTCACTTCTCCAGATGAAATTAGTTTATCTCCTGGTGACTTGGATACGGCTCTGGTATGTATTCATCTTGAAACTGATGACTGTTCTTCTTGAACTTCTAAATGTTTGTGATTTCCTTGTTTCACAAGTTCTTCCCCCACCAAAAAAAAAAAATGCCAAATAGGAAATAACATCGGAGTCCATGATATACACTGTGTTTGACAGGAAAAGTTTTATTGACATGGAATTTATTCTTGAGCCAGATATCTTTACAGTTGGACTATTTACTCTTTAGAACTAAAATCAGAATGAGTCATTTTTAAGACCCCAAGAATAAAAATAATGAGAAAAACACGGTGTACATTGGAAATGCGCTCTCTCTGACCAATAAAGCAATGAGTTCTAATCAGAACTTGTCAGATGGATTCCAGAAGGTCCATCACCATCAATCTTGAGTATAAGAGCTTCATACAGAAATTGGGTGGGTTTGGCAGTGGCAGCAAGATGACACACACAGTGGATAATCAACTGAGCCTAGAGTCCAGGAGATGCAAGGTCAGTTCTGGCCTCAAACACTTAGCAGCTGTGGGATCATGGGCAATTACTTCACCTCTGTTTGCTTTAGAATTTTTTCAACTGGAAAATAGGAATAATAGTAGCATCTACCTCCCAGGTATTATTATATTATTATAAAGATTATATGGATAATATCCATTAAATACATAGTATAATCCCTGGAATGTTGCAGGTGGGATACAAATGCTAGCTGTTATTATTATGCTTATAATTTATTAATTGGGATTGTTATTTATAAATAATAATACATTAATTGCCTCAATAAGAAAAGGGAATAGTTCACTAGTAAGTCAGTAATCTTTAAATGTTTAATATATCCCAGTATTGGAATATGCAGAATAATCCAACAGCAGTCTCTACTCAGTAAATACCTGACTAGGTAAAAAGCCATATATAAACTTTGTATTACAATTAAGGATGAAGAATAATTATGAGCAGTATTGTCTGATACAGAAAAGTAAGTATAGGACAAAACTAGTTTAAATAAAACTTCAACTAAGAAGTTTTGTTAATATATATTGTTTGGGGATTTTTTTTTTTTTTCTTTTAAACTCCGGCAGTATCATTGGTTGGTTTGTTTTTTAATAGATACCACTAACTTCCCAGCCCTACAAAACTCAGATTTTTAAGGTCATCTTTGATGCTTGTTTTTTTCTTTACTTCCCACATAAATCAGTTTTCTAAGAATTGACATTTCTTCCTCTGCGGTATTACCTAGCACACATCTCCTTCTGTCCTCCTCTTAAACGCCTCTTATTATCACACTAATTCTGGCCTTCACATCTCTTGGCCTGACTATTAAATTGCCTTTTTCTCCTTCCAGTCTCATCTATCCTTCATTCAGTTTTCAGAATTATTGAATTACTATACTCTTAAGAATATGTACTTTTAAGTATATATTTAAGAAGTTTTAAGAAACTTTTAAAAGACATACTTCTTTTCCTATTATTTCACTGTCTCCTTTATCTAGACCCAATTTATCTTTTAAACATAATCTCATTCTGTGTTCACTTATATACTCTAGATTTCAGTCAATCTAGGCAGTTTTCTCTTGATCTTGTTTTGCCTTCTCTCATCTCTTTGCCTTTGGTCATACAATCATTAGGATCCAAAGCTATAGAAGGAATTCTAAATATAATCCAGTCTTACTTTTTTTACAGCTGAAGAAACAAACTAGCAAATTTAAATGATTTGCCAAAATCACATAATGCCAAGATTAAAAGCTAGATCTTTCTTTTCTATAAGCAGCTTACAGCACATAGTGGATATTTACCTATTGGTTGGTTCAATTGTATATTTACTTTTTTAAAAATTGTAGTGCCATTTTCTGCATTTCAAAAGAACATGCTAATGTTTAACCTCTAGGATTGCTTGCTGTCTAGGAGGATGGAGGGGAAGGAGGGAGAGAAGGAGAAAAATTTCCAACAGTTTTCGGAATGTTGAAAGCTATCTTTGCATGAATTTGGAAAAATAAAATACTCTTTTTAAAAAAAGAACATTAGGTCCGTATAGTGTGTTGAACAACTGAAATTATCTTTTTTTGCTTTTTGCTGAAGCAATTGGGGTTAAGTGATTTGCCCAGAGAAGTATTAAGTATCTGAGACCAGATTTGAACTTGGGACCTCCTGACTTCAGAGCTAGTGCTCTATTCACTTCGCCATCTAGCTGCCCTTTGAATCTTTTTTTATACAAAAGCATCTTTGAGGAGTATAATTCTGCTTTGTTCATTCTTCAGTATTTATTGATTCAAAAGGTACTTTTTAATACATAAAATGGGAAAGTAGAACAAAGGAGTTAATCTTATGCCTTTTTTTCCCTCCATGATTCCATCCTTTTCCTAATGTACAATTTTGGGTATATGTAATATCTTAAAATTTAGATTTCATATTAAAATAAAATTTTATAATGCAATTGTGGTTAAATGAATACTTCACTATTTACTTTTATATTATATTTAATATCTAAATCAACATAGTATCTTTTTTTAACATTTTATTAAAATCATAAATTTATTATTTTAGTCCACTGCAATAGAATTCCAAATTTAGGAAGTGATCTCAGTGGCTATGTATTCTAAGTCCCAACTAAAAATGAACCAACATTACCTTAGAACCAAAAAGCTGTCATCTAGCTTGAAGAACTTAAGGGAGGGGAGAGCTGACCATATGGTAAATAATGTTTAATGGTAGATCAAAACAAAGCTTGAGTATACAGAGTAGCATGACAGTTAATTTACCTCATTTTGAATATTAAAGTCTTAATATAAGAGCATGACCCTCTTATTGTGATTAGGAAATGACATAGTTGATATAGTGCTGGTCCTATAGTCAGGGAGATCTGCATTTGTATCCTGTCTAAGATTCTTTCAAGTTTGACCCTAGTCACAAAGTCACTTAAGCTCTCACAATCTGCTTCCTCTTCCATAAAAAGAGATAATTAATAGTGATTTCACAGAGTTGTTTTTAAAATCAGATCACATAAGACACACAAACATATATAATATAGCATCACAAACTGTAAAATAATATGTAAAAGCTAATTTTTATTATTTTTAATATTGTTTAATTTCATTAATAACTTAAAATCATAAATAGTATGCTTAGCAAATTTGCCAATTGAACTAAATTATGGTTTTATATACTGTTTTTTATTTATTCTACAGTGTGACATTTGTATGTGCAATATTTCGGTGTTTGAAGATCCAGTGGATATGCCATGTGGGCATGATTTTTGCCGAGCATGTTGGGAAGCGTGAGTATATGTAACTTAGTATTTTTTACCAACTCACTCCCCAATTTAGTCAGAAAATACTTTACATTTAAAATCTTTATATTAATTAATTTTTACAAAATAGTATAATTATAATGAAATTCTTTATAACTTTAATTATCAAAGGTTAGAGTTTTTGTTTTGCTTCATAAATAATGGATAAAAGGAGTTTTATTGATACTATTGAACTAGTTAGGTGCAAAGTTAAAAAATATAATAGAAATGGGAAAGCAAGAGCAGGGATGTTTTAAAAGCAGATGGCAAAGAATGAATACAGCTAAAAAAAAAACTTGAATATGCTAGAAAGGGAGAGAGAACTGTGGAAAGCCAGAAATGACTTCTTTCTCCAAGATTGGCAAAGAATCATGAGATTAAGTTAGAGACATGTTAAGGCAAAAATGAGTTCATAAAATTTTCTCTTTTTACAAAATGCCAATTTTAAATTTGGTTTTAAAGTGTTTTATAATCAATTTATATTTTCCTTGATTTTTATCAGTAAATTTGTGGAAATTTTTATGCAGTGGGAGAAAAATAATGTTTAATGGTAGATCAAAACAAAGCTTGAGTATACAGAGTAGCATGACAGTTAAAGAAATAGAAATGAAGAAAGCATTTTTGAAATTCTAGGGTTGGTAGCTGATCACAAAATAGAAAATTGCGAAGTCATTACTCAGAACAATAATCCAAAAGTCATTTTTTACTTTTGATTAAAAAGTTAACTGGATGAATTATTTTAATAACAATAATATTTATATAGCATATTAAGGTTTGCAAAATTCTTTTAAAAAATATCTTACTCTATCTAGGACAACAGCTCTGAATACGTTTTATTTGCCCCCCTGAGGAAACTGAGTAAGGCAAAGATTGCATGACTTGTCCAGGGTTACACAGTTAATAAGTTTCTGAAGCTGGGTTTGAAAGTCAGGTTTTGCTGACTGCAGATGCCGATATGTAGGTATTATTGATTAATATTAGATCTCAGTCTGGTAGTGGTTCCAAAGGAAGAGAAGAGAATACTATGTTAGTGATACTATTTGTGATTAAAGTGAGAGAAGATTTTGGCAATTGTATTGTTATACTTAAATTTTACATATTATGTCTCCTTAACTCCATCCCACTGGGACTAAGCAGAAAGCAGTTTATAATACTTTGACCTAAAAATAATTTTTAAAGATAATTTTTTATTTCTTATAAGACAACATTTTTCATAACACATGTAATCTGTCCAAACATTCATCCTTTAGAAAAATTCAAAACAAATACAGAAATTATTGAATTCTACTAAGTTTTTGATAAATAATGCAATTTCTGGGGCAAATAGGTGGAACAGTGGATAGAGCACAAGCCTTGAAGTCAAGAGGACCTGAATTCAAATCTGTCTTCAGACACTTAACACTTCCTAGTTGTGTGACCATGGGCAAGTCACTTGACTCCAATTGCCTCAGCAAAAAAAAAAAAAAAAAAAAAAAAAAAAAAAATGCAATTTCAGACTGGTATTTTTTAATTTAGTATAATTTTTATTTTTTTTTTTAAGTTTTAAACAATGTAAGTTATTGAGTGTGTATGTGTAGAAGGTATATCTTTCTTTAAGACTGCTATGTAAGAAAACTAGAGATACAAAAAACATAATTTCAGTATTGAATTTATAAAGATTCCCCAAATTATTCTTTCAAATAGTTGGCTAAATTCCCCCTTTAATATTTGATCGATTTACAGCCTTTCTTGATAAAAAAAAATGTATATGTGTGTGCATCTACCAGTCAGTATAACAGTTGATTTAGAGGGAAAAGTCTTAATTGTACTTATAGGATTTATCATTTACAAGCTAGATAACTAAGATTTAATGTATATTTTTTTTATTAAAACATTGGTCTAACTTGTCGCTTGAAACAAAAGGGCTAATTGTTATACATCCTACTTGGAATGCTATGGGGGGAAAATCCTATTTGTATAGATGCGACCATACCTTAAACTGTTCAAAAATAAGGACTGTTCTGAGTGCTGAGGATGCAAAAAAGGCAAAAATATGGTCCTGAACTCAAGAAATTCATATTTTAAAGGGAAAGACAGAATGTACACAAGTATGTACACACAAAATATATACAGAGTTGATAGGTTATCTCATTGTAAAGGTAGTATAAAGGAGGGAGGAGGAACCCAGGACAGTCTCCAGAAGAACACATGAATTGAGCTCCTTATTGAGTAAGTTCTTATTCAAAAATAATGGTTTCCGTTTGTATAACAAATAGAGATTTGTAAGTTGCATTACATATAATATCACTTTTGTTATTCACAAGACTGTAAGGTATGTATGGTAGATATTTTTATCACTATTTTATACATGAGGAAATTTGAAACAGGTTCAAGCCACCTACTCGGCGTACTTAGCTATTGAATTTGACCTTTGGTCTTCTTGATTTCTGGCACCTGTATTCTTTCTAGTGGCTTATTTCAAGACTTAGGAGCTCAATATATTATATTGTATATATGTGTATATTTGATATATATTTCATGTGTACATACTTGTGTACATTCTGTCTTCCCCTTTAAAATAAGAATTTCTTGAGTTCAGAATCATATTTTTGCCTTTTTTGTATTCTCAGTACTCAGCACAGTGTTTAGTTAAAAAACAAAAAACTTATTGCTTTTGACTCTTAATTAAGCATCGGCAATGTGGCATAGGAGATTTATTTGAATTTGGTATCATTGAAGTACTCAATTCAAATCTTGTCTTGGATACTTATAGGATTCTTATTAGCTGTGTGACCCTGAGCATAACATTTTAACTTTTATCAACTGAAAAGGAGTGAAGGAATGCTATCACTTATTTTATGGGGTTTTAAGTGGTATGGAAATGCTAGATATCATTTTTGTTTCTAGCTTCTAGGAGATAAGGAAGCTAGAGGAACTTGGATTAGTTTATCTGCCATTGTATTTCTTTAGAATTAGCTAAACCACTCCCAATTAATCATCATACAGCATTGCTGTTTTGTGTACAATGAATTATCTCCTGACTCTGCTTACTTCACTTTGCATCAGTTCATATAAGTCTTCTCAGGTTTTCCTGAATCTTGTCAGATCTACGGATTAGGGAAGAATTTAGGAACAAACTAGACAGAGAGCATTACTTTCCTTTCCCTTTCCTGTTTAGGCAATTGAGATTAATTAATTTGCCCAAGGTCACACAGCTAGGAAGTGTTAAAAGAGTCTGAGGCTGGATTTGAAAGCAGATTCTCCTGACTCCAAAGTCAGTGCTCCATCCACTGTTCCAGTTAGTTGTCCTGGCCTTATTTTTCAAATAGGGAACTAAATCGGATTCATAAGAAATATGAGTCATTCACCAAGTGATGAATGGTCAAAGGGCATGAACAGTTTTCAGACAAAACAATCAAGTTGTGGTATATGATTGAAATGGAATACTATTTTACTTTTAAGAAATCATGAGCAGAACGATTTCAGTAAAACCTGAGAAGACTTGTATGAACTGATGCCAGTTGAAATGAGCAGACCCAGGAGATCATTATACATAATAACATCAGGATGTAGGATGATTAACTGTGACTTAACTATTCTGAAGCAATACAATGATTCAAGAAATTTGGAAGGACTTAAAGAGGAATGCTCTCTTGCTCCAGGGAAAGACCTGATTGTGTCTGCATGTAAATCAAAGCATATTTTTTTAAAAATGATTTTTCCTTTTGTTTTTTTTAATCTGGGTTTTGTTTTGTGACGACTAGTACGTATTTATGTTTTGCATGACTGCACATGTCTATGCTATATTGAAGTGATTGCTTTCCTTAAGAAAAGAAGGGGGATGGGAAGAGAATAAGAAGGGAAAGACTTAGAACTCAAATTATTTTAAAAGAATGTTAAAAATTGTTTTCACCTTGACTTTGAAAACATTAAGGGGGCAAATGTGGAAACTGGAGAAAATCAAAAGGTTGTCCTAAGTGATCAGGAAGATAAAATATAAGATGGGACTAATGAGTGGACTAAAATAACTTCTTTTCTACAGTATGGAGTATCAAAGATTTAAGTAAGAATAGTTTGCGTAAGTTTCACAAGCATTTTAAATATTTAGGGCTGTCCAAAAAGGAATGACTATCTTCTCGATGTATCAAGATAAGAGACTCATAAATTTAACTTTGGAATGGCTTTTAAACCTTTACACCAACTGTCCTCATTTTTTACAAATGAGAAAATCAAGGCCTAGAGAGGGAGAAAGTGTTTTGCACCAGATTACAAACGACAATAATATAATATAATGCCAGAGAAACTGAACAAGATAGAAATTAGAGAGTATTTAATAATTTATAAATAAAGAAATATACTGGGATCAAATGGATCCATGATTTGGTTCCAGGGCTGAATGAGATTATCATCTCCAAGAATCCAGCAAACAATGTGAGTTCTCAAAGACATCTATACACATGGCTCAGACTCTGCTGGACTGAGGCAGGGGCAGAGTCAGGGTGCTGAGAGCAAAACAAGACTCTTACGCAGTGGGGTGAGCCACTGGAGATGAGATGACATAATCAGGGGGAGGCACCCTGGAGATAGGGACAGGGATCTTGATAAGATGGTATCTGATATCCTGATAGCTTAGGATGGGGAGAGGCATTCTGACATTCTAAAACATAAGATCTTTTATCTTTATCAAGTATTGTGATAAAGAGGGAGGGGAAGTTTTGCAGGACTGAGCTTTGACTGAAGCAGAGAAACTGAGTCAGCACTTGGTCTGGATAATTAGAGAGACTGAGAATTGTGGCATAACAATAAGCCTTGCTTTCTCCCTCCTTGAGATATTTAAGTAGATGTAGGATAATAACTTTTTAAGGATGTTATTGAATATTTCCTATTTTTGTGGGTATGGGCACATAATTGGATGCAGATGGCATTCTGTGTGTATTCTTAACCTTTTAGAGTCCTCCTGAATCTTAGAAACATTTTGTTGTCTTTAAAAGTCATTAAAAAAGTAAAACTTGCTAATAGCTTGTCAACAGTTTTTTTTTTTTTTTTTTCTCACTAGCTCTTTTCCAAGGTCACACCATTGGTAGTTCCTCTACCTAAACCTGGATTTTCTCATTCCCAACTTAGTATTCTTTCCATGCTCCAGTATAGTTGTAGTCATATTCTTGACCCACTCTGGTTTTTTTATGTTTTACATGTAAGAAAAATCTTTTAAAATGTTAGAATGCTATTTTTAGTTGTACTGCTATATTTGCCCCCATTCTACAGCAACAATAATTCACGATAAACTTAATTAATTTAATAATCATACAGAGAATGAATGAGAGAATAGGAAAAGGTGAGATTTTTAAATAGTTTTTTCTTCGTAAATATAATGGGTTCAGTTTTGGACATTTTCTCAGGCTAGTTGTAGTTACATCAGCTTGACTTAAAGAGGTCTTTTTCATTGACATTATTAAGTCATAAATTTTATATTTTTTATATATAGATATATTAAGTCATGATTTTATATTTCATACTTTCTTTCTCTTCAGAATAACCCACATTTATAATCTTTGTAAGTAATCTTTGAAAATATTTCATTTTTATAAAACTCTTAGGTCATTCCTTCCGAACTAGAAGAACCTTTAGAGAAGATCAGTTAAACCTCCTCTTTTTAGAGTAGAGGGAACTTGGATCCAGAAATTTTAAATAAGTTGTCTAAGACCATCCAGTAATAAATAATAGAGTCAGGATTTGAACCTAGGTCCTTTGGTTTCAAATGCAGTATTTTTCTTTATACTGTTTCTATTTATTTGACCTCTCATCTGGGATTAGCATCACATATGTTTATTATTTATGGTGTTTGTCCTGAATGCGATAAGGTGAGATCTTTTAAGACAGTTGTGAAAATCAAGTAAGGCTTCATCTATTTCAAAGTTTGAGTAGGCCTGAAGGACTTTAAATATTAAGTCAAGGGTATACTTTAAACTCCCTCCCTACTATCCTCCTAAGGGTATACTTAAAAGTTTCCTCCCTGCTATCCTCCTAAGGGTATACTTAAAGTCTCCTCCCTGCTATCCTCCTAAGGGCATACTTAAAGTCTTCTCCCTGTTATCTCCCTAAGGGCATGTTTAAGTGCCTTTCTTCTTAGTCTCCCTATTTCAGTGAAATATGTACTTATTATGTATGTATTATTAAATATGTACTTATTGGTCAAGTTCAATATCTTGGGTAGTTCCCGCTTTTAGAATGTAAGATCCTCAGCCAATAAGGATGAGGGTCAGTGGTGGGAGGGGGAATTTATGTTAAGGATTAAAAGAGTTGACCCTGCCCCCTAAGGGGCCTCCTCCTTTCGATTGTCTGCTCGATGGGTGGGACCCCCGATTCTCGGAAGAACATATAATAAACTTTGCTTTGCTTCTAGAGATCTCTCCAGTCTTTTTTTTTATTAAATGGTTTCTGACCCACACAGTCCTAGAAAAACAAATAGTTACCTGTTATGAAAGGATTCATTTCACAGTGTTATCTGGTAGTTGTTATGATTTCTGTATTAACTGAAGTCTAAAAAAGCAGTGAATGCTTTGAGGCAGATTTCTTCAAAAATTGCCAGCTTTTGAACTCCAGAAACTGGTTTTGTTCCCTTGTTGAGATTTTCAATAATTCAGCGTAACTTGGATATAGAAAAGTAGCAGATCTGAGCCAGAGTTTTAAGTCTATATCTTAAAGAAACAGAATGAGCCTATGAATAGTGTCGTCGTCTGTAAGAGCAATAGACCCCCTGCCTTGTAAATCTCTGCCAGCAGAGAATCAGCACCAGGCTATACAAGGGGGGCCTAATGGCATTCAATACCTCTTCTTCAGTTGAAACTTCAATCTGAGGTACATAATCAATGTTTTCAGCATAGATTGATGACAATCTCTTCAGACCACTATGAAAGTGTTGAAACAATTTCTCCAGGATCATGTGTGTCTCTGATCAGTGTGGTTTCTTCAACATTGAGTAGTTGAGATGCACCAGAGAGCTTTGACCCATAAATAGTGCTTTGGATTATTGTTATCACTGTAAAACTGAATCTCATCTGCCTTATTACTTACATTTCTCTATGTGTCTCTAAGCTTGCTTTACACTTTACTTTTTATGGAGTTAAATGTTACCTTCTTAGAGACTAACCCAACTTCCTGCTGGTAAACCCTAGTAGAATTCTCGGGTTTGTTTTTATTTTTTTTCCCCCTTCAGCAGAAATCCCTTCTGAATTTTCCTTATCACCTCTGTCAAAACAATCCTCAAGTTTTTGAGTGTTCTGGCCAACATGAATAAATGCAGTGTTGTACACCAAACCTCTGAAAGCCTCTTTCCTTTTCTGCTCTTCTTTTGCCAACTCTCTGCTGACTCAGCTTTCCCTCCAGCTTGGCAAGAAACTATGCATGAAGAAGCACTTTAATATGTTGATGAAGAAGTGTTCTAAACTTCTGACATTGTCTTGCCTTGAAGTCTCTGCTTTTTTTTAGCGTGATAAAGTTAAATCCAGCACTTTCCACCACACATCTTCTTTGTCTTATATCCTTCATGTTTCTCTTCCTTACCATGATGTAATCTGTTAAATAGCAGTAAGATGCATACTTGACATTTTGTTTGCATGAATGTTGGTGATGAGGAGGTCATATGACACATACATATTCCATAGAAAGTGACTGTTGCTGTTTCCTCTCAGACTCTCTTCTATCTTTGATCATCTGTGTGTACTCTGGCATTAAAATCATTTAGAACTGTAAGATTGTCTTCTTTTGGCACATTGATGATAAAGGTCTCTAGGTCTTCATAAAATTTCTCTTTGACCTCATCATGGTTTATTACGGTGGGAGAATATATACTGATGATGATGACATGGCACCTTCCTGCAAGTGGCAGTTATATTGTCATAAGTTTGTTATTTGCTCTTTTTGGGTGGCGTACAAGTTTATTGAATAGATTAGTTTGTGAGTTCTTCATCATAGCAGCCATTCCAGAAAAGTGTATATCCACCTCCAATTTCAGTAAGTTGGCCATCTCTTACAAGCCTTGTTTCACTCAGGGATGCTACTTGAATGTAGTACTTGCCAAGTTCTCTCACAAGAACTGTTCTTTCAGGTCTGTTGGATTTCATGTGTGCTCACATTCCATGTACCAGTGGTATGTGGAATTTCAGAGACAGGGATGCATTTGAGCCTGAATCACCTGTCTGATACTTGGGTTAATTTTGGCCTGACAATAAGAGCAAGAAAACAAAGATTCTTCATCAACCAGAACCACACCATCCATATGTGGAACCATTGCTTATGACTAATAGAGAAATTTGAATGCTATGGATAAGTTCATTTAACCTTTTCAATATATTTTCCAGGGATATCTACATAGATAATGAGGTTTGCATACACATTGTCACAGCTAGCTCAGGATTTGGGAGACTCCATAAGAAAGAAAAATGAGAGAGAAGAAATATTAGATGCCTCCCCAACTGAAGATGTACAAATCTACTTACTGTACTGACTTCACTGTTGTATGCCTGTGAAACCTGCATAATCTACCAGTGCCATGCCAGAAAATTGATCTGCTTCCATTTGAATTCTTATATAGATTCTGAAGATCACCTGGCAGGAAGGTACTGAACACTGAAATCCTTTCTCAAGCTGAATTGCCAAGTATTCAAACTGCTGCAGAGAGCTCAATTCCAATGGGCTGGCCATGTGGTCTAAATGTCAAAGTTAAAAGACTTTTTTTTCCAGAGAACTCAACAAGACCAGTGCTCACAAAGAAGTCAGAAGAAGTTGTACTAGGACTCTATCAGAGTCACTCTGAAGAACTTTATTATCAGTTATGAAAAATGAGAGATGCTGGCACAGGACTGTCCCAACATGATGTGCCTACCTCAAATAAGGCATGGTACTCTGTGAGCAAAGCAGAGTTACCACAGTGCCAAAGTGCTCAGATAATAGAGACATCTCCATCCCCAGAGTTCAAATGGATTATTTGTTGTACTCAGCCTGTGGTAGAGCCTTCCAAGCTCATAATAAACTGATCAGCCATGATCGAACAGACTGTACTCTGACCAGCATCATGATGTTATTGGTCCTCTTTGAGTATAGAATGATGAACGAGCTGAATAGCATACAAGTCATAACCCACCATAAAAATGACTTATTTAGTTCTGCTTTGTCCAGATTCAAAATATTGTGGCAATAGATTTTTTTTTAGGAGATGTGTTTTGCAAGGCATAAAGAGGCACAAGATCTTAATATGTGCAAGACTGCAAAGCCCTCTGCTTAACTTTATTGAGCTTAGTCATTGTTATACATTTATATAGAGGGAAAGCAAAGAATGTTTATCTTACCTAAATTCATGTAGTACTTCCTGAGGGTACAAACCCTAGTAGAAGAGCAGTCAAGCAGTAAACATTCATCAAGCATCTTTAATGTGCCAAGCACTGTTCTGAATGCTAACACATTTTAGAGAAATGGCAAGGACACTGGTTCCTCTGTACATACTCCATTGCCACTATGCACAATTAGAAAATGCTTCCTTGAATGCAAACTCTTACTCCAACTAAGAAGCATTGAAATCAGGGTTTTCTATTTTCCACAATCCCTTGGGACATATTGCTATGTTTTGGAAGTAGCTAGGCGAATTTAAATGAATATTTTTGAAAGGACAATTTAGTAAAGAATTTGGATTACCTCTCACTTTTCTATTATATTCACCGCTATTCCCTTTATTTATTAAAGGTACTTATTTGGAAGTTGAATTAATATAGCTTCAATCCAAGTATAATGCAATTCTGTAATATTTTAAATGGCAACTTTTTTTCATAAAAATGAAAAGAATACTGAAGTATAGAATGGTAGAACATGTAATCATTTATAATTGTATTCCACGTAATATTCTGCAATTTATATATCATAATTAATTCTTTTTATGCCTTCTACTGTTCCATCATTGTTTACAATAGAGAAAAATTGATAGTATGTGCCTCCCAAAGAAACATACTTATAAAACTAGATTCAAAATTACTTTCAGTCCTTTCTTATGTTTTCTAACAATTTAATTCAAAACTTTGATAGGTTTTTGAATCTGAAAATTCAAGAAGGTGAAGCACATAACATTTTCTGTCCAGCCTATGATTGTTTCCAGCTGGTACCAGTGGATGTCATCGAAAGTGTGGTTTCCAAAGAGATGGACAAGCGATACCTACAATTTGATATTAAGGTAAATTAATTTAATTTTTACACACACATCAGAGGCACTTGGCAGTGGGGCTTGGATTTTTGTACAAAATGAAAGCCTAAAGAATTGCTGCTGACAAGTAGAATTCCCTGGAAGGTTGGGAGCCCCTTTGTTAGGATTCTTACAAGGTGCTAAGTCACTGGAATTGATAGAGATAACAGTTATCTAATTTAGCATGGTACTTAACAGTTCTCTAGTTCACTAATGTACTCAGTACTTATTAGAGTTCCACAAGATTCACACCTTTAAGAGAGCATATATAAGGAGCCCACTAAAGGACAAGCTCACTAAGAGACAAGCCCACTCTCGGAGGTGGAGACAGATTCATTCCATCTTCCACCTTTGTGCTGATTGGAGGCTGAAGCTGGCAGAGGCAAAGGATTAGCATCAGGAGCTCTTGGAACCAAGGAGAGAGATAGGCCTCTAAGAAAGCTAACCAGGTCCAAGGAAGGAGACAATAAAGGATTTGGACTTTAACTCTTGGCTGCATTTGGGTTATTTATGAAGTGAAACTAAGGCTGCCTCCAAAAGCCCACCAAGAAACCTGCTCACAGAGAACATTATATTTTAGAGAAGAACATTATAGTCCTTTATAAGGAAGGGTTTAGGGAGGAGTTTAGTACTTCATTCTCTTGCCTTCCACTTAAAGGGGAGAGGCAGCTGAGGATGACCTGAGAAATTGTAGAGATCAAAGCCTGACTCATATTGGGGAGCAGCTTCTCTTTGGGTGGAGCATGCTGTTCCTTGGAGTCAAACTGAGATGAGCTACTAATGGAAAATGGAGTCAGAGTCAAGCTGAAAGTGTTCTCAGGCATGTACTGCAACCCGCTCCATACTTGACCAAGAATTTTCTTATGCTTTCTGTGACCTTGATGAGGAGAATCCATAGCTTCCTGATATCCTTTTCCTCTTTCCTGTAGCTCCAGTAGGTACACATACTCAGTTTTCTGAAGCAATCAATCTTGAGGTTTTTCTCTTTCATGTATGACACTTTAAGCTTATCACAATCCTTCTTACAATGAATATCCAGAACTAACACACGGTCACTTTGCCTAGTTCTGGACACCATTCTTTTTTTCACACAATTCATGATTAGTATCTATTATGGCTATGATGTCATACTGTTGGTCTCATCATCTTGGTTTTTTTTTTTTTTTAATCCATTAATTGACCAAATTCCTTATACTTTTCCATATCAGTGACTTAGTCAACAAGCATTTATTAAGTACATCCTATATATCAAGCACTGTCCTCAAGTAATTTATATTCTGTCAAGTGAAATGACAGTTATGTACTTAAGTAGATTCAAAACATATAAAAGGAATTTTTCTGGTGGGGAAGGAGTTTTAGCCATGCTTTGAAGTAAGGGATTTTGATTCTAGGTATGGAGGGCAACATATTAAAAGGTTCAGAGCTTGGAGGTGGAGAAGTATTATGTATGAGTCCCTTTTTGGCTGGACAATCAGATCCATAAAAGGGGATGATGTGGGCTAAATCTGGAAAGTCAAATGGTGAAGTTTTAAATGGCTAACAGAGGAATTTGTATTTGAACCTAGAGGTATAATGGAGGCTACTGGAGCTTCTTCAACTGTGTGGTCTTGTGAGCAAACCTATAATTTACAAGTGTCACTTGGTCAGTAGTGCGGAAGATTCATGTGGAGAAGAGAGACTAGATCTATGATATAATCAGTGTAATACCCTGTGGAGATCACAACCTATCCATTTTCTCTTTCTAATCAACTTCTTAATCAGCTATTATGTATCTTATTTTTGACTAGTCACATATGAATGAAATAATAATCTTTATAAGTGATATTACTAGAAGATGTAGTATTAACATAAAGAAATAAATACATTAAAAAGTAAAATAAAGTGTGAAATTACCCATGTTTTGAAAGATCACTAAAAACTGATTACAGCAACTTTTTAAAATGATAATTTATTGTTATAGATGCTTTATCTGGTCATTTTTTTTTAATAGAGGGAAAGAGCACTATTTTCAGAAATTTTGAACAAATTATGTCAGTTATTTGTGGAAATATATCTTATAAATTTATTCAACATATAATTTGCACCTAATACCTGTCTAATGTGCTGGAGGGAACCATGGGACAGGTTTGAAGAAGTAAATTCAAAAAGTTTAGTTCCTTCCCTCAAGCAGCTTGTAATCTACTCCAATAGGTAGGAACAGAGCTATGATTTGAAGAAAGTCAAGGGTGTTAGGATGTGGAATGGAATTAAAAATAAATTCTTACTCTGGGGAATGTATTCACCTATGAAAGATGGTGAAAGGATCATGTATGGCTGAACATGTGTGCAATTTGACTAAGAGAGAACAAAGATGTAATGAAATAAGATTAGAAAAGCAAGAGTCATGTTGTAGAAGGCTTTGACTGTTAAACAGAGAAATCCTTATTTGATTCTGAGGGCCCTGGGTGATCACTAAAGATTTTTGAGAAGTTTAGTCAGGAACTTATTGACTTAGCATGGATGGATACACAACTTTTTTTCTTCAGTATTTTGATGATATATATATATATATATATATATATGTAAGATCATAGAACAATAGAGTAACCTGGGCCTAAAATTTGACAGGGCATTACTGGGAATAGGAGTAGGTGGCAAGGGATTTGTGTGAGGATAGAGCAAGTCAACCATAGAGTCAGAGAGCAACAAATAGGTATGGAAGTCAATCTTAGAGATGTTGAAAGATAGAGGATGATGGTTAGAAGAATTTCAGAATTCTTGATCACAAAGGTAGAATTGTTACTATTGATGATTGAAGCAGAGATCTGATCTTCCCTTTATGCTGCCAAAGTCGAGTGAAAACAGAGGTGATAGAATTGTGGGGATAAGATCAAAGATGGTGGTGAAGATTCTCTGAGAGACATTAACATGTATATTAATGTCTCCAAGTATGAAGGCAAGGGTAGAAGTGAAAAGAAAGAATAAGAGCCACATACTGAAATTTGAGAAATGAAAAACTGATAATTGCAGTAAAAAACAGGAAGGAGTTTGTTGGCAGAGGAACATTTGGAAATTTGAGTGAAGTGCATGTCAAGACAAGTCAACAAACCTTTATAGAGTTCTACATGCTAGGAACTGTGCTAAGTACTGGGCATAAAAAGAAAGACAAAAACAGCCTGTCTTCAGAGAGCTTAGTCTAATAGAAGAGATAACATGCAAATAACCATATACAAACAAGATATCATATTGGAGAGATTGGAGATAATCTTTGCTACTACTAATGGAGGTTCATTTTTCCAGAAGTCTGCCAGTTTTGTTAGTCATTAGGCAATGATCTCACTTGTACTGTGTTAATCAGTGGTTATAGAGATAGCTCCAAGCTAACTTTTCCTGCCATCCTTATCACTGAAGCAAAAGGGCCTACCCAAGCTTGAGGGCTATCTTGGGGACTAGAAAATTCTTTATCCTGTGACCAGCCTTCTGGGCCTGGGCTCTGTGCATTGAACAAGGCTCATTATGTCCCTGGGGAGGAGAGCACTGTTATCATCGCTTGAGACTAGGGACTCAGCTGGAGACATGGGAGTCTGACCTCCTGGCCCCCAACACATTTTTCTATGACATCCTCAGCACAAGAAGTTGCAAAGCGACCTGGTTTTTGTGGTGTGGTTGAGAGTACCCACAATGAATTCTGTGCCCAGTGAAGGTAGAGGGTACAGTTCTGTTAGTGGATGGGAAAGTTAGGAGGATTTTCCATTTTTTTATACCTCAGTGATCACTAACTTAACAACTTGGTGTGCTTGGTCTGACTGTAGAGGTTAATTTAGAGCAGATGCCAGGTACCATCTTTTATAAAACTAATTTTTTTATTGTCCCAGCTCTGTTACTCACTTAAGTGACCTTGGGCAAGACACTTTTATCTCTTAACCTTAGTTTCCTCAGTTGGAAAGTAAGAATACTATTTACATTATAAGGTGTTGTAAGAAAAAAATATTTTGTAAACAGATGTTATTCTGTTCTATTTGAACAGAATTCTGTTCTCTACATGATCCATATTTTAAATTCATAGCATGCGGACCAGTAGCAGAACAGTTTTTAAAATGGATCCTGTTTAGAAAAGTAAGTGAACTTTTTGCTTGGATATAAAAATACAATCAGTTGGGCAACAATGATAACAGTTAAAGTGTTCTTTATATTAAATTGATGAGATCAGCTTTATTTAAGCAAGCAATCACATTAAACTATATCTTAAATATAGTTTATGTTTATCATTACCTCATCTCTTGGTAAAAGAAATAACTTAATTTTATATTTAAATGATAATCCATAGTAGTTAAGTTGATTATAATTTTTTCCTTTAAAAAAAGTGTTATTTTAATTTTATGTCAAACATCTAGCTTTGTGTCATTCAACATCTTTTATCACAGAAGCACATACATTTAAAGATTGAGTTGATTCTTATAAATTAAAATGATTTTCTGTGTTATTTTCTTTCACTCAGGCCTTTGTTGAAAATAATCCTGCAATTAAATGGTGTCCTACACCAGGCTGTGAGAGGGCTGTCAGACTAACAAAGCAGGGGTCAAATACATCTGGTTCTGACTCACTCAGCTTCCCATTGCTGAGTGCTCCTGCTGTTGATTGTGGAAAAGGACATCTCTTCTGCTGGTTAGTAGAATATATTAGTCTGTTAACATACAAAAATATAGATTTTTATAAAATTTTGTCTAGTCATCACATTCTAACACTTGGAATTAAGTTCTTAACATTTTATATTTATGAATTTTTTAAAGTATTTAATAAATATTTGTTGAACTGAAAACAAAAAAAAAGAAGGAATATTTTATGTTTATCAAAATTATCTTTAAAATATGTATCATGGATAAAGATTTTTACCAACCATATAATCTCAAAAAAAAAAAAAAAGTATTAATTGGTGGTGATTACAGATTATAATCCTGGACCTTACTATATTTGTTTCCCTGTTTTCAGGTTTCAGAAAGGGCAGTGAAACTATCTGAAGAACTCTAGACTTGCCCTTACTGCCTCTGCTCCTTTCTAGAGTACACTTGCATTAATGGACCCCAGATGCATTACCTTCAGCTTTAGTTACAGTCTAGAAATTGATTAGATTTCTATATCCAATAGGTATGAAAAAGGAACCCGCTTTTTACAAACTACATCATGATATTCATAACTTAGAGGTATATTTCGAGCAGCCATCTAACCAGTGTATATAGCATTAAGTATCCAGATGAGGAGATTCATGAAAGATATACTGTTGCCTCCTCATATGTTGCCAAGTCAGATACAGGATAGGGTAGAATAGCAATGAGGAATTCAATTTTTTTGTTATGATTTTTGCAACCATCAAAGATGGTTTTGGTTTGGGGATGGAGAGTGAATTTGGGGGATTGCAAAATGACATGAGAAGAAGTAGTAATGGGCTGCTACATTTTTTATAATTACTAATTGAGTTGTCATTCAGTAAATATAAAGTGCATATGAGCTAGGCTCTGAGCCAGAATGAAGACAAATAAGTGTCTCTACTTAAATTCAATAAGCATGAATTTGCTGTTATATGTATGTAATTTAAAAGCCCTTACAGAATGCATAGGAAAAATAAAGGATTGAAGAGGCTTAAGGAGAATACTGTGAGAAAAATTAAGAGACTGGAAAAGTGATAAGTCTGGAGAGAGTCAAGGAGAAAACATAAGCATGTCATTTTCATAGTTTCTTCCCCTTTTGCCTGACTCTGACCTCATGTGTGGTTTTCTCAGCAGAGACACTGTAGTGGTTTGCCATGTCTTCTCTAGCTTATTTTACAGATGAGGAAACTGAGGCATGTACTTTCCCAGTGGCCAGATTTGAAGTCAGGAAAAAGTCTTCCTGACTCCAGGCCCATCCCTTTATACACCTGGTGCCCCCTGGCTGCCATAAAGAATGAAATATTTTAAGTTTTCACCTCATAACAAATCACAAAATCTTGAAAGTACTTTATAGAACTAAACTCATAATCTGGTTCTACAGTTAACCAATTCTGCTAACTCTGCACCAGTTTTCAGGGTATAGTATCCTATTTCTGCTGGTGATATATATCATAATATTAATGAAGCTAATATGCATGAGATTCAGTTCTGTTTCCTGTTATAAATTTTCTTCTGCTGAATTAGAGAATTTGAGGTGGCATCCTAATTAAGCTAGATTATTCAAATTTTAGGATTATTAAGATTTTTGTTAATAAAATATAACCTGTTAGGTGCTTCTGGGCCTAAATAATTTTTGATAAAGACTATTAACCCCAAAAACCTTTTTGTTGCAATTAGAGTCAATTCTGAAAGCATGATGGTGGGTTTGTGTGTACACATATAAGGTGTACATATACACATATAAGATGTTTCTACTCAAAGCCATAAGTTCTGAGTTTTGTTTATTTAAAATATTACCTAATTGCTATATATATAAAGTTGAATATCAAATATTTAGTGGGAACATTTGAATGGACTCAATTGGTAATGATAGAGTTCTGGATTATGACCTTCTGGGGATAATTCTAGCAATTGAGTCACTGGGAAACTCTTCTTTCCCAAAATCACAGTACTTTGTTGAGCTGGTTACAATCACTTCTGTAAGTGCTTTCTCCAGTCATTCAGTAGAGGGAAAGAGCATTTGCAGAAATTTTGAGCAAAATGTAATCTATGAAGCACTTTGTAATTTATTCACCATGTGTATTTAGCATCTAGCAATTGTATTACTGCTAGGGGAGCAGTGGGGCAAGGTAGGGGGAATGAATTCAAATATTAGTTCCTGCCTTCAAGCAGCTTACAATCTAATATAGTCATTCCTTTATTCTCATGTTTTAACTTTCTTCAAGAGTTCTTGATTTTATTAGTAACCTCATTTTTACTTTTATCCAGAAAAAGGAAGAAAGTTCTCATAAAAATGTTAGTGAATCCAATCCAGAAAATGCTGAAGTGAACTCTCAAGTGAGCAGTAAAGGAATTAGGGGGGAAATGAAGAAGTGACTAAGTTTGTGGGTACATGAAATGGTGGTTACACTCCCCTTGTTGGCCACTTGCCTCCCTCTGCCAGGGATCAGAGCAATTTGGCTCATCCTGATGGAGTCTGGGGTGGTCCATACTAGACTTGTCTAAGTTGCCCAGGCTGGATAGCAGGATACCAGGGTCATGTGTGTTTTATTAGGGAACAACGCAGTAGGTGAAGAGTTCAATGGTAGGTGTTTCCCCTTTTATTTATTTTTTTATCTGGGGTTCTTTTGACATAGCTGCCCTTGTCCCACTCCCTGTCCACCCTGGCATTGTCTCTTCTCTGTCTGCATTTTATTGGTTGTTTCATGGTTACTATGTTAAGAAAATTATAGGTTATCAAAGTTAATGTTTTGAAATAGAAAACTATATGCCTAAAAGTGTGTTTTCAGCAATCTCTAACGAGGAAGATTACAGTATTTGGTGGTCACAGGAACCTAACCTCCTAGATATCGATATTTGTATTTTTGACTTTCCTCCATTTTCTGAAACATCTCACTCTACTCCTTTATTGCTCATCTTATCTCCTCCTTCTCCCCCCAAAAAGTTGAAGATTGGCTGTATTTAATCTAGATTGTCTCACAGATACAAAGACAAAAAAAACTTCAACTTCATATAGTTAATTCTTATGTTTTCCTCTTACTCTTTGCAAAAAATTTTTTCAGTTACCATTTGTTTTTCTTGCTCCCTCTTTTCTCTGCTCACTGAAAAAAATAAGAAAGAAATACAGAAACATATTATCACTTCAGCACAATCAACCAGAACAAATTCCCACCTCTGTCACATTTAAATTCCCACCTCTGTCACATTAGTCCATAATCTTTCTGACATGGGGTGGGGAGAAGCATTTTCCATTATCATTATTCTGGAATCATGGTTTATCCATTAGTGTTCTTAAATCTTTTAAAATTGTTTATTTCCCAATACTGATGTTAACAGTATACATTATTCTTCTGGTTCTTCTCATTTCACTATATCAGTTCATACAAGTTTTTCCTTGTCTTTTTGAAGTCATCTCTTTTTTTTTCTCATTTCTTATACTATAGTGGACATACTACAATTTTTAAACCATCTCCCTATATGGTTAATTTCCAGTTTCTTCCTATTACTGAAAGAGCTATTATAAATATTTTTGTATATTTGGGATCTTTTACATGTCAGCAATGTCTTTGGGGAATAAACCTAGCAGTGGTACAGTTTGTTCAAAGAACATGCATTTTTTAAATTGATTTTTTTTTGGGGGGGGAAGGGGGTGAGGGGGTGAGAGGATGAGGGTTACAAAGTTCCAAGTTGCTGTCCAGAATGGTTGTCATAGAGGTTTTCCAGTAGCATATCAGTGTTTCTGATTTTCTGCAACCCCTCCTTCTTTTTAATCGGCTTTACCTAAGTCTTATTGATATGACTTGGATTCTCAGTCGCTCTAATTTATATTTCTCTAATTATTAGCAATTTGGAACATTTTTTCATACATCTACAGGTATCTTGGATTTGAACTGCCTGTTCATATGTTTTTACCATTTATTAATGAAGGAATGACCCTTTTGCTTAAATATTTGAATTAGTTCCTTTTATATCTGAAAATAATAAGACTTTATCATCTTGGTCAGTGGTCCTCAAAGTGTAGTCCAAAGAATTGTTGGGGTCTCTGAAACCCTTTCAGAGGGTCTACAAATTCAAAATCATTTTTTCTTCCTAATATAGTAAATAGCTATAAATATAACCCATGTGAA
The DNA here is from genome assembly GCF_016432865.1 of Antechinus flavipes. Lineage (NCBI taxonomy): Eukaryota > Metazoa > Chordata > Mammalia > Dasyuromorphia > Dasyuridae > Antechinus > Antechinus flavipes. The sequence goes on along the minus strand of NC_067402.1, from coordinate 45,697,609 downwards.
CAAAAACTCTTTGAACAGTTAGTTCCTCGATAGTTTTTTAACAACATGAAGATACTGAGAACAAAAGTTTGAGAACCACTGATCTTGGTATTTATACATGTCAATATAAACCAGGAAGAGATAGAAAGATTCTATTTAAAATATTTAGAAATCTACCATATATAAGATATACACAAGAACTATAAAATACAACTATGAAACCCTTTTTTTATGGAAGTGAAGGCAGACTTAAATTATTGAATAAATATTAATTTCTCATTGAGTGAGCTAATATTAGAAAAATCACAGTGATACCTAAATTAATTTAATTTAATGTCATACCAATTATTTTGTAAAAACTAGAAAAAAAATAACAGAATTTCATTTAAAGGCACAAGAGTTAAAAAATCTGAAGGCCAAAATTGGGAAGTAGGAAAAACTAATATTACTAAATCTTAAACTATAGTAAAAAGCAATAATTCTCAAAACAATTTGGTGCAAGTTTAAAAAAAAAAAATACATCAGTCAGTCGAACACGATAAGGTATTCAACATATAGAAGCAAACAGAACTAAGTAGCTTAATTTTCTATTCATCTAAAGACTCCAGCTACAGAATTCACTTGTTTGTAAAAAAAACAAAAACAACAACAAAAAAGAAAACTTCTGGGGAAAAATTCATATCATTGTGGCAGAAATTATGTTCAGATCTTCACCTCATATCTTATACCAAGATAAGCTTCAAAAGGATGCTATATATAACCTATGTATAAGAAGTCATGACATATAAACAAATTAGAGAAAGAAGAAATCCATCCTCAGATCATGGGTAGGGAAATAATTCATGACCAAAGGGTGGATGATAAAATGGACAATTTTAATTACATGAAATTTAAATTTTTTTGTTTAAACAAATCCAGTTTTCCTAAGATTAGAAGGGAAAATTAAGTGGGGGACAATATCTTTGCAACAAATTTCTTTGATAAAGATTTCCTGTAATTCTTGGATTTCAACAAAATGTCTTTGATTACAGACATAGTATAGATTAAAGACAGAGTATAGTAGGTCACAGTGTTATCAGTTTTTATGTACAATGGAACTATAAGATCTTTACAAATTAGTGCATGATTTTGGTTTTGTATATTCCCAAAAAAGAACAAAAATAGTTTTCCAAAGACAATAATAACTTATGTACCAGATGGCAACAGTTATACTTTCTCAAAACTAATTTGAAAAGCTTTGGGAAGATCATTCAAAATCAGTATAGTTCATTCTAACAGGCAATTCTTTCACCACCCCACCAAGGTCTCCTACCTCTCTGTTTTTTAAGGACCTTTATTCTTTGACACAGAACCTACAGCCAAAAATTAAAGCTTAACTAAGACAGGATTTCAAAATAATCACTTTATTTGTTAGGCTAAAGACAGCAGAATTTGCTCTCATGACAAAAGACACTAGTAAAGTCCAATCGTCTTTTATAACAATAAACAAGGTAACATCACTTTTTGACCCTCCTACTTGGTAGACATTATAATGAGGATGTGGATTAATAGTCATTTCTTGTAGATGGTCACAATCAGTGGGGAAACTCTGGTTAAGGTATAAGACCCTTTAGCCCAGAGGGAACATGCTGATAATGTCTGGTTTGGCTCCCCATCTCCTCTAAAGGCTATCGGCCTTCCTGAGAAGTCAGGGAGCAGTGACAATCTGTGTTGAGATTGAAGCAGAGTGACACCAGGTGGAAGTGATACCAGGTGGCATACTCCATACAACAGCAAATTGTTTATGTGGTCCCACGTGAGCAGTGTTGTTTTTGTTACATTTTCTAAGGGGGAAAGTCCTTGAAATACCATATTTCCACCATCCTCAGGAGTCCTGCCTTATCACTTCTCCACTAGGAAGGAATATTTTAATCACCCCGGTGTGGGGGCTTTAGAAAGCAATGTTACATTTTGTTACCCCAACTTGGAGGCTCTAGAAAGCAGGACACAACCATTTCTGCTCATCCCCATTACTTTCTTTGTGACATTGGAGTAATCCTGGGGTTAGTATTAGTTTGCAGACTTGGTTGCAGATTCTAATGATTTTAACTGGATTAACTTGAATTTGAATTAAGTGGGTAGTAGTTGAAGTTACCAAGGCAGCCAGTACTAGGGTGGAGATTCTGTTCCCAATGGAATTGAATGCTAATGATTGAATGCTAAATGGATGCTTGCTTAAAAAAAAAAAAATCTTATGGAGAACCCACTGGTTAGTGCTTACAAGGTAGTCAAAAAAAGTAATACAAGGACACTTTCAAGATCTCAAGAACTTTAGGATCACTTGTTTGACATGGGAGACGCTGGCACAGGACTGCCCAGAGAGTGTGCCCTCATCAGAGAATGTAGTACGCTCTATGAGGAAAGGAGAATTGAATTAGAAGAAAGTGAGATGCACAGAGTTAAAGAAGCCACCCTAAATGTTAATAGGGACCATTTGTGTCTGACCTGTGGCAGCACATTCTGAGCTCATATTGATCTGACTCAACTCTTAACATAGTGATGAATCATTCTGGTCCTCTTCAAGAATAAAGGACAATATCCAATCAACTAGATAAAAAGCTAGGCTAGTTTCTTCAGGATGTAGGTGGTGGATGAAGTGAGACAAGTTACTATACTAGAATTGTGAAACCAGGGACCTGAATTTAACTGAATCACGAGAATAGATTTGTGAATGAATTGAGGTTACTTGAATACAATTTACTGGGGAATGTTGAATCTGGCTTGACTAAACCTTTAAAAGAGAATTAAAATCAATTTTCAGTTCTTACTCCAAGGTTAGCCATAGATTTCCTTGTCACTTTTTTCTTATTCTTCCATTCAGTACCAGTTACCTATGCTAACATATTCTTTGATGGAGCTACTACACCTATCAAATTAGTTTTCTTATTTTGCATTTTAGAACCAACTGATTCCAATTTCATATCCAATAAAGAGTCTTATATACAACATCCCTGTTCTGCCTTCTTTTGAGTACTTACAGAGAGATGAGCAATTTATTTCATAAATCAGTTCATTTAGTTCTTTTCTTCTCAATACTCTTCTAACCCTCAATATAAAATCACAGAAATCCAGAGAATGCTAATGAACTTGAGATCATCTGTTTTTATCAATTTGTGTCTTCTCTGGTCCAAATTTTGCCAGTTTCTTCTGTTGCTCTTTAAAAGATACAATTTTAGATTTTCTCAGCATTCTCCTTTCCTGATCATTTCATCTTGATATACTCAGAATCAGTAAACATAAACTAGGTGCCCACTATGTGTCAGGCAGTGTGCTAAAAAAAATTGGGGATACAAAGAAGGGTATATCTTCCCCCCCTCCATTCCCTAAAGAGCTTTGGGGAAGCTCCAAGGTATGATATGGGGAGTTAACTGAAATAGGTCATTTCCTCCCACCCAAAAGATAGTTAGTTGCATTCAGTGGCAGTGTCTTTCCTCCTTGCTTTTTTTCCAGAATTCAAAATACTCTTTTCTTTTATAATCTTTTTTATGTACTCAATTTACTACTAAGTATTATTTCACCCAGATGTGTCTTATTATGGACACCCAGTCCAATCCAACAAACATTTTTTAAGTGCTTATGACATGCCAAGCTCCTTATTCCATTCCTATCTCTTATGGCGATAGAAAAAATAAAGAATTCTTTTCTCCCCCAAAATAGCTTACTATCTAAAGAGGAAGACAACATACAAAAAAGAGGAAGGAAAGTAGACAGTATAGAAAGGACAGAACTCCGAGTTGTATCTGGCACAGAGACATCTGATTCCACAAAATTTAAACCTTCAGAACTACAACTGGAGACTCAAGCTTTGTTCTTCTGAAAAGGCAGCATTGGGAAGAATTTGGGTCTCCATTCTCCAGTCACAGGAAAAATGGAATCTGTCAGGGCTTGAGCAAAAGTGTAGTGAGCTTAGAGATGATGAGCTAAACCTGAGAGTGCACCTTATTCTCTGGAGGTGAAACCAGGCTGGGCAGCAGATGAAAAGTGGAAATATATAAATGCATTACTTATATATTACATGCACATATAATAAAGGAACAAGCCTCCTAACTGATTCAGTGTTGTTCCCAGTGATCTTATATAGCAAGAGATCTTTTTATTCTGGCTACACTGAGAAAAGACTTGAATTTGTCCTTGCTCATATCCTTAGAGAAGCCTGGGCCTAAGAGGCTTTTTTAAGAAACTTCTAGAAATTTCAGCTCTTTTAAATATTTTCCTTATTCATATTAGAAGATTATTTCTGTTGTTCATATTGGTGTTCATACAGTCCTTTAATCCTATACTAAATTTGCATGTGGTAGAAGTAATTTATTGTTCATTGTTGATATTCACATTTGTTTTTGTTATTGTCTAAATTAAGGCTTCTTAAACTTTGCTCACTCATGACCTCTTTTCATCCCAAGAAATATCGTATATACTGGAGTATAAGCCAACCCGAATATAAGCCGAGGCCCCTAATTTTAACCCAAAAATCTGGGAAAACTTATTATATCAGTAGGTTTAGGTAGCACACCGGTGCCTGCAGAGGAGGAGAGCTGGTGCCGGTGTACGAATGTAGAGCGGTTGCCAGCATTAGCATACAGTCCGGTTACCGACTGTGATACTACAGGAACAGCCGCATCACTATAGTAACGGTCGGCCCTGTAGTATCACAGTCGGCACTCGCGCTGTATACTACACAGCAGGGGGGCATTCTAAGGGATATTTACACATGTTTTATCTAGTGACTCAAGTATAAGCCGAGGAGGGGATTTTCTGCCCAAAAATTGGGCAGAAAAACTCGGCTTATACTTGAGTATATACAGTATACGTGATCCTATGTATGTAGATATAAAGTAGGTATACAAATCAACATTTACTGCTAATAAATCATAAAGAAATTTATTTTAAAACCATTTTTGGTATAAATATAATTTTATCCCTTATTAAAGACAAAAATGCCATCTAGTCACAGTTCTATAGTGTATCTTTTAGTATAGTATATGCTAATATGAATCAACTTAAATTTACCTTAATTATTACTATTCAAACTAGTTCATTCTAGCAAAATTGATTGTAAATTAAATTTCTTAAGTAAATACATTTTATCTCTTGATTTTGTCATAAATCAGTAAACAAGTATTTATTGATCATTTGCCATATGAGCAATTAAAATAATCTTGATTATTAATCTTGAAAAATAGTTTTGGCTTTATTATATTATTATGAAAATAGTTTTGGCTATCATTATCAATGCTCAACAGCAGTGTGCTTGGAACTGAGCCTTTGTTGTTACAGAAAATGAGAGCTATATTCCCATAGGGAAAAAAAGAAAGATAATAAAATGCTGGCGCTTTTGCATCATCCTACACTATTTTTCTGACTATATGACCTACTATTTGAGTTCCAAGTAGTCGCCCCTTCCCTCTTCCAAAGATGGTCTATAGTTTGATATAGGTTTATACATGTGCTGTGTGATCTACCATTCTATAAATAGAAATCTTCTGATGCTTGAGGTCAGGATGATTGTGCATTCAAAGTTCCAGAAGCTTAGTGCACCATTCCCTCCCCTTTTTTTGAACCTACAATTATACAATATATTTTAGGGATGACATTCATATGAAATTCATATTTCATACTTCATTTCTTATATTCCACACTCACACATATATCCATCTTTAAAAACATTTAACTTCAAGATCTTAATGACATTAAACTAATTAGTATCCATTTTGTCTGTTTTTTTTTTTTAGTTTAAAATTCTATAAAATAAATTAGAGACTCATTTAATTTTAAAGTAAGTATTAAGTAATTGTTACATGAATAAAATGTAAAAGAAGAGGTTATTATTATTGCTATTACCTCCAAAACAACCTTTTATTTTTCCTAGAAAAGTTGTGAGTTAAGAAAAGTTAGAGAAACTCTTCCAAATGAGTACAAACATTTATTTTAGGGAATTTTCACTGAAATAGACAATGGCATAGTAGTTTCCCAGATGGTATATTTGAGTGTTCTTTACTGTGTCTGTCTTAGTATCAATGAGTGACTTCAGGTATTGGTTTTTCCTTGCATTAAGAAATTTCACATTATATAATATATGAAAAATTATTGAAATGTAAGTTATATGTGACTCCAAATTTCACTAGTGCCAATGACAAAAAAAAAAAAAAAACTCCTTAAAACTACATTAGCCTCCTAAGGTTGACTTAAATATCAGTGATGGTTGAATTTAACCAATAAAAATTTATAGTTTTTAATCATACAGATGGGTTATATGAATATTAGGTAATTTCTAATAATTAGGTAATTAGAAATTTTTCATAATTTTCTAAACTCTGAGGATTTGATCCCTAAGACACCTTCATAGGCAGCTCAGTAGCACAATGAATAGGACACTGAGCCTGGGATCAAAAAGACCCAAATTCAAATTTAGCCTCAAACACTTTTTAGTTGTGTGATCTGGACAAGTCATTTAACTTCTCTTAGCTTTGCTCATCTCTAAATTAGGGGTGATAATAATATTACCTACTGTAAGGATGAAATGATTTGTATGCAAGGCACTTCCAAACCTTACAGGGCTGAATAGATGTTTTTTACTTTGTCATGGATTTATTTTGTCACTTTGAAACAGTCCCTTAGTCTTTCATACCTGCTTTCCTCATTTTTTAATGAGAATAATTCTGACCTGTTTTCCTTATCTTTATGTTGATAATATGAAAAATATAAAATGTATTCATCTCTTTACAAAAGTGCTCACATTTTTAAAATAGCTTTTTGTTTTTGCTCTGTCAGGGAGTGCCTTGGTGAAGCACATGAGCCTTGTGACTGCCAAACATGGAAAAATTGGCTGCAAAAGATAACAGAAATGAAGCCAGAAGAACGTAAGCCAAATGTTGAGCTACTTGAGTTATATACTTGGTTCTGAAGCTATAATGTGGCTGAATTCCTTACCCATTGTATAAAGATGCTTCTCAAAGTTTTTACCTTATCATTGACTATCAGTTTGCTACTGGGCACCCTCCACCTCTGCTTTCTTTTGGTTACAGTAATTTCAGACTTTCAGACTTTCCAAAGAAAGCGTTACATGGAAGAAACCATCATTCCATGGCACACACCAATCCCTATTGTGCTGCTGCTCCAGTTTCCTGTTCCTCCTAATAACTCATTTAAATGACCTGTGGTAAATATTGATTCAGTTCTGTGGATACATGGAATTTTGTTTTTATTGAGAAGTAGGCTTTCTAGCCCCTGTAATTACTGTATTCTTTCTCAGCTCTTTAAAGTTTTCCATTTCCTTTGTACATTTTAAACTGGTAAAGTAAATATCAAAAGATAAGACTTATCTGAGCTACTTATACTACTTTTTAGGAGCTATAGTTAGAAGTTCAGTAAAATATATAGAAGAAATTTCAGGAAATTTTTTTTAAAGACAATAACATAAGAGAGAATTCCTTCTTCTGGTACAAAAAAAGTCTGAATTTGCAGGAGTAAATAACTGAGGAGTCAGAGAAACAGTACTTAGTTCTTTGGATGTCTATATGCTCATGTAAGTGGATAGATTTAAGATTTTATTGCAAGGTGTTTTAGCCATGTTGTCAGAATTCCTTCATTGAGGACAAATATGGTATCAAAGACAGCTACTGCACAAATTAGTCAATTCTTCCACTTGAAAAGGTTACAAGCCAAAACTAAGGTAGAGGAAGTATTAGTGCATGATTTTTTCTTTGCAGGTGATTGGGCTCTTAATGTAGCCTCTGAAGCTGACATGCAACAAAATATGGCTTGATTCTCTGCTGCTTATGCTAATTTTGGCCTAACAGTTAACAACAAGGAAGCATAGCACCACACAGCAAATGGAGAAGTTTTGAATGCTACATATAAGTTTGCTTACCTTGGCTGTATACTTTCCAGGGCTATACTCATTGAGAATGAGGTTGGCGCATGCATTGCTAGAGCTAGCTCAATGTTTGGGAGACTCCAAAGGAAAGTGTATAAGAGGAGAGGTCTTAGACTACCAGACTGGAAGTCTACAGAACCTTGTATTGACTCCATTATTGTATGCTGCCTATAAAACCCAGACAGTATCCCAGCTTCATGGCAAGAAAATGAATGACTTCCATTTGTTGTCTCAGGAAGATTCTGAAGATCCCCTGGTGGGATAAGACACCAGACACAGGCCCTTTCTCAGATTAAATTGCCTAGCCTTCCAGCTCTACTGCAGAGGGCACAAGTTCATTGGGCTGGCCACATTATTAGAACACCAAATATGTGCTTGCCAAAAAGATTATCTTATGGAGAACTGACACATGGTAAGCAATCACAAGGGGTCAGAAAACACAATTCAAGGACATTCTCAAAGTCTCTCTTAAGAGCTTTAGATTTGATTGTATGACATGGGAGATATTGGCACAGGACCACCCTGCTTGTTATGCCTTCATCAAAGAAAGTGCTATGCTCTGTGAGCAAAGAAGAATTGAATTAGCTCCGAAGATATGTGAGATATAGAGAGTTAGTGAATCTATATCAAATGTTCACAGGAACTATTTGTGTCCAACCTGTGTCAGAAGATTCCAAGCTTGTATAGGTCTCATCAGCCACAGTCAGGACACTAGCTTTACTCTAACATAATGGTGTCATTTTGGTCCTCTTGGAAGATTGTAGGTCAACCAGTAGCTTCGTATGTATCACTGAAAGTGAGACTAAACTCATTACTAGAACATAGCAGTGGCCAAATAAATGTCTCTGCAGAAATATCCTGGAAGGGAGGAAGCATGATGAAGAGAGCATTTAGATGTAGATATAAAGAGGGATAAATCAAAAGGGATCATTATGAAGTAGCTAGTAGTGGTCTCCCAGAGTTGTTTTGGGGATCAATGAGACAATATTTGTAAAGTTCTGAGCACAGTGTCTGGCATATAATAAGCACTTGGTAAGTAATTGTTCCTTTTTTCCTTCCCTGATGCAAGTCTCTTATATAACACATAACCAGACAGAGGAAGTGGCTGATATTATTGATATAAAACACAAAACTCTTACCAAGGCAATAATGTTTGAGAACTTATTTTACTTAATTATAATCAAGAAAGGAAGACCCGGTTTCTAAAGGATAAGAAGACATAAACATTTTATTTTAGAGATCATGAAAACCAACATCATCTATAGATTTAGCAGATTTACTTACATACACACACACACACACACACACACACACACACACACACACACTCCCACGATTTTAAAGGGAATGATGATTCAAATTTCTGAAACATTGCATTCAGTAAATGTTTAATTGAATTGAATAAGGTTCTCATGAATGAAATTCTGATGACCCCATTGTGAGTGATTCTGTTAGAGGGGAAAGAGAGAAGCATTTTGAAGAGATTGATGTCTTTCTGTATAGTCTCATATGAAGTTATCCATCAGTATCATCACACCTTTAACACATTACTGTCACCAACACACATATGCTCTCAGGTGTTTCCTATAATGATATGTTTTCCAATCATTACTTCAATCCCCGGACACAAGTCCCTGTACCTGATTCCCAGTTTGAGTTGTCTTTTGAGTTGGACTGCATATAGTGGCATACTTACATTTAAAAAAAAATGTAGTCATCTCTTTTAGATATTTAATAACCTAAGTAAAAGATCAAGGAGGCATCAAATTAATTGTTCTACCTAAGTACTTTTATAATACAAAGGATTACAAAACAACAAAAATGAAATCTCAAAACCAGTGCACTGTTATTTATCTTGTTCTTGTCTCTTTAAGAAGATTGTCTGGAAAATTGGTTCCTAAACCCCTAGGTGCCAACTCTTGACCATTTGTCTGCCCTTTCTCTAATTGTTCCAGTACTTTGCATTACTGTGTACCCCTTGAGAATTATATCCAGGTGGATTATACTATCCCTACTTATTGCGTAATGTAATTTTTGCTTTTGGAGGGGTTATTTTGTTTTTAGGGAACAAAACCAAAAACTCATAATTATCTCTCTATAGATTTTCATTTAGACAGGAGATACTGGGGGGAGAGGGGCAGGGGCGAAGAATTAACCTTTTTCCCTTTTCATTTCTAGTCTGGTTGCTGGATTTTTTTTTTCCCCATATATTTTAGCTCTGCACAGACCTCAAGAGATGTTGAGGAGTTTGTATCTCAGATCTTTATATTTTAAGCTGATTAACATTCCTTCTTGACTTTATTTTTCATTTTTACCATCTATGGAAAGATAAATTCTAAGCTATTTTCATCTGAATTTTAGCCATTCAGGAATGTTTCATTTATTAAATTGTTATTTATATATAAAATTAATTATAACTGTAACAATTCATCTAAAGTTGTGTTTTTATTGAAACCAATTAACAAGTGACATAGATATCTAAGAATATTTTTAAGAAATCTAAATGGTCTAAAAATTTGGGAAACTAGTAAAGGTTAACACAAAAGCCTTTTTATCATATATGCCATGCAGAGAGAAGATAGACTCTAAAAGATGCAATGTTGGTAGATGGTATTGAAAAATAAGAACTATTCATTATTTTGCTTCTTTCTTCACTATTGAGGAGAATCATTTTTGGGGAGAAAAGTAGGATAAGTTATCTAACAGGAAAGCCCAGCATATTAAAAGAAAACTTTGTGACTTTAAATAAATTCAAGTTACTAAACTAAAACAAAATTTTAAAATTTAAACTTTTATACATGAAGAGATAGACTGTTATCAATGATCTGTGAGGAATTATAGGGAATAGTAAAAATGCCACAGGGTTAGAAACAAACAAGGATGTCAATTTTTTTTAAAGGATAAAAGGGTAAATTCTAGAACAAAGAGTTTATTATTCAATCCTAGCAAAATTCTATAATAGATTATTAAGCTCCTAGAAAAAAGAATCTATCATACCATACAAGAAGATGATAGGACCACCCAGGAACAGGTTGAAAACTCTGATAGAAGAGGCCTTTTCAGAGTTCATGGAGACTTGAGAAAGGCCAAGCACAGTCTGATCAATATTCTAATAATGGGAAGCCCAAGTGTCATTCTGTGTCTACCGTTCTGTGTGTGATTAGCTCAAGATTCTTAGGATGCCTTGAAAAACAAAACTCTTAAGGACACAAGCACAAATGAGTCTATTAAGAAAGTAAAAGGAAACTCAAAATAGCCATGGCCAAACAGAGAAATCTTGAATAACACAATTTTAAAAGGCATATTCAAAAGATAAAATAAATGGCAAATAAAATGAATTCCAGAGAGTATTGTCATCTTATAAAAATAACATCAAAAACACTAAAGATCACAACCACCTATTTCTTATCTTGTTTTGTTATCCTGCAAAGGAAAGTGATCTTCAGTTGGGGAAATCTAGGATAAAATATGATAAGAGATCTTACCCTGAGGTACATGACATGATGGGAAGAGAATATCCAGCTTTCTTCAGTCATTTCAGAACACCAGATCTGAAAGAAAAACTGGATTACTATAAAGATCTTGCAAATGCTATTTCTTTGTCATTTTCAAATGCTTTTTCTATATCTATTGAGATGATCATATGGTTTTTGTTAATTTGGTTATTAATATGGCCAATTATACTGATAGTTTTCCTAATATTGAACCAGCCCTGCATTCCTAGTATAAATCCTACTTGATCATGGTGTATTATCCTGGGGTTGATTTTCTGTAGTCTTTTTGCTAATAGCTTAATTAAGATTTTAGCATCAATATTCATTAGGGAGATTGGTCTATAATTTTCTTTCTCTGTTTTCAACCTACCTGGTTTAGGTATCAGTACCATATCTGTCATAAAAGAAATTTGGTAGGACTCCTTCATTCCCTATTTTTTCAAATAGTTTATATAGCATTGGGACTAATTGTTCTTTAAATGTTTGGTAGAATTCACATGTAAATCCATCTGGTTCTGGGGATTTTTTCTTAGGGAGTTGATTAATAGCTTGTTCTCTTTCTTTTTCTGAAATGGGACTATTTAAGCAATTTACTTCCTCCACTGTTAATCTGGGAAGCCTATATTTTTGGAGGTGGTCATCCATTTCACTTAGACTCATCATCACAAGATCATTGGAAATGACCTGAATCGTCTTATTGTTGAAATGAGCTACACCCATCAGAATTGATCATTATGTCTTCTTGTCATGTATAATGTTGTTCTACTTATGCTCATTTCACTTAGCATCATTTCATGTAAGTGTCTCCAAAAGACTCAGGATGGAAAATGCTATTCAATCTTCAGAGAAAGAGTTATGTAATCTGAGTGCAGATGGCATATTATTTTCACTTTTTTTGTGTGTTTTTTTTTCTTTTTTTTGTGATTTTTCCCTTTTGTTCTGTTTCTTTTACAATGTAACTACTATGTAACTATGTTTAATATGATTGTATATATATAACATATAAAATTGCTTGACTTCTTGCAGAGAAGAAAGGAGGAATAAATAGAGATCAAAATCTTGTAAAAGTAAATGTTGAAAAGGTAATTGTATTAAGTGGAGAGGAGGGGAAGGAGCTCATCACTGACCATGTTATACAAATGTCATTCCTAGATTCCATCAGAGAATTTGATAAAATATTTCACAATATCATTGTGGACAGTGGAAATTTCTGAGCTTAATGATGGTACAGTTGAACAGATTTGGAAATTTTTTGAACAGTTTCTCTTTTGATAATTAGTGAATTGTTGTTGGCCTAATTTTGTTCAATCAATTCAATTCAATCAAATTTAGATAATATTATATTTAATGAGTTCTTCAGATTTATGGGTGGCCAAATCTGGAAAATCTGACAGAATTGGAATTTTTTGAAAGATTTTGACAGACTAGAAATTTATTAAGATATTCATAAATGTAAATTCTGTGTGTTTAAAACTTTATTCAGTACAGTATAATGCTATGTTAAAAGCTCTTCCACAAAGGTTTCTTCTATGTACGTTGCATTGATCAAAATTCCTTTAAATATCTAAAAGGAAATAACTACATTTGACCTTCTGATTTTTAAGAAAAACTAAGAAATGCAACAGGATAACATAGGCTTGCCAAAAGTGTTTGCTTTTTCTTAGACTTGGTAGAGAATGAAGTCCACATAGAGGATATTGTGTGGTAAGGTCCTTCAATTGCTCCTATTTGCAAATAATGACATGCTGATTGCATCAAATCTCAAAACATTGCAGAGCTTGCTGACATTGACATCCATAATCAAAAGAATTTCTACCATATTACCCACACATGAAAAATTAAATATATGAAAAATCCCTGTTTTCCAGATAATTGTGTGGGCTTAGGTGAATGTCCCAGAGAAGCGATTCATCTGCAGGACATAATTTGGAGAGACACTTTGAATGGTATAATAACCCAAACCCAGAATTGAATAGTAAACCAGGAAGCTGTATTGCATTTGGAAAATTGTATAGTGTTTTCATTGGCTTGAAACTTTTCTTTAAAACAAAGACCCACTTGATAATATTCTTGCAATGATAATAAGTAGCTGTAAAGTACAAGATACAAGAATCCGACAAATTAAACTTGCAAGCCAAATTTAAGGTAATAGAGAGAAACTTAGGATGTATAACTAGGCTTTAATACATCACCATTGAACAATTTTACTGAAGTAATAGTATACAAGATAGAATCTGATGCCTCAAAAGGACAACTTACTCATCTTCTATTAAGAGGGAAGACTTAAGTATGGTCAAGCTGTGTGCTGCATTGGGATCCATTAAATGTTGAAAGACATAAAAAAAGGGCCACAGGATTATGGGTAGAGCCTTTAAAGAAAACATATATTTAGGGATGTGGACGAAAGCCCTATAGGGTGAGGAGACCTGACAGACTTGCACATACACCAGTGGGTGTGGGATTACCCATATCATAGAGATCCTGAAGTGTCAATCAAGGGCATGACATTGAGCTGCTCTGAATCTTATTTCCTCACCACAAAAGGAAAAAATAATATATAATTACCTCCTCAGAGGCTATAAAATTGGAAAGTATCTTAAGAGGAGAAATTTTTTCCCTTGTATTTTAGAAAAGGTCATTCCTCCCTTCCCTCCCCCCCCCCCCCCCCCCCCCCCCAAAGCATTACTTAAACCAAACCATTGGTTGGTGTGGTATTGTTTGAGAAAAAAAAAAATTGATCAGACTCATGCAAGCAAATGCAGACTGATTCAGTTATTAAAAATTTAATATAAATGAAACATTGGCTGACACAAAAAGTGTGAAATGTTGATTCAGTTCACAAGTATGTAGATAAGTAAAGATGCTGAAATTCAAAAAAATTTGTCATGCATTTCACAGTATATGTAAATTTGTGACAATAATAGCTTCCTGTGAAGCTGATTCATGGTTTACCTTATTTCAGAGAAGAAATTACTTTTGTCCAAGAAACTCAACCAGACTCAGATAATTTAACCATTTAATCAATTATTCACATTAAAGAATTTTGCTATGCTGAAAGAAGTTAATTCTGACAAATATTCAAGAATTAATTTCAATTTAGGTTTCATAATTGTGTCTTTGAGGTGTCATTTCTTTTAGCCCTGCTTTTATTCTGTTTTAAATAAAGTATAAAACATTTGCTTTTGTCTTGGCAAGGAAATAAATGTCCTTTTAAGGGATGAAAATAATCCACATAAAGTATTTTTATGATATTTTATACCTTTATTCTTTCTATGATTTGGCATTTCAAAGTCGTGGGAGTTAGTGAAGCTTATGAGGATGCTGCCAATTGTCTTTGGTTGTTAACGAACTCCAAGCCTTGTGCCAACTGTAAATCTCCTATACAGAAGAATGAGGGTTGCAATCACATGCAGTGTGCTAAGGTAAGAGCCTGAGAGATTTTTAAATACTTTTTAGATGGAATTTTAATTTAATTTGATTATAATCCTTAAGAATGCATATTTATGCAGGTAAATCATATATTTCAGATTAGTTGTAAGAGATTGAGTTTTTACCTTATTTGTTTGTGACTGTGATAAAAATTAGTGTTAATTCTAATTACATTTAGGATTAGAGTTGGAGTTTGAGAAATATCAAGAATTGATGACTAATATTTTTTGTCCCTGAATTAGTTTTAAACCATTTTTTCATCTACAAGTTAACTTTTTTCTTCTGGAGATACTTATCTCCTCCCCTCCCCGCCCCCCCCCCCCCAAAAAAAAAAGCCCTAAATATCAGTAAATAAAAATCTATAATTAGATTAAAAATCAGGATTATAAAATAAAAAGATTTTACCAAGTTGGACACTTTTATTCTCAAAGTGATTTCTTTTAAAGTACATTAGCACATTTAAAAAAATCTTTTTTTTTTTTAAAACAAGCTCATCTGTTAGTATGAGAAAAGAAAAAGTAAGTACAAGTATTATTTATCAATATTAACCAACACAGTAAGAATCTGCAGGAAGTAGTGACCAAGGACCACCCTTCCTCTGAATAAGAACATTTAGATTTTGGTGCTTCCTTTAATATGGACTTGTTAGGTGACCTTTAAAAAAAAATCACTTCTTTTCTCTGTGTACCAGGAAGTTTCTGTGACTAAAAAAACATGAATCTGCTTTATAAGAGAGGGAGTGCCCTCATTGGTATCACTTTATCCTGATGAAGCACTTAGTGGGCCCTTCATAATTAGCTATCAGTTGGTTGATTAAAATAATAGAATAAAGCATTTATTTAAAAAAAAAAAGCGAGAAAAGAAAACTTGTAACATTTTTACATACTCATGGCTTTAAACTATTACTTATGTTGAGAACATAAATACAATCTACTAATGCACTGATCATTGGCTCCATGTCTTGTTTTATGAAAAGATGACGTAACTGAATAAATTTTTGGAATTAGAGTACTAAATGAATCCTAGATTTAATTGCTTAGAAATTTAAAATTATATTTCAAATAAATATAAATATAATTGAATCGAGCCAATGTTAAACATAATTTTGAGACTGCTTATACTCTAATTATAATTTTCTCTGACACTAAAACACCTAATATTTAAGAAACCTCAGCAAAAGATTTTTAAAAGTGTTACCTCATATTTTTTAGCATTGAAGCACTCATCAATTTCATATTATTAGTAGCAGTATTGAAGTTAATGACAATAAGTATGACCAATACATGAAACTTTAAATGTCTGTATTCCTACAAAGTTCATAAACCAACATGAGAGTGATATGGATCTATAAACTTGGAATTCAGATCTAAATAGAAAAACTCTTTATAGAGACACCAAAAAAACCAAATATACATGGTCAAAACCAACTCCCTATTTATGCCAAATTTAAAAATTCATTTCTCATGTGATAGGGTATTAAGTCTATCACATCTCTCTCAGGAATAGGTAGTAACATTCTTCATCATCAATTGTCTTTCAAAATTATTTTCATATTGTTGTTTTAGTATAAATTATTCTGATTCTCCTCACTTCTGTATTTTTTGGTCATTTTTCTGAAGTAATTATTATCTAATTACAATTAATTTCATTGGTTTAAAACTTAAATTGAATTTAAACATGATGGTGACTTTCTCCAAATTTCTTCAAACCACAGACATTTTATCACAATAACCATATTTTGAAAACTTTGCACATTAACAGAATATGCCAGAGCAAGGCCTTTAAGAATCAGTTCCACTTCTAATTCACAATGAGGCATTCTCTTCAAGAAATTTAAATATGTCAGACTGAAACATTCACAAATAATGTATCTTTGCCACAAGTGTTCATTCATGCAGTATGGATGATGTTTTATGTACATATTTTTATACAATGTAATTACCTTAGGATTTGTATTCTGGTATGACTAATTGAAAATCAGTAATGGTGGGTTGGAAAATAACATCCAATGAGAATCCAAGGGGAAGGAGAGTTCTCTGCAAATATTAAGCCCTGTTTTTTTTTTTTTTTTTTGTCTGTCTTGCATTTCTAGAAAGTGAATGAAATTGTTGTGCATCAGTCCCTACTTTCTGAAAACTTAAATCATAAGAGAGATTTTAGGTGGCAAGAGTAGTAGAGGAGCAGCATAGATTTTGATCTGCTTATGCATAGAAAATAAACATGCACCTTAGGAAAGTAGTCTATCTCTGCTTTCCTTCCTGCCTTAAATTACATTGGTTAAATGAAACTTTTATTCCTATCCTTGTGTGTTTTCCACATGGATGTCATTTTTTTCCTGCATAGCCAAACCCTTTTTTTCTTTATTGCCTTCTTTCCCTATTTCCTACTCTCTTCTAATTTAGACTACAGACCCAAATTAATCTGCATGTTGTTGATATGAAAAGGTATGTGTGTATGTGTCTGTGTTTTTCCCTGAAGTGCAAATATGATTTCTGCTGGATTTGCCTGGAAGAATGGAAGAAACATAGCTCTTCGACTGGAGGCTATTACAGATGCACTCGGTATGAAGTCATTCAGCATGTGGAGGAGCAGTCCAAGGAAATGACAGTGGAGGTGAGAAGAAATTAAACTAAAATGCCTGTCTAATTTATATTGGTACCTTGAAGGTACCAAAATAGCTAAATATTTTTGTAAATTTTTGGCTCTCATTGCTCCCATGTGATTGAAGCATTAAACTGAAGACTGGATTGGTATCAGTGGACGCCTATCCTCAATGTAATGCCCTCCCTAAAGTGATATTTTTTTAAGGGATGGATAGATTAGGTAAGTAGATTGGTAAATGTCCATAGACATTTAGCTATGTATGTCTATTTATATCTATATGAATATACTAAAAAGTTCTTCAGAATTTCAGAGCGATGTGTTTTCATACCCATGTTTCCTCTCTCTATCACTTTCTTGAGCAAGGCAGTAGTCTGCATGAGTTAGAGACAGTGAGGATCAAAGTAGCACCAACCTCCATTTATAAAAGTTCTTAGCACAGGGCCTGACCCAGAGTCAACAGGCTGATTTTCTTCTCTTCCTTTAGTAGAATATTTGAAGTATTGTGGCTAAAAATGTAGTAGATGGGGGCCAACTCTGGTAGGAAGCATTCCTTAACATAGCTAAGCTGTCCTCAAAAGACCCTCCCCCACTCCCAGGCTCATGTGCCAAGCCTTTCCAGTTTGGTTTAAGACTTGGCAGAGCTGCTGCCACTCCACTCCCTTGCCACAATGGGTCACCATAAGAAGACTTAACTCTTATTAAGAAATAACCATGAACTGTTTTTGAAAAAAATCAAAACATTTCTTCAGTTTAGATAATAGCTTT
Organism: Antechinus flavipes; assembly: GCF_016432865.1. Classification (NCBI taxonomy): domain Eukaryota; kingdom Metazoa; phylum Chordata; class Mammalia; order Dasyuromorphia; family Dasyuridae; genus Antechinus; species Antechinus flavipes. The sequence continues at coordinate 45,679,426 of NC_067402.1, read as the reverse complement.
TCATTTTTATCACTGCTCTCTTCATGTTTGTCACTTTCATTCTCCATCATCTCTATTCTGTTAGCATACTGTCAGCTATTGACAAGCTACACTCAGGTTTTGTGGAAGTCCGATTGGAGGCAGGAAGGAGGGCTTAATATCTACACCAGTGTGAGTTTTTCCTTTAATTTCAGTTTAAAAAAAAATAAATAAAAAGTCATGGCTTTAAAGAGAGGTACATTTCTTAATATTCTAAAGATTGTTTTTCATTTTTGTTAAGTTGTTTTCATTTGTGTCCAGCTCTTTGTAATCCCATTTGAAGTTTTCTTGCTAAAGATACTGGAGTTTCCTATTTCCCTCTCTGGCTCATTTTACAGATGAAATTGAGATAAACCAGGTTAAGTGACTTGTCCAGGATTACACAGCTAGTAAGTGTCTGAGGTCAGATTTGAACTCAGGACAGTGAGTCTGACTTCTACCCCAGCACATTATCCATGACACCACAGTTGATTTTTGTTTAAAGCATAGAAATTATGACTGTAATAATATACAATGTTAATAAGCTCTTGGGTCTTATGTAAGTTATTTATGAACTTTGTTTCTAGGCTGAGAAGAAACACAGAAGGTTTCAAGAACTTGACAGATTTATGCATTACTATACGAGATTTAAAAATCATGAGCTCAGCTATCAGGTATTTCACAAACTGCTTCAGATTAATTAAGCTTCTCTATAACCGATTCAGAAATTGGATATGCTAACAGTTTTTTCCTTTCTCTTTAGTTAGAACAACGCCTTCGAAAAACAGCCAAAGAAAAGATGGAACAGTTGAGTAGAGCTCTCAGTGGAAGTAAGTAAGGGGAGGGGGAAAAGGGGAGTAGTAGAAGTAGTAGTAACAGTAGAAGTAGTGATGGGTAGATGTTAACAAAAATGGATATAAATAAGTCTTGTGAGATTAAATTTCTTTTAAGAAAGCAAATGTCTTCACACAGCTGATTATTTTAAACCTAAATTTATATTTGAAACCTCCAAAATCCAATTCTAAATAAAATAGCTATAATAAGTTTAAAACTACATCTTCATCATTTGTTGCCATTTAGAATTTGTTAAGCATTAAGGAGCCAAATATTATCCCATAGCTACTTTAAACTAACTTTAGAAAGTACGTAAATTCTTTGAGACCCTTGACATTTTGTAGCAATTATATATTAAATTCCTTTTCCACAACACTAGGCATTTTCTGATCACACTCTAAACTGCCTCTTTGAGACATGTTATATATCAGAATCATTGTCATTATCACCTACTTATCAGATGAGGAAACATATTCCCAATTGAGGTAGAGCCACTTGATTGTAGGTACACAGCTAATCAGTCTCAAAGGCAGGATTAGAATCCATTGTGTCCTACTTCCAATGCTGCCAGTCCAGAGCCCTTAGAGATCATCTAACCAAAACTTTTCACTTGATTGATAAATAGAAGGCGAGTGATGTGAAAAAAATTTGTCTCAGATTACATAAGTTAGTTTACATCTCACCTTATATTTCAATTGGTTTTGTGTATGCTTTTTCACATTCTTAGATTAAGGATAGAGAAAACAATTCAATCATCTCTCTATCTTCCACAGTGCTGAGCATAACCTCTTATATATAGTGAATTCTTGGTAAATCTTTATTGCACAAATTAATAGCATATGTTTTACCAAATGAGCAGCTGTTGTTTAAAATGGCATGTTGGGTTTGAGACAGAAATGTCATCACCAGGGTTAATTGCTAATTTGCTAACCCCTCCTCTTACCTGTGATTTAGATATGTACACACATACTACATGGAGGAGCAGAGTCAAACCTTCTCCACCAGCACTAATTCCCCTTCTTCTGTTGAAAGCCTCAGTCAAAACATATCTCCTACTCAGAAAATGCCCAAACTGACCCAAGATCCTTCTCCCTGTGGCTCTACCCCATACATCAGATCTTCTTGGCACTTTATTTTTTTTTAAATAAAATTTTGGGCTTTTTCCTCCAATTACATGTAAAAAAATTCTTTTTAAACTTTTTTTTTTAATTTTGAGTTCAAAATTCTCTCCTCTTCTTGAGACAGTAATATGATATAATTTACACATATACAATCATATAAAAGTTTCCATACTAAGTCATTTTTTTAGAAGAAAATATGAACTAAAGCAAAAAAAAAAGTGCAAAGACCCTTATTAGTTATTTTTCTGGAGGTGGATAACATTTTTTATCATGAGTCCTTTGGAATTGTCTTGAATGTTACTAAGAAGAGCTAAGTCACCCACGGAATCATCATACAGTAGTGCTGTTACTTTGTACAGGATTCTTCTGGTTCTACTTACTTGGTTCTGAATCAGCTCTTGTAAGTGCTTAATTCCCACCTCAACACTGTCCCAAAAGTCATGGGACCTTCATGTGTCCTGAGTTGAATTCTCTCTTGTACAATGTTGCCTCCAGTTAAAATATGAGTTCTTAGAAAGTAAGGATTGTTTCACCTTCCTGTGGGAAGCACTTAATACAGATTTTTTTTTTTTTTAAACATTCCATCCACTTAGACTACTCTCCACAATGAGGCAAAAATAAGGTGGTCCAAAAATGTTTGCATTTTAACCTGGCATCAGCTGCTATCCCTGTCCTCAGAATGTACATATGCATATCAATAAATACACAGCCATTTAACAGAAAAGAAAGCATGTGACTACTGGGAGAACTAGAACTTGAACTGAATGAAGCAAAAGGATTCTCATAATTAATAAACTATAAAGTGCTTTGCACATAATAAGGTTTAATAAATAACTGTTAAATGAATTCATTGGGATTCTTAAAAATAGACGGTCAATGTCCTTTATGGTTTATATTTGCAAAACATAGCCAGTATGAAAATGAGTGATGATATTAAATATAATTCCCCCATTTCCTCAGCTTTAAATTGGGAACATTATTTGTACTTTTACAGAGTAGTTGTTGTGAGGATCAAATGAGGTGTAATAGAAGTAAAGTGCTACAGAAATGTCATCTGTTATTCTCAGAGTGAAATGCTAGATGTCCCAGAAGTCTCAGTACAGTATTAAGCTATTAAAGTGTGATGAATTATATTTCACCCTAGTCTGAACCCCTCCTATTAAAACAGCATTAAAATTTTTTAAACATCCTTTATTATGGAATCTCTTTTCTTTCCTTCCCCTCCTCTAAAAAGAAGAAAAATCTGAAATGATGCTTTCTAAAATAACAGAAATTTATATTTAAATTTATTTGTTCAGGTGTTGTGTTTTATTGCATGATATAAGCATCTTTCTGCCCATGATTTTGAAATGTAATTTCTTTTTTTATTTCCACTAATTATTTAATGGAATATTTAGTGTCCTGAATGTAGCTTTCTGACCTTTTCTAGTCCACACCTAGAAACTGAGATTGAATAAGTAAGAACTAATCAGATCCAGAAGTTCTTAGTGCAAAGATGGAAAGCCAAATAAATCTATGTGATTCCCTTGTTTAGAGAGCCTGGAAGGCAAAGGTCTCAGATACTGAAGATATTTTATCTACCCTCTTTTTGCAGTTTTCTTTATTCTCTAGCATTATCTGTCCAGTAGCTAATTTAAGAGAATTGTTTTTCCTATTAATAGTAGTCTAAAGCAATAGTTAAATTTTTCAGGAACTGAAAAGTTAATTGTAATTTATAAATAATGAAGTTCCTCAAGAATCATTTGAGAGATTGTTTAATGACAGAGATAACTTGAGATTCTTAGAACCAAGAAGTCACTAAAAAAATGCAAGATTGATTTGTAGAAGCTAAAAGTGTCTCTGGATAATTACAGCTTAGTTTTTGAATTCATGCATCTAAGTAAAAGACCTACCTTGTTTAAAAAAAAAAAAAAACTCTGAATAATTTCTCTAATGAGTCCACATCAAAATTAAAATTCCTTGGACAACATTCCTTGTGTATTTTTTTTTTTTAAAGAAATCACATTTGCTTATTGTAATAGTATAGCTGCAGAGAAAAAGTGTTTTCACAGTGCCCGGATTACCTTGTAGCTGAAGGAGGCTGTCCAGATACAACTTTTATTGAAGATGCCGTTCAAGAGCTCCTAAAAACTCGACGCATTCTTAAGTGTTCTTATCCTTATGGATTTTTTTTGGAACCTAAAAGCACAAAGAAAGAAATATTTGAACTCATGCAGGTAAAATGAAACTTTTATTATTAAATTTATATAGCTATATTCTTAGATATGTAATGTCATAGAAAATCTTTACTTTTCCTTGTGATACAAAATGAGGCTTGGTTTATACTTGACCGTCTCTAGATTGTTTTTGTGCTTGGATTGGTTTTTTTATTATTTTAATTATTAAATATAGAGACGTTTACCAGTAAAAATGTAAATTTTGTTTGTTCAAACATAGAAAAATTGGCTTTTTTGTGAGACTCTGCAAGAACTGTGGATTGTAAAGTTTTCTTTCAGAGTTTTTGTAAAGTATATAGATAGATGGGGGTCTAGGCTAGCTCAATAATGCTATAAACAACCTCATATTTAAGGAGATAATTTAAATGAAATCTCAGAGCCAAGAAGTGGCAATTTCTTTGTAGAGTACAGTTTGAAACAAACGAAAAAAACCTCCCAAAGTAATCCTAATTTAAAAGCAAAAATCTGTATTCTATTACTCATATCCATCACCCATGAGTCCTCACCTTAGCCACATGCTTTAACCCAGATTGGTGTCCCTCTCTCTATATATGTCTCTTCTCTATGACTGTATCCTCAGACATGTCAGTCACAGAAGTCCCCTTTCTGCAGTCCCTTCTAGCCTGTTTCAAGTTTCAGGATCCAATTCAAGACATAATGTCTTGGACTTCCGGTTAAGATGGCGGAGAGGAGGCTCACAGTTGCATAAGCTCCGCGCTTTCTCTCACTATCCACTTCATTACAAGCCTCTGAATCAATGCTTGACTGAAAAAAACCCACAAATAGTTACCAAGAGAAGCCATCCTTGAGATCCGCCAAGAAAGGTCTGTCTTTACTGGAGGGCTGGGACGGTTTTAGATCGGGCGCAGGCTGAGGGCAGCGGCAGTGAGAGCACGGGAGCAGAGCTGAGAGGGGGTGGGGAGTGATCGTAGCCGTCTCTGCGGGGAGAGCTTCGCTACAGGTTTGGAACCTGCAGCAAGTCAACAGCCCAGCAGAGAAGCTAAAAACACCGGGGCTGAAGAACACAACCGCAAACAGCTGGAGTCTCTCAGGACCTGGCCGCCCCCCCCTTCCCCCCCCTCAGTGACTCAGCACGCTTTGGGATCTCAGAGCGCAGGCGCAGCACAGTCCTGCTAGTGCCTCACTGCTGCCCCCCGCAGTCTGGAGAGGAAGCTCGATAACACACCCAGCCCCCCCCCCCCAAAGAAAGACTCCAGTTTTTTCTGTTTTTCTTTGGTAGTTTGTCTCTGATTAATAGACAGAATGAGCAAGAAGCTGAAGAGGACTTTAACCCTTGACAGCTTCTATACAGATAGAGAGCAGACTCTAAATCCTGAGGAGACTAAAAACAGGCAGTCCCCAGGTGATTCCCCAAAGGAGGAAATCATCTGTTCCTCAGCACAGATGAACCTCATAGAAGTGATTAAAAAGGCTCTCACAAGGGAGCTAGAAGAAAAGTGGGAAAAGAGCCTGGAGAAGTCAGTTAAAGAGAGAGTGGATAAAGAAGTAAAATCCTTGAAAAATAGGATTAGTGAACTGGAAACAGAAAACAGCTCTCTAAAAAACAAAATTGGCGAAATGGAAAAAAATTCCACAGAACAAAAGAACTCAATGGCACAATTAGAGAAAGATTTTAAAAAAGCGAGTGAAGAGAATACTTCACTGAAAATCAGAATTGAACAAGTGGAATTGAATGACTCGAGGAGACAAGAAGAATCAGTCAAGCAAATCCAAAAAAATCAAACAATGGAGAAAAATGTGAAATACCTTCTGGGGAAGACAACAGACCTGGAAAACAGATCCAGGAGAGACAATCTGAGAATCATTGGACTCCCAGAAAAACATGATGAAAAAAAGAGCCTGGACATTGTCTTCCAGGAAATTATCAAAGAGAACTGCCCAGAAGTCATAGGAACAGAGGAAAAAATAAACATTGAAAGGATTCATCGATCACCCACTGAAAGGGATCCTAAAATCAAAACACCAAGGAATATAGTGGCCAAATGCCAGAACCCTCAGATGAAAGAAAAAATATTGCAAGCGGCTAGAAAAACCCAATTCAAGTATCAAGGAGCCACGATAAGGATCACCCAGGATCTGGCAGCATCCACATTAAAAGATCGAAGGGCCTGGAATATGATATTCCGAAAGGCTAAGGAACTTGGTATGCAACCAAAAATAACTTACCCAGCGAGAATGAGCATCTTTTTCCAGGGAAGAAGATGGACATTCAACGAAGTAAGCGAATTTCATCTATTTCTGATGAAAAAACCAGAACTTAACAAAAAGTTTGATCTACAAATATAGAACTCAAGAGAAATCTAAAAAGGTAAAGATTAATCTTGGGAACTATATTTTGACTATATAGATGTATAAAGAATACATGTATACCTTGTTCTAGAAATTGATGTGGAAAGGACACTGTACCAGAAAAAGGGTAAAGTGGGGGTAGTACATCACATGAAGAGGCATAGGAAACCTATTATATCTGAGAGAAAGAATGGAGGGGGATGAATATAGTGGGTATCTTACTGCCTTCAGAATTGGCTTTAAGTGAAAAATCTTAAGACATATTCAATCTATGGTGAAACTTCTCCCATCTCATTGAAAAGTGAGAAGGGAAAAGTGGAAAGGGAAGGAATAAGCTAAGCGGAAGGGAATACGGGAACTGGGAGGGAAAGGGGTAAGATAGGGGGAGGAACTCTAAGGCGGGGGGAGGGACACTAAAAAGGGAGGGCTGTGAGAAGCAAGGGGTGCTTACAAGCTTAATACTTGGAAGGGGGGAAAGGGGAAAGAAGGGAAGAAAGCATAAATCGGGGTTAACAAGATGGCAAGTAATACAGAATTGGTCATTCTAACCATAAATGTGAACGGGGTAAACTCCCCCATAAAGAGGAAGCGGTTAGCAGAATGGATTAAAAGCCAGAATCCTACAATATGTTGTTTACAGGAAACACACCTGAAGCGGGGAGATACATGCAGGTTAAAGGTAAAAGGTTGGAGCAAAATTTACTATGCTTCAGGTGAAGTCAAAAAAGCAGGGGTAGCCATCCTGATCTCAGATCAAGCTAAAGCAAAAATTGACCTAATTAAAAGAGATAAGGAAGGACACTACATCTTGCTAAAGGGTAGCATGGATAATGAAGCACTATCTATATTAAACATATATGCACCAAGTGGGGTAGCATCTAAATTCTTAAAAGAGAAACTAAGAGAGCTGCAAGAAGAAATAGACAGTAAAACTATAATAGTGGGAGATCTTAACCTTGCACTCTCAGAATTAGATAAATCAAACCAGAAAATAAATAAGAAAGAAGTCAAAGAGGTAAACAGAATACTAGAAAAGCTAGATATGATAGATCTCTGGAGAAAATGTAATGGAGACAGAAAGGAATACACTTTCTTTTCAGCAGTTCATGGAACCTATACAAAAATTGACCATATATTAGGGCATAAAAACCTCAAACTCAAATGCAGTAAGGCAGAAATAGTAAATGCATCCTTTTCAGACCACGATGCAATGAAAATTACATTCAACAAAAAACCAGGGGGAAGTAGACCAAAAAATAATTGGAAACTAAATAATCTCATACTAAAGAATGATTGGGTAAAACAGCAAATCATAGACATAATTAATAACTTCACCCAAGAAAACGATAATAATGAGACATCATACCAAAATGTATGGGATGCAGCCAAAGCGGTAATAAGGGGAAATTTCATATCTCTAGAGGCCTATTTGTATAAAATAGAGAAAGAGAAGGTCAATGAATTGGGTTTGCAATTAAAAAGGCTAGAAAAGGAACAAATTAAAACCCCCAGTCAAACACTAAACTTGAAATTCTAAAAGTAAAAGGTGAGATCAATAAAATTGAAAGTAAAAAAACTATTGAATTGATTAATAAAACTAAGAGTTGGTTCTATGAAAAAACCAACAAAATAGACAAACCCTTAGTAAATCTGATTAAAAAAAGGAAAGAGGAAAATCAAATTGTTAGTCTTAAAAATGAAAAGGGAGAACTCACCACTAACGAAGAGGAAATTAGAGCAATAATTAGGAGTTACTTTGCCCAACTTTATGCCAATAAATTCGACAACTTAAATGAAATAGAAAAATACCTCCAAAAATACAGCTTGCCCAAACTAACAGAGGAAGAAGTAAATATCCTAAACAGTCCCATCTCAGAAAAAGAAATAGAACAAACTATCAATCAACTCCCTAAGAAAAAATCCCCAGGACCAGATGGATTTACATGTGAATTCTACCAAACATTTAAAGAACAATTAACTCCAATGTTATATAAACTATTTGAAAAAATAGGGATTGAAGGAGTCCTACCAAACTCCTTTTATGACACAGATATGGTACTGATACCTAAACCAGGTAGGCTGAAAACAGAGAAAGAAAATTATAGACCAATCTCCCTAATGAATATTGATGCTAAAATCTTAAATAAAATATTAGCAAAAAGATTACAGAAAATTGTCACCAGGATAATACACTATGACCAAGTAGGATTTATACCAGGAATGCAGGGCTGGTTCAATATTAGGAAAACTATTAGCATAATTGACTATATCAATAACCAAACAAACAAAAACCACATGATCATCTCAATAGATGCAGAAAAAGCATTTGATAAAATCCAACATCCATTCCTAATAAAAACACTTGAGAGCATAGGAATAAATGGACTTTTCCTTAAAATAGTCAGGAGCATATATTTAAAACCATCAGTAAGCATCATATGCAATGGGGAAAAACTGGAACCTTTCCCAGTAAGATCTGGAGTGAAGCAAGGTTGCCCACTATCACCATTATTATTTAATATCGTATTAGAAACACTAGCCTCGGCAATAAGAATCGAGAAAGATATAAAAGGAATTAGAGTAGGCAATGAGGAAACCAAACTATCACTCTTTGCAGATGATATGATGGTATACCTAGAGAACCCCAGAGATTCTACCAAAAAGCTATTGGAAATAATTCATAATTTTAGCAAAGTAGCTGGCTACAAAATAAATCCCCATAAATCCTCAGCATTTTTATACATCACCAACAAAACCCAACAGCAAGAGATACAAAGAGAAATTCCATTCAGAATAACTGTTGATACCATAAAATATTTGGGAATCTATCTACCAAAGGAAAGTCAGGAATTATATGAGCAAAATTATAAAAAAGTCTCCACACAAATAAAGTCAGACTTAAATAATTGGAAAAATATTAAGTGCTCTTGGATTGGCCGAGCGAACATAATAAAGATGACAATACTCCCTAAACTAATCTATTTATTTAGTGCTATACCAATCAGACTTCCAAGAAAATATTTTATTGATCTAGAAAAAATAACAACAAAATTCATATGGAACAATAAAAAGTCGAGAATCTCAAGGGAACTAATGAAAAAAAAATCAAATGAAGGTGGCCTAGCTGTACCTGATCTAAAATTATATTATAAAGCAGCAGTCACCAAAACCATTTGGTATTGGCTAAGAAATAGATTAGTGGATCAGTGGAAAAGGCTAGGCTCACAAGACAGAATAGTCAATTATAGCAATCTAGTGTTTGACAAACCCAAAGCCCCTAACTTCTGGGAAAAGAATTCATTATTTGATAAAAACTGCTGGGATAATTGGAAATTAGTATGGCAGAAATTAGGCATGGACCCACACTTAACACCATATACCAAGATAAGATCAAAATGGGTCTATGACCTAGGCATAAAGAACGAGATTATAAATAAATTAGAGGAACATAGAATAGTTTATCTCTCAGACTTGTGGAGGAGAAAGAAATTTGTGACCAAAGATGAACTAGAGACCATTACTGATCACAGAATAGAAAATTTCGATTACATCAAATTAAAAAGCCTTTGTACAAATAAAACTAATGCAAACAAGATTAGAAGGGAAGCAACAAACTGGGAAAACATTTTCACAGTTAAAGGTTCTGATAAAGGCCTCATTTCCAAAATATATAGAGAACTGACTCAAATTTATAAGAAATCAAGCCATTCTCCAATTGATAAATGGTCAAAGGATATGAACAGACAATTTTCAGAGGATGAGATTGAAACTATTACCACTCATATGAAAGAGTGTTCCAAATCATTATTGATCAGAGAAATGCAAATTAAGACAACTCTGAGATATCACTACACACCTGTCAGATTGGCTAAGATGACAGGAAAAAATAATGATGAATGTTGGAGGGGATGCGGGAAAACTGGGACACTAATGCATTGTTGGTGGAGTTGTGAACGAATCCAACCATTCTGGAGAGCAATCTGGAATTATGCCCAAAAAATTATCAAAATGTGCATATCCTTTGATCCAGCAGTGTTTCTATTGGGCTTATATCCCAAAGAAATACTAAAGAAGGGAAAGGGACCTGTATGTGCCAAAATGTTTGTAGCAGCCCTGTTTGTAGTGGCTAGAAACTGGAAAATGAATGGATGCCCATCAATTGGAGAATGGCTGGGTAAATTGTGGTATATGAATGTTATGGAATATTATTGTTCTGTAAGAAATGACCAGCAGGATGAATACAGAGAGGCTTGGAGAGACCTACATGAACTGATGCTAAGTGAAATGAGCAGAACCAGGAGATCATTATACACTTCGACAACGATATTGTATGAGGACATATTTTGATGGAAGTGGATTTCTTTGACAAAGAGACCTGAGTTTCAATTGATAAATGATGGACAAAAGCAGCTACACCCAAAGAAAGAACACTGGGAAACGAATGTGAACTATCTGCATTTTTGTTTTTCTTCCCGGATTATTTATACCTTCTGAATCCAATTCTCCCTACGCAACAAGAGAACTGTTCGGTTCTGCAAACATATATTGTATCTAGGATATACTGCAACATATCCAACATATAAAGGACTGCTTGCCATCTAGGGGAGGGGGTGGAGGGAGGGAGGGGAAAAAAAAATCGGAACAGAAATGAGTGTCAATGTAATGTAATTATTAAATAAAAAATTTAAAAAAAAAAAAAAAAAAAAAAAAAGACATAATGTCTTCTTGAACTTTTTTTAGCTTAACTTTGACCTATGGTGGGGTGATCTTTGTTCTTCTTTGTACTCTCTCCAGCACTTGTATCTCCTGTCCTCAGTTGATTGATTACAAAAGCTGGATTTGTTGTGCCCTATCAAACAGCTAACCACAGGCAAACGAATGGAGAATGACTTTTTGTTGAGGGAGCTCTGTTTGCCTGAATATGAAATGGCTTCAGATAGGATGCTCTTGTTTGTAGACAGCTGGAAAATTACATAAAATACAAAAATCACACACTTTATAAATAGAAGTCTTTCTTTGTTCCATATCACATGAAGTCAGTTAAGGAAACTTAGTTTGAAGTTTTTGCCTTAAAATGAGATTGGGAAATCAGATTTCTGGTTTGTAATGGAACATCTGATACTTAGCATAGGATATCTTTTTCTCCCTAATATAGACAGACCTAGAAATGGTCACTGAAGACCTTGCGCAAAAAGTAAATAGGCCTTATCTTCGCACGCCTCGACACAAAATCATTCGGGCAGCGTGCCTCGTGCAGCAGAAGAGGCGAGAGTTCTTGGCGTCTGTAGCAAGAGGAGTTGCTCCTGCAGACTCACCAGAAGCACCAAGGCGCAGGTACAGAACATGCTTGTGTCTGAGCTCACTGATATCAACAGTCTTAAAGCAAATTCATTGTAACCTGCATTCTTATCTTCCTAAATTCTATAAAAGTAAAATTTTTATTCCTAGGAGGAATTTATAACTAGTATATTAGTAATGAAAGAAACTATTAACTTAAATGATTTCTAAGGGTATACAATCTCACTTTTCTTATTATTCTGTATTATATGGTGTAGCATCCCAAGAATTAACAAGACTCAGTAATTTCATACTTAATATAAATTAATAAATTAGACTAGCTCAAAAGTAGCATCTTTAACTTGATCTGTATAATAATACATCCCTTCAGATGATATTAAATTTAATATACATTTATGATTCTTAGTAATTATCTTGGCATATAAAAGCGTTACAGTAGGTAAAGTACGGGGCCTGGCATCAGGAACACTATTCTCCATTTGTTCAAATCCAGCGTCACTGCCTAGCTGCGTGGCCTTGGACAAGTCACTGAACTCTCTTTGCCTCTGTTTCCTCATCTGTAAAATGAGCCAGAAAAAGAAATGGCAAACCCCTCTAATATCTATGCCAAGAAAACTCCATGTGGGTCACAGAGAGTAAGACATGACAAAAATTACTGAACAACAACAAAATAAAAAATTTTAGTCATCTTTGCTCACTTTTCAGTCAGTCTTCTTAATATACAAAATATGTACGTGGATGGGGGGGAAAGCGAAAGAGAAATGCATATTTTGAATGAGTATAAATTAATGAGATTGTGATGGAAGAAATCCTGATATATGCAAGAAATAGCAGTTACAAATAAATTTATGTCCTTTGACATAAAATAAAAAGTGAAAAAAACATTTTTTCTGTGATGTAATGATTTTATTTTTGTTTTCCATATTCCTAATGGGACTTATATTTGATTATGCATGCTGTATCTTCACATGAATAAAACATAAATACTTCTTTGATTTGAGTACATAATAGGCATTTCTTACATTTGATGTTGTTAAATCATTTTGTCATATCCAAAGCTTCATGACGTCATGGACCATGCTGTTCCTAGGTTGGGGGAGGAAGCCAGTTATTTTTTTGTTTAGTTCAGGGGTGGGAGTGGGGGGAGGAGAGCAAAATATTGGAGTGGTTTACTATTTTCTTCTCCTGTGGATTAAGGCAAACAAAGATCAAACTTCACACAGTTAGTGATAGTCTAAGGCTGGATTTGAATTCGTCTTCCTGATTCCATGTCCAATGCTATTTCCATTCAGCCACCTCCTTATGTTTGGTATACATCTTAAATTATGTTTTTTATTCTACAAGATACATTTATATTAAATCCCAGCAGTTACTGTTTAGTACCTTGCATGTAAGAGCTATTTGTAGAATTGTTAGATTCAAAATTTTGAAATTAGTTTATTAAATTCCAAGTTTAGTAGTTTTATTGATAAAACAAGATTGAAGCAGAAGAATGTCACAGATTTTCCTTTTTGTTAAAAGGGCAAGGGACTAATGATTTCCATTGTATAGTTCTGTTAATAAATCAAATGGTATGTTTAATTTCTTTGTAGCTTTGCTGGTGGAACGTGGGATTGGGAATATTTAGGATTTGCATCCCCTGAGGTAATTGTTTTTGTAAATCTTTTTTAAAATTGCCTTTTCTTTTTGCAGTCATATTTTATGCAATTTACATTTATATCTATTCCAAATCATATCAATCTTAACTACTGTGAGTGATGCCTTCTTTTTTTTTATGATATGCAGGTAGAATTAACTTTAGCCTTTCTTGGAACAAGTTACATTAAGACAGTGAAATTTTATCATTTTAAATTATTTTTTAGACACTGCTTAGTAAAACTCTAAAAATAAAAGTGTTATGTCTTTTAAATTTAAAATATTGATTCAGCTTAAGTCTTTGGGGATCATAAGTAAGATTGTTTTGGGGGAGAGGTGGGGTTCTAATACTTTAATAATCTGGAAGATAATTCTTTTATATTAAAGTGGAATGAAAACTAATTTAGAATCCTTAATGTTATGATCTTATAATTAAACACTGGACAAAAAAAGCAGTTATTTTTAAAATCAAGTATGAGAAGATAATTTCCTATGAAAACAATATGTGAAGTGATGCTTTGTCTTAATATAAGCTTCTTTTAAGACTTCCACTCTATCTTTACATTTTTTTCCATTCTTGATTATTAAGGCCATTTTAGTACATTGAATCAATGTAGTATTTTTTTTAAATTCTGAAATATTAAGTAATAGCCTGAACAATTAGCAGATAGAGTGAAAACCTTAACTGTTTAATGTTTTGCTTTTCTGAGATTTGAATAGCCACTGTCATTTTGGAATATGATTTTATCTGTATAGAGCAATTTTCTGCCCACTTATGTACTGCTCTCATTTTGTCCTTATTTGCAGAAAACCACTCGCTAATTCTTAATGTCATAGTTTATCAATTAAAAAGCATGTCTATGAACTTTGACCTTTCATTTAATTCCTTGGTAACTACAATTTATATTTTTAAATAAGTAATCCTTAGAACTTCTTAAAATCCCTAAATATGTTTTCATGAGGATTAAAGAAAATTGGAACAGAGGTGAATTTTCAAGGAATTTGAAACGGACAAAAAAGACATATTAATCTCTGTATTGTACCCAAATAATAGATAATAGAAGTGATCATTTTCCAAGGAAAGACTGTGGCTCATTTAAATCAGGTCTTTGACTCTGCTTAGCTTCTGAAGATACTTGCAATCCCCTTAGCTAATGACGTTTAAAATGTGGTGGCATATCCAGAGAGAGAGAGAAAGAGTCTGTCTCTGTGTTTGTGTGTGTGTGTGTGTGTGTGTGTGTGTGTGTGTGTGTGTGTGTGTGTGTGTGTCTGTCTGTCTGTCTGAAAGAGAGAGAAAATATGATTTGTGTATATGGAACTATAAGAAAGAATTTCTCTTAAGTCAATAGAAAAAGTATCATAATTGTATTTTTCCTACAAAATGCATTAGAAAAACTTTATTTTTACCCCAATCCTGTACTTTTCAGTGGTATTTTCTGTGATAGAATACCAAGTACAGCATCCGTGTCATTGTGATAAAAAATTCTACCCAGAATGAAAAACAATTCTTCAGCTTTCAAAAAAAAAGCAATGAGTTTAAGGTCAGTATAAATATGGAAAACTTATATATTTCAAGGCAAGCAAGAATGATCTTTCCAAAATACTCTATTCTATATTACCTATACATCTGGAGTTATCAACTTAGGGAATTGCTAGTTAGATCAGGAGTGCTGAAACCTTTTACTTGGACATTTTACTTGACATTTTCTCAAGATGACAGACATAAACTTTATTTCCATGTAGAATGAATTACTAACCTCTCCACAGTCATATTTTTGAAATATATTTTTTACCTATATTTTCAAAAATGCTAGTTTTAGCATTGCTGCCAGAATTATTTGATTTATATTATTTTCAAAATGCCTTTGTCACTTTGAAACATCAACCTTAAAGCAAATTTTATTGCATATCTAAGAGATTACCTCAACAAGGGATATGGCAACTGCTCTACTATGAAAGTTTCAGATCCTGACTTTATCATTAACAAGACAGACTCTTAGAATCTTAGAGGATAACCTAGAAGTCATTTAATTGTGCAATTTCCTATATGATGTATTAACCCCTTTTATAAGACGCCTAGCAAATATTCACGAAGCATCTGCTTGAACATTACCAATGATAGGAAACTCATTATCTTGCACAACAATCCATTATAATTTGGGGGAGCTAATTTCTTCTTATATTGATCCAAAATCTGTTTGTCTACAACTTTTACCCATTGGCTCTTATTCTGTCTGTTGGAGGCACGAAGAACTGTTCTATATCCTCTTCAGTTAAGTTAGTATTGTCAAGTATTTCCTATTTCATTTCCCATTCTCCCAGTCCTATGATAACTTATCAGTTCTGTGATTTATAAAAATACACTACCTACTTCAGGTTTAAAGGGAAAGTGATTATAAATCCTGAAACTTTAGGCAAATCTTGGTGATTTTTCTGAGTAACCTTGGGCAGTTGCTGACTCTGGACAGTGAGCCTAGAATCAGGAAGAGCTGCATCCAGATTTGTTTCAGACACTTACTAACTATGTAACTCTAGGGAAGCTAACCTGTTTGCCTCAGTTTTCTCAGTTGTAAAAGGGGAATAAGAACACTATAACCTTACAGTGATGTAAAGAGAATCAAAAGAGATATTTACAAAAAGCAATAAGCACAATGCCAGGCACATAGTAGATGCTTTATAAATCCTTATTCCCTCCCTTTCCCTTTCTTTGTCACCAGAGGCATCTTTAGAGATACTATCATATGCTTGATAGAGTCCCTGCTATATTTGTTTTCTACAGCTTTTCTTCTGATCAATAGAGCTGTCACTTCTGTCAAGAACAGAAATTATATTGCTCTATCATGACTTGTCCATAATGATTTCTTAATAGTGTCTAGCAATCAGTGCTTTCCTTATTATTCATAAGTTATCTAACACTCCCTTCTAGGAATTTCCTAAACATGGACAAGGTCATCCATCTTCTGTTTGTAAGAATTCATTCTCCCCATTTTGTAAATTAATAATCTGTTTCTCAAATACTTCAGTACTTTCCTTTTCCTCCAAGATTTCAACAAAATTATTTAGAGGGATGCATTGATTGCTACTATGAATTTTCTCAATGTCTTTTGCTGTGATTCCTCAAGATCAAGAAATTACAACCCACTGGAAGCTATTGGTTTGCTTTCTTAAGTCTTTTGTCCTATTTTGCGTTTTACTTATTCATGTTTTTGTTGTCATTTTCAATATGATAATCATTCTCCTTGACAGAGATGATCAGTCTTTAAATATTAAGTATATACTTAGTGCCAAATGCTGGGAATACTAAGACAAAAAAATTTAGACTAAATCCTTGTCCAGAAGATCTCTGTTGGGGTACATAAAGAACATAGGAAAAAATTTCAGGATGGAAGGAGGTTCTAGCAACTGGGGAATAGGAGACCTCAAGCAAAGGTCATACCTAAGTTAAAGTTGCCTAGAGGCAAAGGTGAGGAAGGAGTGTTTTGCCAAGGATGGAATGCGGTGTTTGAGAGCCCAATAGGTGGGTGGGTGATGTGGGGAAGGGGGGGAGGGGGAGGGGGAGGGGATTTGACTAGATTTGACTAGAATTTAAAATGAACAGGAGTCATAGCCAGTAAGCTTGGAAAGATATGCCCAGGCCAGCTTGTGAAAGGGCTTTAAATGCCAAAGAAGCAAAAGTGAACAACTAGTGCTTTTTTAAACATAGAAATGACATGATCAGAACTGGGCATTAGAAATAGTATTTTGGTAAATGTGTGCAAGACAGAACCCTTAGAATATTATTGGCAGCAATCCAGGCAGAGAAGTGATGGGACTCTCGAAAAGAAAGGGACAGGTACAGGAGGTGTTTCAGAAGTAGAATCAAGTTGTGGAAACTGATTGGATTCAAGAATGGGAGGGTGAGGAAGAATAAAGTCTTGTAAACGACTCCCATATTTCAAGGTTGGGGAACCAGGATACCCTGAAAAGGGGGTAATGTGAGGAAGGACAAGTTTGATTTTTGAGCATGGTGGGGAGGAGGATTAAAGACTGTTCCCCTGGAAGGTGATGTGGGATTGGGAAAGACTCAGGCTGTATGTATGGTGCTCAGATAGCTTAGTTATGATAGACATGCATAATGATGGAAGCAAAGGAGCCGTCAAATACTTTGGATTTTCCATTATCTCTTAACGTACCATTAAGACCAATATCACAGAATGGTCACATGTTTTCGGACATGGCAATGTATAGGTTTGCTTTTATTAACCATGCTTGTTATAAAGGGAGGGATAGGAAAAACAAAAAAAAAGGGACAACAAAAGGCATAGATGTTTGTTGAAATATTTTGTTGAATATCATGGAAGATGCATGCAAGCAGGACATTGTTGGAATTACCAGGTTAAAAGAAATATACACCTAGAAAAATCTGTCAGGTATTGACAGATTTATGGTTTTATTTACAACCCTTTTCTCTTCTTTTGTATATAGACATGTTCATGTTGGTTGATTTTTTTTTTTTTTTTGACACTTTGTAGCATCTACTTCTTCAGCTGGAGGTTTTATCCTTTCCTTGTTTTTTTGTGACCAAGACCTTTGATTTTTGGTCTGGGTGCATGACATAATTAGAGTAAAGAACATTTGATCAAGCATCTCCTTCTGCCAACACAGACAAGCTAATTGCCCAGTCCAGGGACTTGCCCCCAAAGTCATTCCCTCAGTGGGGATCAGGATAGTCTTCCTGAAAGTTGGTCTGCTCCTATTGACTCTTCATGATGTATTTCTTAGGAGTCTAGCTCATTCTTGACATTTAACATTATTCTAATTGGTCTTCCTCAAGTTTGTGTCTTTAACTTTCATCTTTTTTGTACTTGAAATCAATTGTCTGAGTTCATTAAAAGCTCTTTAGAAAGGTGCAATGTTCCCATAAGCACTTTCCCCGTTTCCTCATTGGCACCATCTGAAATTATATTGTCAAAACTTCATTTTGAGAGTCTCCCCTTCCTTTTCAAGCTCTTTTCTCTATCATTTCCTGACAGTAAATCTGCAAATTCTCTAAGTTTTACATGTAAAGAAATTCCTAGGATGCTTTATAAAAATCTATTGAAAGAATTTAACTTAACTACTCTAAAATCAGTTAGTAAACAGATTTGTATTTTATATACAAAGTCAGTTATTTATTATGGAATTAAATTTATGATGAACCTAGCAGCATTCTATTAGCACTACTTCCCTGCTCTACTTTTCTCCTCCCATGTTCCCTTCACCCACCCCTGCCCCATTTCCTAAAACCCTTAATTCTTTGTGCTTCTTTAACAGCCTCAAAACATTTGGAGTTTGTATTTTCTGGACCATCCTGATTAAAGAAACATCGTGTGCTTACTTGAAGATCTTAGGGATAATGAGAAATTTCAGATAAATTGAATCTTAGGCCTGCTGATTTGTGTGAGATTACCTCTTGGGTTTTTTTACCAGAATGCATTAAAAATTTGCCTTTTTTTTTTTTTTTTTAAACGACTATTGTTAATACCACTTAGTTTTCTTTAAAGGACCTATCAATGGAGAGCTCCCTATATGGGAACTCCTTCCTTTAACATCCTTTCATTACAATCCTAGAAAGTGCCTGAAACACGTAAAGGTTAACTGATTTGCTCAAGATAAAACAGTGAGTTAAGAACAAATATGTTTGAAGCTTGCCCAGCACTACCCATCACTATATTTTGCCTTTGTATAGACTTTGATTAGCAATAGTTTATTTATTTTCCCTTAATATGTCATTTTTTTTTTTTTACCAAAACAAAAGTTCTCTCTAGATGGAAACTCATTTATTCACATTATTCACCCTTCTTTGTTACCTCTCCAAAAAAGGTGTGATCTTTGGAACATCAACAGCCAGTCTCGGCTAAAAGGCCCCTGGATGGCAAGCTGGGTCAGATGTCATCCAATCACAGAAATAAGGGAAAGAATAATTTTTTCCCAAGTTGAAACAGAAGCCAGGAAAATCAGGGTGAATTGGTAGCTGAAGCCTATCTTTTCAGGCGCTCTCCCAAAACCATCTTCTGTTCTGAGTCCTCCTGGAGTCCCTATGGATTTTACTTCTGCTTTAAGGCACGGCTCACTTAATATGAGATTTGGTTCTTAGTTTACATAGAATATATCTGACTACATTTGCACAAAGTGGAATGACTCAACTATTTTCCCAAACCAGGTATAGAAATACTTGGAAGTAAAATATAATCTGCCTCATTTATGTTAAACATCCCCCATTTGTACTTGTAAAAACCCTCAGGAGCTCTGATTTACCACAAATCAGGTTGTTTCTATGTTTTAGTCTGATGAATTTTATAAATGAACCTCCACAGCCCCTCTTATTGTTTGGCACGCCTTAAATAAGCAGATTCACATGATGCCGTGGCAGGCTCAGGGGAGATTTTCCCCAAATACCTGGAGGAATGGGCAGCCAGCGGGGGGGGGGGGGGGGGGGGGGGGGGGGAGGGGGGGAGGGGATGGGGCAGCATTGGGACTTTTCCTGCTGCCAGAGTAGAGCAGGGGTGAAGGCTGAGCCTTATATTAAAAGCAGTCCCCTGATCTCTCCCCGCTTTGTGACATATTTTGAAATGATCCGCATGACATTTTTTTGGCACTTTTTTTAGTGGCAAAGATGGGCATAGCCCTGGAGTTTATAACTAGTTCATCTCCATTGTGTCGTCTTTGTGTGGTAGACAGGGCACTGGGCGCTAAATATTTATATAACTAGTTCCCACACCTGTAAAATACAGAAATGAGATTTAAATGATCTCTATAGTTTCTTCTATCCTTCAGCCCTGTGACTGTATGATAACAAAAGTTTAACTGCCCAGTGAAGGAAGTGAACTATTGGTTCACCTGTCCTTTTTGCCTATGTCAGAGTCACACTTTGCTAGTGTTCCTCCAAAATGAATGCTTCTACTTAGCAGTGAGCCACTGGAAAACCCAATCTGGACCCAGTGGTTGTTAGAAGGATGCTGCTTTCCCCACAGTAGACAGCAGGGCCTTTTGGATCAAGAGTCTGGCACAACTTGCTATCCAGAACTGGAGCTTGCAAGTATTCAGGTTTCTGCGGGCCTTTTTGCTGCTTTTTCATTGTCTTTATTTGATCTATCTTAGGCTATATGGCACATCTTATTTTAAGTTCTATTTTCTTGCATGATAAAACCCCACTTTTTGTGAAGACCGGTGATTTTATATTACCAATATAAAATCACACTTTTTTTCTAGGGAAAAAAAGTGTGCTTCTTTCTTTCCCGCCCCTTTTTCTTTTACAAAAATTTTTGCATGCTCCTCTGTATTTTATAACCTTTGGTTTATGCAGGAATATGCTGAATTTCAGTATCGGAGGAGGCATCGACAGAGGCGACGAGGAGACATGCACAGTCTGCTCAGTAATACTCCAGACCCTGAGGAGCCAAGCGAGAGCACTTTAGGTTAGTTCATTTCTAAGACTTTTTCAAATTCTTGTCCTGCTGCCGTGAGCATAACAATTGCATGGGAAAAGTAGAGGAGAATGATGATTGGGGAAAATAGATGGTTCAAAGACAGGAACAGAGGAAGTGTGTTGTTGGGAACATCTGTTTATTCCTTATATTTTTGTATAGTTTTTCTTCCAAATGAGCCATCTCCTCTATGGCCTACAAATAACCCACTGAAAAGCAAGATATTAGACCAGATCATTCAGCCAGGCATTATGTAACTCTTAGGTGCCCTACAAACATTCCCTGCCTTCATAAAACTTATATTCTAACAGGGAAAGACAGGAAATACACAGAAAATGCACATACAGTAGTCTAGTGTTTGATAAGCTTAGAGCACTCCTCCAGGTAACAAAAAGGGAGAACATTGGGCCCGGAGTCAGGGAGACCCATACTCTACTCTGACTCGGGTACTTAATGCTTTGATGTTGAACAAATCATTTAATTTCTGTTTGTCTCAGATACCAGGAAACTTGGGATGTTTTTTCTCAAGAGCATTTCGCTTTTCCAAATAGCACGTAAAGATCACTTTCAGCATTCATTTTTGTAAGATTCTGAGTTACAAATTTTTCTCCCTCCTTCCCTTCATATCCCCTTCGCAAGACAACAAACAATCTGATTATAAACACATACAATCCTTTTAAATTTATTTCCATAATTATCTTGTTGTACAAGAAAAATCAGTCTTAAAGAGAAAAAAAATCACAAGGAAAAAGCAAACAAAAAAAGGTGAAAATAATACTTCTTTCCACATTCATTCAGTCTCCATAGTTTCATTCATTCATTCATTCAGTCTCCATTCAGTCTCCATAGTTCTTTCTGGATGCAGATAATACTTTTCATCCCAAATCTATTGGAATTGTCTTGGATCACCACATTGCTGGGAAGAGCCAAGTCCATCATAGTTGATCGTTGTATAACCTTGCTATTGCTGTGTACAGTGATCTCCTGGTTCTACTTACTTCACTTAGCATTAATTAGTACATCTAAATCTCTCCAGGCCTCTCTGAAGTCATCCTGCTGACCATTTATTACAGGACAATAATATTCTATATACATTCATATACCATACCTTATTCAGCCTTTCCCCAAATGATGGGCATCCACTCAGTTTTCATTTTCTTGCCACTACGAAAAGGACTACTACAAACATTTTTGCACATGGGGTTCTTTTTCCCTTTTTATGATCTCCTTGGGATATAAAACTTGGGCTAATAATAACAGGATTCTTGGGAGAATCAGAAGGGATAATACTTTTAAAAAGCGCTTTTTATAGTGGCAAGAAACTGGAAATTGAGTAGATGCTCATCACTTGGAGAATCACTGAATAAATTATAGTATGTGAATGTTATGGAATATTATTGTTCTATAAGAAATGACTAGCAGGATGATTTCAAAGAGGCCTGGAGAGACTTAGATGAGCTGATGCTAAATGAAGGAGAACCAGGAGATCATCGTACACAGCAATCACAAGATTGTGTGATGATCAGCTGGGATGGACATGGCTCTTTTCAACAATGAGGTGATTCAAGGCAATTCCAATAGAATTGATGGAGGATGTGATGGAGAGAGAGCCATGTGTATCTAGAGAGAGGACTGTGGGAACTGAATGTGAATCAGAGCATAATATTTTCACTTTTGTTGGTGTTGGCTTGGTCTTTTTCTTTTCTTTCACTTTTTGATCTCATTTTTCTTGTGCAGAATGACAAATGAAAATATGTTTAGAAGAATTGCATATGTTTAACCTATATTGGAGTGCTTAGTGTCTATGGGAGGGGATAGGGAGAAGGGAGGGAGAAAAAGTTGGAACACAGGGTTTTGCAAAGATAAATGTTGAAAACTTTTTGCATGTATTTGGAAAAATAAAAAGCTTAAGAAAAGAAATGTTTAGCACAGTGCCTGGCACAGAGCAGATACTGTGTAAATGTTAGTCTTTAAAATCATTATCATTATCATCATCATCATTTCATTCTTCAACTAAAACTATTGAGAAAACTGGAAAGCAGTCTGGTAGAACTTAGGTATAGACTAATATGTCACAAGATATATACCAAGGTAGCCTCTAAATGGTTATATGAGTTAAATGGAGTAGCATGGAAGAAATTACCTGTCAGAGCCACAGATAGGCAAAAAGTTTGTGACTAAATAAACATGGAAGTTTACAGGAAGCAAAAATGAATGGTTTTGATGATATAAAACTAAAAAGTTTTTTCAAAAACAAAACCAGTGCAGACAAAATTAGAAGAGAAATTGCAGGAAAAAAAATCTTTGCAGCAAGTTTCTTTTATAAAGGTCACATTTCTAAGATCGAGAACTGAACAAAACTTTGCAAAGAATAATAGCCATTCCCTCGATTGAAAAGTGTTCAAAGGATATGAATAGATGTTTTTCAGAGGGGAAAAAAATCCAAGCTCAGTAGCTATGTGTGGAAAAAATACTATAAATTGTTAATAATTAGAGAAGTCCATGTTGACTTGAGCCTTTACATTTTATATTGCCTTATGCCTTTCTAATTGACAAAGTTGACACAAAAAGGAAAGTGACAAACGCTGAGCAGCAATGGTAAAATAGATACTTCAGTATACTTAGTAGAGTTGTGAACTGGTCCAGCCTTTTTAGAAAGCATTTTGGAACTATATGCTCCTAAGAAATCAAAGGAAAAGGTCTGTGTGTGTGTGTGTGTGTGTGTGTGTAAAAAGATTTATAGCACTTGTTTTTCATAGTGAGAAACTGAGGGTCTGCTCAATTGGGAAATGATTAAACAGGTTATGTGTATCTGTATTATATATAATGAAATGCCATTATGCTGTAAAAAATGAAGGGACATAGTTTTTGAAAAACCTGAGAAGACTCATGAATTACTGTACAGTGAAGTGATATTCAGAAGCAGAATAGTGTAGACAATAATAATAGTAAAAAGATAGATAACTCTGAAACTGTGGTCAATATTGTGGAACCAGTCACAATTTCAGTCAGAAGTCTTGTGGTGAAACATGCTCTCTATTTCCAGATAGAATGCTGATGGACTCACTGCAAGTTGAGGCTCTTTTTTGAGGGGTGGGAAGAGACCTTAGTTAATTTAGGAATTTGTTTTTCTTGCTTTCTCATTGGGTGGGGGAAGAGAATTTGGGGCTAAAAATCAAATTGAATTTTTAAAAAGACACAAAAGTACAAAAGATAGCACTTGAGATGAGTGGAGAAGTCAAAGTTTCCAAGAGGCAGAGTTGATTGGGGAAGAGCATTCTAGAGCAAAAACATCCAAAAGGGAGATGACATATTGTGCAAGAACCAGGGAGGAGGTTCAGTGTGGCCTGGAGAGGGGAAGAAGAAGGGACCAGCATGGGACCAAGAAGTACAGCCCTTCACGTGCAAAATAGAGTTTATATTTTTATGGTAGAGTTGAGAGGGAGCCAGCGGCAGTTGTAGATATGAGCAGATCCCCCTTTTGAACTTGTGTACAGGGGGATGGGAGTGGGAAGAAGCTCAAGGCAAAGAGACCAAGGAGGAGGGGAGGGAGCCTTTGCGGGCCCAATGAAGTTCTTCTGTATAGATGGAGAGGCGCTATCTGAGGGGTTGTGGAGTTAGAGGATCTCGGCTTACGTTGAGGTCCCAAACCTGAGTGACGAGATGAAGGGTGGCATTCTACAATGGAACTCTGGGGAAAGACTGGGAGGGAAGCTTTCGAGATTGTTTTGAAGTGCTGATGTTCTACAACCATCTCAGAAAGTTCTACCTGATGTCCAATTACCTTTGTTACAAACTCTTTGGCCAGATACACCAGAAGGGGGCAGCAGCAGCAGAAGACATGGCGCCTCCCTGGTGAGCTCAGCCTCCCTCAGCGTGCTGCACAGCTCTTCAGTACACGACTACACCCCCGCCAGCCGCTCGGAGAACCAGGACTCTCTGCAGGTACCTCCGGCCCGCCCTTCTTAGATCTTGTTTGTAAGAGAGTTGTAGGACCAAGGATCTGGGGAAAGATCTAGTTTTTCCTGAGTTTTTTACAGTTGTCTTTTGTAGGTTTTCTGGGGGGTTTCCAAAGTGAACAAGGATAAAATTGTGATGGGATCGGAGAGCACTAATTTAGTGTGTGTGTGTGTACACACATAAATAATTTTGTTTGTTTTCAAGGCACTGAGCTCCTTGGATGAAGATGATCCAAATATACTGCTTGCTATCCAGTTGTCTTTGCAAGAGTCTGGGCTTTCCATCGATGAGGAAACTAGAGACTTCCTGCATAACGAGGCCTCATTAGGAGCTATAGGAACTTCACTCCCCACAAGGCTGGATGCCATCCCCAAGAACATAGATAACCCTAGGGCTGCTTTAAGCAGTTCAGAGCTTTTGGAACTTGGGGAAAGTGTCATGAGACTGGGCACAGAAAGTGATCCCCATTCTGCTGACGGCCTTAGTCCCCACCCTCTCGATGACGCAAGAAGTGAATTCTATCCAATCTCCAGCGACCCCGACTCAGCCAACCAGGACTCCAGCCTGAATGAAAATCTCCTTGGCAATATCATGGCTTGGTTTCATGACATGAACCCCCAGACTATTGCCCTGATTCCTTCTGCGATGCCAGAAACCAGTGAGGATTCCCAGCTGCCACGGGTGGAGGGCGATTCAGGACAAGCCTGCATGAGAGGTGCCGGGCAAGACCTGCCGGCAGAGTGTGGCCTTTTTGAGGATGCCGTCGTAAGTGATGTTCGAGGGTCCCGAGCAGAAGAAAATGATTCTGAAGAAACGAGAGAAGCAGGACCTACATCTGGCCCAGGTGCTAGTGAAGCAACCAACAGCATGGATCCTGCGGAAGATGGTTCAAGTCAAACTGGTCAAACCTCAGAAGAATGGACCGAACAAGTGCATTTGGTATGAACTCCATGTGTTACCTTGGGAACCCAAATAGACAGCAATTACCAATGGGGATACTGTGTGCTGTGCTTATTATGGAGATTTATCCACACGATTCCAACCCTGTTGTAAACCACTGACAAGATTGAATAACTTGGTGTGTGTTCCATCCAATGGGCATTCCCTTTTCAATTTGAACCTTTCAAGGAGTTTCCTTTGCATTTCATTGGGTAGCATTTTTCCTTTTTCTCTGACAGAAAAAAAGGAATAAATAGGCTGTGTTCCACATTCCCAAGAAAATGCAGGCTCTGTTTAGCCATAGGTTGGCAAAACTTAAATTTGAAAGTATAAATTAAAGGCTTACTCTCTTGAATCTTTTGGTGTTTTTTCCTAAGAAATAGTTTTTCTCCATTTTAGAATTTCTCTTTTGACAAACCTAATAATGTCTAGCTTTCATTTTCTAGTTTTTGTGTTTTATTGTAACATTTTTGCATTTTCATTTTTTTATTTTAAACCAGCAGCGGAAATTGAGAATATCTGCAGCTTCTCTTTAACGCTGCATCTCCAACAATGTCATATGTTTTATTTTCACATAAATCAAAGATTTTTTCATGTCTATTTACAGTCCAAATGTGCCAAACTATGACTAGCTGGCTATCTAACCAGAGAGACGAGTGTTCAGTGGCCTTTAAGGCACCAAAGCAATCTCATGATTCTTTGGAGTACAAGGTGCCAGAGTGGCAACGGTGATATTTTGAAATTCAGTAGGCTTTTATTGCCATGGAGACTGCATTTAAATAAATGTAGCCTGTAGCTTAAGTTAACTAAACCTAATGCTGCTGTTAAAAACAGTTTATTTTAATATTAAAATACAGTTGATTTAGCAACAGCGGTGCTGTATTTTAAGAGACACTTTAATGGAAGTGCAATCATAGTTCTTTGTTTTCACAATTTTACAATGCATTCTACTTACTAATGGGTGCAATTACTTTTAATGGTAAATATTTTATAAAATAGAGGGAAAATGGAATTTTCATGAATTATAGTAACTCCCACAATTATTTAAGGAAAAAAAAGTCAATAAGACATCCTGCGCAACATGTTACTGTGCCTTTGCCTAACCTAAGTGGATAGTTGCCAGTTAAATAAGTGAGTAATTCAAATTTCAGTGTGTGTTCTGAAGTAACTATGCTATGAATTGCAATGACCTCCATAAAACCACCCATGGCCTTGCCTTTACAGTAAATATAACAACTAAATGTTCATTCAGTGTGTTTGCCTAAAGAGCAAACACTGGAGATGTATTTGTTTAATTGCACAATACTCATTTGCTGTGTGATTACTGTTTAGTGTTTAAAAAAAGAAAAAAGACTTCCTAGTTATCAATGTCTTACTGTGAAGAAAATACTGGTCTTAGTGGTAAATAAGATACAATGGTACAGTATGTAATTACAACTAAAGTATATTGTTGGAATGGCTGTTTTACTTACATATAATCAAAACTAGCATAACATATGCAAAATAGATGGGCAGCACTTCGTTTTATGTTTTGCTAGATTATTACCAGAGGCCACTAGACATCAGATTTTCACTATAGAATATATATATATATATATATATATATATATACAGGCAAGTTCCAGACTGGATAAAAGACTGCATAAATATTGACGAGTACTAAATATGTAACAATTAAGGTTTTTTGATTGTTGTTTCACTATATATACATACCCTGCTTTTGAAATCTTTCCCCAAGCTCCTGTGGGTAGGATATTCTATTAGCTATTAAAACATTCCTCAGATTTAAAGGAATTTCCTAGCATTGACTCTTTTGGGACTATTACTTTGACACAGAAATGACAAATCCACTCTAACACTAGTTCTCTTATTAAAATATCGGTGTTCATCCTTTTAAAATTATTTTTGAGAAAAAGATTCATTTTGTCTACAGCATAATAATAGTTGATAATATTGATGTTCCTATTAAAGTTATTTTGGGAAAATATCAGTTTTATCTCTGATGAAATACCATAAGATAATCTGAAATAGTCCATGGAAGGATTTTTACAGATTTATTTTAAACTGACATTAGATACCAATAATTTCTTTGAGTTGTAATTTCTTACTTAGAAAGTCACAGAGATCCTCTGTGTCCCACTGAAATGTCTGGCAAAGCTGCAGGAAGCCTGAGTCGGAGGCTCTCTGTGATGTGAGAGCACGCGACATCCCGAGTCCTGCTTGGCTCGTGGCTGGCACGGTGTAGCTGCCTTCTAGGCTGCGCTCCGTCCTCAGCACGAAAACTCTCACCCAATTTGTATTTTTCTTGGTACACGTTTTAAAAACGCCACAGTCATTGACTTAATGATTCAGAAACAAGTTTGGCAAAGCCTATTTTGTAAACAAGTTAATTTTATAATGTAAAAATTACTCTAACCTTGAATTGTTCTTTGCACTTTCATAGTCTATACTTGATACATTCCCACTTTATATACAGTAGGATTCTACCAACATGTAGATGTTTGGCCAAATGAATGCTGTTAATAATATGTAAAATTCTTTGATTAAACATTTATTACTTAAACTACTTCCATTTGTCTCATTACGTTTTGGACCAATTCATGAGGCTGATATCATGCATCTGAAGTGTCTTCCAGCATGATGGGATTAATTTGGTTTCTATTTATGAACCAATTAGCATTTTTTTTATTCTCCACTGTGTGGCCTATGGAGTCTTTTTAAAAAAAAAAAAAAAAACCACAAAAAAACAAAAACAATAACAAATAATCCTTCCAACAAATACCCAACCTCATGATCTGGGGGACAGTTTGTGAAAGCGATGTGACTCTGCAGTAACCTAGCTGCCCACATTCTAGTCTCAGGAGAAATTATTGATGATTTTTCACTTTTCAAACTCTGTGTACTCATGTAGGTCTCTAGCATATGAAATGAAAATTCTTTTTATCAGCATATTAATTGGCACTTAAAAAGCCATTCTCCTAGGGCAAGTAAAAACAATTTATGTTGGATGAATAGTGTCTGCTTATTCATCCAGTTTACTAATAGCTTCACTTTATGGGAGGGTCCTCTGATTTTTTTTTTAATTGTGCAGACTTTTTAATTGTCTTTTTTTTGTATTTATTTACAAGATTGTATTAAATTATAGAAGAGTTAGTTATAAATCATTAATAGGTGCTTTTAAAACCTGTTTTTATGAGAAATGCAAATACTCATTTTTTGAATTGTATTAATTATGCCTTTCAGTGTGAGAAGCTGGAGCTTAACTGCTGGTATCCATATATTTACATGTTTGTTACTTATTGTAGCCATTCACCTAATCAGTTTCAGTTTGTTCAGTCCTAAAAATATTTTAAAAGTACTGTTACCAGTGAAAACCTGAGATTTAATGAAGTTGGATATTCTGTAAAAAAATTAAATATGATTTCTAAGGATTAAAATCTAAATATCAAATGTTAGTATCAAGTTTCATTTTTTTTTTTTTTAGGCTGAAATGCAGAAACTCTAAGAAAACTCCACTGAATTATGCCGAGTAGTTAACAACTCGCTTAGGGTAGATCCTGTATTCTTATCAACATGGTATATATTTCTTATTAATAAATCCTAATAAACATTTTACCAAAGTAAGAGATGTGCTGTCTACAACATAGGTAGGTCATGCTGGTTTTATGCAGAAACCTTGTATTCATTAGTCACTCACATCTTGGGAAGAACTGAACATAAAAGAGGCAGGCCCTTCCTTTCCTATATCCTTTCATTCCCTATAAAGTTGATAGAGTAGCCAAGTTAGATAGCTGACATTGTGTCACTCTTCAGATTGGGAATCGGTAGTATATGCAATCTGTAGTGTTCCATCCATCTGGCATAAAGCATCTATCCTGTGCCTTAAAGTGTAAGGTGAAGAATCTTTGGAGCTGGAAGGACCCTCAGAGATTGTTTAGTTGAAGCCCAGAAAAGTTCACCATAAGTACCAAGGGTGAAATTTGAACTTGTATTTGGGCTCTAAATCCGAAGTTGCCCATGTACACATAACAATCAGTAAATAAAAATGTTGAATGTCAGGACATTTGAATCGCCAATTAATGGATAGTTTTATATATATATATATTGACTAGAAGTAATCATCATTAAGTCCCTTTGGAATCTCTTTTTTAAAAGATTTAATTATCTCTTCTGTCTTCAATTAAATTCTTTTTTAAATTTTATGTTATATATTTTGTATTATGTACACAGACATCATTATGAGACTATCTTATTTCACTGGCTAATTTTGTTGGATTATTTATGTTTCTAGCCCGTGAAAATGTGGAATTATAAGCTTTCTACACTTAAATATATTTCTAGAATCTGAGTGAGTTTTAGCTGTAAACTCTTTCTGAAAATGGTTTGTTTGCTAGGTTAAAATTCAGAGCTTATGCTATTAAAATACCATAGAAATGTGAGAAAGAATGCGCGTACATGTATGTGTGCGAGCACACACATACACAACACACACCCATCCATATATGTTTTAATATTTGCCAAATTTTAGATCTATATTAGATTGGAGCCAGCTAGGTAGTGCAGCGGATAGAGTATTGCATCTGAAGTCAGAAGACATGAATTTATATTTTGGTATCTGCATCTCAGTACGTTGATGTCCTTTGGAAACATAATATTTTATGCATTTAAATCTTACTCTGAGAAGAGATCCTTGGGCTCAAGAGGCCCATAAAAAAAAAAAAAAAAGATTAAGAGCTCCTGCTTTAGACCATTCCAGAACTACAGTATTTCAGACCTCAGTGAAGAAAATATGTTATTGTTATTTGAAGGGTTCACTAAGGAAGGGGACTTGGTTAATTCAAAAGGTTGATGTATTTGACTTTGGATACATCAATATTAGTATATGAACCTGGGAATCTGCCTACAACAAAACTCAAGACCATCCTCCCTTAAAGACCCTATTACAGAGGAGTTGAAAAATTTTCTTCGTTTCCTGCCTTTCCTTTTAGATTAGTTACTCCCTAAACTTCATCTCATGTTGAAAAGAACATGCTTGGGCCACTGGCCCTGTGTGCAGAGTAGAAATGCTGAGAAATCTATGAAAAGCAAGTGATTTTTAGACTAAATTGTTATAAATGATAGCAAGATTTGCTATATGAACAGATTGCCATGGGATAATAGGAAATTGCATTTTTATAAAATAAGAAATTGTCACACTTTGTAACATTTGGCAAAATTTCTATAATTCTCACCGTGCTAATCCTGCAGTTACCAAAATGGACTCTTAAAGGCTGTTTCTGCATCTAGTTCAATCACACTGGTTTCAGTCACCATTCTTCCCCTCCCCACCCCAAGCCCCTTTGAAACTAATCTTGTCAACTTACATCATTTCTCCCAGCTCTGTGAATTCACTTGGGCAAAAATCATTGTAAATATTTTGAATGTTACTTCATTCTACATTAATTTTCTTCCAAATAGCTATCATTGTCATTTTAATATCATTTTCCTTATATTAGAATTTTAATTTTATCCATTTCAAAGTAGCCCATAGTATTGTTGATTTTCAAAATCAAATGCTATAAAATTGATCAAGTCTACTTAAAAAAGGGAGAAACCATTCTGTATTAAGGGCTGAACATGATAATCATGTGGTTTTCAGTCATATCCAGATGAACCAAGTCTTTTTTTTTTTTTCCTTTTTTCCTTTTGGTAGCTTGACTTTTGATTGCAAATGCTTTGGGGAAGTAATCCTGACATTCTCAATCTCAAGAACCAAGTCTGTAAATCATACTGCCCCTTGAGAAATGTCCTGGTTTTTGGTCTGTGGAGTTCCTGTTTAATCTTCCAAGGTGGTACTCAAATATGTACCATCACAATTCGGTGTACTGAAGGCTACATAGAAAATACCATAATAAGACTAGATTCCCTTTATTTGGTTCTGTCTGGATCCCAGATAAAAATTTGTTTTGTGCAATTACTTGAGTTGCCCGTGATATCCTGAGACTAAATTATCCACCTTCACCAAAGCCAAAACCTAATAAAAGTCACTTCTATTGGCTTTTGGTGTGTATGGGCTTCCTTCAGGGAACTCGGAGCCCAGTCTCTAAGTATTCTCATGGCAAGGCAAATGAATCTATTATTCTTCCTTTGTTTATTTCCCAACACTTTAAATAATGACCACTCTGTACCTTTGTATGAGCTCAATCTCATCCACTGTCTACTTTGCCTTTGACACTCCTAATTTGCCAACTCCCTCTGACATGAAGTCTCACTGAGGTGTTTTTCCCCCTCAATATCTTCACACATTTTCTTCTCCTCTAGCCAAAGAGAGCATCACCATCCCTTTTAACCCAACATCTTTCCCTACTTCCAACTTCTCCAACTTTCTGCACTTATTCCCTTTTTGTTATATTTAATCTCTTCTTCACTGATGTTTTCCCTCACACCTCCAAAAGTGTCCAGTTCTCCCTGTCTTCCAATATATCTACAGCTTCTGCTTAATGAGGCTTTTCTTTCCCCTACATTTTTCTAAATGGTAGACTGAATAGATCATTGGATTGACTTAAGACTTGGGAAGATGGTTTCAAATCCTTCCTCAAACACTTACAACATAGGTGACCCTGGGGAGGCTACTTAACCTCTTAGCTCAGATTCCTCATCTGTAAAATTAAGGCTTCAAGTTTGATGGTCTGTAGGTTCTCTTCTACCTTTAAATATATAGTCTTGTGGTTAGAAATCTTGGAGAAGGAATTTCTTATAATACAATAATATTCCATTACATTCATATACCATAACTCAGTCATTCCCTAATTGATGGACATCCACTCAATTTCTAATTCCTTGCCATTACAAAAAGAACTGCTACAGACTTTAAAAAAAAAAAAAAACACATGGGTCCTTTTATAATCAAAGACTATGCAAAGTTTGGGGTATTATTCCAAATAACTTTCCAGAATTTTGCCAAATACTCTAAAAGGATGGATTGGGCATTACAGGTCATGTTCAACCCCTTATTACTAGTAAATGTCTAAGTAGACTGGAATAGATTGGGTTAAAAATCACAAACAAGCATCCTACCAAAGAGCAATTGAGAGAGAGAAGTACCAGGGTATCCAGAAAAAAGTTATAGCCTGAGACCCTCAAATGTTTGGTCCTAAAGACCAATCAGTCCTTTATCATTCACAGTAAGGAAAGCTGGAATTAAAAAAAAAAAAAAAGCTGGTTCAGCAATTGACAAGATTACTTTTTTAAAACATGAAAACCAGAGCAAAAACTCATCTAGTCTCACCTACATTCTTATGTGTTAAAAAAAAAAAATCTATAGAGTAGCAAAAATTCATTAAAAGGATAAAATTTCTATTGTGTTTCATGGAAATCATTTCACACTTGGTCATCAAGGGTAATGAATGGATCTGCTTTGTCTAAGATGCTTAGTGATGAAAGCGTTTGTCAAGGATTCCCTGCTTAACTTAGCAACAAATGACACAGATTTCTCAAGTAGATCACTCTCTACCACTTGGGATGTTAGCCAAAGGACCAGAAGAATTCACTTGAGCTGGTTTCTTATACCAGCTGGACCAAATCAGTCATTTTCTTAAGCCAACCTCTCTAAATGTCCCAGTCCAGTGAAGAAAAGAGAAAGAATGAATGGAGGTTTATGAAATGATGTTTATTATTTAGAAATTCTTTACAGTTATTGTCAGATAAAGCCTGGATCCCACAAAGTAAGCCCACAGAAACCAACGTACATCTGATCTGTATATAGGGAAACAATCACCCAAAAGAATTAAAAAAAAAATGTCTTCCAAGTAGAACCTTTATAAAAAAAAAAAAAAAAACAACAAAAACTTCCAAGTTTGGAAAATCTAATAACCAGGATCATGGTGAAACAAGGTATAACATTTTCTGTTCAAAACAAAACAAGTATATGTAGAGTTAAGATGGAGTTAATATTTATGGTTTAACAAAATAATTCTAAAGAAATATTTCCCCAAGAATATTGTGTTACCTGACAGGGAAACAAAATTGCTACTTTCTGTTCAACATTGGGTCTTTTTTTCTTCATGTGCAAAAGTCTAAAATATTTAAAACTTTTTCAAAGAGGGCAGGAAAAAAGGTTCCAGAGGTGCCATTTGGAATGCCGGGAACCAGCAGCCACTTCATCCCCAACAGGGATGTCCGAACCCCCCCCTTTACTATGGAGGACTGGGCTGTTAGCCATCTGGGGAAGTTAACTGCAGAATAAAAATGAAAATATTGGTAATGTCCGGATAGAGATTCAGGGCAGCAAAGAGAGATTCTTCAGAATGACAGTATAAGCTGTGTGTCCAATGCTAGCTACTTACATGAAAAGGAAAAGAAGTCATCCACATGTTTTTGCCTTTTAAATATTTACATCATTCTTAACCCAAGAAGTAGTTTTTATATAATGTCCTTGAGCTAGGGTGCGGGTGCTATAACACTTTCAAAGAATTAAATGGCACAATGGCTATATCAAGTGCTAGATGAAGTTACGAAGACCCAAGTTCAAATCTGCCTTAGATACTTGACTGTGACCCTGGACAAACTACTTACCCTCTCTCAGCCTGGTTTCCTCATCTGTAAAATGGGGATAACAGTACCTAATTCATCAAGTTACAAGGACCAAATGAAGACATGCAAACTTCCTGGCTGTGGGACCCCACTTGACCACTTAATCCCAGTTTGTTGGAATCTTTACAAAGTGCTAACTCATTAGAGTTGATAGATTATTGATCTGATCTTACAAGAAGATGTTTTGGGCCAGAACCTGAAATAAGCAGACCCTCTTCCCCAAGCACTTAACCTATCTATCCATTTGCCTTATTTTTCTCAACTGTAAAATGGAGTTAATAATAGCCCCCATCTCTCAGGGTTGCTACGGGGATCAAATGAGAACAGATGTATGAAATAGTTAGCACAAGGTCTGACACACAGTAGGTTGTTTCCTTCCTTCCTGGCACAAGAGAGGTAAAAGTCCTACCATCTGTATGACTGCCCATGACTGCAATGTATTCAGGTGCCCCCTCCTCCATGCAGTCTTTCTCACTTCCCAGATGAAAGCGATTTTCCCCATCTCAGATTTTTCTTTAGCATTTAAATTTCTCCTCTACCAGTCTCCTTCTGTTTTGTATTCATTTGTGTTTGTTACATGAATCAAACACTTATTAAGTGCCTGCTTTGTTCCAGGGGTCTAACAAAAAAAAAAAAATAGGGATACATATGAGGTTCTTCCCTAGAGTTAAATAAAATATTCAACTTCTCAAGTAGGAGAGAGAGAAGGCAGGGCCACAGGCCGGGGAGAAGTCTGGAGGTGCCAGCCAAAGAAGGCGGTGCTGTCCTGGAGGTATTTAGCTCAGAGTGGTGAGTGTTTGGCCACATGCTTCGCCCTGGTCCTGCCACATTTGGACCTCAGGATCTTCTCCCACATTGATTTCTGACTAATTAGAAGAAGCTGTTCTCTCTCTTACTTCTTACCTAGGTTTAATCCCTGATTGGGTATTGCCTCAAACTGAGACCCTAGTTAAAAACCTGAGCTTAAAAAGGCCCAGGTCTCCCACTGCAGCCAGGGCCATCTTCAGTCATTCTGACCATATCTGGCCACTGGGCCTAGATGGTCCCAGAGGAGAAAGGAAGAGCAAGTGATCTTGCTCAGCCCTCCCTCCCTTAAATCCAATTCACTTGCATGTCATGAACCTCACTGGGAACAAAGGACAAATGTCACATGGACTGACTTCTTTTCAGTTCTAGATATCACATTTTAGGAAGAACAAAGAGTATATCCCAACGAGACCGATCAAGATCATGAATGGAATAACCATGGTCTGGTGAGGAGCTGGAAATATTGAGTCTGGAGCCTTCACCCATCTTCAGGGCTGCCATGGAAGCTTCATTCTTTTAGCCCCCAAGGACAAAAAGTTGGAGTGAGAAGTGCTGTAGTTTTAGGCTCAACAGGAAGAAATTTTTCCTAACAAAGAGAGCTCCCCAAAGTACTTGGGGCTCCCTTGGGGGATGAATGCTCCCTCGCCATTAGAGGTCCTGTGAATCATCACTTGTCAGCATGCTGGGATCAGGGAGTGGCCTCAGAGGCAGTACCCACTCAGGGATTCCATGATGGTTCGAGGGGGAAATTTGTTTGCAAAAGTGCCCCAAAGACTTCTCTCATCTATAAGGTAGTCACAGAATCCGTGCTCTTTACAACACATCATAACCAGGCTGCAGGTGTATAGGACTATCAGGGTTAGTAATAAAGTGACATTGAGTTATCCAGAAAATGAAAATTGATTAAGTGTGAATATAGATAGGCCACAATTATTTCAAATCACTAAAACGCGGCGGGGCAGACTAAAACGCAACTGCGATGTCTTTTCCCACTTTTTCTTCTTCAAATTAACTCTCGCTCATAAACCACATTTGAGATGATCCTCAGTGGGCCTCTCCAACCTTGTCCAATTGGCACAAGGCTTAGAGTGGAGCAGAGCACACCCAGGAGGAAGGATGCCCTTTTAAGTGAAAACATCCCTGCTTCGGCCCCACCACACCTCACACCAAAGAGGTCTGCTTCCTTACCCTTCAAAGCGGTCCTCTCAAACAGATCCTTCTCCTGCCTACTGATTACTGGGAAAATCTTTCACCAGAGGATGCAGGGATCTGCCTCTGTGACATGGAGCATCCCACAGAGGTCACATAATGGGGGGGGAAGGAGGAGGGTGTGTTTCAGCCTTCAGTCTGACAGCTTTGCCATCAGACCTTGGGCCAGGATGCTTCTGACAAAGCCTCTGAAACAGAAAAACCTCTGGCTGTCATTCCCCAAGAGGCCCCTGAAGAGCCCAAACAAAACAGGTCCTTATCAAACGCCTTTTGCTAAAGACAAGTGAACATAAAATACTAAATATAATAGAGTCTAGTGAATGTCATCAAGGGCCTCGTCGCTACTGAAAACAAACATTAAAGGGCACAAACCCATTGACTCCACGGGAAGAGATTTCTTCCAAATCTTGCTTCCACTGAGGTCGGCTAGCAGACATTTGCAGGATAGGCCTTTTGCTTCTAATTGTGATGGGAAAGGCATCCGAGACAATACAGAGCAAGCAGGGACACTTAAAAATAAAATTAAAGATACTTTTGTTATGGTTATTTTGCCCTGGCAAGCACCAATTAACAGGAATATAGACAAAGCATGACAAAAAGGGACTGTGATAACTCTGAAAATCCACCACAAGCAGTCACTATAAGTAGGGACGTTTCAGCAGCCGAGCCAGGAAGATTCCTGGCTTGGAAGGTTTTAGAGGCCATCCTGTCCACTCGATGGCCCTGGGCTCTCAGCCTGTCAGGCAAGAGGCCCACGGAGGCCAAGTGACCCCTAAGGTCACCGAGGCAGGACTTGAACCCAGGTTGACATCAAATCCAGCTCTCTTTCTAAGACAGCATCCTGCTTCTAACTGGTTTGTCCATCACCTTCATCACTGGAAGAAGATTGGAGGACGGAGGGAGGAGAAGTAGCAGCTTCTGGGGAGGGATCCAGCTGGGGCTCCTAGAAACCCTCCTCTTGAAGGTGAAGGGTGAATAGCCCAGAGCTCTTCAGCACTAACTGGATTTCAGCCTCTTCTTTATTTGTTTGTTTGTTTCTTTCTTTTTTTATTATCATAGCTTTTTATTTAGGAGTTATATGCATGGGCATTTTTTCAGCATTGACATTTGCAAAACCTTTTGTTCCAATTTTTTCCTCCTTTCTCCCCTCCTCCCCACCATGGCAGGTAGACCAATACATGTTAAATATGTTAAAGGATAAATTAAATATGATATAAGTATACATGTCCAAACAGTTAAAATAGAGGGATTGGGAATTCAATGTAATGGTTCTTAGTCATTTCCCAGAGTTCTTTCACTGGGTGTAGCTGGTTTAGTTCATTACTGCTCCATTGGAACTGATTTGGTTCATCTCATTGCTGGAGATGGCCATGTCCATCAGAATTGATCATCATATAGTATCGTTGTTGAAGTGTACAGCGATCTCCTGGTTCTGCTCATTTCACTCAGCATCAGTTCACATAAGTCTCTCCAGGCCTTTCTGAAATCCTCCTGTTGGTCATTTCTTATAGAACAATAATATTCCATAATATTCATATAACACAATTTATTCAGCCTTTCTCCAATTGACGGGCATCCACTCAGTTTCCAGTTTCTTGGCAGCCTCTTCTTTAAAAGGTAATCATTGTGCACTGAGAGAGATCCGGGGATCACAATGGCCAGCAAGCTAAATGCGATGCCCGTGGAATGCTGCACTGACAAATTAAGCCTGATCCAGCAGTCTCACACACACACACACACACACACACACACACACACACACACACACACAATGTTAACGACTTACCGTTAGGTGGACGTGGGTTTTGATTTATTTTCTTAGTGTCCAGGGACAGATTCGACTGTTGTATCCACTCCCTCAGCCCGTCCCCCTCAGGAGGGAACAGAGTTCCTGCCCTATGTCTCTCTAGGGATCACATTCTAAACAGCTGGATTAAAGTCCCCCTTCCCTCTCCCCCAATGTGTGATGTAGTGGAAGAACTGGTCAGGGCTGGTCAGCCTTCTCCCTCTCTGACCAGCAGTTCCCTTGCTGGGGGGAGATGGGAGACTCTGGATCTCTGCTCTCTAAGAGGTGGAATGGGTCAGTCCCAGCCAGTCAGTCCTTGTGAGCGGGGTCCAGTGTCCTCACTCCAGCCTCCGTGCTGCCTCCCCCTTTGCTCTTCACTATGTGTGTTGGGGCGGGGGGGAAGGGGGAGATGCATGGCCACTGAGAGAAAGAGTAGATGGTGAGAGTAGCTGGAGCTGGGCCCATCATTTGCAATCCCTCTATTTTAACTGTTTGGATGTATATACTTATATCATATTTAATTTATTCTTTAACATATTTAACATGTATTGGTCTACCTGCCATGGCGGGGAGGAGGGGAGAAAGGAGGGAAAAATCTCAATGGGCCTTCCCTGGGCCTGGCAAAGGCTCTGGTCTCCCCACCCAAAGCACACCCTCCCCCCCCACCTCATCCATCCACCACTCTAGCGGCCAAAGTGACTTTTCTCTAGGGCTTCTCAATCATGTCATCTCCTCTTTGAGCCTCAGTTTCCTCATCTGTAAATTGGAAACACCAGTACCATCATTCCCAAACTCACAGAATGATTGTGAAGAAAATGCTCTTCACATTTTCCTGGGACTACATTATGATTATTCCTTGTTATTTCTTTCTGTATATATTTATGCCAGTTTAAAAACAAGCAAATTAGTCCCTACCACTGCCACTGGTTTAAGGTATTACAATGGTTAGAGCAGGGCCTGGAGTCAGAAAAGTGCAAGCTCAAATCTAGCCCCAGACCTTCTGAAAGTCATCCCGTCCCATTTGCCTCAACTTCCTCATATGTAAAATGGGAAAAATAATAGCAACTCTTCCCTCCTAGAATTGTTGAGAATGAGATATTTGTAAAGTTTAGATGTTGGCTCCCTTCTTTGGGCCCTGCCCGGCCACAAGAAAACTAACATCCGTTCTTGGGCGGAGCCTCATGTTGCTGTGGGCACAGGCCACTCACCAGAAGGGGCACTTTCCTGGGCACTACAGGTGGGCTCCCTACATGAGCAGCCAAACCCGGCTCTCTCTTCCCATGACTCATAGTCTGCCTGGGGGGGCCTCTCCCGCCCAGCTTAAATAATCAATGCAATCCAATCGCCTATTTCTTTTATAAAAGCTTGTGAAAAGGGAGGCAGCTGGATGGCACAGTGGATGGAGCACCCGCCCTGAAGTCAGGAGGACCTGAGTTCAAATCTTATCTCAGATATTTAACCCTACCAAGCTGTGTGACCCTGGGCAAGTCACTTAACCCCAATTGCCTCAGGAAGAAGGAAAGAAGGAAGTGGTAGGATAGTAGTACAGTATGTACTGCAGCTCCAACGTCTGCCGACCTTTAGGAGACTGGTTGTTGAGCCCCTTAGCATCCCTTTCTTGCCTCAGTCTGTATCATTTCATCATTCAAGACTGGTTATTGAGCCCCTTAGCATCCCTCTCTTGCCTCAGTCTGTATCACTTCATCATTCAGTCAAGCTCATATGAACACCAAGTCAAGGAAAGTTGGTGAGACTCTCGTGTCGCTGGTACACAGACTGGTGGGCGTCCCCGACTTTGTAGTTTGGGGCGATTGCCTATGGCTTTCTCCCCAACATCCTGTGGTTTTCTGGACAGCGTATGTATCTCCATCCATGTGAGTTCTTCCTAGTCAGCAGGGAATGCTGAACTCAGAGTTAGCATCCCTGGCAAACGGCATCCAACTTGGCACTGGCCAGAAAATAAATAATGAATTGTTGCAGGTCATGCTTGAAACCACATTCCAAAAGACTTGGTTGTTCTTAAAAATCTCAAGGAGAGTTCCCTTGAAAGCCAAAAATTGCAGCTCGTTGGATGGGACAATGCGTCTCAACTGTCACGTAAAGTGTGGATGGCAAATGCAACTGAAATCATGTGGATCACTGGTCCCTCAAGGCGGGGCTGCTCCCAAGCCTTCCACACGATCATCAGATACAGAACAAAAAGCCACATCTCCTCTCAGGTAGAGCCCGAGATAGCAAACATCTCCCCTTTTTCTTGCTCTTGTGAGATTTCACTCTATGTCCCAGGGAACTGAAAACATTTCAATCCCGTTTAAAAGATATTAGTGATCTGTCTTTTGCTGACATCCCCCGGAGTCAGACTGCCATCAAACTCGGAGGAGAGATTTCTCGAACGTTTAGACACGTGGAAAAGCAACATCATTGACAACATTCACACTCATCATCACTCGCACACAAGCTGTGTGTTGCAGTCGGCCAAAGGCTGTTCTTCGACATCCCGAATAGGTAAAAACCCAACTACACTTTTGCTGTTTAATCATCGGTGCTGTGACACGTTGCCCTCTTTGCTCATCAGAGTCATCATTTGAAAGACCAAGCTCCTCACACGGAAAAGGGGGGCAGCACAAACCAGTGTCCAGTAACTGCCCTCTATCTGAATCCATCATGGCAACTTATGGTGGTCACAGAGCCTATGAATACCATCTTTTTGAATTCTCTTCCAGAGGGACTATCCTACTCTCCCCAATTTCTCTTAAAGCTATCCTTTAAAACTTACATAACACTATCATTCCATTAAACTGAGTTTACCTTAGTTACCTCAATACTTTCCAGGTGAGAATGTTTCAGTGCTAACACTCTAGAAGGATCACGGTGTTATTCCATAATGCCAATATTCAATCATTTGCCAAAGAACAACACATTAGTTGACTAAACTATTATAAAAAATTTAGTCAAAAATGCATGTGTGTGATTAATGAAGGGATGATTGATGAGCATTTTTTTTCCCTGAGGCAATTGGAGTTAAGTGACTTGCTCAGGGTCACACAGTTAGGAAATGTTAAGTGTCTGAGGTCAGATTTGAACTCAGGTCCTCCTGACTTTAGGGTTGGTGTGTATCCACTGCACTACTTAGCTGTCCCTAAGTTAAAACTATCTTTACATGTATTTGGAAAAATAAAGCATTATTGAAGTGGGGGGGAAAGCTTGGCCAAAATCCTACATTCTGCATGAAAGCGTTCCTGGTCTCCTTACTGCTTTTCGAGAATGGTTCTACTCTTTCTCCTGGGCATATCCTGTTTGTACATAGTTGCTTGCATGTTGTCTCCCTCACTAGACTGTGTGCTCTTTGAGGTCTTCTTTGTATCCCTGGTGCTTAGCACAGTGCCTGGCACACAGCAAGCACCTAATAAATATTTGGTGACCTCACTTATTGATTTGAGTCTTTAAAGGAAGTGAAAAGAGATAAAATACTATTGAACAGTTCTAAGTTTGGAGATACTTAAATAATATATTCTTTATCCTTAAAAAGAGATAAAATCATGGACCAGATTTATCAACCAAGGTAGGTGGCTGTGCTCTTGAGGGGAAAAATTTGGTTGTGGGGGGAAAAAAGTCAATACTTTTAAGCTCACAAATGAAAGGGAGTGATCAATGAGTAATAGTGTAGTCATAAATCAAAGCCAATTTATATCCTCTACACAAAAAATAGTGGTGAGCAATAGTATTTGTAGGGAGCAACTACATTCATCATGTAGCTATCTACTGGGTATATGAGATAACTTTTGGAGAAACCACATTTGGCACAAAAAATGCCTTTTTCTTCACTTTAAAAAAAAAAAAAAAACAGAGGATTAGTGTTCAAATCAGTGTCTGCTCTCCTTCTGGTGAGGATGGAATCAGGAAGACCAGAGTTGAAATTCAGCTTCAGACTGTGTGATCCTGCACAGTCCCCTAATCTGTGTACCTAGGGTTTTTCATCTGTAAAATGAGAAAAATAGCACCAGTTTCCCAGGCATTTAGCACAGTGGTATATAGTAAACACTTAGTAAGTGTTTATTCCCCCACTTAATAAGTGCTTATTATATACCAGTCACTGCGCTAAACACTTATTCCCTCACTACCACATTTACTTTCCGTTGGTCCAGATGATTATCCATGTACGTGTTCACATCCTGACCACTGGAGCAGTAATGAATTGAACCAGCTACACCCAGAGAAAGAACTCTGAGAGATGACTATGAAACATTACATAGAATTCCCAATCCCTATATTTTTGTCCGCCTGCGTTTTTGATTTCCTTCACAGGCTAATTGTACACTATTTCAG
Organism: Antechinus flavipes; assembly: GCF_016432865.1. Classification (NCBI taxonomy): domain Eukaryota; kingdom Metazoa; phylum Chordata; class Mammalia; order Dasyuromorphia; family Dasyuridae; genus Antechinus; species Antechinus flavipes. The sequence goes on along the minus strand of NC_067402.1, from coordinate 45,636,972 downwards.
AGTCCAATTCTTTTTGTATAGCAAAATAAAGGTTTGGACATATATACTTATTTTGTATTTAATTTATACTTTAACATATTTAACATGTTTTGGTCAACCCGCCATCTAGAGGAGGTGGGGAAGGAGGGGGGAAATTGGAACAAAAGGTTTGGCAATTGTCAATGCTGTAAAATTATCCATGCATATAACTTGTAAGTAAACAGCTATTTAAAAAAAAGAAAGAAAATTGTTATTAAACTGTGTTCAACTATTTTGACTTACACAAACCTAAATCTCTATGAAGTCTACACCCCCAAAGAGATTAAAGAAAAAGGAAAAGGCTTCATGTCAAAAAAAATTTATAGCAGCTCTTTTTGTGGCAGCAAAGAATTGAAAACAGAGGGAACCCATATCAATTGGGGAGTGGCTGAACAAATTATGGTATATGATTATGATGGAATACTATTATGCTATAAGAAAAGGTGAAGGAGTGGGGTTTTCTAAACCAGGGAAGACTTGCATGAACTGAAGCAAAATGAAGTGAATAGAATCAGGAGAACAATTAATATATAACAACATTTTGTAAAGATAATCAATTCTGAAACACTTAGTAATTGATCAACACAATGATTAATCATAATCCCAAAAATCTCATGATGAAACATGCTATTCACTTTCAGATGGAAAGCTGATGGGCTCAAAGTCCAAAGTAAAACTATTTCCTTTTCCTTTTTCTTTCCTTTCTTTTTGACATGGTTAACAGTCATTTGTTTTATGTGGCTATTTGTAATGAGTTTTGTTTTTCTTGCCTTCTCATTGGGTGAGGGAGGGAGAAGAGAGAATTCCAAATTGAAAATAAAATAAAACTGAAAATGCTGAATAAACAAATAAAATAAGGAGTGAATAAAGTTATTTGTCCAAACAAAATAACAATTGAAGTTCTATAGATTAGATCATACAAAAAAAAAAAACATAAGAATGAATAAATTCTTTAACTAGGAGTGAAATAAAATTTTAATGCAACCAAGAGACAGGTCCCAATTTTATTCAAGAGAAATATTTCTGCAAAGTCTCTAAGGGAGAGCAAGAAATCGTGGACATGTTGAGAAGTCAGTTTCTCTTACAAGTTTGCAGCTTCCAAAGTCTTTTTAAGTGCCCCTCTCCTGAAGAACATTCTCTCTGTCAATCTGGAGTCACAACTTGTGCACAAATTAAAAATTCAGCACAGAGCTAGGAGTTTTGAGGTGTAACTGCTTTAGTATTCTATTGGAGAGGCACAAAACCCTAAAACTTTTAACCAATTATATTTTTCAGTTTCACATGACTTTTTTTTAATATAGTCATAAGCTTATTTTATCTTTTACTGCATTTCCTCCATCACTTATCTTTGGTCCCTTTCTAGAAATTCTTACTTGATCACTGATGACCATACTGACAGTCACCCCTAGAATGGAGAGCTGGCCAACAAGTCCCAGTAGCACGTACATTTGGTGATTGCATGGGAGGAAGGGCCCAGACTCATCACTTTGGAGTATTCCCAGGAGCTCCTGGCCCATTCTGATCCACTAACTTGATAGCTTTTTGATTGGCCGCTGAGCCAGAAGGGGGCATCCAAATAAGAGTTTCTCATAGGGAGAACTCAGTCCTTACCCAAATGCCTTTGGGGACGAGGTTAGGACTACTGACTTCTAGAGCGGAAGAATGAGCTAGCGCCTGCAGCAGACGCTCCCTACCCAAGCTCACATGAAGGCATGATCTCATGGCCCTATTTGTATTTCTGTCTATCGTGTCTGCTCTTTGCTTGGTAAGCTGGAGTGTTGGAAATGGTAGAGATCGGGCTGTATAATCTTATTGGATCCCAAAAGGTCTGGCTATGCGAGTCTGTGGCCAAGTCGACCACCAGAGCCGCTCCTGGGACTCGTTTAGGGATTCAGCCCAACAGTGAATCCGTTTCTGACAGGTAAAATATCCACCAGCCTTGCCCTGGGGGATCTGACTTATCAGAACAAGGGGGGATTGGGCTAGAAACCCCCAGTTCACAAAGGTTACATACACGAACACCATATTTGTTTGGGGAGAGATTAGCTGACAAAGCTAAGAATCAGAACATCATTCTTTGTTCAACAAAGGAAGTCTTATCTACTGTTTGCTAGCATACGTAGCCATCTGCCAACTGGCTGACGTCCCACATTAATCAGCAAATGGATTGTGCTGCAGTTCCTGGATTCTATTTCTGATTTTATAAAGGGATTCCAGGAATCTCAAACCCCCAACTTTGGAACATCCCATACATGTGAACTCTCCTGCCCAGACTTCTACCACAGAGCCCTTCTCGACACCATTTCTCCTCAATCCCTTTTTCTTCTCCAGTCTCATTTTGCTTTTCACCCCCAGCAGGCCCTTCCTCCAACTCTCTCCTCAACAATACTTGGCACAGGATATGATCCCAACAATCACCAATGCTGCCTTGAACTCTCAGTGGCACCCAGTGGCCAAGTCAGGTATTTATTGATACAATTGCTCTTCCTTTCCTCCATTTTCCTCCGAATACACCCACATCCTAATCCTTTTATTACTCACAGTCCAAGGTAATCTTTCTCCCTTGTGAGCACATCTTCTTTAATCTTCTCCCCCACTCTCTTTAATACAAGGCAACAAATATTTCCCAAGCCCCTATCACAGAGAGGTCCCAGTGTGAAGTGCTGAGATTACAATCAAAAAGTCTCCAGGAGCTTCCAGCTATTACCCAGGAACCTCAGCAAGACCTTTCTCATGAGTGTGAGCGTGAGTCTGTATGTCAGTTTATTGACCAGCTTTTCCCTCAGCCCTAATACTGTGCTCAGGTGTCTGTCAATTAAAAAGAATTGACAAAACTTCCACTTGACTGCCTCCCAGTCAGTTTGTGTCTCTCCTCCCTTTCTGTGCCCAATTCACTGTCATCTCTATTTGTCCATTTGCCATTGTGGCAGTGCCTCCTTCAGACACCGAACCTCTGCTGAAACTCTTTTCTCCAAATTTACAAATACCTGCTGAATCCAGTGCCCTTTTCTTAGCATCATTCCATTTGATCTACCTGCAGCTTTAGAAATGAAGCCAGCAGTTCTCAAAATGTGGTCAGAAGATTGAAAGTGGAGGATCCTCAAGACCGTTTCAAAGAGTTTCCCCTCTCAAAACTATTTTCATAAGAATATTAAGATATTTTCATGTCCGACACAGTAAATATTAAGACAAACCAGGCAAACAAAAACTCTTTGAGATTTTCAACAATTTTAGAAAGGTCCCGACATTAAAAAGTTTAGAATCGCTGATATAAACAACGTGCTCCTCCTCTTATCTTGGTCTTCTCTCCTTATTTGTCTGATTACTCCTTCCTAATGGAACAATTAATATTGCTAATGAATCAGGTTTCTCAATGGGCTGGCTAAATGCATTTCCTTGCTCAGGTTCTCAAGGTGACTCTAAAAGGCTCTGTGGTCTTCATGGTCTACCTGCCCACATATTCTTCCCAGTATCAATCAGTAGTGATCACTACCCCAATATTATTTAACTAGTTAACATCAATTAACTTTCACAAGGGAATATTTACTGAGAAGATATGAGAATAGAGGTACAGACATTTTCTCCCAATATTCAGAAGAGACATCCCTGGCCAGCACTCAGGTGAAGGCAAAGGATGATGAGATATTGTAAAGGAATTAACAACAGTTCCCCAGATTAAAATAAATGACTTGCCACACTGCAAAAAGGGTGATATGGGAAATGTGAAGAAGGAAAAAGATTTAGAAACGGTATTCTCTATAAAACCAAAGAAAAGGTATACAGCTTAGAGACCAGCAAACAAACGCTTCATACAGAAGCATTTACATTGTTATATAGTATACAGAAATAACAGAACCACTCTCAATGGATTTCTTTCCATTGACAATGGGAGATGGTCAGTTAAAGAATCACCCAGCAATTTGAGAATAATAATTGGAGAACAGAGAGAAAACAAAGCAGCAAGTCCCCCCCAAAATGGATGTATAAAAAGAAGGCACTTTCTAAAAGACTAAGTCTCACATGGTTTTTGAGGTGTGCAAACTGTTGGAAGGTCTTGCAGAATTTATTACTGGGTTGTTTATTCTGTTAAAATGAGAAAAGAATAAAAAAGCAACCATTTGGATTGGATTTTAAGAAGAATGTGGTCCTATCCCGAATCCCTCAGCTGAGATTCCCATACAGCTGCTGGATTCCAATCTGCCTGCTGTCCGAAGGTACACTCGGTTTTGGAACCGTCAGGGTGCAAGGGGTCAAGCCCCATGGGGACAGGGATTTTTGGTCTGAAGCCTCCCCTTTCCCAGCAGCCTGTAGCTAACCCCAAAAGGGCCTCTCTCATATGCCTTTTTCCCCTCTTGTGGCTCAAGCTATAGCAGTAAAACATTTTTGTTGGGGTGACTTCAAACAGGCAACTGAGGGAGCCCCTTGTAGGAGCCCAAGGTCAACTCTAGAAAGGGATGGAAGGCCTGCTTGGGACTCCCCAGCGGTCAAACAAACACAGCAGCAACAGAAAGCTTTTCATAAGCTCTGCCTATAGCAAACCCTTGAAAAGGGAGTCTACCCAAAACAATGCTAGATTTAGCCAAAGTGGCCTCCAGCTGGAAACTCGAACCTCCTGCATCCTTCCAGAGCATCCCTCCCAGAATCCTCTTCTTTCCAGGCATACCTCCTGTGCCACCTCCTCCAGGAAGTTTTCCTTGTTCCTTCTAGCTGTTAGGATTCTCTCCTTCCTCAAATCTTCTAACATTTATTCATGTGCATGTTACATTTCTTTTCTGCCCCCCCCCCCCTCAAGTTACATCTGCCCCTCAGGGTTTAGTACTGGAAGGTTTGGGGCTGTCTCCTTTCTCTCCCATTAGCTCAAGCCTCCACTGGCTGTGACTCTCCCATTTAAAGGAGGCCAGTGACTGACACTCCAATGACATTTAAATTCTTACACTTAGTAGCTTTTACAAAAGGATATTTAGTTCAAAGATGCTACCAGAGCAAACAGACAAACCTTTTCCCCAGGACCTCTGAGACTCCTCTCCCTTACCTTGGTTTCTGGGGGAAAGCAATTCATAATTCATCCGAGCTCCCATCAGGTTCATGTCTAGACGCAGCACAAGTCCTGGATGAATTCTTCCTCTGGAAGGTGATTGCCAAAAAGAACCCCTTGTTCCCCAGGACACAAACAGTTGATTGAAAAACTTGGCCCATTCTGGGACTCCCAGAAACCCAGGAGTTCCCTCTTCCCACCTTTTGAAACTACTTCTAAGAGTAAAGGAGTCACTGAGATCCCCAAGAAGTGAAATGCGGCAAAGAAACAGGAGCTGAACTTGCTGGGTGTTTTTGAATGCCTCCAAAGCTATTCAAAGAGCCTCCTCAATGTCCACACCTATTCTAGCCTCCTCAATGTCCACACCTGCTCTAGCTTCTCCAAGAGCAATGTACCTAGTATTCTCCAAGTTGAGATTTTATCTAAAGCACACTGGACGTATTATACATGTGTATGTACTACATATACATGTGCCACTAATATATACACCCCTATATATCCCAAATGGAATCTAAATTCCTTGAGGTCAGGGAAACTTTCAATTTTGTTCTTGTATTCAGAGCTAACACAAAATCTTGTCAATAAGAGGAGCAGAACAAATATATGTGGAGTTGAATTGTATTGAGTGATGCTCCTGTATTGACAAATAGAAATGTTTTAAGTTTTAATGTGAAAGTCAGTCTCTTAAGGTTCCCAGAAATCCCTTTCAGAAAATCCACATTTTTCTCTTATTAAACCAATTTTTCCTTAAAACAACAATAATCTCAAAATGTCTCATCCTACATTTTTTTTTTATTTTGCTTAATTAAAACTATTTCAAGTGTTGCCTCTGCCATTAGCCATTGTGAATATGCAACATTTCAAACATGTTAAAATTAAACAGATTTTTATGGGGTGACCCAGTAAGCTAAGTAACGTTTACAGCATACTTTCTGCAAACGGTGACCCCAAAGCTTAAGCAGCAGGTTTCGATGATCCAGAGTCAATATTGGGCTAAGAAGTTTCTACTAAATTACTCTCTGGCTTGAGCCTATACACAGAAGTTTCTCTTAAGAACCTTACAATTTGGGTCATTTTACCCCCTACTAGTTTTTGCCTGGGGCTGACAGACTATATTTCATGTTTAGATCACCAAATGTGCAGGTAAAAGGTGCCCAGATTCCATTCAGCAACTTAAGCTAATAGTATCTACTAAATAACAGCCTTTATCAATCTTTATTTCATTTCACATAAGGAATAGAAAAAACATGGGGAATCCACAGAAGCTTATAATCTCTCCTCTCTGGACTGTGGGCAGAGGGGTCTGACTCCTTTTACAGGCCCAGTTGTAGCTTGGATCTACAATAGCCTGACCTAATGACTAGAATTAAAAATTTAAAATCTGGGCTCACCCCTGGTCATTCCCTCTTTGCTCTCAGTTAAAAAGGTGCAATTCCTGGATGTCATACTCGGCTGCCTCTGGGAACACTGGTCTACTTTCCCAGTTCTGCATCTATCTGTGAGCACTTAGGGAGCTGCACAATTGCAGGCAGTTCATCAAGGCAGAAGCTCTCCAACTTCCCCAGTACCATAGGAACCCCAGTAAAGTGCACAGTTCCTTAAACTCCCAGCATTGATCCTTTGTTTCCCGGGCAGACTTTCCACAGCTAGGTGCCCCTAACTCTCAACTTCACTCCCTACAGCAATACACAATGTCTCACTAGGCTTATGCATCCTTTGGTGCTTGCAAAAGTCTGTCCCAAGTTCCCCTAACAAACAGAAACACAGAAGAAAAAAAAGGAGTTCAAATGTCATTAGCCTCATGTACTTCTTCTGTCCTGTCTCAGGCCAGATAAGACTAAAGAGCCCAGACAGCAGCCTCCCACCCCTTACATCAAACGATGCTGGATGGGCCTCCACAAAATATGTTCCAATTGCTAGAAAATTGGCAAATGAATGTTTAGAGTAGAACCACTTTGCAAACTGGGAAACTTCTTGTAGTTAATATGATTACCAGGTGATTCATGAAAGTGCCTTTATCACCACAAAACACGGTTATCGAACCTGACAAATCGGTTGCTAAAGACTTGCCAGAGCTGGCTTTTCTCTTCACGTAATATTGGGGATGACCCAGCAGCTAATAATCAATGTTATTAGAGGGCTCTAGGAGGTTGGGAAGACAACTTTTTAAAATTTTATAAACAGCTTTATTAATTCATAGACGAATATCTTAAGTTCAGAAATAGACTCAATTTCTCCAACACAATAAATACCTACATTCTAATTTTAATGAGTTGGGCATCTCTATAGATAAGGAGGAGCAACTGACACATTGACCTGACTCTTTTTACTACCGGTCACAAGGAGGAAAACACATACATATGCAGGCACACACACTCACATATACACACATACATGTACACACTTATATGCATGCTCACACATGCACACACATCTCACTCAACAGGGAAAGGGCAGAAGGGGAATTTGATTTAAAGAAGAGATTAGTCCTGAGGAAAAAAACATTCCAAAGATGAACAACAATTTTTTGAGCTCTTTTTGAGGAGGAAAAGGTTGACAATGTGAGGGGTACCCATCAATTGGGGAATGGCTGAAGCAGTTTTAGAATATAAATATGATGGAATACTTTTTGTACTTTTTTTTTTTAAAAGCATGAGAACCAACCAAGATTCCAGAGAACTAATGAAGAAACATGCTGTCCCCCTTCTCAATACAAAAGTGAAGGGTTCAGAATGAAGAATGAAACAAAGATCTGTTTGGACATGGCTGAGGCGGCATTTATTTTGATTGACTATATATATCTACAATGAGTTTTGCTTTTCTTGGGGAGTGGGAGTTGAGGAGGAGATTGAGAGGGCAAATCTTGGCTGATTAAAACAAATAAAAATATTTTAAAAGTAAGACAAGTCTGATAGCATGACAAGATGTATCCCAGGAATCAAATATAATGTCTGAAGGATTTCTAATGACAAAAATGAAAAGCAAAAAAAAAAATTCTCTGGCACTTTACAATGGGCATCTTCACAGCAAGCAAGTATAATGATTAGAACAAAAAGTGTCAGGCTAAAAGATAATATTAATAAACAATTATTTATTTTTTATTTATTAAATATTATTATATTATTTATGTATTATATATAATAAATAACAAGTGAATAAAAGATAATTACATTCTCATTAATATCTAATAACACATTATAAGCTAGTCAACAATATGTAGTGCAAGAGAAATGTAATCATTATTTAGTATATTAAATAATTTTAAATTATAAAAGAACCATAGCAAAAATGAAAAATAAGAATGAGTTGAATGAATCTGATAAATTAAAAAAGTTGGAATTCACTATGGTTTGGGGAAGAAAGAGGGTAATGTTAAAGCATTTAGTGAGAAAAGTGTTTTTTAAATAGAATGATTTCACTTGTAAACAGGTGGTTGAATAGATCAAGATTAGCTAGTTTTCACCAGAAATTTCAGAATTGTTATCTGTGGTGCTAGGTAGAAAAAGGACTTGTGTAGAGAGCTGAAACTCTGAAAAAGGTGTGCTTGAATAAGATAAGAGAGCACTTAAGGCTAATTACCTATTCAATGTGAGATAATGGCTCTATAAACATATATTTAGATGATGGCTCTCCTCATGATTGGGGCTTGCTGAATGCTTGGTGGTGAGGTAATCACAGGCAAGGATTGGAAGACTGAGGGAGAAAAGTCACAATTACTCAGCTGCAGGAGGAGGAAGAGAGAGGCTGGAGAATCCGGACTCCAGAATCCAAGCTACATCTTTGGCAAGCCATGTGGCAGCTTGCCTGCCTCCTTCACTTTTCCCTCTAAAGACCAAGAACTTTGATTTATTCTGACTAGGACTAATCCTGAGGCCCTCCAGGGAACTAGCCCATACTTTACAGATATGATGTTGAACAATGATTAAAAAAAAATAAGTTGTTAGAAATAATGCTAGACAAATTAATAATTTACTATATAGAAATAATTCTTACCAGAAAATAAACCAGCTGATTAATCCTAATGTTATCATCAACTGAAATGTCAAGATGAAGAATATTTTTCTGATTAAAATCTATGGGAAAATTCAGGAGTAAATTATTTGTAAATATCATGGTCTTTTTTTTTTTTAAGTTTAAGAAATAGAACTTCTTTCTGACTTACTGGAAGGAGCAGAATAAACAAAATCCAAACTATCCAGAACTTTCATGCTTCTTTAAAGTAACAAAATCTTTGTTTAAAAATGTTCCCCATTTCCTAAATGGAAATCTTTCTAAAATTGTTACATGGTTCACTTTTTTCTCTCTTAAACAGAATATATTGTAAAAATTTAACCCCTTAATGATTCAGTACAATCATTAGTGTCAGCTATCATGTTGTGATGTCCTCGGGGTCCAAAGTCATATACAGGGCTCCTCCATAATTTACTAAATGATTGTTGTTATATTAACCTTGGTTTTAACATTTGGGGAATGTGCAACTAAATTCACTGGTATTTCTTTTTAAAGGAAGGCATTTTTACCTGACTTTGTCTCCTCAGCTTAACTCAAACACTCTTGTTACAACCATCAGCAATAAGAAAGGCCATCTGGATCCAGGAGTATGATATAGATAGGGACACTGAAGATGGTCCTGCATGCAGTTTGGAGTAATAGAAGATAGTCAGATTTTTGTTTCTGCTTCTATATTCTAATACATTGCCTCAGATGGCTCCGGAGGAGAAAGTGGGGCTGTTGACTTTGCCCAGCCCTCCCTCACTTCAATCCAATTCACTTGTATGTCATGGCACTACCTCCCTGATGCTATGGACCTCTTCGAGAACAAAGGACAAAGTACAGCAATGAAAAAGATGGGGAGAGATGCTGTCTTTCTAAGAGTCACTCAATAAATAAATGGTAATTTCACCATCCCCTCAAAAAAACAAAACTATAAATGTCTTGGCTTACAATGCTGTGCATTAATCACCATAGTCATCATTATAATAGCCAATGTCCATATAGCACCTACTGTGTGCCAGGCACTGTGTTTAAAAACTATAAATATTATCTCATTTGATTCTCACAACTACCCTGGTAGATGGGTGCTATTATGTATTGGTGTATATGAGTGTGAGACAAGATTTAACAGTAATAAATTCTCTTCTAGGCTTTATCACTTAATCATTATGTGACTCTAGATGAGTCATTCTTGCTCCTCCATATCAGTTCTTTCCATCGTAAAATAGAAATAAAAGGCTCTACAATTGTCCTCTATCTCTGCATTTATAACCAAGGAGATCAGCCTTGCACTCCCACTTCCAAGTATGAGTCATTAGAATTACCGATTATTTTTCCAAATATTTCCATGAGTTAACTCTGAGTTGTCCTATTAGCCAGGAATTCCCATTAAACTTTAGAGGCTGTAGTGATTAGAGAAATGCAAATTAATACAACTTTTGAGTACTATCTCACACCTATAAGATGGACTAAGATGAAAATAAAATGATAAAAATTGGAGGAGATATGAAAATACTAGGACACTAATGCATTGTTGGTGGAGTTATAAACTGATCTAACCATTGTAGAAGGCGATTTGGAACTATACCCAAAAAGCTATAAAACTATGTCTACCCTTTGATCCAGCAGCCTTAGGACTAGGTCTATATCCAAAGAGATCATAAAAGAGGGGGAAAGGACCCACATGTGCAAAAATGTTTGTAACATTCTTTTTATGTTGGCAAGGAACTAGAAATTGAGGGGATGCCTTCAACTGGGGCATAGCTGAACAAGTTATGGTATATGAGTGTAATATAATACTACTGTTCTATATGAATAATGGAATGTATATGAATGTAATGGAATACTACTGTTCTATAAGAAATAATGAGCAGAAAAATTTGGAAAGACTTAAATGAACTAATACTGAATGAAGTAAGAAGAATAAAGAAAATATTGTACATAGCAACAGCAAGATTATATGATGGTCAACTATGATAGACTTAGCTCTTCTCAGCAACAGTGATCCAAGACAATTCCAAAAGTCCTGGGATGGAAAATGCCATCTATATCTAGAGAAAGAACTATGGAGACTGACTGCAGATCAAAGCAAACTATTTTCATTTTTTTTGAGTTGTTTTTTTTTTTTCTTGTGTTCTTTCCCCTTCATTCTGATTTTTCTTTCACAATATGACTAATATGGAAATATGTTTTAAATGATTGTACCTGTATAACTATAGCAGATTCCTTGTTGTCTTAGGGAGGGCAGATAAGGAAGGGAGGGAGGGAAGAAAAAAATTTGGAACTCAAAATCTTACAAAAATGAATATTGAAAACTATCTTTACATGTAACCAGAAAAAATAAAATTCTATCAAGTGAAAAAAAAATCAGTGGTTCCTGCTAAAAATATTTATAAAAAGTGTTTTGTAGAAAAACTGTTTTCAAAAGCATTAATTATATAAAAGCTTACATGATAGCTAATGATGAAGCGTCACATCATCCTACATGCTCCAAATGCTGATTCATATATGATAAATTCAATATAGTGTTTCTTTCCAGCTTCCTTGGCTTGAAAGATTAGAAACATTTTCTGACTTTTTTTTTAAAAGTGGATACTACATGATTTATTCAAATGATCAAAGGTAATCTGAAAAATGTAAAAGGTTTTATCACTTAAGTAACTAGATAAGTTTGCTAACACTGTGGAGGCTGAATTAATTCTATGAGTTGGGAGAATAGAAGGAAACAAAGTAGTTAGGTGTTTTGCTTGTATTATGTTGATTTCCATTAATTAATATAATGTCATACAAATGTTAGCTTTTTTCCTATATACATTTTTAATGTAATAATGTAATAATCATGACCTTTTGGGAGGTAGAGAATTCTTCCATTTCTTGATAGTATCTATTAAAATATTCTGCACATCCTGGGAGCAAAGCAAATATTACTGAATATGTGAAAATTTGCAGTGACATCTCTTGTTTCTATTTATAAAAGATACATTTTCAAAACCTAAAAGTCCATAACATGGAAGACATGGGGATAAATATAGGTATTTTTCCATATAGCTTTTGGTCATGAGAGAGGCATGGGATTTCAATCAGCATGTTAAATTTGGTACACATATCTACTTCTTTCAAGTTGCTATATTTAAAACTATAGATGTATAAGTCTTTATTAAATTTGGCTAATAAGGAAATAAAATAATGTACTTCCATGACTTAATAAAACCTACATTAATAAAATGGGGACAAAGTTGACAAAAAATGAAAATAAGAAATGTTGGGGGGACTGCAGGAAAATAAGTCCATTAATGCACTGTTGATAGAGCTGTAAATTAGTTCAGCCACTCAGGAAAGTAATTTAGAACTATTTACTTCAAATCACCAAAGTACCCATTTTAGATCTACAAAACTCAAAGAAAGAGGAAAAGGACTCGTATCTACCAAACTAGTTATAGCTACTCTTTTCATGGTAGAAAAGAACTGGAAAGTAAAAGGGTATCCATCCATCAGGGAATGGCTGAACAAATGATGTTATATAAATGTGATAGAATATTATTGTGTCGTAAAAAGTGATGAAAGTGACTGTTTACAGAGAAACTTGGTTAAGTCATATCACATGATGAAGAATGAGGTAGGTAGAACAAGAACAATTTATCCACTAACAGTAACATTGGAAATATAAGCAACTTTCAAAGACTTAAGAACTCTGAGCAACATAATGACCACTCATGATTCATCAGAGAATTAATGAAACTCAGGTGGAAGAGTGAGATGTGTTTTTGGACAGGGCCAATGGAGAAAGTTGATTTGTTCTACTATGCCTATTTATTTGCAAGGATTTGGGTTTAGATTTTTAGGGGAAGAGGAGGTTTAAGAGGAGTGAGATAGAGAAAATAGATGTTTTGTTTACTAACAAAATTCAATTTAAAAGACAAACACAATTTCCCAAAAGTCCTAGTGTTAGACTTTGGGGATACTCTGTATTAACAGTGACATCCAATAAAGAATTTGAAGTGTCTACCAGTAGATTCTGAAATGTAGTATCATATCTATAAAAGTGTTTGACCCAAATATAATATTAATTGACTTATACAGGGCTTTTTACATCACAATGGAAAATAAGCAAGTTAACTATTATTACTCTCCTTTTATTGACAGAAAAACTATTTCAGAGACTCATCTGATTCATCCCTTGATTCCAAATCCAGCTGCATCTCCACTAAGCCACAATAAGGTTAAAAAGGCCTGAACGTCCAGTGTTTGAGAATTATAGTCTGGCTCCATGGATTGCATTGTTTGAAATCAGTCCTCGTTTGATAAAAATATCTGATAGGAAATGATAAGTGGATAGAAAGCTTGCCCTGTGAAGACATTGGTTTTAAGCCTTTGTTTTTAAGAACAAATTGAAGAGTCTGTCTTTAATTATTGATGTTTATATGCATTAACTTTATAATTCCAGGGCACAAAAGGTTCTCTTTGCTGGGAAATAATAAAATTTTAATATAATGTTTGTAAAAGAAAATTGAAAACTAAATTTGGACCTGATGCTCAGAACTAAGATAGCATTAGATGATATCTAAAATATTAATATAAGAGAAATCATCTTCTTTGAAAATCATAATCCAAAAATCTTATATGTAAGCTCACTTCAAGGAGGATGATATAACAGAGACATAGTTCCTAAAATTAGCTTAATTATTTTAGTAGAATCATCCAATTTATACCTAACAGATAAAATTAAACTAAATAATATTTTAATGGACTAAAATAATTAAGGCCATTTTATATGGCTTATTTATCCTTAAAAAGTAGATCAGATAAAGGCCTCATTTCTAAAATATATAAAGAATTGACTCAAATTTATAAGAATACAAATCATTTCCCAACTGATAAATGGTCCAAGGATATGAACAATTTTCAGATAATGAAATTAAAGCCATCTCTAGTCATATGAAAAAATGCTCTAAATCACTATTGATTAGAGAAACACAAATTAAGGTAACACTGAAGTACTACTTCAGACCTCTGAGATTAGCTAAGATGACAAGAAAAGATAGTGACAAATGCTGCAGGAGATGTGGAAAAACTAGAATATTAATATATTGTTAGTGGTGGTGTGAATTGATCCAATCATTCTGGAGAGCAATTTGGAACTATGTCTAAAGGGTTATCAAATTGTGTGATACCCTTTGATCCAGCTATATCTCTACTGAGTCTGTATCCCAAAGAGATCATAAAAAATGGAAAAAGACCCACATCTGCAAAAAATGTTTGTGGCAGCCCTTTTTATAATGGCAAGGAACTGGAAACTGAGTGGATGCTCATAACTGAATAAGTTATGGTACATGAATGTTATGGAATATTATTGTTATATAAGAAATGATCAAGAGGATGATTTTAGAGAGGCCTGGAGAGACTTACATGAACTGATGCTAAATGAAGTGAGTAGAACCAAGAGAACATTGTACACAGTAACAAGATTATGTGATGATCAACTGTGATGGGCATGGTTCTTTTCAATAATGAGGTGATTCAAGGCAATTCCAATAGACTTGTGATGGAAAGTGCCATCTGCATTCAGATAGAACTAATTATGGAGACTGACTATGGATCATAGTATTTCCACTTTTGTTATTGTTTGTTTGATTTTTTCCTCATTATCTTTCACCTTTTTTTGATCTGATTTTTCTTGCACAGCATGATGAATATAGAAACACGTTTAGAAAAATTGCACATGTTTAACCTATATTGGACTGCTGTTGTCTAAAGGAGGGGGTAGGGGAAGAGAGGGAGAAAAAGTTGGAACACAGAGTTTTACAAAGGTGAATGTTGAAAACTATCTTTGATGGTTTTTGGTAAAATAAAAAGCTATTAAAATTAAAAAAAAAATCAGACTCTAGAAGACTATGCTGAAAAGACTTTTCTTCCTTACAAGAAAGTAGAAACAGTATTGTCATCCCATAGTTGATTCTGGGAACTGAATTCAAAGATGACTAATTTGCAAACTAGAATAAATAATGAACAATAGGTTACACTTGTCCAGAAAACAATTGAAACAGGGTATCAGCCCAGGGCACTGGATTTCTGGTACATAGATCTACTTAGGAGATCATTGGTTTAATTTTAAAGTTTATAAGGTTCCTTGATTAACATGACACTGGGGGAAAAGAATGTATATAGTTTGTTTTGCAAGACAATCAGGGTTAAGTGACTGGCCTGGGTCACACAGTCAGTGAGGATCAAATGTCTGAGGTCATATTTGAACTCAGGTTTTCCTGACTCCAGGTACAGTGCTCTATTCACTGCATCACCTAGCAGTCCCATGTATATAGTTTTAAACAACATTCCATTAAAGTCATCCTTTCATAATCTGGTTTAAATATGTGGTCAGGGCTGAGTAGATAATGACAAATTATAATTCTCCATGTTTCCTTCTTCTGTTTAATAAATGTAAAATCTTATATTTGGGTTCAAAAATTCAACTTTATAAGTAAAATATGAGTTATGGTTGACCATGTTACCCTGAAAAAAAATCTGCTTGCTTTTGTTTTTATATGCCCAACAGTGAGCACACAGTAGATACTTAATAAAGATATACTGACTAATGAGAATATCAATAAAACTTTTAAAAAAGATAATGTGATAGGCTCTATGGAGAGAGATATAGTGGTCAGCCCTAGGACAGTGATAATCACACAGGACTTTGAATCTAGTCATGGAACATCAGAGCTGGAAAGGATTTCCATGGATATTTAATCCAATTCATACTCAAAAAAAGGTGTGTACATTCTAGACCTACATGAAAAATGGTCATCAAACCTTTATTTTAAGATCTCCATTACTTTGTTCTAATCAGGTTACATGTGGAATATTGTGTTCAGTTTGGAGGGGGAGGCATTTTAGAGAAAAAAATAGTGATAATATAAAGAATATTTAAGAGGAAAGCATTAAGATGACAGTAAATCTTGAGAGTATCCCACATGAGTACCATTGAAAGAATAGGAGATATGTGTCCAGGAGCAGTCAGTTTTCAAGCATATGAACAGTTGTCAAATGGAAGATAAGATTCCATTTGTTTTGCCTGAACCAAAAGGGTAGAACTGGGAGAAATGAGAAATTACAGCCAGTTTCAGGGTTGGCCTACATATGCCATGGAATGCTAAGTCTCCTTAGAATGGGAAGAAGTAACTTCAAAAATTTTTTTCCTACTAAAGGAATGAAGCATTTATTAAGTGCTTATTATGTGGAAAGTCCTGTGCTAAATGCTAAAGATATAAGCAAACAGTCCCTGCTCTCAAGAAATTCACATTCTAACAGGTGAGACAACACATATGGAAGGTATTGGGTAAAATGGTCTTGTGTGGTCCCTAAAGGTGCAGTGACAAAGCAGACAGGTGATGCTTTTTCTTTAATGTCATGGCTGAGGGCAATGGTCACAACATTGATATTCCAAAGGATTTTGGGGTGCAGGGTCCTAGGCTATCTCCATCAGGGACTGAGGGAAGATGGTGGTCCAAGTGGTGATGATTTGACCTGCTTGATACACAATATCTTTCCTTCAAGGTGCCTTGCTGATTCCACTCTAGTTTTGAGTTGTCTTCTTTTGTGCCTCTCTCTCTATGGAGGGGGAATAAAGAGGTAGGAGACGGTGGACAGCGGGTGATAATGTCTGTTCCCTTTTCCACAAGGGCCACTTCCACGGGTGATTGCTATGAAGATTGGACTGGAAGTATGTCAGATAGTCTGGCTGGGGGGAGGGTAGCTATTACTCCCAAAGCTCTATCTACTGGTTGGAGATAGTTTGTAAGCAACTGTTGCTGACAATGAGAAAGGTAGGCTGACAATATGAGATTCCAGATCTCTCCTTCACACATACATCAATGTAAAGAAAATTTCTCATAACAGAGATATGAAAAGTTCCACTTTCAATTTCATCCATGTCTGAGACAAAAAAACAAAAAACAAAAAAAAAAACATAAGATGATCAATGAATTCCATTACTTCCCACTATTTCTACCTGTTCTTATGGAATTTTCTGTATGGTGATGGGGGCTGAAAGTGGGAAAAACTTCAGGAAAGGCAAAGACTTCAATAACAAATCTTGGGCAGGGGCTTTGAGAGGAAGACTCAAAAACCAGGTTTGCTAAACATTTTTTAAAAAAAGGTTTATTTTTATTTTTCAACTAACAATTTTTAAAATTTGTCCCTCCGACTACTTCCTCCCCATTGAGGAAAAAAAAAAAAAACACCTCCAAAACAAAAATCAGTCCCTTGATACACAGCTGTACAGTTCAGCATAATAAATCCTCCCATTGGCCATGTCTAGAAATTGATCTCTACAGAGAGGCTCCTTAGCAATCTGTCAGGAGGCGAGTGCTGTATTTCATCTTCAGTCTTTTGGACTCATGGCTGATCACTGCACTGATTAGAGTTCTAAGTCTTTTAAAACTGTTTTTCTCTATAATGTTATCATTGTATAAATCATTCTCAGTTTTGTTCATTTCACAAATATTTTTCCAGTTTCCTCTGAAACTATTTCACAATTAAATATGGCACAACAATATTCTATTACATTCAGATATTTATTTGGCAATACCTGAACAAGAGGACATTGTTAGCCTCCATTTGGGAACCACCATGAAAAAAGTTGCTTTCAATCTTTCCATACATAAAGATCTTTTTTTTTTTTTTTGAGAATGTAAGTCTAGTAATGGTTCAATTAATGGCTCACAGGGTATAACAAGTTTAGTAACTTTCTGGGAATAATTCAAAATTGCTTCCTAGAAGAGCTAGGCCAATTCATACTTCCATCAAAGGGGCAATAGTATGCCTGTTTTCAATAGTCCCTCCAAAATCTGCCATGTTCCTATTTTGTTATTTTTTGGTATTCTGATAGGCATGAGAGATAACTTCCAAATTACTTTTACTTTTCTCTATTGTTTTAGATTTTATTTCATATGGCTGTTGATAACTTTTTCTCTCTGAAAACTGCCCATTTATATCCTTTGACCATTTATGTATTGGGACGTAGCTCTTAGTCTTAGAAATGTGAACCAGTTGTTTTTCTATCTTGGAAATAAGATCCTTATTAGAGGAATTTATTACAAAGATTTTTTTTTCCCTTGGTGAAGTTTTCCCTTCTAATTTTTAATGCATTAGATTTGTTTGGGCAAAAACTTTTAAATTTCAAATATTCAAAATTATCTAACTTACCTTAAATCATTGCAATATGCATTTTTCTATACCAACATGGACATTTTTGTCTAATGCTAACTTTTCTCTTACCTGTACGGATGGTCAAGTTGCTGAATGAATTCATTTTGTCTTTGTTATTTTTTGGTTCATCAGTACCATTTGTCAGCTGGACTACATAACTAGCAGGTTGGTATACCATTCAAATTAATTGATCATTCAATCAGAACAACTGTTAACAGTGACCATACAATCATCCTGGTTTCCAACCTTAATATTTTCTCTGTGTGTTTAAGTCTGATGCCTTTCACCATTGTCTCATGGGCTACTCTGGACTTTTCTACACAGAAGGTGCTCTCCACAGATCTACAGAATAACTAAAATGCAAGGCCCACGTATTTAGGGAGTCACAGACTATTCAGCAAAAATCCATAACATTTTTACGGATAGGGCATTTCTATTGTGAAATCTCCCTCCACTAGTATAGGCCTCTATAAATAAGTCCTAAGGAATGACCTCTGGAGCACATGTTGGTACAGTAAAAAGAGCCCAGATGAAGAATAGGAGGGGTAGGGAAGAATAATAATGATAATCTAACATATAGTGCTTGAAGGTTTGCAAAGTGCTTTACTCAGCATCTCCTTATACCCTCACAATAACCCTGGAAGGTTGGTGCAATCACTCCCATTTTAGAGAGGAGATGGTTATGGCAGAAGCAAAGGTCAAACCATGTCAGAGGCAGGCCTTGGCCAATTTTTCTACCCACTGCACACTGAGCCTGCCTCTAACACTTACCTATGTGTAGCTGGGCAAATCATTTAACTCGGGGCTGGACTTGGAAGTTTGTTCTGGCTCTAGATGCTTAAAATCAGTGGATTTTAAACTTAAGCCCATGAATTGTCTAGAATCATGCAGATAAAAATGGTCAAAGGGATTTGAATCCAGACTTCATCCAGGAATTCTATCTATAATGTCACAGGGTCTCTCAAAGTCATTAAACATTTATTAAGCACCTACTATGCACTAAGTACTATACTAATCACTGGGATTACAAATAAATATAAATACAGTCCCTGACCACAAGGATCTCTCAATGTTCTAATGAGGGAGACAACTTGCCAGACCTCTGGACATGTAATAAATTAGAAATAAATTATAATAATGTAATATACTTGAAAAACTGTAGATGATCTTAACATACCTGATAATGACAGATACATGATGAGGATAAAATTTAATCTGAAGGTAGAAATGTGAACCAGTTGTTTTTATATCTTGGAAATAAGATCCTTACCAGAGGAATTTATTACAAAGATTTTTTTCCCTTGGTGATCTGTTTTTCCTTCTAATTTTTAATGCAAGATAAGGACTGATCCATTCCATGTTACCCATGTATGTTACTGTTAAACATACTTGGATAACTCGATGCATGTGATCTCATTAGTGTAGTCTTCACTGAGAGCCCTCTAGGCCTTCTCATTCTTACAAATATTTATTGATTCATGTGTGTAGAGGAGATGGTCAGAATAATTTATGTATCTCCTTTTTAAATCTCATCCTAGATTAAAAAAAAAAATTATCCTAGATTTTCAAGCCAACTTAAAAAGTTTTAAAACCTAACAACAATGATTAGAACAAAGCAAATTATATTTATTCAAAATTATCTCTACTTAAAAAAAAAAAATCAGTGCATTTACCTGTAAAAATGTTTAGGCCTTAATTATGTAGCTATTTGCCATCATATCCAACATGGTGCTTCCATACCAATGCTATTTCAACTAAGCTACCTTGGACAAGTTCTCCCTAAAGGAAAAGCCTAATTTAGAACTCCAAGGTGAACTTTTCAGGCCAGAGCTTCTTTCTTTACTCTGTATAGCATTAATGTATCTGTACATTATCTACATGATCTAAAGCTTTCTTAAAAATTCATGAAAACAGAATCTTCCTAACTTGTTTATGAGGTTGAAGGATCATAGAACTAGAATACAAGGAACTGCAGAATTTTAAAAATTCAATTCTCTCATCTTTTACTTGACTGAAGATTCAGCAACTTGCTCAAGAGGCATCAAATTCCAAGTGGGATTTGAACCTAGGGCTTCTTGGCTTGATAGCCAGAACTCTTTCTGCTATAGCACTGATCAAGTTAATGCACAATATTCAAAGTCTATTAATATTAATATAATTAATAATTAATAATGCTAATCTTTTCTCTTTCATGTTGTGGAGAGTAGAACTATCTCTTTTGCTAAAACTGGGAAGTTTGCCATATATTCAAAGAAAAATAAATACTAATCAGATAACAATTTAAGGGCTTTGTGTTTGCTAGAAAATAACCAGAAAAAAAGCAAATCTGCAGAGAGCCAGGATTGAATAAGTTTGTGTAGAAGAAGAGTTCGGTCCAGGTTATTACTTGAGACCCTCTCGTGAGGGTGTGCAGCTCAAAGGATTGGCTCACCATCTCCTGAAACAATGAATGAAAGATAGGATCAAGATAAATTTAGGATAATCTTGGTGAAGAATGCATGTAGCAGGAACAAAGCATCATGAACCATATACTATTTACTACTCTGTTATGACAGGTACATTGTTACTGCTTGTT